>NC_048271.2:19040000-19665000 GCF_005286985.2 Setaria viridis | reverse complement strand
TACAAAGCCTTAAGAGCATCATTTCACAGCTAAACACTGAGAAGAATGCAGCTCTTCTTCAATACCAGCAGTGTGTGGAGCAGGTTTCAGTTCTTGAATCTCAGCTCTCAAAGCTACAATTAGAGGTAGAAGAGACTCGGCAGAAAGTACAGCTGCTGACACAAGATCTTGAACAAGAGAGAGAAGAAGCGAACAGTGTTCGCGCCCAGCTGCAAGATGAATGCCATAGGCGCACACAAACTGAAGCAACTCTTCTCATGACAGAGGGTCTGCATTCCCAGTTGCAGGAAAAAATGAAAACACTGACACAAGATCTTGATGGATCGACGGAGAAGCTGAGTGACTTGGAAAATAACAAGTTAAATCTGGAGAGCACACTGAAGGAACTGAAGAACACCATTCTGGATTTGAACTCCGAGAAGGATGCAGCACTTCTTGAACAACAAAAGTCATTGGAGAAAGCATCTGATTTGGAGTTAGAACTCTCAAAGATGCAGTTAGAAATGGAGAAGCATGAACAGAAAATCCAGTTACTGGAGCTAGAAATTGCACAGAAGAATGAAAATGTCGACAGCTTGGAGTTGAGTTTGAAAGATGAATGTGAGAAGAGGCTGCAAACCCAAACATCACTTGTGTCAATGGAGAGAATGTATTCTCAATCTCAGGAAGATGTGAGTAGGTTGCATCTAGAGATTGAGAAGCAGAATGGCAAGTTGAATGAGTTGGAGAACTTGTCATCCGAACTTAAGAATACCATACTACTTCTAAACGCCGAGAAGGATGCCACCCTTCATGAGAACCAGCAGTCCTCAGCGAGGATATCTGGCCTTGAATCTGAACTCACGGCTTTGAAAGCAGAACTGGAGCAGGTTGAAGGCAAAGTACAGATGCTGGGACAAGAACTCAAACATAAGAAAGAAGAAGCAGATAACCTCCAAATTAGCCTACAAGATGAGGCTCAGAAACGGGTTGAAGGTGAATCATCTCTCCTTATGATGACAAATCTTCACTCTGAATCACAGAATGAAGTGAACAGGTTGGCATTGGAAATTGAGAAGCTGACTGGTAATTTAAGTCAGGTGGAGAACAGTAAGATGGATCTTGAGAACATTGTAACCAAGCACACAGAGGAGATCCATAGCCTTCGTGAACAGAATCTTTCCACTGAGCTTATGATAAAGGACCTTCATCGTGAACTGGAAGCATTGAAGGAATTAAATGTGAAACTTCAAACAGAAATGGGATTACACATAGATGAAAAAGAAGTACTTCGGAGAGATTTTGCTTGCCAAAGGGAAGAGAAGGAAAATCTAGAGGGGATACATCACACTCTGGTTGATGAGATGGATGCCCTGAAAACCAGTGCAGCAATAAACCATAAATTAATTGAGGAATTGCAAATTATGAACTCAAAACTGAAGGAGGTGTGTGCAAAGAATGAGGTTGAAAAGGCACTTCTTTCTGAAAAGCTCCAAGAGGTGGAGAAGCTATCTGAAGAATATTCACTCTTGGAGAACTCACTTTCAGATGCAAATGCTGAAATGGATGCATTGAGGGAGAAGATAAAAGCCTTTGAGGCTTCAGAAAGCTCTCTGAAGGATATAATTTCCTGTCATGTTTCTGAAAAGGCTGTTCTTACATCAGAGCTCGAGATCCTTGGTAAAAGTTTATCTGATGTTTCAGAGAAGAATTCCATCTTGGATACCTCATTATCTGATATAAAAACTGAGCTAGAAGATTTGAGAACGAAGCTGAAAAGTTCTGAAGAATCCTGCCAGGCTCAACTAGCAAATAACTCAGCTCTCTCTGCTGAAATGGATGCATTGAGGGAGAATATAAAAACATTAGAGGTCTCGGAAAGCTCTCTGAAGGATGCAATTTCCTGCCATGTTTCTGAAAAGGCTAATCTTGCTTCAGAGCTGGAGAGCCTTGGTAAACATTTATCAGATGTTTTAGAGAAGAATTCAGTCTTGGATATCTCGCTATCTGATATGAAAATTGAGCTAGAAGATTTGAGAACAAAGCTGAAAGATTCTGAAGAAGCATGCCAGGCTCACCTCACAAATAATTCAGCGCTTTTTGCTGAAAAGAACAATCTGTTATCTCAGGTACTTAATGATGTAAACCTATATACTCAAAAGTTTTTTTATTGAAGTAGAAACTATTACTATTACAGTCATAATTTTGATAAACTATTAACATCTAATTTCCTTTCTTTACTTAAATTCTTTTTCATCTTACGTATCGAGTAAATTCTTTCTTTCAGTTGGAGAGCATTACAGTGATCATGAAAGCCCTAGAAGACAAGCATGCCAATCTGGAAGACAAACACTCCTCTGTATCAAGAGAGAAGGATTTTGCTTATGATCAAGTAAGTGAACTGCAGGATCAGTTGAGAATTAAAAATGAGGAATACGAAATATTAGTAAAGTCACATAAACTGCAAGTAAACAGCTACGAGAAACAGATTTCTTCTCTGGAAGCGAAAAACCACTATATGGAGGAGGTGCTTCAACAGGAGCAGCAGAAAAACATAAGTGCTTCTATTCATACAGTTATCTTGGAGAACAGTTTGGCTGATGAGCAAAACAAGAAGGTTGCTCTTTTCACTGAATGCAAGAAGTATGCTGAGGCAAATCATTCTGCAACAATGTTAGTTTCAGAGCTGATGGAGGAAGCCAGATATAACAAGGAAGAGAGAGAAACATTGCTAATGCATAATGAAAAACTGAGGGTAGGGATTTCACAGCAAATGAAGGTTCTGAATATCTGCAAAGATTTAGGACCTGCTGATTTAGCTGAAGATGAAATTCTGTTGCAGACTGTTTCAGATGAAACCATTAACATTCTGAAACTTAAGGATGAAACTGAAGATGTGAATAGGCTCATGTACATTGAGCTCTCAGTTCTCTCAACTGTTTTGTTGCAGTTAGGGATGGAGCTCAGAGATCTGCACTTACGTAAGTGTGCCCTGGAGAAAGAAGTGGAAAGTGGAGTAGCAGAATCACTTGCTTTGCAAACTAGTAATCACCAGATGTTGAAGGAGAATGAACAGCTCAGGCAAGGATTACAGGAAAGCAGTGAAAGGGAAAATGTGCTAAAAACTGAAGTATCCGTCATAGAAGAGAAGCTATCTTGCTTAAGAGAGTCCTACAGGGCTTCACAAGATGAAATTTCCAACCTGACCAAGAAAATTGAGTCCTTATCTAAGGAATACCAGTCCTTGAGTGAGAAGTACAATTACTTGGAAGATGAGAATGGTACTGTTCTTGAAGAGTGCATGATGCTTGAAAACTTGTGTTTGTTCTTTAGGGGACATAATAATGAGATAGCATCTGCATTGGTTTCTCTTACTGATGAGATGGCTTTGTTGAGTTTGGCTAAGGGTGATCTTGATCTCGAAATTAATGAACTGAGCAGAAGGTCGACGGTGCTTGAATCGGAAAATAATAATTTAAAGGAATATTTCGTCTACTTGCTAGAGATTCTGAGGACTCGATTAGTCCTTTCGGAGTTCGATCTGAACACTAATAAAAGTGTCTGCCAGGAGTTATTCATTGAACTTGAGAATTGCATGGCACAGTTGACGCAGAAGGATGATGAGCTACTGGAAGCTGAAGAGAAGGTTCAGTTCTTGCAAGAAAAGAACCGGGAACTGTGTGGAGTTGTCGGGTCTCTTCAGGTTGCGATTGAAGGTGCTAAGGTTGTGAAAGGAGAACTGGAGAAGAAAATCACAAGACTAGCTGAGCAGTTAACTACCAAGGATGATGAAATTTTGCTGCTTCATCAAGCCAATGAGGCATTGAAATCTGACCTTGGGCATTATGAGAGGGAGTTTGTTGCTCTGATGGGTGATGCAATTACCTCTTCAGTGAATTCTGCGGTCTATGAAGAAAAAGCACTTGAGCTTTTGATGAAAGGTAAAGCTACAGAGATTAGTGCAGTAACCCTACAGGAGTTGCTAATGAATGAGATCTATTCACGTGATGCTCAAATAGAGGAGCTGCAGAAAAAAATGTCTGGCATTCAGGAAGAACATGCAGAACTGAAAGCTGAGTTGGGCACTCATCTAAATCTCATAGCATCATTGGCTGATCAAGTCAGTGTGCTGGAAGAAAACACACTTTCTCTGTCGAAACCTTGTAGTACAGAAGGCAAAGAGGTAATCTTTGTTTGTCCTTGTTAATTAGATGCCATTTTCAAAATCTTTGATACAGTTAAAAACAATACTATTCTTTCAGTGAAGCAAAAATTGACCATTAGTTATCCTATTACGATTGTAGTACTTGATAGTAAGTTTTTGCTACTGCTCTTCCTTCTATCCTCGCCTATTATTAGCTGTATATTTCATCTGTGGTTCATGCGCAATATGGATGCGACACTTTTACCAAGCAACTCCAATCATAGTACGTATGATGAACTACAACCCCCTTTTGACAACTGATCTCTGATTGTTCAGGAAACTGCACAGATGCCTCATGTGCAAGAGGGTAATTATGGGCTGGAATCTCACTGCTTACCTGAAGGAACACCAGAGTTACAAGGGTTGATTGCAAGAGTAGAAGCACTTCAAGTGGTTCTATTAAATGCCAAAGATCGTCAAGATCAGGAGTCAGCTGAGTCTGCAGCTAAATTGGCGGCAGCAAATACTGTAATTCAAGAGCTTAAAGCAAGAGGTAGCTCGCGCATGGAGGCAAAGGAAATATATTCTGACAATGAGAAACAAAAAGATGTTGAGGTCTCCAAAGGGAAGCAGGTCCAGATAATGAAGGACATTGAACTCGACCAGATATCTACTTGCCCACCATATGGCACTGGAGCTACCCTCTACCCCCTTGGCAATGGTGCAAATTCTGAGCTGGATGATGATATGCTTCAGCTGTGGGAGGCAGCAGAGAGGAACTGCAAGAATCAAACAGCCAAGTCCTCATCATCTGAGCATGATATACAAGCGGTTGAGGAGGTGAAGAGTGAGTACCCTTCCTCTGAACTAGTAAGGGGAAGAGACCTCGAAATCAATAAGCTAGAGGTGTCAAAGGGAGCTGTAGAGCCTCATGAAGTGTGGAGCAAGAGTGTACTTGAGAGGCTCGCTTCTGATGCTCAGAGGCTGTTGAGCATCCAAGCAAGCATTGAGGAGTTGAAGCGCAAAATGGAGGAACCACCAAAGGGCAAATCCCCGATGAATTCTGAGTACAGCAGTGTGAGCACGCAGCTTCATGAGACTGATGGATATGTCTTGGAACAGATCAATTTCAACAACAATTTGACTAGGAAGGCTGAGAATTATCCTGCATTGTCAGATAATATGAACACTGAGCGAGAAGGGTACTCCAGCAGGAGGAAAATCTCTGAGCAGGTACAGAAAGGGTCAGAAAATGTGGCGAGATTGGAACTCGAGCTTCAGAAGATACAGTACGTCTTGCTCAAACTTGAGGAAGAGCATGAGTACCGAAGGCTCAAGGTGTCTGACAAGCGCACCCGTGTGCTTCTGAGGGATTATTTATATGGAAGGAAGGACCGTGGTGGCGGGCAGAAGAAAAAGAAGAGGGCCCCGTTCTGCGGCTGCGTGCGTCCAAAACCAAGAACTGAGCCCTAACCTTTTTTGTTCTCACGGCAGAAGAAATAAAAGGAAATTGAGATGCTGGCTCCTCTAAGAGGCTGGCAGAGTGTCACTGGCTCACTGCTTTGGAAGAGCGAGTGATGTTAGTAGGATCCCATTTGTAATTGAGTTAGAATCTTAGCATTCTGAACAAGCTTATGTATTAAATTTTCCGGTTTGCTGTCTAAAATGAGGCCATCTTAGCTAGTTCATTGTGTTAAATCTTAGCTATCAATGTGATATATGAAGCCATCAAGGCATTTTATTTCTCTGAGTATCTATACATGCTTCATACTGATGGCCTATGCAGCGCATTTTTCTCCGAGGCTCAGACTGCACTATGCAGGGTCACTGGTGGTGTACTGAAGTTTTGGAGAAAGGTACTGCTCTTTGCAAATGTACATAGCAAATCTGAATACTTGTGACCATCTTTCTCACCGTTGTAGATTTCCCCTCCAAATTCATGATTCAGACTAGCAGTAATACTGCTCGGAGCAGAACTGCGAAGATAGGGTATTCAGAGGAACGAACACAGCTTCGCAAACCAGTTGAGCTCGTCAGAGAGAGAGCACTCTGCAAGCCAGCTCCAATCTCGCAGTTGCTCTGCGCGTAACCGCAGGCGTCGACCCACTCGTCGCCGATGAGCCGGAGCGCCTTGGATTTGTCCAGCTTCCTGATGATCTTGCTCCCAGGGTTCGCCAGCGCGATCTGCAGATATCTCGTGCCGAGGCTCCTCTTGAGATGGCTTCGATGATCGGAGAGAGTGGCAGGTTGAACAATGCAATCCATGTCTGACGAGAAGAGTAAGACGTGATTGAGCTAATTTGGGGGTGGGGTGGGGGTGGGGGGGGGGGGGGGGGGGGGGGGGGGGGAGGGAGTGGGCGGGCGGGCGGTGTAGGGGGCAAGAATATCAAGGTCGGACTTTAGAACTATGGACGCTGCGAGGTGATGCCTCCTGCACAGCAGAGGTAGATACACTCATACGCTTACTACGAGATATTTGACGTGATCATCTTACTGATCGCTGCTACTATTGCCACAGCGCGTACGAGCTCTGCTTGTGGAATGTGGATGGGCAAACCACTGCTACTTCACCTGCAGCCTCATCCATGAAGCCGGCACAACTGAATCATTTCTTTTTATGAAAAAGAAAGAGCAAAACTGAAAGGTTGCAGACTGTCATTTCTGCCGCAGCATACAGTTTGTTTCGCAGTGGGTACTGGGTAGGCCTTTTCTGGCTTCGCAGATACTGGAGCCCAAATACGCTGATTGGCATTGCTGCTCATGGCCACCAGCAGCATGAGTTCTGAAATTCTGTTATAGAGAGCGCACAGCGAAGCGACTGTTCGGTTGCCATTACTACTGCGACCAGAGGCCTAATGCTACCATGTTATCATCAGTTATTCAGTTCATCAAAAGGTGAGGAATGCACTCGATCTGAAAACCTTTGGCAATCAGTGTTCACATTTACGGATTTACACATCGCTTGCCTGTTTAAAAACATGCAGATAGCTAGAGCTAAGAATCCCCATACAAGGCCATCACCACACAGATGGATTTTCCTCAACATTTTGCAAGGTGCTTTCAAACACCACAACCAAGTTAACAACTCCTTGACACTGTGCATTACATTGTATTGCCGCATTGGTGAGTCGCCATCTCACTCCTTGCAGCAAGCTGTTTCAGCTTCAGTAGTGCCCCCTCTGCACCAAAACAACACCACCAACTCGTATTTCAGGCCTCGACTAATAGATGCTCAAGATTAAACAAGGGAACGAACAAAGCATTTGAGTTCAGAATCAATCAACTACTCCGACGAACCTCGAATCCGACGAGCGAGCGGCAGTAGCCGACGGTGGCGGCGGTGAGGACGGAGCTCGTGGACCCGCACTCGCTGCCCACCACCGACGCGCTCGACCGGTCAAGCCTCACGCCCGCCCAGGGGTTCCGCTGCTGCTGCGGCGGCTCGTAGCCGTACCCGTACCCGTAGCCGTAGCCGTACCCGAACGCGGCCGCCGCCGGCACGCCGATGTGCGACGACGACCGCTGCATCATCTTCTTTGGCGCGCCGCTGCGGCGCCGGCTAGGCTGCCGCTCCAGCGCCGCCGCCGGCGCGTCGGTGCGCTGCCGCGGCGCGCTCTGGGACCGCGCCTTGGCGCGGGACGACTCCGTGTTCGCCATGTAGCTCGGGACCGCGCCGTACCCGTCGGCGCCCCCGGCGGCGCCGGCGTCGTACGGGTACGGCGAGACGTACGGGCTGCTCCGCGCCGTCGCCGCGTGGTCGGCGAACGGGAACGCGTCGTCGAAGTGGCCGCTGTACGCGCGCTGCGGGCTCAGCTCCGCGCCGAACGCCGCGGACGACGGCGCGGGCGAGCACTGCACGCCGCCGCCGCCGTAGCAGTAGTACTCTGAGAGGCGGTGCTCCCTGGACTCGGTCGCCGCCGCCGAGCAGCTGCTCCGCCCGCGCCGCGCTGCCGGGTCGCTGATGTCCATCTCCACGATCTTCACGCGCTCCTCGCCGGACCGGTCCATCTCCTGCGCGCATGCACGACAGAGCAAACCGTACATTGTCACTAGGCGTGTCCCCGACTTCTTCCAAGTTTGTGAGGAACGAACGAAGAATGGCTGGTCACGTACGTAGGAGCTGCGGCGCCTGGGGTGCTGCGGCGATCGGCGTTGGTAGGCGGCGACATGGTCCGCATCGGCCATCCGCGCGCGCTGCGCCCGCAGGCGGGACTGCGCGTCGACGAGTGCCTGCATGCGGCGGAGCGTGGCGTTGGCCTGCCGCCGCACCAGCTGGCCCCGGATCAGCGCCTGCAGCTTCACCAGCCCGCGCAGCGCGCACAGCGCCTTCCTCGCCTGCAACAATTGGTAGGCACACCAATGTTCAGTCTGTCCACAAGGGTGCTACCTTCTGATCGTGACAGGTCTGTCTGTTACTAGTTTCCGGATTCACACTCACCAGATAGCCTCTGAATGTGGCCTGGATCCTGGCGGCGGCGGCGTCCTCGACGGCGCAGGGAATCGACACGTCGCTCTCGTCCTCCGCCGCCGCCAGACGCGCCACCGCGGCCGCCGCCTCGGCGGCAGCCATGACCGCAGCGTCGGCAGCCGCCGCCGCGGCCACTGCCACCGCGACGGCGTGCTCGTTCTGGTCGAGGTCGCGCCCCGACACCGACACGCCGGCGAGCCCCGCTGCGGCCGGGTCCAGGGACGTTGACAGCGGGGACGGCGCCAAGCAGACCGCCTTCCCCTGCTGAGCCGTCGCCGTCGCCGCCACCGGCGCTGGCCGGCGGAAGCTCCACCGCTTCTTCTCCCTTGAGCTGCTGCTCGCGCCCCCCGGCAGCGGCGTGGCGTCACCCTGCTGCTGCTGCGGCAGCGCCTTCTTGCCGCCGCCGTCCTTCCTCCCGGCTATGATGCTCTTGAGCCACCGCCCCGCCTTCCCCATTGCCAAACCTCCTCCAAGCTCGAACGCAATCTACAGAGGATCTCGCAGGCCTCCACCTCGCTCAGATGAGACAACGCAGCGAAACTATATACTACCACTTAGCTAGCACCGCGCTCGACGACGAGGGAAGGAGCGCGGACATTGCATGCGGCGTTGGATCACCACCAGCGGCCAACCAACCGGACGAACCACCCACCCCCAACACCCGGCGCTACAGGTACAGGTACAGCACGGCGGTTGAGTCAACCGAGGCGGGGAGCTTATGAATGGCGCGCCATGTGCTCGGGCCGGCGGGACGGGACGGGAACGTGGAGGTGGAGGGGAGGGGAGGATCCCAACAAGGCTGGCTGTGTTTGGGGAGGGAAAATGGATGGATGATTTGATTATGGAATGGCTGCAGTGCACTGGGCCTGGGCAAGCCCGACCGGATAGGAAGCTGGGTCCATGTATTTTTCTTCTTTAACAATAAATCAAAAGATCTTCCTCATTTCTTTGTCCATGTATTTTTTCTAACAAGGGAAAATAAAAATAATGCGAATTATTTGAAGTTATTCTAAACTCATACACAAAATGCTGCAATTACTCATCTACTGTTGGAATATGAACTTTGGATTTTATTTTACCGATGCAAATTGGATTTGGATAGAAGGGTACATTATTTTGTTTTTAGATAAAAGAAACCATTTTCTTTTGTGAAAATTAGTACACCTATTTAGCTGTTTTTACGACTTGGAATTAAATTTCCACATAAAGTTGTGTATTTTTTTAACAAGCATAGTTCTTTAGTTAGTCTTTGACATTTGTTTATTTTCTAGCGGTCAATGCAAACTTGAATATATGGGTGTCGAACTGGATTTTAATTTGTAACCTGGCTATTCATATATACAGCTAATATTTGACGCTCGAGACATAAAAAAATCCCTTGTAGTACGAAGGAAGGTGGCAATGCATGGCATAGCTGCCAAACCCCGTAAATGAAACTTGACTATCTCCAGTTCATTTTCAATGCGATTGTCTTTCCTTCTGTCGTTGCGTGTGGCTGTGGGACCTCTGCATCAGTAGGCCGGCCATGGTCTCACATGTCTTGGTTGGGTCGGTGTGCCATGTGATTCGTAAACTTAATGCTTGATATGATATATGGGCCTGTGAGAGCTCGTTTTTTTCTTAAACATACACATTATGATTGGATCTTGATATAAAACAAGACCTTTATGTGCATTATTTGTTGATGATCAGTTGATGTTCTTGGTGTACTTGCATATTGGAGAAATTCATCACACACAAAAGGGTCATCTTTATGTTGTAGACTTGTAGTGCATATAGGTAAGTATTGAAATACATTTTTTGCACTTATTAATTATTATTCCTTACAAGATAGCATGCAACATGTGATGCCATGACGTGGTCTGCTGTCCCATGTACTTTTTCATCACAGAGTAGATTCTTCTGTTGTCACCTGTCCATATGATGCTGCATGCAGCTTGATCCTCGAGATTTTATCCCTTCTTCATCACCCCCCTCCTATGCGAATGTGCATCATTTGATACATGCATATATGTCTGGATGTATTTTGTTTGGATGCATGATTTGGGGCAGTGATGTGTGTTTGGTGGTTGGCAGTCACATGTATCTGCCTGGTCCCCCACAAATTGTTCCATTATTCCTGCTGTGACCCTCGTGTTGGCCTCGTGGAGACAAGGCACTCTGTGCACGTACTACCTCCAACCTCCAGAGATTAATCATTTTTCTCTACGAACAAGGGCAAAACCATGGGTGGAAAAACAGGTATCAGTCCCAATTGGATAGGCTCATATATATACATATATATACATATATATAGCGAAAATTCAATTGGACTAATCTTTCGAGAGTAAAGGCTCCCGGGACTAAAGATCTCCTTTAGTCCCGCCATGCATGCGCATGCAGGTGCATGCACGTGGCCGGTATTACCAACCGGGACTAAAGGGGGTCACATGCATGCGCCTAGCGCATGCATTTTTACCCCGAATTCTTTTCCATATTAATGCTAATTGTTACTTCACTTATATATATATATATATACACCTATACGTATACATCCTTACTTATACGTATACGCTCTTACTGTATACGCTCGTATTGTATGCATGTTGTATATATATTTCATGATATTATATGCATAATGTTAATTTTAACTACTATATATACAATTCTTAGTAGTTTATACACATCAAACTAGTATTTATACAATTACTATATATATATAATAATTTGTTCTCGTAATTCTTAGGATCCTCCCGTCGTGGTGTTGCTCGGTTCGGCTATTGAATGTCCATCGTAATAAAATTCTCCATTGGGATTTATCACCTCGTCCACTAGAAATCCTATGAGAGCTTCTTGGATTGCCAAAAGCCTCTCCTTCTTCAAGAGTTCTTCTCTAATATGCATCATCTGTAATTTAAAAAATATGTGAATGTTACACCAACAATTAAATATAAGGAACTAGGAAATGATTAATTATTAATAGGTTTATTTTACGTACAGTTATATTGTCTGATATCATCTTATCTCTAACGAAATGGTACATGTGCTCACAGACGTAGTATTCATATAAATTATTCCCTTGTTCCTGTCTCAAGCACTTTAGTGGGAAAAAAACAAGTTATGAAATATTCATGTTATAGAATGTACATAATGTGCAAACTTCATACATACCGGGAACATTGTACTGAATGTAAGTTTTTCTTTAAAATCACCATGGTGGTGCTTACATAATCATTTCCATGCGCTGTGAATTAAACTAATGAATGATACAACGTTAGGTGAAAATTTAGGAATCAAACTTTTGCATAGAGATAAAGGTCCATAATTATTACAAGTTAAGCATGTCTTGAAAGTCTTGGTACTCATCCTTTCGTTTCCTCAACGAATCCAATACAATAACGTTGCTTTGATCAATCATAATTATAAGGAGAATCCAGTGGAAACTGCGTACATAAATGTTCATATTAGAACTAACTAACATTAATTAGGTAAGAAAAAGGAAAATAAAAATAGACGATACCCACACTTACTTAAAGTTGTAAGGCAGTAGTATTTATTGTTTGTAATTCTGTTGCTCCAAGAATTTGTATATTGGGTCCAATTTATCCTTTGGGTAATCCCGAATCTGATCTTGGTTAACAAGCGCTGGGTCCATGAAGCCAACGTTGAAGTACGATTCTCGACGGCACCTCTGAATTTGCATCCTACATAAAATGAAAGATAAAATTACTAGGGCGACACACACAAAATAATGATTTGAGCCAAAATTAACATCTAATAAACATACATGTACAGAATCCAAGCGCTAATGAGAGAGACATCAAGGGCTTCTTGATGGTACACTTCATAAATATCCTTGAATTCCAGCCACAACAGTTTCTCACCTTCATCCAAAGAATCAATCGGTTGAACAAGAAGAGCGAACATGACCCTTTCCTTGGCTGACTGCTCCATGTACCACCGATGGAATTCATACATCTTAGTTGAAAGCTTCCGTACCAATTCAGGCTTGACCAGAGGCATATAACAGCCATGAAACCATACAATAACCATAAAATCATACAAAACTGATCATATATAAAATCATATATATACATAAACACATGATTGAAAATATACACTTAAAACCATACAATAAACTTTTAAAATTTATTAATGAAACTTACAAGAAATTAAACATTAAAAATATTAACATGAAACAAATGTGTATGAAACCATACATTGTACTAATTTTCTATAATTTTCTAAGAATTTATACTAATTTTCTAAGCATTTATACTAAATTATACTAATTTCAAGACATTTCTACTAATCTACTAAATTATACTAATTTTCTAAGTATGTATACAAAATTATACAAATTTCTAATAAATTATACTAATTTCCTAAGCATTTATAATAAATGATACTAATTTCTGCTAAAGTATACTAATTTCCTATGCATTTCCACTAATCTAATAAATTCTACCAATTTCTACAAAATTATACTAATTTCCTAAGCATTTATACTAAATTATACTAATTTCTACTAAATTATACTAATTTTCTAAACATTTATACTAAATTATACTAATTTCTACTAATAAAGTATACTAATTTTCAAAGCATTTCCACTAATCTACTAAATTTTACTAATTTCTACTAAATTCTACTAATTTCCTAATTTAATATACTAAAATCCTAATTAAAAAAACCCGGCTTGCGTTAGCGCCCGATTGGCGTCGTACTTACCGGCCAATAGGTGGCGGGGGCAGGCCGGGGTATCTGGATGGCGGCATAGGAGGGTGCCGAGCGTTGTCGGGGCCGCGCGGGCGTCGCAGAGGAGGCTGGCCGGAGGAGAAGGGATGGCCAGCGGCGGTGGTGCGGCTGGGGGCGCAGCGTCGGGCCGGAAGGGCGCCACCGGGGGAGGAAGAGGGCGCCACCGCAGGTGGAGGAGGGCGCCGCCGGGGAGCCACGGGGTGCGGAGGCAAAGGAGATCGTCGAGGCCGCCGGTGGCGGTGCGGCTAGGGGCGCGGTGCCGGGCTTGGAGGGCGCCGCCGTGGGAGGAGGAGGGTGGCGTCAGGGAGCCGCTAGGCGCGAAGGCAAAGGAGATCGAGGCCATCGGCACGACGACATGCGGGGTCAGGCTGGGCTGGATGAGGCGGTGCTCTGGGGGAGGAGGGGCGGTGGTCACGCCGAGGAGTAGGGGCGTGGAGATGACGGCGGCGGTGCGGCGGCTAGGGAGCGACAACGACGTCGAGGTGGACACCCGCGGAGATGACGGCAGCGATGCGACGGTTTTGAAGGCAACGAGGATGACGAAAGGATGCGGCAGACGATGAAAACGGCTAAGTCCCGAGGAGGGAGAAGGGGTCGAGATATTTATACCCCCTTTAGTTCCGGTTGGTAATATCAACCGGGACTAAAGGGTCTTTAGTCTCGGGTGGTATTAGCACCCGGGACTAAAGGGAGGAGGTCTTTAGTCCCGGGTCGTAATACTACCTTTTAGTCTCGGGTGGTATTACCAACTGGGTTTAAAGGGTACTCTCCCTTTTTATTTCCGACGCTATACCAACAGTTCGATTAAATAGATTTAGTTTTTTTCATATGTTCTAAATTGAGTTTGTACTTCTATTATCCAAGAAAAATGGTAATATTCAATATTTTGAACATGCAAAAATATATTAAATTATCAAATAATTATTTTACACTTTGTTAATAAAAAACTCTTGTAATAAATAATTTGATCATGAAAAAAATGTATCCAATTATTTTAAACATCATAATAATTTTGAACTTGTTCTTGATGGAAGTCCTGATTTCCTCCCCTTTGCATTTCCCACACAATCTCATAATAATTTGATCGGATAATAGTGTGATGACCCAAAAACTCATAAATGATGATCATATCTAGTGAATTACATAAATGAGTTTTTCACATCACTAAATATAATAGAAAGGTTCTGATATATGACCATAGAGCATTACATAAAGGTTGACCATAGAGCATTACAATGTAACATTAAAAAACTGCTTCTTGACGAAAGTTTCTTGGAGCCTCTTTTTTGGCTAGCATGATGCTTGGGTCAACTTTGACAGCGAATGGAGGCATGCCATCAAATTGATCATAATTATCTGACTGGTTTGTTTTGTCCTCGACTCCCACGATTTTTCTTTTACTTGGAAGAACTATGTGGCGCTTTGGCTCCCATGGTTTTTCTTTATCTTCTGAATTTTTCTTGGGTTTGCTAGATATGTCCTTCACATAGAAAACCTAGTGCACATCATTCACAAGGACGAATGGTTCATCATTGTATCCAGTCTTGGTCAGGTCCACTATTGTCATTCCATACTGATCATTCATTATACCACCTCCAGTCAGCTTCACCCTTTGGCAACAAAATAGAGGGATGTTCAACGGTCCATATTTGAATTCCCAAATCTCCTCTATGAAACCATAATACGAGTCTTTGCTCCCGTTGCTGTCTATGGCATCTATACGGACACCACTATTTTGGTTGGTGCTTTTTTGATCTTGGGTTCTCGTGTAAAATGTATAACCATTTATCTTGTAACCTTAGAATTTCATGATTGTGCTAGAAGGTCCCCTAACTAACCAAGCAAGTTGTTCGTGAATCACGGAGTTACCCATAAGGTGTTGATGCAACCAAGAGGGAAAAGTATCCATGTGATGATGTATAATCCAGGCATCAGATTTTGTCGGGTACTGGGAAAATAGAATCTGATTGTGTTCCTCGATATACGGAGTCACCAAGGATGATTGTTGTAGAACCGTGAAGTGTGCTTTATGGAACAAATCACTATCATTGCTGAAACTTGATTTCCTTCCAAGGGTGCCCTTTCCCTGTAGCCTCCCCTCGTGGTATGATATTGGAACCCCAACCAAATTAATTGAGTTAATAAAATCAACACAAAACTCAATGACCTCCTCTGTTCCATATCCCCTGGCGATGCTTCCTTTTGGACGGGCACGATTAAGAACATAGTTTTTTAGGACTGACATGTAGCTCTCGAAAGGCCAGATACTGTGCAGGAATACTGGACCGAGAATTGTAATCTCTTTGACTAGGTGAACCAGGAGGTGCGTCATAATATTGAAGAAGGATGGTGGAAATACCAAATCAAAACTAACAAGACATTGTACCACATCATTATATAGCTTTAGTAGCTTGGCATAATACGAGTCTTTGCTCCCGTTGCTGTCTATGGCATCTATACGGACACCACTATTTTGGTTGGTGCTTTTTTGATCTTGGGTTCTCGTGTAAAATGTATAACCATTTATCTTGTAACCTTAGAATTTCATGATTGTGCTAGAAGGTCCCCTAACTAACCAAGCAAGTTGTTCGTGAATCACGGAGTTACCCATAAGGTGTTGACGCAACCAAGAGGGAAAAGTATCCATGTGATGATGTATAATCCAGGCATCAGATTTTGTCGGGTACTGGGAAAATAGAATCTGATTGTGTTCCTCGATATACGGAGTCACCAAGGATGATTGTTGTAGAACCGTGAAGTGTGCTTTATGGAACAAATCACTATCATTGCTGAAACTTGATTTCCTTCCAAGGGTGCCCTTTCCCTGTAGCCTCCCCTCGTGGTATGATATTGGAACCCCAACCAAATTAATTGAGTTAATAAAATCAACACAAAACTCAATGACCTCCTCTGTTCCATATCCCCTGGCGATGCTTCCTTTTGGACGGGCACGATTAAGAACATAGTTTTTTAGGACTGACATGTAGCTCTCGAAAGGCCAGATACTGTGCAGGAATACTGGACCGAGAATTGTAATCTCTTTGACTAGGTGAACCAGGAGGTGCGTCATAATATTGAAGAAGGATGGTGGAAATACCAAATCAAAACTAACAAGACATTGTACCACATCATTATATAGCTTTAGTAGCTTGGTTGGATCGATTGCCTTCTGCAAAATTGCATTGAGAAACGCGCATAGCTTTACGAGCGCCAATCGTACATTCTCTGGTAGAATACCCCTCAGTGCAACCAGAAGCAACTGGGTCATCAACATGTGGCAGTCATGGGCCTTTAAATTTGTGAACTTCTTTTCTTTCATATTTATTATTCCCTTTATATTCGAGGAGTACCCAGATGGAACGTTGATACTATTCATGCAGACAAACATGTTATCCCTGTCTTCCTTGCTGAGAGTGTAATTGGCAAGATGTAAGTAGTGCTGTCCTTTGTCTCTCTTTTTTGGATGTAGGTCATCTCGTTGCTTCATACGTTTTAGGTCCTGCCGTACTTCCAATGTATCTTTTGATTTCCCATAACAACCCAGGAAGCCTAGCACGTTCACGCAAAGATTCTTCATTAGGTGTATCACGTCCATTGCGTTGCGGACCTCTAGGATTTCCCAATAAGGTAGCTCCCAAAATATAGACTTCTTCTTCCACATGGGTGCACGTCCGTTATCATCTTTCGGAATAAGTTCACTACCAAGACCCTTTCCAAAGACTATCCTTACATCCTTTATCATCTCAAATACACGCTTTCCATTACGGTGTGTAGGTTTTTTTACGATGGTCTGGCCCCCTTTGAAATGCATCCCTTTCTTTCTTAATGGGTGGTTAGTAGGAAGAAATCAACGATGACCCATATACACGACCTTCCTACAGTGTTTCAAATATATGCTGTCTGTATCGTTTAAACAATGGGTGCAAGCCCGATATCCCTTATTTGTCTATTCTAAAAGGTTACTTAGCGCAGGCCAATCATTGGTTCCCACAAGCTGGCGCTTATGCCATCGTGTGAATCAATCTACGATACAAGTTGATTCCCATTCAGACTCCGAAACTTGGGTATTGCCTACCAAGCTATCCTATCTGGATCGCAATCTAACTCGGATTTGATCGACGACCTTGATTACTACTCAGATTCGGATGAGGAGACTCATTTATTAGGTCCATAGAAGAGCCTGATAATCACATATACTCCACAAGGTAGATTCATCTACTGGCCCAACATTAAGCCACCTGCTCTCGCCAGGGATGACGAGTCACGCCTTGTCTCCTACCTCAACACCCTCCCATACCAGGAGGGAACCCCTTTGTTGCATATCTACGAAGAAGACGGCTCCACAGAGGTCATCACATCAAGTTCGGGTAGTTTCTCTCCTGAGCGGGAACTCCTCACCATCATTGCTACACAAGAAGGTGATGGTGAAGAACCGCTAGAAAGGAATAAGCGACATGAACGTCACCCAGATGACGTGTCGTAGGATGAGCTCACTGCCAATGTTGTAGGGGAAGAAACCGAAGCTCAAAGAGATCGATGACGAGCAAGAAATGTTGCAAGAGCAGAGCATCGCCTCTGCCTTGCTTCTAACCTACCCATCATGAACTTGGAACACACATTTGAGGCAGTTCAATCGCGTCAACACCATACTACGCTCGCCACCATCGCATCGACTGATCTGGTTACTCGGGCAATGCCACAAGACAAGTACACTAGGCAACCTGCTCCGTGGAGCGTGCATACGAGTAAATCGATCAACAGAGCCTGATACACTCAGTTAGACGCACCTCATCCTATCATGGCAGTAACGGCAGACAACCAAGTCGCAATGAGGGTGGCAGGCCAAGTCGAAATAAGGGTGGTAGACCAAGTTGAAATGAGGTTCCCAGAATCAAGAACCCCAGACCAAGTCAGCATAGGGCAGAGAGTAGTCGGGCGGGACCCTCAGGAGGCCGTGGCCACCGTTGGCCCTATCTAGAGCCTGAACCCCCAGCATGCCACCTTCGTCAGAAGCTCAACAACAACCGTGATGCCTGTACAAGCATTGAAGGGCGCCGCCACAAGCATGAATAGGAAGTCAAGTACTCGGGAGAAGATTCTGATGGGTTTCCCGCCTTCTCAAGACGAGTACGAAAGACGGTTCTACCCAACAAGTTTAAACCTCCGGGTATTAGCAAGTACGACGGCAAGCAAAACCCAATCCAATGGCTGAGGTGCTACTCGCTATCAGTCCAGGCGATGGGAGGAAATGACGACACTAAAGTCATCTACTTCCTCATCTGCATGGAGGCAGGGCCACTCACATGGCTCGAATCCTTAGAAAGGAACTCCATTGAACGTGGAGTCAACTAAAGGCGGCATTCACAAACAACTTCACAGGAGCAATGCAGCGTCGTGGCAACAAGATCGAGTTGTCTCAAGTCAAACAGCAACAAGGCGAGACCTTGCATAGTTATCTACACTGTTTTTTGACAAGAAGGCCACTATCATGGACATCACGGAGCAGGATGCTAAAGATTGCTTCAAGAATGGTCTCTACGATCGCCGGATATTCCAATGGTCTCTACAATCGCCGGATGTTCCAAGATTTTTGCAGGAGGTGCCTGAAAGATATCAAATCTCTCAAGATCATGATACAAGCCTGGGCGGATGAACAAGACATAGAGATCGAGCAGCTCGATTCTAGTTGTAACAGAGGCCAGAACAACAACAACCAAAGTAATGGCCAACACAACGATATCCAACAATGACAACCGAGGCAACTACTCGGGTGGTCCAAATTGCAAGAGGAAGCTAGACATGACTATCGCGGCGATGTCCCAGCCTTCTGAAAAAAGCGGCGAAAAACAAGAAAGGACTCCATTCAAGGAGCTCCTGAAAAAGCAGTGCCCGTGGCACCCACACTCTAAGCACTTTGTGATAGATTGCTATAGTCTGCGCAGAGTCATGAAAGATCTGCCAGAACATTCTGAAGCAAAGGATAATGATAAGGCCAAAGAAGATGAAGACAATGACGACAACGGGAAATTTCAGAACCCGTCCAACACCGTCAACATCATCTTCGGCAGCACACCAGGTACTGCTACCATGTCCATCGAACCAGCAATTTCTACGTTCCTTAAGTGGTCTGAGGTGCTAATCACTTTCTCAAGGAAGGATCAATGGACTAGTTTCCTAACCTAGGGCGCTATCCTCTCGTCCTGGACCTAGTAGTCACACGCTCTCGACTCACAAAAGTACTCATTGATGGTGGCAGTGGTCTTAACGTACTCTTCGCCAAGACTTTAAGGAAAATGGGCCTCAATGTTACAGATATGCTAACCCCGATGAACTCTCTGTTCTACGGTATTATCCCAGGCAATGCGGCTGTACCGCTTGGTTAGGTGGTTTTGCCGGTTACCTTTAGGACTAAAGAACACTACAAGACAGAGTACATCCTGTTTGAGGTAGCCGATTTCAAAACCTCGTATCATGCTATCCTCGGAAGACCTGCCTTGGCTAAGTGCATGGCCATGTCGCATTATGTGTACCTAATACTCAAAATGCTGGGACCCAAGGGAGTGTTCTCCCTACGCGGAGACTTTAAGAGATCCTACGACTGCGACACAGAAGCCATGGAGTTGGCAGCAACTACTCAGTTGCCAAATTCAATTATGCAAGTTTTTGCTGCTTCCAAGAAAATGTCCCCGACAGAACTCGAGATCCCTGAGAAGAAGTCAGGGGCATCCAAGGTCAAGCCGGCAAGTGAAGTCGATATCAAAGCCATTGACATCGAGACTGGTGATAGCTCCAAGACAGCCATGATTAGCTCAGGGCTGGATCCCAAATAGGAAGATGTGCTCGTCAGCTTCCTTCGGGCCAACCGAGACATCTTTGCATGGAAACCATCAGATATGCTAGGGGTGCCTAGGGAGTTGATCGAGCACTCACTAAATTTGGATCCTAAAGCTACTCCAAAACGACAACGACAACGACTACGCTGATTGGCCCAGGACAGAAGAGAAGCAATCAAAAAGAATTTTGCCAAACTACTCGTGGCCGGCTCCATAAAATAAGTCTATCATCTAGAGTGGCTGGCCAACCCTGTCTTGGTGCGGAAGAAAAACAACAATGAATGGAGGATGTGTGTCGACTACACGGACCTCAACAAGCACTATGCAAAGGACCCCTTCGGACTCCCTATAATTGATCAAGTCATCGACTCGATGGCTGGATGCGCTCTACTCTGTTTTCTTGATTGCTACTCGAGGTATCACCAGGTAGCTCTCAAGGAAGAAGATCAAATCAAGACCATGTTCATCACCTTGTATGGAGCATTCTGCTACACTACAATGTCCTTCGAGTTGAAGAACGCATGCGCTACTTATCAACGAGCAATCTAGGAATGCTTCAAGAGACAACTACACTGCAACATAGAGGCGTGCATGGATGACGTGGTTATAAAGACTAGAAATATGTAACACCCAAAATTTTAAATAATTCAAATTCATTAAAATTTGCTCAAATTAGGGTGTCATTTAAATTCTAGGCATTTAAATTCATTTTCTTTAATTTAATTAAATTCATCATAGGAGTTAATTGTGCATTCATGCTGGTGCATTTATTTTGATTGCTTGAGTTTGAATCAAATTTTGAATTTCCAAATTTAAATTCAATTTCCAAAACCATTTTCTTTTTCTCTTTCTCTTTCTCTTTCTTTTTCTTCTTCTCCACCTGGGCCGCATCTCTCCTTCTTCTTCTTTCTTCTTTCTTTCGGCCCAGCCGAGCCGCAGCTCCCCGGCCTGCTCCACCGCCCGCCGGCCCCCTCCTTTTCTTCTCCTTGCGGCCCAGCTGCACCGCAGCTTCTCCGGCCCAGCTCCTTTTCCCCGCACGACTCGCCGCTCGGCCTGCTCCACCCTTGGCCGGCCCAGCGCCTCTCCTCTGCCACGCGGCCCGTGAACCGCGCGCCGGCCCAACAGCTGCGCCAGCCCGCCTACGCCTGCGTCCGCTGACGGGTGGGCCCCACCCATCATCTCCCTCCTCCGGCCGTATCCGGCCGGGACTCCCGCAACCGCCGCGCCGCCAACACGCAACCGCCCGCCTCCGCTCCGACTCCTTCGGGGAGTTCAAACCCGGGGCGCCGCCTCTATCTCCAAGCGCCTATATAAGCCGCCGCCCCTCCCGGTCTCCTCCACCAGCGCCCGCAGCACCCGAAACCCTAGCGCCTGAGCTTCCGCGCCGCCGCCGCTTTCCCGCCATCAAGCGCCGCCTCCGGTGAGCTCCGGTCGTCGAGGACCCCCAAAATGAGTTCGCCGTGTTCTCCTCTTGCTTCTGGTGCAATCCGCGCACCAAACCGTGACCCGGAGCGCCGATTCGGTTTACTCCGGCGACCCCGCCGCCGCCCTCTGCCGCTCGCCGCCGCCGCGATGTCGCAGATCACCGCGGCCGTCGGATCTTGATCCGACGGCCGGTCGCGAGTCAATCCGGTCGCGTACCGGTCAACCGAGCCGCGCCGCGCCGCTTTTGCTCTTAAGCCCCCACCTTTTTCGCAAATCAACCCGCGGTCCAGATCGCGTTGAAAAATATTTACAGATCTGCCCTCGCACTTTTCGGTTTAACCCTTGAGCTTTCCAGAAATCAACCCGCCGTCCGGATTTGAGTTTTTACGCGTCAGACCTTCGGTTTATACGCGTAATTATGTATAAGCCCTTGGTTTTCGCGAATAGGCCCTAAAAGTTTTGTTTTTCTCTCAGAAAAGTCCCTGGATTTTGTTTTAATCATATCTTTTGCATCTTAACTCCGTTTTTCGCGTTCTTTATATCCACGTGTTCGTTTTAAAGCGTAGATCAACTTTTCAAGCTTGTTTTCTCTGTTTAACTATGATTGGTGTACTGTTTTCTTACTTTTGCCCATGATTGCTTGTATGTGCTCGTGTGACGCGTGTAGACGTCCCGCAGTTCGAGGGAGTTGCAGATCAAGCCTTCGAGGAGTACGAACAGCAGGAGCAAGACCAAGAAGGCAAGTCGTGTCCTTGATCACTACCTTTTCGTCCTATAGACCTTTACTTTCTCGTACTCAACATTTATGCTATGCACATGTTAAGATTAAGTTGATGGGTCCCAATTAAGGCTCGCCCAGATTGAATTACCTTTGCCTTGACCAACCGGTTTACTTTATGTTGGGTAGCTCATGCTTAGTGCTTACTTGGTACATGGTGGTTTAACTAATCACAATGCTTAATCTTGCTTTACTTCTGTTATACCTTTTATTAAGACAAGATCATTATTTGTTAATCGGAACATGGAGCGACCACCCAGGAAAATAGTGCTACCACAAGACTAAATGGCTCTGGTCTTGGCTGATTAATTAGAAACCTTAGTCTGGGGTGACCTTACTCGTGATGAGGCAAGAGGGGGGACTGAGTCGTTGCATTTTACCTAGGATGGGTGGTGCACGCCAGACACCGAAACCTTAGCGGGTTACCACTGACTAATGAATCTTTGTAAAGGCCTCGTAGCGTCCCTATGCAATCACACCTCGGAAGTGTGGTATGGTGCCTTGCAAACACCGCATGGTTGGGTCCAAAGTTCTTTTGAACCTTTACGCGACTTGTGGGTAAAGATGTGCCACCTCTGCAGAGTGTAAAACTGATCGATCAGCCGTGCTCACGGTTAAGAGCGGCCTGGACCCTCACATGATAATATTATCGGAAGATGGATTTAACTTGTTATCATTTCATGCATATGTTGTTTACTTTATTTATGATCATGTTTCATTTCGGGTGGTATGAACTTATACTTAGTTAATTGCTAATAAAACTTGACCAACTTAATTAAAAGCGAATGCTATTTATGCCTTAGCCATACCTTGGTTTGCCTTACACTACACTATTCCCCACGACTTGTTGAGTACCAACCATAAGTGTACTCACCCTTGCAAAACCGCTGTTCAGACCAAGCTAATTGGGAAGAGGAGTATCTACACGACTTTGAGGAGTTCTAGGCGTACGTTTCTTCAGTCAGCTGCCTGTGGAGTCGTCGTCGTCTTTGGAGTTCCACTGCGTAACAATTAAACTTTGTGTTTACTTGAGACTTTCGGTCATGTAATAATGGTTAATACTCTCTCTATTCGATTTAGCACTGTCTTTGTTATTCACTATTGTCGTACATGTGTGTAACTTGATCCTGGCGCACATGTATTTAATGCACTCGATTTTGTCCTTAAAATCGGGTGTGACAAAATCTCGACGACTTGATTGTAGATCTGGAAGAAACTTTCGCAAGCTCGTGAGAGTTCTGGTGGAAGCTGAACCCAACCAAGTACATGTTCGGTGTACCCTTCAAAAAATTAGTCAAGTTCATCATCAGTCATCGAGGGATTGAAGCTGATCCTAAGAAGATCACCGCCATCACCAATTTGCACGTCCCTTCGTGCATCAAGAATGTCCAGAAGCTAACTGGATGCATGGCGGCTCTCAACAGATTCATCTCGAGACTTGGAGAATAGGGACTACCTTTCTTCAAACTACTCAAGTGGCAAGACAAATTCTAGTGGACTGAGGAGGTGGATCAAGCCCTTCAACAGTTGAAGGACTTCCTATCAAAGCCATCGGTCCTCACTGCGCCAAATCCTAATGAAGACTTGCTACTCTGCATCGCTGCGACTACTAATGTCGTCAGCACGGTGATCATAGTGGAAAGACCAGAACCGGGCTATTTACACAAAGTACAGAGGCCCGTCTACTTCGTCAATGAGGTGTTCTCGGATTCCAAAACTAGGTACCTGCGAATTCAACAGTTGCTGTACGCAGTACTACTCACCTCGCGAAAGCTACAACACTACTTCCAGAAATACAATATCTCCATCGTCATATACTTCCCCTTGGGAGAAATCCTCCACAATCGAGATGCTACAGGAAGAATCTCCAAGTGGCTAGTAGAACTCGGAGTATTGTCCCTGGAATTCAAGTCAACAATCCCCATCAAGTCGCAAGCACTAGTCGATTTCATGGCTGAATAGCAGGAAAATCAAGTTCCAACACCGGCAGAACGCCCAGAGCATTGGGTCATGTAGATCGATGGGTCGCTCAAGCTCGAGGGCGCCGGCACAGGAATACTCTTAATCTCTCCCAAAGGCGAACAACTCAAATATGTACTGCAAATCTTTTGGGAGGTGTCCAATAATGAAGCTGAGTATGAAGCGCTTCTACACGAGCTCCGCCTAGCAGTTTCGCTAGGAATCAAGCGGCTGTTGGTCTACGATGACTCACTGGTAGTCATCAATCAAGTCAATGACGAGTGGGATCGCCACAATGACAACTTGGATGCGTATTGCCTCGAAGTACGCAAGTTGGAGAATAAGTTCTCTGGTCTGGAGTTCCATCACGTGGCTTGTGATAATAACGTAGCCGTAGACGTCTTGTCCAAGCTCGGATCTACTCGTGCTCAAGTTCTAGCTGGGGTCTTCGTCCATGAACTACACAAGCCATCCATAGTGGAGCCAACACCGTCAAAAACCACCAATCGAGGTCATGATGCACCAGACCGGGAGATTATGATGATCGATGCAGGTTGGAGAACCCCCTTCACCGACTACATCAAGGAGCACAAGTTACCTCCCGACAAGACAAAAGTAGAGCAAGTCTCATGATATGACAAGAACTGCGTTCTAGTCGAGGATAAGCTCTACAGACAAGGCACATCATCAGGAGTACTCATGAAGTGCGTCTCACGACAAGATGACAAGGACATATTGGAGGAGATCCATAAGGGGATCTGTGGCAACCACGCATCCTCAAGAACGATAGTGGGAAAAGCTTTCAAGGCACGATTCTATTGGCCTAGAGCTCTCGCCGACAACGAAGCACTAGTCCGTCGATGCCAAGGGTGTCAATTCTTCACCAAGCAACAACACATCTCTGTCTAAAAGCTAATGACCATACCACCCTCCTGGCCTTTCGCATGTTGGAGGCTAGACATGATTGGCCCTCTACCTATGACGCCTGGAAGCTTCAATTGAGTACTCGTGGTGATCGACATGTTCACCAAGTGGATCGAGGTGAAGCCGGTGACCTGCCCGAAGGCAGAAAGAGTACTCGACTTCCTCAATGAGATTATCCATCGCTACGGTTTCCCCAACTACATCATCACAGACTTGGGTTGCAATTTGAACAACCTCAAGTTCTGGGAATACTGTGAGAACAACGGGATCGACATCCGGTACGTCTCTGTCGCTCATCTGTGGGCCAATGGCCAAGTTGAACGGACCAACAGGATGTTACTTGAAGCTTTGAAGAAATGACTACACGACATTGGCAACACCAAAGGAGGCAAGTGGCTCAAAAAGAGCTACCCAATATCTTTTGGGGCTCACACCCAACCATGCAAGCCTACAGGGTACTCACCCTACTTCCTGGTCTACAGATCAGAAGTTGTCCTCCCTGCTGACATCATGTGGAAATCTCCAGTAGTCGAGCAGAACGAGGAGGGCGCGGTAGAAGAAACAAGGTGTCTAGACTTAGATAGCCTCGAGGAAGCTCGCTGTGCAGCACTCGTCCAGTCAGCAAGATACCTTGAAGGAATTAACCGCTATCACAATCGCAACGTCAAAGAACGTTCGTTCAATATAGGTGACATGGTCCTCAAGCGTATCCAAGACACCAAGGGGCTGCACAAGCTAAACTCGCCATGGGAGGGTCCTTTCATCATCTCCAAGGTCACTAGACCTAGGTTGCACAGACTCCAAACTCTCTATGGTGAAGAAGTCGACAACTCGTGGAACATTGAGCACTTGTGTCGATTTTACCCATAGTTTACATAATCATGGAAATTGGCCATCAGCCTCAGTTGTATAATTACAATTCAATAAAGTAGAGTTATTTTTTGTTGTAAACGACTAGTCTCTGTCTGATTGCGGCTTGCAAAAGTGAAGTTCGCCTAGCTATTCAGCTCCTCCGGGTACTATCGCCCAACTTGCGGCTTGTATTCACAAGTTTGCACATAGAAATTCACAAGTTATTCAACTCGTTAGACAAAATTGTCCATATGCGGCTTGTAAAAACAAGTCTGCACACACATCTTTCGAGTTATTCAACTCGTTGGATAGCAGCAACTTGCGAAAAAGCAAGCTTGCACACAAAATTCCTGAGCTAGTTAGCTCCCTGGACAAGTCTGTCCACCCGATGGTCTTCACTAAAGAAGCCGTCAGCAAACTTGGGAGTTATCTATACTACTCGAGTTCTTATCTAGACGAGTTTGTCT
Source organism: Setaria viridis (assembly GCF_005286985.2). Taxonomy (NCBI): domain Eukaryota; kingdom Viridiplantae; phylum Streptophyta; class Magnoliopsida; order Poales; family Poaceae; genus Setaria; species Setaria viridis. The sequence continues at coordinate 19,638,434 of NC_048271.2, read as the reverse complement.
AGTCGCAGCTTGTAATAACAAGTTTGTAGTTCTAGGCCTTTGGAGTACAACACCTAAACAACCTAGACAGGTTGCAAAGGTAGGCTCCAGTCCACAAAGTCCTGAAGAATCTACTCGCCTAAAGAGTCTGACTACCTAGATACCCGGGTACTGGCACTCTACAGAAAAGGGGTTGCATCCTAAGAGTACCCTACATCACGTATCTGAAGAGGCTCACAAGAAGCAGCCTTGTGCGTAGACACTCACGAGTACCACATGAGCAACTATCAGGGTAGTTCGGGAGATGCACTAAAACAAAGAAAACAAACGAGTTGACAAGCAATACAATTTGCGACCAGACTTCAAATAATTTATATTTCATTTCATTCATGACATGTTTTATTATGATAACTTCAAGTTTTTTATATAACAACTACTCAAGCCATCTCTTGCAGGTACTTTTGGAACTGCTCATCAGAGCAGTCTTCCGCAATCCCCTCCACAATAGGAGCCATGTCGGCTTGTGGGTAGAAAGACTTCACCATCACCAATAGCTGCTTTGAGACGGACTGTACCATCTTCTGTATATAGCCGGTGATCTTCCCAGGAACATCCTTGAGTACCTCTGCCAAGGGGCGGGGCTCCACGCCTTCTGCCTGGGGCTCCACCATGTCGGCGATGGGCTAAGTGGCTTCTGTTAGCTCCTATAGAGCAAGCTTGGTTGCCACCAACTCAGCCTCATGCTGTCGGAGGATTGTCATGGTATTCACCATGTCGACTTCTCCGTCGATGTGCAACTTCTTTTCTTTCTCCAGCTTGTGTGCCAGAGTCTCATACAGAACGGACAACTTATCGTGTTGATCTGTCACTCTATAATACGAGTTCTGCCAATCCGTGAAGTGGCTCTGGAGATCTTCTCTCTCTTTTGCGAACACTACAAGAACAAAACAAAGAGCAAGTCAGAATCATCAAGCGCAAATTGGTACTCGAAGACCAGCAGGAGGTGACAACCTACCTTCCAATTGATTTCTCAGCCCTTTATTGTGCTTTCGGAGGCGGTCCTTCTCCTCCACGGTTCTTTGGATGAGATTTTGGTACTCCACGGCTTGCCCGTCATACTTCATAAGTAGCCGGGAGGAGTACTGCCGCTCCTTGACCAGCTCCTATTCCAGCGCTTCAGCCCGCATGATAGTGTCTCCATAACCTTGGATCATCTTTGATTTCTGATGGGAGCGCTCGATCAGTTTCTGCAAAATAGAGCAAGTACTCATGTATGTAATGAGTACCAATTTCAAGTCAAAGATTAATGCATAAGTGCAACTTACTTCTGTGAACTCGCCAATCCGGTGATGCATCTCCATGTTCGTGGCCTCCATCTCTATGGTGGTCAGAGGGCAACAAGAAGTTGGATCTTCTCCAGATCTACCCCTTCAACAACCCACGGTTCCTTGTGCTCTTCAGCGATGGGTGCACCGAGAGGAACCAATGCCCGGCTAGTTGATGGATTAGCTTCTCAAGACAAGAGGGAGGCCGCGCTGCAACTAGTCGACGGCCCCGCCTCAAACGGCGGGGCAGCTTCTACTTCAGCTTCTAGCTTGGGGGCTACAAGTGTAGCCTCGACTCTAGCAGTAGTCACCACCTCTGCCTCGGTCTCCGCCTCCAGCTCGAGGGCTACCAGCATAGCCACCACTACGGAAGTAGTCGCCACAATAGGCTCGACCATCGGCAGCTCGGGGGCTGGCACTATAGAAACATTAAGCGATGCAATCACATCATGCATGAGTGCAGTGACATGGGATACCACACCTGGAGTGACTTTAGGCGTGGGCTGCTCCTCCAGCGGTGGAACTTCAGGCTCCAGGACGAGTTCTTGGGCTGAGCGCCTACTGCCATTAGCTCCAGATTTTGGGCTTAGGCCCCCAATGTCCATGCTAGTGGATTTTCTAAAAATGACAAGTGTCATGCCACATCACAAAACAAGCTACACGGCAACATCAAGTTACAATCAGTATTCGAGTACTTACTTGGTGGACCTCTTTATCTTTATAGAGGGCTCCCCACCAAGCGTGCGTACTTGACAGTGGGCGACAGCTTCTTTGGCGCGGCTTGCTGGATCGTAGTTTGATCCTCGCCAGCCTTGGCTGCAGTCTCCACAACTTGAGTAGTCTGCGCGTCGGTGGGATTGGCCATGGTGACAAAAGTTTCTTCATCATCGTTGGGGTCGATGAACTCCTTGACCGCTGGCAGCACTTGCTGCACAACTTCCGCAGTCGTCTTCTCCGCCTGTATCTTCTCCTCGACTACCTACAATTCATCAATGTTAGAAATCAAGTTAGGCATGGTGGAAAGGGAAACAACTAACGAGTACTTGATCCTCAGGATCTTGTCCTTCTTCAAATGTGATTACCGGAGGTGGGACTTCATCAGCGGTCGACAGCTTCTTCACTACCCGCTTGACGATGATAGTGCGCCTCCTCTTTGGGGGTGGCGCCAACCCAGCCTCCAGGACATCTTCGGCTTCATGCTTTGAAGTCCCGGAGGAAGACCCTGCCTTGTCTGATGGACGGGGCTTGACGACGAACTTTTCAGCAGCCTCTGAATTAGAGCTGCTAAAGGAGGAAAAGCCCTCCAACTCCTCTTCATCCTCCTCCTTGATCACCTTCTGTACAACCGCAATGGTCTCTACACGCAGAGTGGCATCCAAGACATTCGATCTGGGTGGAGGAGGAGCAGAGCAAAATAAGTGAATTTCTTCCTGCAAGAGAAGACAAGTCAGAAACTATGCAAGTATAAAAATTGGTACTCGGGGGCTAAGGCCATAGGTACTTACACTGTTTGGCGGGTTGGCAGTGCAGTGTTCTCGCACAACTACTGGGATTGCTCTCGCATGCTTGAAGAAACACCTCAAACATGCCATCACTTCATCCACGGACAAGTCGTCTGAGGATATCCGGGATGGGTCATTGGGGCTTAAGTAATCATACCCCCAGGTGTAGTGTAGTTGCAGGGGTTGGACTCACCTCCTCATGAAACTGAAGGCCACGCCTACTCCTGTTAGCCCCTGCGACTTGAGTACAATGATCTTCTCCAGGAGCTTAGGAATCTGAAGGCTATCCCCATGGGTCGGTTCATCCAACCACCGGTTATTCCACACTGGGTGGTGGCTGGTCACCTTGGGTAGTCGTGGCTCATGATTTTCAATCTAAAACCACTTGTACTTCCAGCTCGAGTGGGAGTCAATCAGCTCATAGTCCAAGTACGAGCCTTTGATCTTCTCCCGCAGTTGGATGCCTACCCCCCCGACTACTTCGGTGTGTTCCAGTTTGGGGTGGGGCTTCACTCTGAACAACTTCTTAAAGAGTTAGAAGTGCGACTAGATTCCAATGAAAGCCTCGCACAAATGCACAAAAATTGCAATGTGCAAAATCAAGGTGGGGTTGAGGTGGACTAATTCCAATTTGTAGTAACTCAACAACCCCCGGAAAAAGTCTGATGCAGGCAAAGCTAACCCACGCTAAATGAAATGCATGAAGATTACCTTTCATGGGTGTAGCTCTCCAGTGGCTAGGGGCTGCCGAAGGCAGCCCTCCAATCAATGAAGTCCTGCTCCTGGAGAAGCTTGGCATCTACATATGCTTGGATATCTGTCTTCTTCAACACAGACTTCTTCTAGGCGCAGGCTTGATTCGGCGGCGCCGTCTAGTTGGTCTTTCCCGTACTTTGGCACCGGCAACTAGATCTCTTTCTCCTTCTTCACGGCCTTTCTCTTCTTGCTCTCCACTGCCTTGCTAGATGTCGCCTTCTACCCCATTCATGCTACCACGAGGATCTTATTGCGCATACGCTCGGGTGCTAAGTGGTGGGGGCGGTGGCACTCTAGCTCAAGGATCGCAAGCGGAGACGCTAGGGCTACAGTGAGGGAGATGAACAGGCAGAATGGCTTGGGTGAAACGGAAGGGATGAATATCTCCATTATTTATAACCGCGATGTGGTTAAACAGGGGTGAGATTAATGGAAATATTCCATTTTTAAACACTTGAAGTTATTGTTTGCATTTTCCGATTTTCTTGGAAAGAGATAAGGTTACTGTTAGCGAACGGTCATGTTGACCAATGGTTGACCCTTATATCCAAACTAGTCGTGTAACGGCTCGGGGGCTGTATGCCACATGCCCATTGGCTAAAAAGTTTTTTCTTTTGGGTTTTAAGGTAAAAGAGATGTGAATTTACAAGATTGACCCTCAGCTTGATTCTTTGATTCAACCTAAGGCTTGGGGCCACTCCATATGGAATGCGATTTTCATCGCACTTCCATATAAAGATTCAAGGTTGAAGATTCAAGACAAGTTAAATGAGGCTTGAGCACATTCTAGCCGCATGGCAGTACTCGAGTACTTTCAAAGACTCAATCTGATAGAGTACTCAAAGAGCACCGCAAACTAGTCGGAGCTGTCTATAGAAGTACTCAGGACTGCTACATTTGACTAAAAAGTATTCGGGGGCTTGTCGTCCATACATCTATGGTCCCACCAGAAGGTTTGGACAGTCCTACAAGAACTAGTCAACATGTCAGACATGGAGACTACGGTGCAGGACGGCGTAGTCTACGTGGAGGACAAGAACTAGTCAAGGATTAGGAAACTACTCGTAGCAATTAAGAGTAGGATTCTCTAGTCGAATCCAACTAGTATTTTTGTAAACAACCGACCTGTAGCTCTGCCCTCGGCAATATAAGGCGAGGCAGGGATCCCCTTCAAACAAGTTCAATCAATACAACACAACCAACACACAGGACGTAGGGTATTACGTGACATAAGCGGCCCGAACTTGCCTAAATCGTGTGTTCGAGTTCACCTTCGAGTTCCTAATCTCGGCGAGCCCCATGCATAAAACACTACCTCGGGTAACCCCTCAGTAGGTTGCCAGGTCTAAACACTGACATGTTCTGAACCTCCAATCCCAGAGGGCAAACAACCTATTTAGCTTCATATGTTGTGAATGATAATTCATTATTTTCGGGAAGCATGTTCTTTACAATTTTCAATATCCCTTGAAATGCCTTATCGGACACACCATTTTTTATCTTCCATTGCAGCATTTCCTGTGTGGTACCCAATTTTTTATGCCGCATCTTGCAATCTAGGTACAATACTTTTTTGTGATCGTCTACCATATGCTGCAACTTTTCTGATTCCTTCTCAGTTTTGCAGTCTTTCTGTGCATCCCGTAGCACCTGACCAAGATCATCAATAGGACCGTCTTCTGCAAACTCTTCTTCATCAGCCTCGCCTATTGTAGTATTTGCAAAAGCTTGGCCTGTAGCCCAGTCCGGAATGTTGTTATCATCTTTCTCTTTTTCGTCGTCTTCCATTATAACCCCTCTTTCTCCATGCTTGGTCCAAACCAAATAGTTAGGTATGAAACCATATTTAAATAAGTGGCTGTGAAGAGTCCCCCAGGGAGAGCAGTCCTTCTTGTTACTACATTGGAAGCATGGATAACATATGAATCACTTCTCTGGCTTGTTAGCTTTGGCCACTTCGAGAAAATAATGCAAGCTATCAATGAACTCCTGGTCTGTCTGTCCGCGTTGTACATCCATTGCCGGCCCATCTACATCCTATTACGTGAAAAATGGACATAGGTCTTCGTATTAGATAAAGCACTTGATGAATATTGATAATTTACACCAATCAACCTTCATAAAGATAAAAACAATTCACATAAAAATTACACCAATCAACCTTCATATCATTCACTAGGTCGACAAAAGAAAAATGTTAAAATTCTGGAACAAGACAATAAAGATGTATGTACACTAAAGATTACATATGCTCTATAGTAGACTTCACGTAGTCAATAATCCTAAAATAATGGTACAACATAGCAGAATGTTCGCCCTCCAAGCCATCTCCGCACATGACTCAATCTTCTCCGAAGTCTATGGAGAGTCCCATCTGCTCCTCTAGTACCAGAAAATAATGGTAGATAGAAGATCTCCGAGTCCACGTACTCTGGCTGAATATCATAAAGGAATCTTGAGATAATTGTCCAAACATCTTTTGGAGTAAGTGATAGATTTTCATAATAGAAGTATGGTGGCACACAATAGCCTGTCTAGGCAAAAAACAACATGGCCCACTTTAGCAAGCCAAAACCAACCAAAAGCTGATGGATCAAGGTCAGTGAACAAATCTCTGCCTGAATAGGCTATTGGGCCACCATAGTTCTATTATGAGAATGTGGCTCCAAAAGGTGTTTGGAAAAGTATTTCAAGATTTTTTTATGATATTCAACCACAGTTTGTGGACTCGAAGTACTTCTGTTCTACCATTATTTTTGGATTCTTGACTCCGTGAAGTCCACTATGGAGTGTATGTAGTCTTTAGTGTATCTTTATTGTCCTGTTCCACAATTCTATCATTAAGTTGACCGGTGGGTGGGTTCATGTCACTCTAATTTAACATGCAAACTATTGATTTACCTAATTTTATTGTAAGGACTAAATATTAAAAATACATTTATTCTATTTTTTACCTCAATTTGATTGCAAGAACTATTTATTTACCTCAATTTTATTGCAAGGACTAAATATTAAAAACACGTTTACTCTATTTTTTCCCATACGTAGTATTGATCAAGTTTTTTTATCTAATATGAATTATATATAACAAACAAGCTATCTGTCCATCAAATTCTAGCTAAAAAACATAAGTAAATAAAAAATCCTCTCCATTCTCCCTCATTCTAAAAAACTCATTTTTCTCTATGTCAAAAGCATAAAACAAAACATAATAACAATAAATGAAGGGAACCTTTTCAACACTTTGGATGAGTGAAATCCCCAATAAATTGATGAAAAAATTGGGTAGCACCTCCCTAAGCTTGCTAAGTCGCCATGGAGGAGAGCTCGAGCTCTCTATGTGAGTGGCTTGGGCTCGGGGAGGAAGAAGGGAATTTTATAGGCTGGACGTTTAGTCCCAGTTGGTAACAGTTGTGATGTCTTTAGTCCCGGTTGGTGTACCAACCAGCACTAAATGCCCCATTAGATTCCCCTCAATACTTCTAGCTTTACTAGCCATTACAACCGGGACTAAACGGGGCTCTTTAGTCCCGGTTAATATTACCAACCGGGATTAAAGAGCCTGTCGGAGTTGGTTGTCGGTGGTGGGAATTTGACCTGGGACTAAAGCTCTTTTAGTCCTGGGTCAAAAACAATCCACGTATATGTCAAGGATCTGAATAAAACAAAATCACATACTAAGCTGCTGCAGGAATTTTGTTGGAAAACATTTTAGTAATGATGGGCATGAAGCATGATTGTGATTGTGACATTGTATATTCCAGCTGCTGTTCATCGGTTAGTACTGCCTTAGCTGGATGCCTGGAGCATGAAGGACGGATATGCTGCTGCTACCTCATCTGCCATCAGTAAGACAGTAACCGCATGGCCGGCCGATCCGAATCCTAACTGTTCCGCGTGCGTGTGCGTGTCGGTGGTAGAGTTTTAACTCTGGTTCAGCATGACAGTGAAGCTGCAAGATTGGAGAGAGAGATCTAACTATGAACCTGAGCATGTCCATGGCCGCCGCCGGATCATGTAGAAGCTGGTCACCCAGGAAATGACGAGAAGAAACGCGAGTGCGTGGAAGAGAACACAGACGCGCGGCGCTGACGGGCGGCCAGTGCACCACACGACATGGCTCTCGTTCATCCGTTCATGTCCCTTCTTCCTTCCAACATGTGCCGCTCATGTGCTCGCCAGGAATAAAAGGACGGCGCCCTATGCTATAGCATCGCGGCTAGGACATTGGCATCTGCAGTATCAATCTGCTGTCCGTTTCCCAACTTTGCATGATGAATTGGTACTAGACTACTAGTATAGTAGCAGCAGTGTACTGTGTTCATCATGTGTTTGGTGTCATTATCTGCAGCCAGCAGATGATGAGGAGGGGAGGTTATTCCTCTCACAAGAAAACGAGGTGGGGAGATGATTGGGCTCAGCGACTACTGATGGCTAGGGGATTTTGTCATGGCTGGGGCTATAGATGGAGCCACGGAGGGAGAGCAGGAGGACATTGATTGGGCTCAGCAGGTTTGGACAGTTTTTTTTTTCCTGCATCCCCATCCACCGCGGCACTGCCCCCTCTCCCTGTGTAGTACTTTTTTTCATTTGTTTGATTATTTATCTTTTCTACAAATATTTTTATAAATAGATAAATCTATAAGTTAAATCATTTGACAATAGACATAATGATATATATTTTACTTTAGTTAACTAACTTGTTCAATAGATAAATATTGGTGTTAAAGTTGGAGTAAAAAATCAACGGACATCATATATTATATATTTAAGAACGGTGGGAGTATGTATCTACGGGCACCATGACAGGTCGTATCGTATCAAGGCTTCAGAGAATAAAATCCTGAGCCTGCCAGATCAAAGGCAGCTGACAATGCAACCGGATCGATCGATGGCGATCGCAATACGCAAGGAGATGCCTTTCTTTTTTTCAACTGCGATTTGTACGTACCGTGGAAAGACTAGCTAGTGGTTTCGTGTGCGCTTTCTTTCTTCGCCTCTTGTCCTGTGTTCAGTGTTGAAAACACATACGGTACTGCAGGCGTGGGCGTGATAGCTTGCTAGCGCATTTTCGTCCCTGACCCGGTTATGGGTTTTTTCTGGTGACGATTATTTCGTTTTGCTGCAAGTTGTCTATATATGTAAGGATACCCATTTTTTTCAATGTACGGAGGATGGGTTGCATAAGGAAATCGGATACTCCGTCCTGTAGATTTACGGTAAACCATTTACCCCAGTTGCTCTGCTGTTAAAAGTTGGCCGAGATAGTTGACCAAGGACTAAAAATGAAAAAAAAATAAAGGAAGGAAGAAGAAATGAATATAAAAGTATAACATTATGTAAATAAAAAAGTCATTGGCAACGAAAAAAGTGTTGAAATAAAAAAAGCTGATGAAATTAATTTGAAGATACTCAACGTGGTCATCGATCCATTTACAACCGTTTCCGTTTCTTTTCTTTTATTTCCTTTTCACATGCTATCATATATATCTCCTCTTTTTCTTTGAGAAAATTCAAGCTGTTGCAATTTATACTGTCCCCTGGAAGATCAATGAGCAAATTCCCTCGTTGCCATTGAAAATTATACCACTTCCTTCATTGCCATCAAAATTCTTCAACTCCCTGCCACTACTTCAATTTTCCAATTCCTTCACTGCAATTACCGTCCACTAGCTGTTAAGTTGCTGTTATCTTCAAGTTGTTAAGTTGCTGTTATCTTCAATGAATAGAATGGAGTCACTACTGGAAAACGGACCTTTAGTGCCGGTTGGTAGGTCTCAAATCTCTCTAAAAGTCATCCGGGGATAAATTTTTCGAGACAAAAGGGGTCTTTAGTCCGGGTCATCCACCCGGGGCAAAAAAAATTTTGAAAAAAAATAAAAAGACCGCACGCTCCCACGCCCGCCAGCCACCCGTGCCGCCACACCCGACGGCCGGCCGCCGCCCTCGACTCCACCCCACCGCCGCCCTTAGCTTCGCCGCCACCCGGCCGCCACCCTCGGCTCCGCCCCAGCCGCTCGCCCACCTCCGCCTGCCGCACACCTCAGCCAGCTCCACCCGCGCCGCCCGCTCCTCCTTTGCCCGTGCCCTCCGCTCCTCCACCTGCTCTGCCTCCACACCCGCCATGTCGCTCCGCCTCCACCTGCTCCACCCGCACATGCTGCACTGCCTGTCGCCGCCTCGGCTCCGCCGCTCGCGCCCAGTCGCCATCATTGAAAATTATACCACTTCCTTTATTGCCATCAAAATTCTTCATCTCCCTTCATTGCTACTACTTCAATTTTCTAATTCCTTCACTGCCATTACCGTCCACTAGCTGTTAAGTTGTTGTTATCTTCAATGAATAGAATGAAGTGTGAAATTTGCTTTCTTTCTCAGGTGAGCAACAATGGCAGGTCTATGCTTCTCTCGATGTTTTGTTCTTTTCAGCAACATCAGGTCCCCCACCGAACCAAAAGAATCTGCTAGTTACGTTAAAACATTGGGAATGCATCCAACGATTGAAGAACCGGTGATCTGATTTTTCAATCTCACCGTCGTGATTGGAGTGCTGCATCAGGAGATGTGATTTCGTTGACCACTGGAACTGGGAACATGGGAACAGGAAAGAATGGAGGGGGCCGCAGCACCTATGGCTAGCATGGCGCCCTACCACTGCCGCCCGCCTGCGAGCCCCGCTTGACCGCCCATGCACCCTGTCGAAGCCGTCCATTCCCGCGAGCACCGCGCGGGTGCCGCTAAGGCCGGCGAGCTCCTGGTCGCGCAGGCGGTGAGGGAGGGAGGCCCGCGCAGGTGGATGAGGGTGGGGCCGCAACCCTCGTGCGGTGGACAGCGGCAGGAGGCCCGAGCGTGTAGATGGCAGTGGGAGCAGCTGGATGGTAGCACTTCTGTAGCTATCGCTAGCGCGTGGAGGCAAATGGAAGAGACGGCAGTAGATAAGCTGGCCAGACGCAGGCCCATGTTATCAGTGGAACAGGGTAGTCTAGTCATTGTAAAAACTGACAAAATTCTGTTTAGATTGTGGGCTTGTCTGGTCAGCCAGAAGTAACTTACCGGCGATGGACGGTAATGGCAGTGAAGGAATTGGAAAATTAAAGTAGTGGCAATGAAGGGAGTTGAATAATTTTGATGACAATGAACGAAGTGGTATAATTTTCAATGGCAATGAGAGAATTTGCTCAAGATCAATAGGCTGTTTTTTCGTAAGTTGATAAAAAGGAGAGTGACATTGGAATTCTGAGGTTCCCCTATGTGCCACTCGATGAAGGTTTGTATCCCGTGAATGGCATTCCGTTAAAATTATCGCCGTTAAAGACATTGATACCATAAAATTTTCTTTCTATTGCCATTTTTGCTCCTGACGAGATGATGGGTCCAAGTTCAGCCCAGAAATACCCCAGCCGAGTGGACCCAAGTCCATCCATCCATCCGTCTATTCCCTTCCTCTGAAACCCTAGTGAGAGCGTGGGAGAGCTAGGAGCGGGAGGATGAAGGGAACGGGTTCGATGACTTGGGCAAGTGGCGCTGAGGATGTGGGAGACAACAGCTAGGGGTCACGCTCGTGCTGCTAGCTGTGGGAGCGTGCGGCCTACTAGGCGCCGGGATGCCTAACCTTCCTACACGGCTTGGCGAGGCACGCCAATCTGATGTGGGACGAACATTGTGGCTTCACATGTAAACCATTCATAGATTGAAGTTGGGTAAGGCACTTCTTATGCTCTCATGTGTTGTTTTTCGAAGAATTTGAGGGTTGGCACTGGATACACAGTGGCGGATCAAGGACTAAAATCTATCTGTGGTGAACTTACCATTACTAATATGTGTAATGCATTAAAAAAGCAAAATGTACACACAAAACAATTGGAAACAACAAGAATTGCGCTACAAAGTAACACGGAGTTCTGGATATCATAACTAAGTGATGATAAACTGAAAACGATTCTGAACATAGAAATGTAACTGAGCATACAACTAAGCACTAATTGCGGCGAGGAGACCCAAATTGCGCTACAGTATCTCTCTAAGCACCCCACAACTGCAATTCATTAAATAAAACATAAGGGGGTCTAAAAAATAGATCTAAAAAGATCAAACATGAGTACAGGCTGCATACTAATTGATATACAATTTGTATCCAGAAATCATACAACACGTTCTGTTCTACACCAATTATCCAATTCCAATGGCTCACACTACAGTTGCTTGCATCACGGTGCTCTTTTCTGGCTCCCTGCTCCTCCACGATCTTGTTTAATTTACTCTCTAGTCTCTACCCTTCCCGTTGCTAGTTTCTCCTTCGTCGGCCGCCATGGACTTGCGTTGGCGTCGCTTCGTTTGCTCTGGTGACTGGTGCCCACGATCGCCGCGCCTTCAACCAATTGAGTCGAGACGCTGGTGGGGACATGGGAGTACATGGGCTACGCGCCTACGCTTGAAGCTGCAGTGGGCCAAACCATCAAGCCCAACCCAGTTTAGCATAGAACTGGTACGCAGTGCACAGCTTCGTCTTCGCTGCACCACGGCTGACTGGCGGCAGCCGGGGAGTGTTAGTATTAATCTTGCCCTGCGTAGTTAGCATGTATGTCATGCGAGTCTTTTAACTAGTTCGTGTATGGTCATGTGTTAGTCGCATGCGTATAGAATTAACCTGTTAGTTTGGCTAGCACGTAGGCTGCATGTGTTAGCGGAGTTAGTCTTCAGGTTGTTAGCTGCATCAAGATAGGTCGCGTCTCATGCGGATCGTGGAGGCACGGTATGCAACAGTTAGTGGTTGTGCATGTAGATCGTGCGGTGTGTGTGAGACTCGGACTACCAGGACGTTGATCGACGGGTGCGTCACGTCGTTGCCTGGGTCTATAAGATTATATAATTGTTTGTTTGTTCAACGAGTTGAAATACAGAAAGCCAGAAAAGGGCGTCTGTCGCCGGCAAGTCTGTGTGTGTTAGCTTCTCTACAGTACTGCTTGTTAGCAACTCATGTGTTCTTGCGTTCATCGGTCTTGGGTAGTTCCAACAATTAGCATCAGAGCCGTGTATGCTCAAGATCCTGCGCTACTACCTCGACTCCATGGCGATGGTTCCGCACGGTGCCGGGGGAAGTAGCGGTGTCTCGCTCACGCACCCGCTGCTCTCCTCAACGAACTACACCGCGTGGGCGATCAAGGTGGAGGCCATTCTTGATGCTCAGGGCCTTTGGGAGGCCGTGAATCCGGCGGAAGGTGAGGTGGTAGAAGTACGGAAGGACAAGACGGCGAAGGCACAACTTCTCTAAGCGCTACCAGAGGACATCCTCCTACAGGTCTCACAAAAGAAGACGGTGAAAGAGCTTTGGGACAGCCTCAAGACGAGGTTCGTAGAAGCCAACCGCGTCAAGGCCGCTCATCTTTCAACCTTGAAAGGTGAGTTCGACTTGCTGCGCATGAAGGAGGGAGAGCCGTTGGACGACTACGCTAGCAAAATCAGTGGCATGGCGGCGAGGTACGCCAACCTCGGCGCAACACTCGATGACTCCGCAATGGTCAAGAAGCTCCTCGACACTGTCCCAGATCGGCTCTACCCTATCGTTGCGGGGATCGAGCAGTTTTGTGACGTGGAGAAGATGCCGTTTGAGGAGGCGCTTGGAAGGCTGAAGGCCTTCGAATGAGCGTTCTTGACAGCGCACTCAAGCCAACAAGACCAGTGATGGTTAGCTCCTGCTCATGGTGGCCGAGTGGCAGGCTTGGCGAAAGGACAAGTCCACGGAAAAGAAAGATAAATGCTATAATTGCGGTGTTCGTGGGCGTTTTGCCCGAGAATGTCCCAAGCCAAAGAAGGAAGAAGCACTGTTGCAATGGTGTACGAGGAATCGACGAGTCTTTTACCTAGTTCGTGTATGGTCATATGTTAGTCGATGTGCATTGAATTAGCCTGTTAGTTTAGCTAGCGCGTAGGCTGCATGTGTTAGTGGAGTTAGGGCGGATCTGGGCCCCGGGCTGCAGCCTGGGGCGAGGCCCAAGAGTAGTGGGAAGTTTCTTCATAAAATTGGCAAAAAAAGGCTTCCTGACCCATTAGCCCACCCCGAGAAGAAGTCAGCCCAGCAACTGACCGTCGCCCTAGCCCAGCAAAAATCGCACTCGGCCGGCTCCCGTCCGCCCACACCCCACGACTCGCCGCCTCCCGTCCCATCCGTGAGTCCGTCCTGGCGTCCACCCCCGACTCGCCGCCTCCCGTTCCCGTCCCAGGGACTCCCGGACTGCCCTGCGCCCACGCGTGACCGCGTCCCGCCATCCCCGGCTTCGGCTCCCCGATGGCCGCACGCCGCACACCCACCGGCCGCGCGCACGGCGCATCCCTGGCGGCGCGCGGCCGGCGGCCCCGCACCCCCGCCAGCAGGCCGCGCGCCGCCAGGTCGCGGCGACACCGCCTGCTAGCGCCTGCCCGCACCCACCTGACCGCGGCCTAGCCCCTGGGTCGGCTTCGCCCGTCGCCCCTTACTGAAATTGCTGCCGGCAGGTATGCCAATTTTTTTTTTGAAATTGCTTCATGCAGGACTGTCATTTCATTTCATTGCAAAGTAATGAATATTTCATTTCATTGAGCAGGACTGTCATTGAGTATTTGAGTCTTGGTTTGTAAAATTTTAAGCCTTATATTAGATAGCCCGGGGCGGAGCCTGTTTCTGCATCCGCCACTGACTCTTCAGGTTGTTAGCTGCATCAAGATAGGGTCGCGTCTCATGCGGATCGTGGAGGCACGACACACAACAGTTGGTAGTTGTGCATGTGGATCGTGCGGCGTGTGCGTGAGACTCGGACTACTACCAGAACGTTGATCGGCGGGTTTGTTCAACAAGTTGAAATACAGAAAGCCAGAAAAGGGCGTCTGTCGCCGGCAAGCCTGTGTGTGTTAGCTTCTCCACGGTACTGCTTGTTAGCAACTCTTGTGTTCTTGCGTTCATCGGTCTTGGGTAGTTCCAACAGGGAGAACTGGTTGGGGGTGCTCACCAGGTGGCCAGGTATGCCGGATGCCAGACCTCACCATACTGGTGGGTCCACCCCTGGATATATACATATAGTACGAATCAATATCATTTATTTTAGATTTGGTGCCATCTTAATTGACAGGAGGGATCCTAAACTGAGTTATTCGTTGGCAATCGTAAAAGTATAAGGAGGTTTCTTGCCTTATTGTTAGCAAGGTTGTAGATTCGGACATCTGCAATTTTTGAAGGACTTTGTCGATGAAATTTGGAGAAGTATCTTCCTACGTATAACGAAGTTGTGATTGTTTCCTACTTTGACGATAGCAAAAATCACTTAGAAATGGAATTAGACTAGGATCTGCTTGTAGTATTTGCCAAATACATGATAGCAAGACAGTGAACATGGTTGTCGAGAAATTTAGAGCTACGTATGAGAACCTTATCCCTATCCTAACTGTCAAGTCCAAGTGGCACCAATCTGACAATGGCTTCGTCTTGCGTCAACCATTTCTTAAGTTCACATCTGGTAGAAGAAAGAAGTAGAGACGATTCAAAAGTTATGCTGAGAGCAATGGCAGCACAACATGCAAGAAAAAGGCAGCATATAGATGCCATATTTACCAATGATATGGACACCATTTGCACACATGCAAAAACAAGTTATGAGAAAACTGTCGAGTAAGTTCAAGTTATTCACACATGTGCAGGTCACTTTGACATGTTCATTTCTTTAGCAAACCCGAGCCACTCTCTATTGAATACCATTTTCCTTCTTGTGCACCTACACCAGTTGGTACCTCACAATGCCCCTCAATGCCAATAGAGAATAGAGATGCAGCACATGACAAAAGAAAAGAAGACGAAGACTACAACATAAAGGCAAAGAAGAAACAAGACTTGGTGCCACCTTGGTCTTTTGCAATGTGCAACACAAGCAAGACTCCAGATAGCCGTATGTTATTACTATGTCAATATAGATGTGAGGTTCATCTGTTGGAGCAGATGGACGATATTTCCAACCTTCTCATACAGAATCCACGAAAATGAGAAATGGATCTAAGAATGATCTTTTGAGAGCGTGAGCGATGTCCCGCTGGCAGCGTAGGCTCACCCTTGCCGTCAGCCTGTACCAGCCATCGGAAGACGAGGAGCTGCCGGCCTCTCCGCTTGGAGCGGACACGACAGCGGACGGGGACTGGTCTCCGCCGGCGGGCCCAGGGGCTAGCTTCGCTTGCTCGAGGTGACACTAAGCTCCTATTCTGCTCTCGCAGTCTGAGACGCGAGTGAAGTGGGCAGGAGGGGGCTCTCGCAGTCTGAGACGCGAGTAAAGTGGACAGGAGGGGGCTCTCGCTTCTGGGCACTAGCTACGGAGGAGAGCTCCGACGACGAAGACGAGGACGAAGGTAAGGTGTCGCCGGAGTCGGGAGGAGATGGTAAGTTTCTCAGAGATGCTATCCAGGCAGCTGGCTTCTCGGTGGATGAGTTGAAGAGGGCGGAAGCTCTTGCAGTGGAGGATGTGTCTCCGAATTTTGGTTTAGCAGATTGTGGAGCAGGCCATGTCAAGTGGCCACGGGCACTGGTGCGACGTGTGGTTGATGCCGTTGCCGACTTGCACACTTCGAAGTGCAAGATGTGGAAAGGCCCTCTACCGCCGGTGAGATCTTCCCCAAAGTAGTTACTAGGTCATATTTGGGTGATAGATACTTGTTCAGGAGCTGGTGACGTTGGTGAAATACCGAGGAAACGTTTGTCCAATATCAGCTGTCTCCAGTGTACGCTGGTGGCCGTTGAGCCACCGTCGTTGGGGAAGAAGCAGGATGCAGATCCAGATTTAGTTTTTGAATTTCAGAATCGGGTGCCGGTTCAGCTGTCTGGGCCTAAGACATGGGTTGGCTCAGCTCAATTTGGGGCCCATAGAGTCTTTCAATGCACGAAGGGTTTAGGATTGCTGTTTAAAGAATATGGGAGACTTGTTAGCCTCTTAAACCGGTGCCCTTTCATTTCTCCGTTGCCTGGGTTCCCATGCTCATCGGGGGCTGCTGTTGTGATGGCGCCGCCGATGGCAGGAAGACAGAGAGATGAGGAGATGTCCTTCAGTCGTAAGGATCGATTTGAGAAGGAATTTCACTAGGAAGGAAGGGATCAACACCGACCTAGGTTTGAAGCTCCTGGCGGACAGCTAGGGGGAAGAAGGCATGAGGAAGGCTTTGGTTACCGGAGAGAGATGGGAAGGTATGGAAATGGTGGACAGGGAGGAGGTAGTTTAGTGCCTCGTGGCCGGGGTCCAAATCAGGGTGGTGGCTCAGGTGGAGGTAGAGGTTTGGGAGGCTGGGGGTGGCAACGAACCGGATATGGCAACACTCAAGGTGGGTGAACATCTACTGATGACTCGCGGCTGAGTTCCCATGAGGAGCGTCATGATAGTCATAAGAAGGTTGATTCCATACTAGGTGGATCCACTACGAGTAACAACAAGATGAAGGAGAAGGTGGAGGAGGCGGTGAAGCTTCAGCAAGGCAGGGTGGAGGGAGGTGATGTAGAAATGATGGATGATATAGAAGGGGAAGAGTGGGAAGGAGGGGATATGAGATTGGGGATCAAGTGTGGGAGATGCACCAAGAAAGGGCATATAGCGGCAAAGTGTATTGCAGAAATATACTGTGTGATTTGTGACAACCATGATCATGTGAATTTGAAGTGCCCAATTCTGAAGATGCCTAGGTCGGTGGCTCACGCTGTTGGCTATACTATCTATGGATTAGGGTTCTAGCACATCCCGCGTCTGCCTTTGCTAAAGGCTAGAAAGGATTCGAAGATGGCTTTGATATCAGTGGAGAGAGGGAGGCTAGCAAAGGATGAGGTTCAGAGGCAACTTAAGAGGATATTTCCTGGAAAGTGGGTTTGGGAACTCAATGATCATGAGGATAATACTTTTATCACTAAATTTCCCTCCAAAATTGAGTTCCAGAGGGCTATTGCCTTTGGAGGTGTAGATGCTAAGGGGATTGGCATACCTTTAGGGATTAGGATTGAAGAGTGGCAGGAGAAGGAGATGGGTTTTCTGTTACCAAAGATTTGGGTTCGAATTTTTGGCATTAGGAAAGAGCTGAGGGAATTTATGGACCTTTGGGCAGTTGGGTCTATGCTAGGCTTGACCCAAACTGTGGATATGGAAATTACAAGGAAGAACGAGTTTGGGCATGTCTTAGTATCAGTCCTCAATCCTACACTTATACCAACACACCTTGATGTGGTCATTGGAGACCACTATTTTGAACTCGAATTTGAAGTTTAAAGCATTGGAGTGGATGAGAATGGTGAAGAGACGGTCTTTGAATGGAATGGAGGCAGTGATGGTGATGGTAAGGCGAAAAGGATGGCCACATGGATGGCGATCAGGAGAGAGAATCTAAGAGGCCAAAAAATTCCAATACTGATAGTAACCAAGGAGGTATTGCTGATGGATTGGTTCCTTTCCATACAGCTGACCTTAGCAACCTTAAAGAGCAAGTGCAGAACACGAATAAGGAGGAATTCAAACTGTTTATGAGGAAGAAAACCGAGGAAATTCTGTACATCTCTATTGGTCGGGTGATGGAGGAGATGACAGACAAAGTACTTGGGGAAAAGGATGAAGAATAGATGATTAGAGCAGGGGCAGGAGAGAGTTATGAGTCGGATACCACAGCAAACAACATGGCAGAGCAGGTGGAACTGATCCACGAAGAGATCATAAGGGAGGACAACAAGAAGATGGAGAAGGCGGCGATGATTCCGGAGGCGATGGTGCCCCAAGTTCGCTCTAGTCCAAGGCTTGTGCGGTCTAAAGACGAGCACACCATGGTCAGAGCTGAGGAGATGGCGACAAAAAAGAATCTGGAACACGTGGAAGTATGCCTTCAACACACTCCTTTATTCCTTTACAATTGTGTGATGCTGTTAATAATATCCAGCAGCTAGGTATCTATTTTGGGTCGTGTGATAATGATAGATATAAAAATATCCAGCAATTATTTATGTTAGAAACTGAAAGGGAGCAGAGAGAATATGATAATTGGGAGCCTTGGCAGCTTAGTGACTGCGAAGAGGAAAGCATTGAAGCTTTGGAGGTTAATGCCTTAAAAAGCTTGTATGGAGAATTGATGGAGGAGGTTTTCGATGAGGATAGTTTCCCTCTGAGCAGCGAGCTTAATGGTGCCTCCCGAAAATGCAAGTCTCATGCTAAGTCATGTTTGAAAAAGACTTGTAAGGTTAAAAGACCCAAAATTCCTAAAAGTAGTTCCAAATGAAAGGAATTTTTTGGAATAGTAGAGGTCATAGTGACTTGGCTAAATCAAGGTTTCTATCTGATACATCCAGGGAGCAAAACTTAGATTTTATAGCTCTGTTGAAAACATGCAAAAAAAGATTTCTCCTAATCTACACTAGATAATTTTAGTGGAGGGAGGGATTTTTTATGGCATTGGACTACACCTCATGGGAGGTCTGGAGGAATTCTACTAGGTGTCAATCTAGATGTGCTAGACATTGGCGGTATAGAAGGAGATTTTTATGTAAAGTTTCGAGTAAGAAATAAACTAGATGGTTTTAAGTGGACGTTGGTGGCTGTTTATGGTGCAACCCAGCCTGAGTTTAAAAAGGTCTTTTTGACTGAGTTAGTACATACTTGCAGCAAAGAAAAGCTTCCTTTATGTGTGGGAGGGGATTTTAATATCATCTGAAATGCTAGTGAAAAAAGCAACAACAGATATGATGGAAGATGGCCTTTTCTCTTTAATGCTATTATTGATGGTCTTGACTTGAGAGAGATAGAAATGTCAGGCCAAAAATTTACATGGGCCAATTCCTTGCAGATTCCAACTTATGAAAAGTTGGACAGGGTTTTGGTAAGCATGGAATAGGAACGAAAGTTCCCTTTAGCTACGGTTGATACTTTAAATAGAGAGATATCAGATCACACACCTCTTCTGCTAAGCACTGGGAATGAAACCAAAAGTAAGAATCAACCTCAGTTTAAATTTGAACTTTGGTAGCTTTTGCGGGATGGTTTTTTTGAGCTAGTCTCAAAAGTATGGCAAAGGAGAATAGAGGGTCTATACCTATACAGAGATGGCAAAATAAGTTTAGGAGATTGCGACAATTTTTAAGGGGCTGGGCAAAGAACATGAAAGGAGCCTTAAAAAAGGAAAAATAAGAGTTTATTAGAAAAGCTGATGAACTTGACAAAAAGGCTGAGGTTCTGCTGGTAAGTCAACAAGAAATGGACCTAAAACAAAGTATCAAGGAAAGGCTTGCTCAATTCCTTAGAGAGGAAGAACTACAATGGTTTCAAAGAGCTCAAACTACTAATATTTTGCAAGGAGATAACAATACAAAATACTTTCAGATGGTGGCAAATGGCAAGCAAAGGAAAACTAAGATTTTCCAACTTGAACAAGAGGAAGGGATAATTGAAGAGGAAGAGAACCTAAAAAAATACATTACAAAGTATTATAAGGGCCTTTTTGGATAACCACACAGAAATGTTTTGCTATGATGGAGTCGATAAGGGAGGACATTCCCCAAGTTACTGATGCAAAGAACACGATTCTGACAGCTGACTTTTTGGAAAAAGAAGTAAGAGATGCTATATTTCAGATGAAACACAATAAAGCTCTAGCTAGATGGGTTCCATGCTGAATTTTACCAGGTTTTTTGGAGTCTCATTAAGGATGACCTATTGGCCATGTTCAAAGAGTTCCATAATGGTGATCTTCCTCTTTTTAGTCTTAACTTTGGGATAATAATCTTAATCCCAAAACAGCAAGAGGTAAGAAAATACAACAGTACCATCCCATTTGCATGCTAAATGTTAGCTTTAAGTTTTTTTACGAAGGTGGTTGCTAACAGGATGTCCCTGGTAGCTAGCAAGGTAATTCGACCATCTCAAACACTCTTCTTGCTGGGATGGTATATCTTGGAGGGAGTTGTTTTTTTGAATGAAACAATACATGAGCTACGTAGGAAAAATCAAAATGGTCTGATTCTCAAAATTGATTTTGAGAAAACTTATGATAAGGTGGATTGGTCTTTCCTACAGCAAGTGTTAAAAATGAAAGGGTTCTCACAGAAATGGTGCCAGTGGATTGATCAGATAGTCACAGGGGGTAGTGTGAGTGTTAAGGTGAATGATGAGATGGGACACTTCTTCCAGACTAAGGATCGAGACAAGGAGATCCTTTGGTCGCCACTGCTTTTCAACTTAGCAGCAAATATGTTGGCTGTCCTGATTGAGAGGGCTACTAAACATGATCATTTCCAATGCTTGGTACCTCACTTAGTGGAGGGAGGGCTCTCAATCCTTCAATACGTTGATGACACAATTATTTTCATGGAAGATGATTTAGAGAAGGCCAAAAACTTAAAGCTAGTTCTATGTGCTTTTGAAAAGTTATCATGTCTCAAAATTAACTTCCGTAAAAGTGAATTGTTCTTCTTTGGAGCGGCAAAAGAAAAGGCCAATGACCATGTAGCTATGTTTGGCTGCAAGGAAGGTGTCATGCCTTTTAAATATTTGGGCATACCGATGAGCACACGAAGGATCTCGAATAAATATTGGGGTGTGATCGAGGAAAGATTTCAGAAGAAATTAAATAGCTGGAAGGGCAAAGTTCTATCAGCAGGGGGAAGGCTTGTGCTAATTAACTCTGTGCTTTCAAGTTTACCTATGTTTATGATGTCCTTCTTTAGGATACCTAAGGGTGTTCTCAAAAAGTTGGACTACTACAGATCGAGATATTTTTGGCAATGCGACGAGCATAAGAAAAACTATAGACTTGTGGTGCATTCTTTGTAAACCCAAGAGTGTTGGAGGTTTGGGTATTATTGATCTTGACACATAGAACAAGTGCTTGCTAAGTAAATGGCTGTTTAAACTTGTCAATGAGGAGGGTCTATGGCAAGATATCCTCAGAAAAAAAGTACCTCCAAAATAAGACCTTATCTCAAGTAAAGAAGAGGAAAGGTGACTCACAATTTTGGTATGGATTGATGGAAGTGAAGGACGATTTTCTTGAAAAGGGGCGGTTTGCTGTTCATGATGGCAACCAGACAAGATTCTAGGGGGACTTGTGGTTAGGGAACGAGCCATTGATGAAAAAAATATCCTTCTTTATATAACATAGCCAGGAAAAAGAATACCATAGTATCCAAAGTACTAAGTACTTCTCCTCTAGGTATTTCCTTAAGACGTGCTTTAGTGGGGGATAAGCTGGATAAATGGTTGGAGCTAGTGCGTAGCGTGATGCTAGTGCAGCTAGATAACCGCAAGGATTCATTGTGTGGACAGTAACCAGATCTTTCACGGTGCAGTCCATGTACATCGTTCTTATGAGAGGAATAGGAACACCTGCTAAATGTATAACCTGGAAAGTAAAGATCCCTCTAAAGATCAAAATTTTCCTATGGTACTTAAAACAAGGGGTCATTTTAACCAAGGATAACCTTACTAAAAGACAATGGAAGGGGACCACTAGATGTTGTTTTTGTGATGCAGAGGAGACCATTCAACACCTGTTTTTTAAGTGTCATATGGCACGAATGGTGTGGAATGCTGTTAGCATTTCTTTTGGCTTTCATCCACCAACCAGTGTAGCTAATCTTCTTGGTTCTTGGCTTAAAAGTTTTCCCTTTAAACTGAGAAATCAAATTTTAGTTGGTACTGCTACCATATGTTGGGCGTTGTGGTTGAGTAGGAATGGTGTGGTCTTTCAAAGATCAAAACCTAATTCTTGCTTGCAGGTTATCTTCAAGGGGACTTACTGGTCAATCCTATCTAAAGAGTAAGAGGGAGATAACCTAAAGAGAGGGTGTCAAAGCTTGGAGGTCACTGTTATAGAAGTATTTGGTAAGGCAGGATGGAACATTATGAAGAGGATTCAGAACTAGAGTTCTTGTTCTTTGTTGCAAGGGCTCTGAAACTCTCTTTTTAGCATTCTGGTTCTAATCGTTTTGATTTGTAAGCAGTTTGATTGCTGCGAGGTAGTCGTTTTCATCGGTTGTAAGCTGTCAAAACATTGATTGCTGAGACCGGATTCATTTGTGCTGACCCCCCTTTTGCGTAGTGGCTGCTCTTCTCTGCTTGCTGCATGAGCCACAAACTAAGGGAAATGTCATCTTTGTACACAGTTTCTCTATGTGGAAGATATATTTTTATTTGAGGCTGTGTCCACCAGCAAATATCCATTAAGCCACAGTGTCCCTAAGCAAACATTTGTTGTGATGATGTCGACCAAGCTGCTTGGCATCATTTTGCATGCCCAGGAGCCAATTTTTCCTTTTCTGGAAGAGCAGAGCAGCTTGTTCTGATTCTCATGGGACACGCAAAAGTTGGAAGAGATTATGGCAAGCAAAGCATCTTGAAGTTTTGTAAAAATAAGAAAATCATATTTTTTGTTGGCCCTCAATTCTGTTTCTACAGGGGCTGCACATGAGAATATCCATGGCAACCGAGGCAAACTGCAACTTGTACGATTTCAGTGCAGACAATTGGCGCCATGCTTTATGGACCTGTATAGACGCACGGACGCTAGATGTTTATGGGTGCTAAATTATTTGACAATCATATGGGAGCTAAATTAGACGTACAGTCGCGCGCTAGATGTTCACATGGTGACTGCGAAAGCAAAAAGATGGTGAAATGAGCTGCGGAAACATAAAGAACCAGCAGCCAATTGGGCCATACTATTGCACACATTTTTGTTAATATAAATATTGATAACGCAATATTACAGATGCTAGAGCAGGGAACGGAGTATCAGCGTGGCAACTACATTCTGGGATGGAGAAGGCCGCTTTGTGGCAGCGAGGGCTTGGGGATTGAAAGATTCACACAGAGGCGCGGCATTTCATTGGCGTTGGATCGAACTCTCAAAACACGTACGCATTGTTGCTTCGAACTACATGGAAGTTAAAGTCATCAACAATCTGAAGGAGAATTGATGTGCAGGTTCGATCCTTGGGTAGTTTAACGTTTTCAAACATGAAGAGGCTCTAATGGAGAAGTTAGATCAGGGGCGGAGACATATTATTAGGTAACTAGGGTCAATCCCCTGAACATAATGCTATCATGTCTGTTTATTAGAAGAACATTTAGTCCCTGACGTTAGTGATGTTGATTGTTGGAGGAAAGAACGGCTCGTTCCACATGGACATGAATGAGGATGAGATGCAACATGGATTCGATGGGCATATACAGATGATTGGTGTAACGCTATCACCGGTAGAAAAACAACCTTCCATTCTCAACAAAAATCTCAGTTATTTTTGGACCCGGGACTAAAGGTGATTCTCAATAAAAACTTCGTCCGTGGAGACACCTTTAGTCTCAGTTGGTGTTACTAACCGGGACTAAAGGGTCCCCCACGAGTTACTACAAAAGGATTACATCCCCTACTTAGTTATATGTGCTATGTATGTAAGATGGTAAGGAAGCTACACGCAAGATTTGAGGTTGTAGGTTCAAATCCCACGTACTGCACACGCGCATATTTTGGATTAATATGAGGATTTTATTAGCATCTAGAGTAGTTGATTTAGATCAAAGCTTTGATTCAAGCCAGAGCTTGCCTCGCTGTTCCTCAAAGCGCACGACGTATAGCCGGTGCCATAGATAGCTTGCCAGGAAAAAAAAATGCTGGCCGTAAAAATGCATGCCCTGCTCTTGTGCCGCCGTAGCCCCCCATCATGTTCGTGGATGGCAATACAAGTGGCCACATGGTTTATTTGAAAGAATCGATCACAACACATGCAGTGTTAATGCACACAGGCTGCACCGGAGAGGGTATTTCTTCCCAATAATTTAGTACTCTCCACCCTACATGGCAGCTTTGAATTTGGAGTTTGATACTATATATTGGGATTAGGCTTACTCCTCTATCTATTTGTGTCTGTCTGAACAAAATATATCAAATTTGAATATGAATGGAAACCTGTCAAAGCAAGAGGAAAAAAGGTTAATTGCCCAGGTCAAATCCAATACGGGGACTAATAACAAAAGTCCTACTTTTTTAATAATGGAAAGCTTATTTCCGGCTTCAGTCATTCTCACTCAACTCAAAATGCATCGGACCACAATTCTTACAAAAGGATGACACCATGTCAACAAAAGTTCTATTTGGGACTGGAGTCTTCTGTTACGTTAACATCACATATAAATAGTTCTATGTTTCATTGCATCGAGGAAATACTGCACTCCTCAGTCCTGTGTTATGAATTTGATTTCTTTGACCATTCATCTATCAGGAAACTAACGGTACGCTGAATTTAGTTAAGTTTGGTTGTGTACTAATCAGGTTGGTCCCTAAGACCGTGCGCCTAAGAAATTAGTCACGAACCAAACACGTCCTAAAGTTGCCATCATTTGCCATAAGTATATGCTGAACCTTAGCTTATTTGTTCAAAATCTTTGGCATACGCAAGTTTAAAAGAACCTTGCCACGCTTTTCTAAGTTATAAGCGTGTGCGACTAGTTTGCTGGCAAGGAAACTTGTCACTGCTGCGGCTGCAACCAAATAAGTGTCTAAATAGATCAAACTTGCCTAACTTTAGGCATGGCAAATGAAATTATGGCAAGTTATGGCTACAATGCAATGTCATGCAAACATTTCTTAAAAAAAAAAGGCATGCAAGGCTTAAAAGCAGTGGATAGCCTGGTTCCTAGCTGTTCCTATGTAACGGAAGGCTCTTGAATAAAAAAATGACAAATACATCCAAACATGCATGCCCTTTCTCTCTCCAACACAGAAAAAAGATTCATAATCAGATTCAAGATCTATAGATGAAGAAGGTGGATGTAATGGAAAATCATGGCTACCAAGACCTCAAAGATATATTTTGTCAAAACCAAACATGGCACCTTAGCCCTTTTGCCTCCATGGCTTGCAATTGCGGCCGGAGATGGAGCTACAAGGCGGAAGTTGAGTGACAGATGAATATGTAAGTTAACTTAAGATTTTTGCAAAAAGAAAGAGAAAAAACTTTCCTTTGGCATGGTTCGACTCGGGGATGATCAATCAGCTGTAGTACATGGTGGTCATCAGGAGCCAGAAGATCTTGACTAGGGTTCAATGGACCAGCTGCAGTTTTGGTCCAAGCTAGGGTTGAAACTTTAAAGGACTTGCTGCCGCCAAAAAATTGAATGCGCTTCAATTTGTGTTTATTTGTTTTCTCTGCTGCACAATTCAAGCAATAGAAGGCGCATTCCCTGCGGCAGTGTTAGGATTGAAACATTCAAAGGATTTAGTACTTCCAAAATATTCGAGCGTGCTTATTTGTTTTTATTTTTTTTCCTCTCCTACACAATTCAAGTAGTAGAACTACAGAAGGAGCATCCTTGAATTTACAGGAAATTCCTTATTCAACACTAGAAGATGACTAAAAGATGACTTAATTCCTTTCTTGACCCTGAAAAAATTCCTATCCCTTATATGACACCGAGTTCTAACTTTCATTCCTTATTTGACATTTTTGTCACTTTTGCTAGTAAGTTGGACAAAATGACCATCAAATCACCTCCAAAATTTATAAAATTTTTTATGGTAATTTAACAAATGAAGATGAATCCATATTGCTTAAAACTGCATATGTACCTTTGCAGTTTTCAAATTAAACTTCATCAAATTCTACTACTTTTGAAGCATATTTGAATTTTTATGACACCAAAATACTTTTAAAAAATTATGGGAAAAAACCTAATATTCCATAGATGAGATTTAGTCACTTATAAAATTATTTTCCATCATAAGTTACATAGAAAATTATGAGGTTCTTCTAATATTTCCCAAACTTACCGTTCTTCATAATTATCTATGTAACTTATGCTAGAAAATAATTTAATAAGTTATTGCATATGATGTGAGAAATACTACTTATTTTTCTATATTTTTTAAAACTGTTTTGGTGCCTTTAAAAT
Source organism: Setaria viridis (assembly GCF_005286985.2). Classification (NCBI taxonomy): domain Eukaryota; kingdom Viridiplantae; phylum Streptophyta; class Magnoliopsida; order Poales; family Poaceae; genus Setaria; species Setaria viridis. The sequence goes on along the minus strand of NC_048271.2, from coordinate 19,611,962 downwards.
TCAGAGAATTTATAAAAGTATCCTAATTTGGTGAATTTTAATTTTAAAATAGTAAAGGTACATGTGTGTTTTTAAGAACATGGGGTTCATCTTCATTTATTTTATCACTACAAAAAATTTCATGAATTTTGGAGGTGATTTGATGGTCATTTGTCCAACTTAACTAACAAAAGTAAGGGAAATGTCAAATAAGGAATGAAAGTTAAAACTCGGTGTCATAGGATAAGAAATTTTCCAAGACTAAGGAAGGAATTAAGTCACCTTCTATCTTCTAGTATCAAATAAGAAATTTCTCTTGAATTTGGGAAATTTTTCTTTCTTTATTTTCTATGAAACAAATACAAGCAAATACGCTTATTCTAATGCACTTTGCCTCTCCACCACCTTGATGAAATCAGCCACGCAAAGAACATTCTTTCTTCCAGTGGTAGCTTGAATACATACCCGAAATATGGCAGTCATCATTAGCAAATACACACACAAAAAAGGACTTAGCTAAACCATCGCACGCGAAATCACCATGAACAAATTTGACAAAACACATTTATTTCACACTTTGCCTCATTCTTTTTTCCATACTTAGCGGGTACCAAGGTCAAATTATCATCTCTCACAACATGCTGTGTTGCTAATCCTATGTATTGTAGGGGTAAATAGCCTCGAGGAAGACATGGAGGCAAATAACATATAAAGGAAGCTCTAATTATTTTGCCTCTCCACATTCCCTATTGAAATCATCTACATTCTCAGCTTGAGCCCTGATACCCAAATGTAGCAGCCATCATTGGCAAAATAAAACCAAGAATAAAAACTTAGCTAACCCATTTAATCCAAAATTAGTAGCCTGGCCCATCCGCATTAATTTATTTTGGCTATGTTTGCTTCGCACCTTAGATTGTATACATAATACAACTTATAATCTATAAGCTAATTTGACTTTGGAATCTAAGGTCCTATTTGTATGGGGTGGGAAACAATATAGGACCTTAGATTCCACATTGACGAATACAGAAGGGAGGGACACTCACCACGGTGGGTTGGTCGGGTACATTGTCATAGCCAACTTTTTAGTGTTGGGAGTGCACAACTTTTGACCATTTTTGAAAACTTATTATTCTCCTGGCTTTCATGCGTTTGCAATATTTAGTGCATTTTAGGCACGTAAACACCATGGTCTATATATTTTCAAGTGTCCGTGAAATGTTACTTGTGCGCATGTGTTGCACAGGATCTTTTCGGAGCAGCAGTAGATACTGTTGGAACCTAGGAACGCTCGCTCTCTCACTCTCGCGACGATGACATAAGGAGGAAGATGAACTCTGGTTTTTGCCGGCGACAAACTCTTATCTTGGCAACTTTATTTCTCTGAACTCGGCAGCAAACAAAGAGGAGCACGGAGCTAGATATAGACCGGGAACATCATAGAGTTAACCTCCACGCCCGGCTTTCTCGCCATGACCCGTAGGACCTGCTCGATGTCGCCGTGAGCCACCGGATGACGAGGCTTCCTCCATGCAAATCGGCACCACACACACCTACACCTCCTCACCGCCTAACAAACTCAAACTTGATGCCGCAACTATCCTGCACACACACGTACACGTGCACACACGCCCGGCCAACTCGGCTATCTCTCATCGTGAGCTAAAACTCCTCTGCGAGACCTAGGCAAGGACCAAGTTCGACTCATGCGTATGGACTCATGCTGCTAGACTGAACCCAACAACTAAAACAAACTCACGCGCACACACTAGACACACACATGCTATGACCAGGACGCACCATGGTCAAGGTTATTTCCAACAATCTCCTCCTAAGCTTGACATGGCGAGCTTTGGCATCACAGCAACGTCGACTTGTCGTCGGAGTTGGCGAGCAGTGCCCTCTCCCTCCTTGACTTGGGGCAGTCCCTCGTGATGTTCCCATACTCGCCACAACTGAAGCATCTTCCTCGGTGATGCTTGCTAGCGCCCGAGCTTGTGCTGCTCGTGTCATTGCCATCCTTGTCATGGCCGCCGCTACGGCTAGTGCTCTTCTCGCCGCGGCGCACATCACCGCCATGCGCCCGATCCTTGCCTCCACGCTGACGCCGGCACGCCTCCCACTGCTCCTCGATGAGGAACAACTGCCCGACGCTATCCGCAGCTTCTTCAACGTCGGCATCCTCCACCACACGCAGCCAACCGACGACCTCCTTCACAGACGAGGTGTTGAAGTCCGTAAACATCTCGATTGCCACTGCGACCTGCTTCATCTTCTTCAGACCCTTGCGCAGGATCTTTTTCACCACACGGTTGTCCTCCATCGCTTCGCCAAGTTCACGTAGGCTGGCGACAAGCCCGTTGATGCATATCACGAAGTTGTCGATGGACTCCCCGTCGTGGAACGCGACATTCTCGAACTCCTTCAAGAGACGCTGCACGCTCGTGGCCTTCACGCGATCATCGCTAACCCTCATCTTCTTCATCGCGTCCCGCGTTTCTTTCGCCGACTTCTTCACGGTAAGCCCGGCCTTCATCTCCGACGGCACCGCGAGCAAGATGGCAGCCAACACCTACCAATCCTTGGCACGCTCCTTGCAGACTGCCTCCATGGTGTCCCAGAGCTCCATTACCTCCAGTGATACCTGCATAACAAAGGACCACTCATGGTAATTGGTCTTGGTCAGTAGCGGCAACTTGATAGTGCTGGCGCTTGCCACCGTGATCGAACGCAGTGAGCTGCTAGAGCTATCATCGCCGCCAAGGTTGATGCGCGGCTTTTTTGGCCCAAGGGATGACATCTTCGATCACCTTAGTTCTGCATACCAAATGTTGGAACCTAGGAACGCTCTCTCTCTCTCACTCTCGCGATGATGACACAAGGAGGAAGATGAAATGTGGTTTTTGCCGGCGACGAACTCGCCTGTATCTTTACAACTTTATTTCTTTGAACTTGGCAGCAAACAAAGAGGAGCACGGGGCTACATATAGACCCGGAACACCACAGAGCTAACCTCCATGCCTGGCTTTCTCGCCACGACCCGCAGGACCTGCTCGATGTCGCCGTGAGCCATCGGATGACGCGGCTTCCTCCATGCAAATCGGCACCACGCACACCTACGCCTCCTAACCGCCTAACAAACTCAAACTTGATGCCGCAGCTATCCTGCACACACACGTACACTTGCATATACACCCGGCCAACTCGGCTACCTCTTGTCATGAGCCAAAACTCCTCCGCAAGACCTGGGCAAGGACCAAGTTCGACTCGTACGTATGGACTCATGCTGCTAGACTGTACCCAACAATTAAAACAAACTCACGCACACAAGGGCCATGGTAAGGTTATTTCCAATAGACATAGCAACATAGACACTCCAATAGGCCATGGCTGAACTAATGGCAAATCCAAGGGTGTTAAAGAAAGCTCAACTAGAGATTTTTTTTTGAAAAGAACAGGAGGGGTTGAAAACCCCTACTGATTAATTATATATATAGATAGGTAAGGTTTAAACAAAAGAAATACATCGAAGAGTCGAAAGAGCGGGAGAATTAAAACGGAAAATGAAAAGAGAAGAAAACGAGGTACAAGCAGATAAAACTTTAAAGGGATTGAATCCATTCTTCGAGTCGAGAATGATGACTTGATTTGATCCGGAGCAAGAGGTCCTTGAGTTCAGAGACGAATTTCCGCTTACAATCCAAGCTGAGAGGATCAATATTGTTGAACATCCAGTTGTTTCTTGTTGTCCAGATGCTCCACTCCATTAGGATTATAATCTCCATAAAAAACGGTGTTCCTAATTTCCTTCTTAGTTGCTCTAATATGTTCAAAATCGGCCTTGTATGCACATAAGTAATCCCAATACTTCTCCAGCAAGCCTTTGCAAAGTTGCAGCGGAAAAATAAATGATATGCCGTCTCTCTTTTTTGTCTGATGCAGAGCTCGCAGTTGTAAGACTCCAGTGCCATCTGTCTTCTTCTTAGAAGATCTCTCGTGTTTAGTCTGTCCACGAGCAGTAACCAGAAGAAGATTTTGTGTTTCCTTTGATATTTCGATTTCCATAGCCATTTGAATACTTGGTGTACATTCCTAGAACCCATGATGGATTGGTATGCCCTCTTGGTAGAAAATATAGGTGATCCCCATATATAGAACCAGATATCATTATGTAGCTCCAAATGAATTTTGGCGGTCCGTTGTTGCAAAATCATAAACTGATCATGTGCCTCTGTTGATAAGGGAGTGTTGAAATTTTCTATGAAATTTTGTTTTTCTTTGACTGACTTGAAGGTTGCATTTGTATCCTTTGCAAAGGATAGCAGTTCTGGAAAGAGTTGTGCTGGAATTGCCCCTTGCCACATATCATTCCAAAATAACACAGTGGAGCCATTTGCTATCGTAGCTGACGCAATTCCTTTATACTTATCTTGTAATTTAAGTATGTCCTTCCACCAAAAGGAACCTCTACTTTGCCCTGCTGGAAGCTTTTCATTTGGATAATACTTGTTCCATAGTAACATTACCCACGGTATATCTTCTTTGGAGTAGAATTTGTGTAGAAATTTCAATAACATGGCTTCATTATGCGCAACTATGTTTATCACACCTAGACCTCCATTTTCCTTAGGGTGACAAACCATATGCCAGGCTGCCTTTGATGGTTTTGTAGAATTTGGATCTGACCCCCTCCAAAGGCAATGTTTTCTGAATTTGTCTATCTGTGATATGACACCCTTATGTAATTTAATAGTCGAACAAAAGAAAACCGCTGACGAGGAAAAAACCGAGTTAACCATCTCAAGCTTCCTTCCTTGGCTGAGGAACATAGACATCGAATTCAATCTTTTTTCCATTCTTTGAATGAGCGGCATGAAGTGCTCGATTTTTGGTTTGACTGACCCAAGTGGCAGACCCAGATAGGTGAATGGGAGAGATCCTTGCTGACATTCAAAGTTTTGTGCTAGAAATTGGAGTCTTTCTTCTGAAATATTGATAGGCATCATCACTAATTTAGCGTAATTAACTTTGAGGCCGGTTGACAAAGCAAAGATATGTAAAATTTCTTTCAGAACCCTCAACTGATTAGGGCAGGCTTCCATGAAGAGAAGAGTATCATCAGCATATTGAACTATTGGAAAATCCGTTCCTGCCCCTTCCTGGATAGGGAGCTTTAGGTTCCCTAATTCTTTCTCATGGTTAAGAATAGACTGTAATAAATCTGCTGTGAGTACAAACAGAAGAGGTGATAGGGGATCTCCCTGCCTGTCTCCTCTTTTACAGTGAAAGAATTTTCCCGGCACTCCATTCAAAAGTACTGATGATGTCCCAGAACAAAGAATTTGTTGAATCCATTGAACCCATCTGGTGCCAAATCCTTTGTGCTTTAGGATTTCTATGATGGCTTTATGCTCAATCTTGTCGAATGCTTTTTCAAAATCCAGCTTGAGAACCACTATTTGTTTCTTCGACTTTTTGCATATATGTAGGAATTCAAAGGCCCATGCTAGACAATCTTGGATATTCCTTGTTTTGATGAAACCATATTGATTTTTATGAATAAGAGATCTTATGACTTGTTGCAGTCTCTGAGCTAGGAGCTTTGTTATTAGTTTAATGGTTGAGTTAAGCAAGGATATTGGTCTAAGATCTCCAACATATAGAGGACTTTCCTTTTTCAGCAACAAGGCTATGAAGGAGGAATTGATACTCTGTAAGCATAAGTCCCCATGAAAGAAGCATTGAACTAATTTATAGAAGTCTTGCTTGACAATATTCCATGTTCTTTTAAGGAACTCTCCATTAAAACCATCTGGTCCTGGTGACTTATCATTTGGCAACTGTGCTATAACATTGTCAATTTCTTATTTTGAGAATGATTCCTCTAGACACTGAAGGTTTGTCTCGCTTTGTAGTAATTGTTGTAAATCAAGATACATGTGGGTGTATTCTGATGTACCCATTCTGTCTTTGAACAATTTCCATAATAATTCAGCTTTTGCTTCATGCTTTGTGATTTGCATTCCATCATCCGAGTATAGATGTGTGATAGAATTCTTTCGGTTTCGAACTGATGCTTGTGCATGGAAGAATCTGGTACACTCATCTCCTGACTTGATCCACCTGACTTTCCCCCTTTGCTTCCAGTAGATTTTTTGTTGGTGTAATAGATTTTCCAGATGCTGCTGTATTTCTTTCCTGAAGTTCCATTCTTCAATAGTCAGGTCTCTAGATCCCTCAATTATGTCCATAAACTGCAAAATGGTTTTGTTGTTTTGAATTGTGGTGGCTAAATTTGGTAACTGGGCTTTCCAAGCTTTCAAGACTCGACGGAGGTTTTTGAATTTAGCTGTTACTCTTTTAGCCTGGTCCAAATGATCCAATGGCAAATTCCAAGCATGCTGTAATATGGGAGTGAAGTGTTCATGTTGCAACCAGTAATTCTCAAAACGAAATGTGGCCGGCCTTGGCACCTTCGTTTGCACAGTTATGACACATGGGGTGTGATCAGATGTGTCTCTAGAGAGATCCATTACCGTTGAGTTAGGGAAGAAGGTGGTCCATGCTATCGAAGTGAAAAACCAATCCAGTCTCTCTAGAAGTGGATTTCTTTGTTTGTTTGTCCAAGTATAGCGGCATCCCTTTAGGGGCAATTCAATGAGTCTTAATTTGCTAATGGCATTGTTAAAAGCTAACATTTCTTGACAGTTAGCCCCTGGCTTATTCCTGTCTTCCGGTCGTCTCAGGAGATTGAAGTCTCCGACTATCAGCCACTTATCCTCATCTGCAATTTCAATTTCTTTAAACCATCTGATAAATGTTGCTTTCCCTTCCGAAGTACATGGAGCATATATATTGGTGAGGTATCATGAATATCCAGATAATAAACAATTGATTAGTACTGTCTGAGCATAATCATTCTGAAATTCAAGACTTGCACTAAATTTTGAACTGTTCCAGACAATGAGGGAACCTCCTGAGTTTCCTATCGAGGGTAGAAAGACGAAAGCATCCATTTGGGGGGGACAAAACTTTTTAATGTATCCTGAGTCAATATCCTCTCTTTTTGTTTCTTGTAAGCACAGGATGTCACAACTAGACTCTTTAATCTTGCTGTTGATAGCTTCCCACTTTCCTGTAGAGTTTATCCCCCTGATATTCCAAGATAGTATGACCCAAGCTCTATCTCTTTGTGTGTGATTCATAAGAAGAATTGGATGGGTGCTGCGAATTTGTGAGAGCAAATCCTACTGTGATTAACATCTGTCAAAACCTTGCTCGTGTTCTGTGAACCAAAAAACGACATTGCAGCCAGTATTTTGATATTCCAGCTATATTGCTGATAAAACTTCCAGACAATCACATTCATCACATTGTTCTGAAGACAACTACCCATAACAAAATACATAGTTGGATGAGGTGTTAACCTCTCCACAGAATTCCAAACATTGTTTGATGACATAAGTAAGGCAAAGAAAAAACGAAATTCCAGAAGGACCAAAGGGGTTTCAGGTCCTGGAGCCTGTGCCCGAGCATTCCCCTTCTTCTAGTTCCTGAGACATTTCATCATTCTTGTTTTTCTTGGATCTTGTTCCTCTTTTGTCTCCTATCACATTGATTTTAACTGTTTTTCTCCTGAGATTTTCATCAGATAAAGTTCCTTTGCTGACTTTGCAAAAGTCTTCTCCCAGGGCTACCAACGTTTTTGTGGGGAGGCTCGATGGGACTGCTGCACATGCAAGACAGTTCCGGGAAGTGCAGCTGGAGTGCTTGAATCCCGCATTCCGAGTCCTAATTCTTGGACTCCTCCTGGCTTCTGTTTCCACCAAGGGTGCTGAAACCTTTGTTTTTTTCTAGCCACAAGAATTAGAATCAGAGTTAAATCCATTCTCAACTTTGTCTTGGTCAGAACTAGAGGAGCAAATAATATTGGCTTGTTTAGGACAAGATCTTGGTATTGAAATAGACACAGTTTTACTGTTACTAGCACCAGTTAATAGCAGTTGACTTGCCTTTGAGGATAAAAAAGAGCATGCCCATTCGAACTTATTGGATTTTAAAAGGTTGACTGTAAAGAAAGGTGCCCATTCGTTGGGTAGAGAGATCACCTTTTCTGGGGAACCATCCACTGTGAAGAATCTGTCCCATAGTTGTTGCAGGTCTGGACTGGAGCTTCTTGCCTTTTTCCCCTCCCTCAGCCAGGCGGCCTATCCAGGATCGGCTACAGTGTTGGGAAGAGATTCTACCCTGAACATGTTGAGGTTGAGCTTGTTGTTTAACATGTTACCTGGGCCTGCCGCTTGAGCTGGTTGAATTGGGTGAAGGAATTATGGCAGGTAGTTGTCCAGTTGCATGTTCTGGGCCTCCATAACTGGCTCCTGGGGCTGCATCAGGTATTCATTATCGGCCTGCCCAAGTTGATGCCCTTGAATATCTTGAATGGCGGGAATGGCCAGAACAATCTCCTGTCCTTGGACTTCTTCCTCCTGTCCCTCATGTTCTTGGGTGTCGTCACTTAACAACTTTGCTTGCTTGCCACTGCCTTCTTCAGTCGAAGATGAATTTAGGGGAGTAGACAGGCTCAACTGTAAATCCAGCTCTATCTGTCCTTCTTCTTGTTGAATGTCTCCTTGCTCAGGTGCTTGGTTCTGAAGATCATCAAGCAGCATTTGCATCTGCTCCTGTATATGATCCTCTTCATCGGGATCTTCATTGAGATCTGGGAGTTGTTCAATTTGTTGATTATTCTGTGCTTGTTCCAGAAATTGCTGCTCATGCTGCTGTTGGTGTTCTTGCAGTTGTTGGTCATGTTGTTGTGGCTGATTGTGAAAACCGGGGAAGATGAAATTATCCTCAAATCCTGGAGGGGGAATATCTTCATCCTGCAAGAACCCTCCTAGAGGATTTTGTTGCATTATCTCTACCTGTACGGTTGTTGAAACACCTTCAAAATTATCACCTTCTGAGAAAATCAAGTAATGTGGCACATCCTCCAAATCAGTCACTCTAGCCTTCACCACCACCCTGGCCATGATGTTATCTTTCTGCCAGCATATCAACCTCCCAAATGATTTAATGGCATCTCTAATATCATCAATATTCCGAGAATCCAAAGGATATCCTATCAAAAGCAGCCAGCATTCCCTGTTGAAGATTACTCTCCTAGCATTGGGGCCCCTATTGTGATTCACAAAGGAAAAGGACAGTCCATTCTGATTGAATGGGCTGTGTTGAACCAAAGCATCTCTGTCTGTTGCTCTATTTAATCTTACAAAAGCCTGAGTTCTATGAAAGGGGCAGCGCTGGATTTCTTGGATGTGGAGTTCCAACTCATCCTCAATCAGACCGACTACAACATTTTGGACATCGGCAAACGGAATCACACCGGGGGGAAGTTGTTGACGGTGACGATTGCTAGATCTTCATTCCCTGGTGGCGATCTTGGAGTCACCACCCTGATGAACTTCGGTCTTCCCTGAACCAGAACTCGGTTGAAGCTGGGGAACATCAAAGGTTCTGGATCGACATTGAGGAAGGCCATCTCTGGTGGTTGAAGCAGACTTTCGCCGGAGATTGCGATGAGGGAAGAGGATTGTTCTTGGCGAGGGATGACTGGTTGCCGATCGGTTGTGGGAAATGAAGTAGCCGAAGGGACGTTTCCTCGATTTCCGCGCGCTACCTGCCCCAACTCGGCCAAGGAGGAGCAAACTGGTGGGCTTGAGTAAATAGGCCCAGTGTGTGTCTCGAGACGGCCTTTGAACCAGTTAAGCCCAACGCCTTTAGGCCATTTACTTAAGGTAGAAACCGGTGAAAAGTTACTCGATGGTGCTGCAGTGAAAGAAGCTTTAAACCTCTGTAAATCTAGCCAATTAAGGCAACTTTGGAATCTATGCCCCGGCTGCTTACAATGCCAGAAAGTAGGCTTTCTTGTGGTGGCCCTAAGCGGGTAGTTGGAGGTTGCTCGTTGTCCTTGGCCACTGTGAACAGTAGCAGAGTCTGATAGAATCCCCTTCCAGGATCTTGTATCAGACGCCTTTTGACTGACATAGCTCTTTCTTGAATTGTAGCTGAACCTCGGTAATTGTTGCATTGGTTCCTATAATCTTTCAAAAACTGATCTTCTCTCTGGGTACTGGATTCTTTGGAAGACCGAGAGGCGAGGCAAAGAGGGTTCTGACTCAAGGAAGGCAAGACCTAATCCTTTGGGATTGTTAAGTTGTCTCCCCGAGATACTAACAGGCCTAAAGCCGTTTCTCTTATTGCTAATAGGGATAGCATTAGCCCCTGTTAGGGGAATATTATGTCTAACCACCGAGGCATAAGAAGGAGAGCTATTCTGATCAGGAGGAAAAGGCCCAGAAGAAAGGCATGCTGGAATTACCTGCTTCAATGTTGAGCCTTTATTTTTGTACTTCATAGTCTGCCAATGGAATGAGGGTCCAGAATCCTTCTTTGCAAAACGTAGAGCTTGATTGAACCCTTTGTCATTCAGGAGAAAAAAAGATAGCTTGAAGAAATCCGAAGACAGAAAACCCCTATCAATGATGAGAAAACCCACTTCTCTTGAACTGACTGTGAATTTGAAAATCTGATCATCCAGTTCTTCAGCCTGAAAGAGTTCATAGTGGCCCCCGAAAACGGATTGCAAGCATAGTGTAGGGATACGAGGTTGGCTACACTAGCGCAATTCAAAATTCTACCGCGTATAACCAGGAAGAACTGCCGTATAAGGATCACGGGATTACCACTCGACGCACTACTGGTGCGGAAGATGTAGATATGCGTCGATGCAGTGAAGACGATCACGTAGTCATACGTACTCGATCAACGTAGTCGTACGTAGTCGATCACGTCCAGCAGCTCCTCAGCAGCTCGTCCACGTGCAGCAAGATCGCCTCCGGCACCGTGGCTCGTCGTTGGCTCGTCGTGGCTCGTCGGCGGCTCGTCCAAGTGCTGCAGGCGCAACGCCTCCAAGGTATCCACACGTGCAGGGAGGAAGTGTCGCAAGCCGGACTGCTAGATCCGCGAGTTGCAACAGGCGAGGGCGTGGGAGGCGCGGCAGGTGTGTTTCGCCAAAAGGGTGTGAACCCTAGGGCGCCCCCACCCCTCTATTTATAGAGGTTCCTGATGGGCCTCTGGGTCCGAGGCCCATTAGTACTTCTAAACCTAATCCAACTCGGATCAGATCTGAATTGGGCTTCCAGCCCCTTAAGTGTGTGACCCTATGGGTTCAGATACGTATAGACATGGCCCGAGTACTCCTACTCGGCCCAATAGTCGGTAGCGGCCTCTAGCAAGACGTGCCAACTCCTATACGCACACGAAGATCATATCAGACGAACCATCACAACATAATATACATGCTATTCCCTTTGCCTCACGATATTTGGTCTAGCTTCAAGCCGACCGCTCTTTCTCGATCCTGTGATTTGGAATCCCTTTGTAGGTTAACTCTTAACCGTACGTAACATGGCCATGCATTTTCGGATCCGATCACTCGAGGGGCCCAGAGATATCACTCTCAATCAGAGAGGGGCAAATCCCATCTTGATTGACCATGTCTCATAGCATGCTTCTTGACAAACCCGAAAGCTACCTTTATAACTACCCTGTTACGGCGTAGCGTTTGATAGCCCCTAAGTAGGTCGATCCACATCTAGAATACATGCGACAATCTCAGGTCTAAGGACAAAGCGTATATGTTGTTTAAAGAGAGAACTACTTCTCGTGTTGGGTCAGTCCTAGCACATGTCTCTACATGTGTCCACATTATTAGTTCAACATCTCCATGTCCATGACTTGTGAAACATAGTCATCAACTAATACGTGTGCTAGTCTAATATTCATATGTGTCCTCACATGAACTCTGACTAGGGACAACTTTAGAATAACCATACAAGTAAAGAGTTTCACATACAATTCACATAATTGCAAATCAATTCAAGTAGCCTTCAATGGATATTCAATGAACACAACATACAAATCATGGATACAAATGGAATACCATCATCTCTATGATTGCCTCTAGGGCATACCTCCAACACATAGGTTCACAGAGTCTGAGGTGAGACGAAATCTGTTTTGACTGAAGGATACTAGCAGGTGAAAGCCTTTTCCTGCTAGTTTCCCTTCCAGAGTTACCTTCGAGTTAAGGCAATCCTGAATCCTTTGCTCAAAGGCAATCCCAATGTCAAAATTAAACTTGGAAGAATCCATCCGGAAAGAGCAAGGCAGATGAAAGAAGAACCAAAGCCAAAGGGCAATCAACGTTCCTCAAGAAGCCAAGAGCACGTGGTTTGGCAGCAAAGGGAGGCTGAGACAGAAAGATTGCTCGCAACGATCATGGGCGTTGGAAGGTTGGAGAAAAAACAGCTTTGATCAGAAATATTCAGATCCGTGTGTATTTTGCATATCTTGATCTCACCCCGGTTAACGAAGTCTCGAATGAGATGAAATCGCTGCATTACGTGTTTGTTCTTCTGGTGGTTCCTTGGCTCCTTTGCTTGTGCAATTGCCCCATTGTTATCACAGTAGAGATTCAATGGGCTGGACGTATTCGGGAACACACCAAGCTCAACGAGGAAATTCCTTATCCAAACACCTTCCTTCGCGGCTTCCGAAGCCGCGATGTACTCGGCTTCTGTCGTAGAATCGGCCACCGTCTCCTGTTTGGAACTCTTCCAACTAACAGCACCACCGTTTAGCGTGAACACAAATCCTGATTGTGACTTTGAATCATCTCTGTCGGTTTGGAAACTAGCATCGGTGCAACCTGTTACAACGAGCTCCTCCTCACCTCCATAGACGAGGAACATATCTTTAGTCCTTCTCAAGTACTTAAGAATGTTTTTCACCGCTGTCCAGTGACTCTCACCTGGATCAGATTGGTGTCTGCTTGTCATACTTAGCGCATATGAAACATCTGGGCGAGTACTTATCATTGCATACATGATTGATCCAATAGCCGAGGCATATGGAACTCTACTCATGCGATCCCGCTCATCAGCAGTCGAAGGAGACTGAGTCTTGCTGAGATGTATGCCATGTGACATAGGTAAGAACCCTTTCTTTGCCTCTTCCATGCTGAACTGCTTCAACACTTTGTCAATGTAAGTATCTTGGCTTAAACCTATAAGCCTTCTCGATCTATCTCTATAGATCTTAATGCCCAGAATGTATGCCGCTTCCCCTAAGTCCTTCATCGAAAAACTATTTTTCAGTGAAGTCTTTACGGACTCAAGCATAGGAATGTTATTTCCAATCAGTAATATGTCATCCACATATAAGATTAGAAATACTACATAGCTCCCACTAACCTTCTTGTAAACACAAGACTCTTCTTCGTTCTTGGCGAAGTCAAACCCTTTGACCACTTCATCAAAACGAATGTTCCAACTCCTAGATGCTTGCTTCAATCCATAAATGGATCTCTGAAGCTTGCATACATTTCCAGAATTTTTCGGATCGACAAAACCCTCGGGCTGTATCATATACACGTCCTCAGTTAGGTTTCCATTTAGGAAAGCTGTCTTGACATCCATCTGCCATATCTCATAATCGAAATATGCAGCTATAGCTAGAATAATCCGAATGGACTTAAGCATCACTACGGGCGAGAAGGTCTCGTCGTAGTCAACTCCTTGAACTTGTCGAAAACCTTTTGCGACAAGTCGTGCTTTATAGATGTGAACATTTCCATCCATGTCCTTTTTCTTCTTATAGATCCACTTGCACTCTATGGCTTTAACACCATCAGGCGGGTCAACCAAGTTCCAAACTTGATTGTCTCCCATGGACTCTATTTCGGATTGCATGGCATTCTGCCATTTTTCGGAGTCTGGGTCCATCATTGCTTCTGCATATGTCGCAGGCTCATCATTGTCCAACAATAATATTTCCCGCATTTCGCGGAGCCTTGCCGACCTTCGTGGTTGTGGCGGTGCTTCTCTTGCCATGGGTATCTCAACTTGTTCTGCTACGTTAGCATCACTCATTGATTCTTGCCTGATCGGCTCATCTTGAACTTCTTCAAGATGCACTGTCTTTCCACTCTTTTCTCCTTTGAGAAACTCTTTCTCTAAGAAAACCCCGTTCCGAGCAACAAACACTTTTCCTTCTGATCGGTTGTAGAAATAATATCCCAAAGTTTCCTTTGGATATCCCACGAAAATGCACTTATCCGACTTGGGTGTGATCTTCTCCAATTGAAGTCGCTTGACAAACACTTCACATCCCCAAATCTTTAGAAAAGACAAACTAGGAACCTTTCCAGTCCATATCTCATATGGTGTCTTAACTACGGATTTAGATGGTACCCTATTAAGTGTGAAAGCTGCTGTTTCTAGAGCGTATCCCCAAAATGACAACGGTAGGTCCGACTGGCTCATCATTGATCGAACCATGTCTAACAAAGTTCGATTACGTCGCTCGGACACACCGTTTCTCTGAGGTGTTCCAGGCGGCGTAAGTTGTGGAACAATTCCGCAAATCTTTAGATGATTGCTAAACTCGTGGCTCAAATACTCGCCTCCACAATCAGATCGTAAGGCCTTAATTTTCTTGCCACGCTGATTTTCAACTTCATTCTGAAATTCCTTGAACTTTTCAAAGGTTTCTGACTTGTGCCTCATCAAGTAGACATAGCCATATCTACTAAAATCATCAGTGAAAGTTATGAAGTATTGGAATCCTCCTCTAGCCGTCGTGCTCATTGGTCCGCATACATCACTATGTACGAGTTCCAACAAGTCTACTGCTCTCTCAGGAAATCCTGTGAAAGGCGTCTTGGTCATCTTGCCTAGCAAGCAAGCCTCACATGTCTCGTATGATTCAAAATCAAACGAAGTTAGAAGTCCATCAGAATGGAGCTTCTTCATGCACTTTTCACTTATATGACCCAAACGACAATGCCACAAGTAGGTAGGACTCAAATCATTAGGCCGAGGCCTTTTAGCACTTACATTACAGACAGGTGAACCATCAAGATTTAAAACAAATAATCCATTCACAATGGGTGCAAAAGCCATAAACATATTATTCTTAGAGATCACACAACCATTGTTTTCACTCGCACATGAATAACCATCCTTCATCAAGCATGAAGGAGACAAAATGTTTCGACTTAAACTAGGAACAAAATAACAATTATTCAACTCCATAATAAATCCTGACGGGAGGTAGAGTTGCATCGTCCCGACGGTCAACGCAGCAACTCTTGCATTATTGTCCACGCGGAAATCAACTTCTCCTCTTTCCACGCTTCTACTTCTTATCATTCCCTGCATCGAATTGCAAATATGAGCAACCGATCCGGTATCAAATACCCAAGAATTAATAATTGTATCAGCGAGAAATATGTTGTCTATAACATTAACAACAAGCGTACCTGAGGTAGAAGTACTCTTACTTCCGCCATTCTTCAACGAAGCTAGGTACTGCTTGCAGTTTCTCTTCCAGTGACCAAGTTCATGACAGTAAAAGCACTCTTTGTCTGGAGCAGGTCCAGGTCCAGCTTTAACCTTGGGCGCTAGGTTTGGCTTGGACGTTCCAGCCTTGCTCTTCTTCTTCCAAGAATTGCCCTTCTTCTTAAAGCTAGGCTTATTCTGTATAGCCATCACATGGCTGGTACTAGCGCTTTTCTTGATGTCTACCTCTGCTGTCTTGAGCATACCACACAGTTCATTCAAACCTTTCTCCGTCCCATACATATGGTAGTTCGAGATGAAGTTCCCATAGCTAGGCGGAAGAGATGAAAGAATGAAGTCAGTGGCCAACTCTTTGCCCATTGGGAAGCCCAGCTTCTCCAATCGCTGAGTGTAACCAACCATCTTGATTACATGTGGTCCTACTGCTGCGCCTTCTGCTAACTTGCACTCCAGAAAGGCTTTGGACACATTGAACCTTTCGGTTCTAGCCTGTGTCTGGAACATATCCTTGAGCGCCACGATCATATCGTGTGCCTCATGATTTGTTTCGAACTGCATCTGCAGCTCGGGTTCCATGCAAGCAAGCATAAGGCAGCTTACCTCAAGATTAGCATCAAATGCCTTCTTGTAAGCAGTCTTAACGGCAGCAGATGCATCATCAGCAGGTACTGGTGGTAGTGGGGTGTCTAGAACATCTTCCTTTTTATCGGCCCTGAGAACAATTCTCAGGTTACGGATCCAATCCGAGTAGTTTGTTCCATTCAACTTGTCCTTCTCAAGGACCGAACGCAAAGCAAACGATGCGGTGGTGTTGCTAGGTTCCATTTAATCTACAACAAAAAGTAATGCAAAATACACTAAGAAAAACGTATCATATCACATATGACTCCTGTTGTTGGGTGACATCTCTATGTCTCGGCGCCCAACCTTTATGCCCCAAGGTCCTTAACCGTTAAGATAACCTTGTTAAGCAAATCAACCCTTATGCGTGTAAGTATCCGACACAAACCCGTCTAGTCAAGGAAAAATAGTGGCACCCTAATTTCATAGACCCACCACTAATTGTACAAGACATGGGACGGTGCAAGTTTTAGTTGGGAGGGCATACTAACTTAAACTTTGTGAGTGATCGTTCTACTTCTAACATCACAGCATGCAGAAAGTAAAACATAAACAGAATAGCATTCACACAGCTGTGACACAGTGTGGCCCGTTTTTATATGGTGATCTCCATCTCCATAGAACCTGTTCACCATGGTGATCTCTATCTCCATATTCCATGTGCGCCATCCTCCTGGTGATGAGTCCTCCAAGAACTAGAACATGCTATTACGCCTAACAGCTAGTAAAGAAGCTAGTAATGAAGATTACATAGTTGCTTGGATCATCACAGATTGGTACGCAGACCATTAAATACAATAAAGTGACAACACATATGGCTCCTGCCGTGTTGCCGTACGCGCGACACGCAGGTCACGAATGAGTTACACACATGCATCATATACACAAAGGGCCATACTGATCACAAGATACATACATCCTGCAAAACAGAGTTAAGCGTCCTAACGTTCCAAACTTCGGATGCCCGAAACTCTATCTTCCAAGCCGAATTTGGGAAATCTAATTTCGCCGAAAACGCCGAAGCGGTTGAATTTTATGTGTAACTTTTTCTGTAGATCAATTTTCATATAAAATTCGCCCCGATCCGAGATCGTACCGAAAAGTTACGGCTGATTTACCGAAGCATACGCATACGGCAAAAATCCTGACCCCGGCAGTAGATCTCATCTATTATTGCACATCTAATGCGCCTGGCGTATGACCCTGGATCTCGATTCGACCAATCATATTGATCTTCGCTCACTACAACTGGATTTACGTGTATCACTTAACTCCGATGGCGGAAACCGACCGGTAGGAGTATGTCGTTACACTACCATTGCAGCAAGGGCACGAAACCAGGACATAGATCAAACGGAAAACTCGCATATCTCCATATGCACACATCCCGAATCCAAAACTAAGCAGCTACGGCTCTGATACCACTGTAGGGATACGAGGTTGGCTACACTAGCGCAATTCAAAATTCTACCGCGTATAACCAGGAAGAACTGCCGTATAAGGATCACGGGATTACCACTCGACGCACTACTGGTGCGGAAGATGTAGATATGCGTCGATGCAGTGAAGACGATCACGTAGTCGTACGTAGTCGATCAACGTAGTCGTACGTAGTCGCTCACGTCCAGCAGCTCCTCAGCAGCTCGTCTACGTGCAGCAAGATCGCCTCCGGCACCGCGGCTCGTCGTTGGCTCGTCGGCGGCTCGGCGGCGGCTCGTCCAAGTGCTGCAGGTGCAACGCCTCCAAGGTATCCACACGTGCAGGGAGGAAGCGTCGCAAGCTGGACTGCTAGATCCGCGAGTTGCAACAGGCGAGGGCATGGGAGGCGCGGCAGGTGTGTTTCGCCAAAAGGGTGTGAACCCTAGGGCGCCCCCACCCCTCTATTTATAGAGGTTCCTGATGGGCCTCTGGGTCCGAGGCCCATTAGTACTTCTAAACCTAATCCAACTCGGATCAGATCTGAATTGGGCTTCCAGCCCCTTAAGTGTGTGACCCTATGGGTTCAGATACGTATAGACATGGCCCGAGTACTCCTACTCGGCCCAATAGTCGGTAGCGGCCTCTAGCAAGACGTGCCAACTCCTATACGCACACGAAGATCATATCAGACGAACCATCACAACATAATATACATGCTATTCCCTTTGCCTCCCGATATTTGGTCTAGCTTCAAGCCGACCGCTCTTTCTCGATCCTGTGATTTGGAATCCCTTTGTAGGTTAACTCTTAACCGTACGTAACATGGCCATGCATTTTCGGATCCGATCACTCGAGGGGCCCAGAGATATCACTCTCAATCAGAGAGGGGCAAATCCCATCTTGATTGACCATGTCTCATAGCATGCTTCTTGACAAACCCGAAAGCTACCTTTATAACTACCCTGTTACGGCGTAGCGTTTGATAGCCCCTAAGTAGGTCGATCCACATCTAGAATACATGCGACAATCTCAGGTCTAAGGACAAAGCGTATATGTTGTTTAAAGAGAGAACTACTTCTCGTGTTGGGTCAGTCCTAGCACATGTCTCCACATGTGTCCACATTATTAGTTCAACATCTCCATGTCCATGACTTGTGAAACATAGTCATCAACTAATACATGTGCTAGTCTAATATTCATGTGTGTCCTTACATGAACTCCGACTAGGGACAACTTTAGAATAACCATACAAGTAAAGAGTTTCACATACAATTCACATAATTGCAAATCAATTCAAGTAGCCTTCAATGGATATTCAATGAACATAACATACAAATCATGGATACAAATGGAATATCATCATCTCTATGATTGCCTCTAGGGCATACCTCCAACACATAGGTTCACAGAGTCTGAGGTGAGACAAAATCTGTTTTGACTGAAGGATACTAGCAGGTGAAAGCATTTTCCTGCTAGTTTCCCTTCTAGAGTTACCTTCGAGTTAAGGCAATCCTGAATCCTTTGCTCAAAGACAATCCCAATGTCAAAATTAAACTTGGAAGAATCCATCCGGAAAGAGCAAGGCAGATGAAAGAAGAACCAAAGCCAAAGGGCAATCAACGTTCCTCAAGAAGCCAAGAGCATGTGGTTTGGCAGCAAAGGGAGGCTGAGACAGAAAGATTGCCCACAACGATCATGGGCGTTGGAAGGTTGGAGAAAAAACAGCTTTGAAAGATGTGTACTTTTGAAGAGGAGGGTCGACGGAAACAGAGACATTGATCAAGGAATCTAGCTCTTTCCAAGGCATGATCTGCGCCTTGAGCTAAAGGGCACCAAGAAGATCCTTGACGAATTACCTTGCCGTCATGCACTCCCTAGATAGGATAAAGTATCTTTGCCCGGTAGAAACACCTGAGACAGCCATCTTCCTCTATGCCGCCAATGGTGTCACCTCCAAGAGACGAAGAACTTGTGGTGTCCAATGGGGCTGGAGTAACCTTCGTCAGTGAGGAGGAGCAAAGCTTGTGATGGCCGGCGAGGTCGAAGAGACCGTTGTCGGGTGGGAAGTGGACGCCGGGACCGGAGTGGTCACCGGCGGGGGGGAGCACCCTCTCTCAGTCTCTCTCTGCGGCCAAAAGGGTCAGGTTTCAAACTCAATGTTCAGTATCCATTTGCTGCTTTCCTCAACTAGAGATTCGCCACTCGATGGCAGGGCAGGTACATGAGGTAGCACTAAGCAATCTTGGTTACCTGAAAGCAATCATCAAGGAGACTTTACGGTTGCACCCCTCTGCTGCACTCGTCCCTAAGGTATGCTTGAACAACTGTAAGATTCAGGGATACGACATGCCACAGGGAACCATAGTCCTCACAAACGTATGGGCCATCTGTAGGGACCCGAAATATTGGAAAAACCCTGACATGTTCATGCCAGAAAGATTTGAAGTTGATTGTGCTTTCGACTACAAGGACTCCGTTTGGGACTGGTCGGAGAATATGTCCTGGGATAAATTTCGCAAATGCCAACATGAAGATTGCTTTGGCCAGCCTTCTTTGTCACTTTGACTGGAAGTTACCTGTTGGGCTTAAGCCAGAGAAATTGGACATGACAGAAGTGTTTGGAGTCACTATTAGGAGAAAGGCTGAGCTACTTTTACATCCCATTCCCATGTTCCACATGTAGACGAATAATGTTATATTTCCAAGGGGAAAACCCTGTA
The DNA here is from genome assembly GCF_005286985.2 of Setaria viridis. Lineage (NCBI taxonomy): Eukaryota > Viridiplantae > Streptophyta > Magnoliopsida > Poales > Poaceae > Setaria > Setaria viridis. Next base: position 19,591,795 of record NC_048271.2, on the reverse strand, counting down.
AACTCTTTGCTATCGCAAACATGGAAGTGAAAGTTGACCCGGAACAATTACCTTGTGACCTAGTTGGGAACTTTATGTATTGTAATTTCTACCTTTATGTTAAGTTCATACATATGAATAAATTCAAAGTTACAAGTCAATTTATGTTATGGTCCTTGTAAATACTCTCTCTTTTTTTCCTATATATAAACAAAAGCTTGAAGCGTTGTGGGCCCCCCCACAGTTTTCCCTTCAAAAAAATTTATGTTATGGTGTGCAAATACCATTGTTGTTGACTTGTTGTCTAGTTCAAAACTCACGTTGAATAAATTCAAAGTTACCAATAATAAGGTCATATGACAAATATATTCTATTGATTTCTTGTTTTAGCTTCACTTGGCCGTTCCTATTAGAGGTGCTTGGCCGGTTTTGGCTCAAGATGGTGAGATTTATTTTGTGGCCAGTTGGTTTCATCATCTACTCAAATCCTTCTTAATGGCACCCCTGGGAAGGTCATATAGCACAGGTGAGGACTTCGGCAGGGAGACCGCCTATCTCCAATACTATTTATACTTGTCATAGATGTCATGAACTGGATGATTGCTAGAGCATATGAGGCTGAGGTACTTCAGCCACTATCCCGAAGACCACTCCAACACAGAATCTCCCTGTATGCTGATGATGTAGCACTTTTTCTCAGGCCGGCAGCAACAGATATTACATTAACTCTAAGAATACTAGAACTGTTTGGAGATGCTTCGGGTCTTAAGACCAATGTACAGAAAAGCAACGTACTGCCAATTCACTGCTCTGAAGAGCATATGGTCCTAGTCCAGAATTTGATGCCGTGTGAAATCCTGGAGTTCTCGTGCAAGTATCTTGGATTGCCTCTTTGAACAAGGAAGTTAGCCAGGGGACAATTCCAAGCCATCATTAACAGAATTGCGGATCAACTACCTGGTTGGAAGGCTGACCTGATGACTCGGGCAGGAAGGGTTGTGCAGGTGCAACATGTTCTCACTGCAATGATGGTTTATTTGGCCATGGCAATTGACCTACCCCCATGGGCAATCAAAGCAATTGATAAGATCAGAAGAGCCTTTGTATGGCGCGGTCGTAAAAAAGTGAATGGTGGGCACTGTCTTATCGCTTCGCCTAAGGTTTGTCGCTCATGAGAGCTTGGAGGGCTGGGAATTTCTGACCTGAAAGCACTAGGGGTTGCCCTATGTGTAAGATGGCCATGGCTTAGGAAAACTAAGCCTCACAGACCTTGGGCCAACTTGCCGCTCTAGGTTAGCAAGGAAGTTGAATGTCTCCTTACAATGGCTGTGATCACTGAGGTAGGAGATGGAGCCAATACTTTATTCTGGAAGGATAAATGGTTGGCTGGTAAGATTATCGAGAGCCTTGCACCCAGGTTGTTTGCTTCTGTGCCAAGGAGAAGAGCAAGCAAACGTTTCTATTGAGGCCCTGGACAATGAGCTTTGGTTGGAGGACATTCAGGAAGAAATAACCATTGAAGCATTGTGAAAATATCTTGAGCTGTGGGATACTATTAATACGGTGGAGCTTCAGCAAGGAATCCCTAATAAACACATTTGGAGATTATCCTCATCAGGACAGTACATAGAAAAATCAGCCTATGATGCTCAATTTCAGGGCGCCATCCTTTTTGAGCCATATGCACGTATTTGGAAATCTTGAACCCCTCCCAAATGCCGATTCTTTCTGTGGCTGGTAGCCCACAATCAATGCTGGACTGCAGATAGGCTGGCTCGGCGTGGTCTCCCATATCCTGCTCGATGCCCGCTTTGTGACAAAGAAGAAGAGAATATTCAGCATCTCCTCATTGGGTGTGTCTTCGCTAGGCAGTTCTGGTTTTCCATCGTACAATATGCAAGTCTCTCAGCCCTTGCTCCACATCCATCTGATAGAGTCCTGAATGACTGGTGGGTGAGAGTGGAAAGTGAAGTGCGCAAAGGTTTGAACTCTAGTATCATCCTAGGAGCCTGGACTATTTGGAGACATCGAAATAATTGTGTGTTTAATGGGGCTTCCCCCAGGGTGGCTACAGTCGTGATTCTGACCAAGGAGGATGCCTAGTTGTGGAGCTTGGCAGGAGCCAAGGGCCTCCCCTGCCAGCTATCAGAGGAGTGGATTAGGCTTAGGCTCGTGCCTCCTATAGTGGTCGTCTTCAACCTGTAAAAGGTGATTAGGTTTCACAGGTTCTAGCGTGTGTGGGTGTGTGTTTGGGTATGTATGACTCCTTCTTCTACTATTAATATTTTCTACTGCGTGTTCAAGAAAAAAAATTATTTAAAGACGATGATAACTGATGGTCGTGCATGTTGACGTCACCTTGAGGGTTGACAGGATCAGTGTCACAAAAAAAAAGAAACAATAGTTTCATTAATAGAGAACCCATGCGACGATTAAGCATACTTAAGGTTTCAGCAAATTCCAACCAGTTTCGTGTATTAACGAGTTCTCATCAAGTTTCAGTAGTACAAGGTTTCAAGAAAGATCCAACAAAAATTAGAATTCATGGGAATTTCAACGAGCAATAAGCAGGATTCAATCGTTCAAGAGACCCTTTCAGAAGCCTATGGGACATTAAAAGGAAAAACGAGATTTCTGATGGAAACCAACATAATAACGAGGGAGAAATCAAATCGGATTGTACACTTGTACTGAGTATTTCTCCCTCGTTATGTTGTTAACTTGGGCCGGTAGCAAAGAAAGCCCACCGGGCGGCCCACGCCACACGGCCTTCAGCTTCGCCGTCTCGCCGAGAACATCCTCTTCTCGAAGTCTCGATTGAAGCAGCCATGGAGGACACGATGACCCAAGAAGCGGCGGCGGCGGCGCCGCCGGAGAGGCCCTCTTCGGCTTTCGTTTTGAGGAGCCTCCAGGACTACACCGTCGGGGCCATCCCCACCCTCTTCTACGTCCCCGACTTCATCTCCCAGTCCGAGCAGTCGCAGCTCCTCCACCACGTACGGTACCCACCAAGTCCTCGCCTCTCCTTTTCTCTATCTCTCCATCCCATTGTGTTTGACGCGGTGATTTTGTCTGCTGCGACGCAGATTTACCAAGCGCCGGCGCCCAAGTGGAAATCCCTCAAGAACCGGAGGCTGCAGAACTGGGGTACCCTCTCTTCTTGGCACTTGTTTTTTTTTTCTTCGCTTGGGCATTGCTTTAGCTTCTTCCTTTCCTTGACACGGTGTTGGGTTGTGCAGGAGGAGTGGTACATGAGAAGGGGCTCCTGCCGCAGGCTTGTGAGTGCTCATAAAAGCTTGCAATTTTTAGCTCTGTTTTGTGAATCAAACTGAAGATCAGGCATAGTGTTGACCCTTAGCCTTAATGTAACCTGGTTCCAATGTGCTTGGTTTGAAATGTCCTATCTTGTTGAAATTTCAAATATTAGTTGGAACGCTTTAAGATTTAAAATTTAGTGCTACACCATTACCTGTGAAACTGAGGAGATCACCAAGCAGTTAGCACTCTTACAAGATAACAGTGATGTTGAGTTGCAGCCTGAACAGCAGCTACCTTTTGCTTGTTAGGGACAAGTTTTGTTCTTTTTGTACAAATCAAGTGTGCCACATGATGATCAGTATAAATCGGTCATCTAATAACTTGTCTGGCTAAGCTTAAGCTTTTGAAACGAGTCAAATTTTCAGATAGTTTGAAACATCTGATAGTTTGGTCACCTTGCTTGGCCTAGACCCAGCTTCAAGTGGCACATAAGCTTAAGCTACTCCATGTAGGTTAGAATGTCCTCAGAACTGTTAGGAAGTCAATCAAGGCTGGATGTTCGTTTGAATGTTACGTTGGGACTCGAGAGGTTTATGCCTTTCCAGTTAGGAAAAAAATTGAATGGTATATGTATGATCATCCATTATATTTTTGTTCAGTCTATGATAAAGTATTTATGGAACTTTTCTTCTTTAATTATTCAGTTAGCCTATTGTAACCATCAAGAACAGGATTACATGTTTTTCTACCTTCTGCAAGTATTGCATTTAGCCCTACACAAACATTCAGTTTTTTAATGCCTGCTATGTCATAGTCTTATTGTAATTGATGTCTGAACTGAACACAAAAGTAATGCGTATGATTGGTGGCTAACATGCCTACTTGTTACATTACGCTTTTATAAATTACTCAAGTGTAAATCAATTTTAGCATCAAAATTGAGCTGCCTGTGCATCTCATGTTGCAGTACCTTCATGGCTAACAAGGATAACCGACAGAATCTGGCAGTGGACTGGTTTATTTCCTTCTGCGATCAATCATGTGCTGATAAACGAGTATCATCCTAATCAAGGGATCATGGTTTGCATTCACAGCTCTCTACTGTTTGCTCCCTCTGTTTACATATTAAGCATCATCCTTTGCTTACAAACAACAATTTCTGCTTGCAGCCACACCAAGATGGTCCTGCCTACTACCCTGTTGTTGCTATCATATCTCTTGCTTCGCCTGTTGTGATAGATTTCACACCCCATAAAAGGCTTAAAGAGCAGGAGCATACTGATCCACAGAACATACAGACCGATGAGTTGCTGGGGCCTTCTATGATGGAGAGCAATGGCTCTGGCTCACATGAATGCGGAACCCCAAATGAATCTGATCCTGCATCTTCGTCACTTATGCTGATGCCCTGCAGCCTGTTGATATTTAAAGATCAGGCTTATACAGGTTAGATCTGTGCAATTGTTTTCTAATTGGATGTCCAATTAGCCACATTAAACCAATAGAAGTTCCATTAAATCTTATGATTTTTTTTGTTTGTCAGACTACCTGCATGGCATACAAGATAATGAGCTGCATAATCTAGACAAGGTGAAACAATGATTGAACATCAGTAAATTAACTTGTACAGTTATCCAATGGGCATCTGAGCTAATTCTGTATGCTAGCATAATTGGCATTTTGTGTCATGTACAGGTCGCGAATTTGTCGCGGTGCCAAGAGTTGAGGCATCTAAATTGGGACTCCATCCAAGGGACCATGGATGAACAGCATGGCACCTTCCACAGGACTGCCACAAGAGTCTCGCTAACATGTCGGTTGGTGCTGAAAGTTCACAAGAAGCTATTCAAAATCTAGAAATTCTGATTAGACTTGTTTTAGAATAGTACACACGGGAAATAAAAATTATAAATAACTCACGGGAAATATTATATTGAATGGAAAATACATATATCTGGCGGGCGGCATAACACTACTACAGAAAACGGTTCTAGTACCGGTTGGGAACCCCCCTCTAGTACCGGTTTCGCAACCGGTACTGGCAATTCGGTACTAGAGGGGTTCCTTTAGTACCGGTTGAAATAACCGATACTAAAGAGTATTAAAAAAAATTAAAAAAAAAATTCCCCCTGTCCCCACCATCCACCGCTGGCCCCCGCCCCCCTTACCCGGCCGTCGGCACCCCGTCACCAACGCCGCCCGCTACCCGCCTTAGCTCGGCCCTGTCGCCCTCCGTCCCGCCGCCACTCCGCCCGCATGCTACCTAGCTCCACCGCCGCCCGTCCTTGCCCTCCGCCTCCGTCGTAATGCATCTGCCCCCGCGCGCCCTCTGCCTCCGCCCCGCCTCCACCTCCGCCTCCGCCGGCTCCCGCCCACCCACCCGCCGCCGCCGCGAGCTCAAGAGGCAGAGAGCTCGAGAGTGTGAGGGTGAGGAGATCAAGAGAGAGAGAGAGAGAAGAGACGGACGTGTCTGTGAGAGAGCAAAGAAGACGAGTGGGAGGATAAGTATTTGAGTCTGAGAGAGAGGGGGGAGGATAAGAAGACGAGTCTGCAGTGGGAGAGGGAAGAGGGCACCGGTGGATGGAGCTTTAGTACTAGGTGGGAGGTCCACCTGGTACTAAAGGGCCTCCGGGGGATCTCAAATTTGGACCTGGTACTAAATCTAACATTAGTACCGGATCCAAATGTAAGCAGCTGCTATCACAGAAACCATCTGTGTTGGCGGGTGATGCAACCACCCGCCAGTAGAGAAAGTATTTATGCTGCGGGTGGCTAAGGTTCCCCGCTAGCAAAGAGCGTTCAGTGCTAGCAGGCAAACACCCACCAGCATAGACGGTATTTGTGCTGGCTCAAGGTTGCTGGTGGGTGCGATACCCACCAACACAAACCTGATATAGCCGCCAGCACAAATGCTTTCTGGCGTAGTGATACATGACACGTATCAGACATCTTCTGCCCTTATCTTATTATCTTGATTGAAGAAACTACACATGGCAAGATAAGGCCTCACCTGAATTTTGATGTGCCGGTGCTGGTTAGACCCCAGAGGTTTGACTTTCGACGAATATTGAAAGTAGCATGCAGAATGGGTTTCAATATACTAATTCTAGCACAACCATTTGCTGGATCAAATCGTATCCCATGAACAAAAAAATATTATCTTGATTGAAGAAACTAGACATGGCTAGATAGGGCCTCACCCTGAATTTTGTGCCGGTGCTGGTTCACTACGGGAAACAGTAAGTTTGCCGAGTGCCCCAGGCACTCGGCGAAGGCCCAAAAACACTCGGCAAAGCGTTTGCCGAGTGTAACACTCGACGAACCAGACTCGGCGAACTTTCCCTTGGAAAATAGTGGATTTGCCGAGTGTCAAACATCGTGCACTCAGCAAAGGCTTTGCCGAGTGTAAAAAAATACTCGGCAAAAATTTTAGAAAAAAAAATCCAGTCGCTGGCCGCCACCGCCGCCACTGCCGACCACCACAGCCGCCACCGTCACTGGCCCAAGCCCTCCCTGAATCTCGCCGCCATCTACCTCCCCCTCAATGGATCTCACCACGCTACCGCTTTCTCCCTCCCTCTGGCCCGCGCCACTGCCGTCCCCTCTACCCCTGCCCCGCGCGTGCCGCCGTCTCCCTCCCCCTCCCGGGATCTCACCGTTGGGGGAGGGAGGGAGGGAGGGGGCGGCCCCGACCGCCAGATGTCGCCGGTGGTGAGGGGGCGGCTGGAGAGGGAGGGGAAGGGAGAAGGAGGGGGCCTTTGCTGCCCAGATCTTGCCGGTGAGAGGGAGAAGGAGGGGGCCGACGCCCGGATCTCGCCGATGAGAGGGAGAAGGAGGAGGCCGCCACCCAGATCTCGCCGAGGAGGGGCGCGGGGATGGGGGCGGCCGCCGGGGGAAGGAGTGGCGGCTGGCCACCGCCGGATCTAGCCCCGAGGGGAGGAGCCACCGCCGGATCTGGCCTGGAGGGGAGGTGCCGCCACCGCATCTGGCCTGGAGGGGAGAGGTGCCGGAGAGAAGGGGAGGGGGAGAGGCGCAGGGGGAGCGAGGGCCGCCTCCCATCCTCGCCTGGATCTGGACCCAGCCGCCCGGATCTGGCCCGTCCGCCGGGGGAGAAGGGGAGAAGGGAGGCGCCATCCAGCGGGAGGGGAGGAGGGAGGCGCCGTCCGGCGGGAGGGAAGTTGCGGTGTCCGGCGGCGTGGGTGGGGGAGCCGGGGTCCTGTGTGGGTGGGGGAGGAGGGGGGCGGCGTGAGGGGAGGTACGGAGTACCACATGTTGTATGTGGGGAGTAGAAAAAATTTCAAGGTGAAAAGAGAAAAAAACTTATTTTTTTGCTGAGGTCAAAAAACACTTGGCAAACCCCCCCTTTGCCGAGTGTCTTTTTGACACTCGACAAAGCTCCCTTTTTGCCGAGTGTTTTTTTTGACACTCGGCAAAATCCCGATTTGCCGAGTATTTTTTTCTTTGCGGAGTGTTCGAAAAAAACACTCGGCAAAGAGCTTGTTTGCCGAGTATTCGAAAAAAACACTCGGCAAAGAAAAAATACTCGGCAATTTTTAGCTTTCCGTAGTGGTTAGACCCCAGAGGTTTGACTTTCGACGAATATTGAAAGTAGCATGCAGAACGGGTTTCAATATACTAATTCTAGCACAACCATTTGCTGGATCAAATCGTATCCCATGAAAAAAAACCATTTGCTGGATCAAATCGTATCCCATGAACAAAAAAATATTATCATGATTGAAGAAACTAGACATGGCCAGATAATGCCTCACCTGAATTTTGATGTGCCGGTGCTTGTTAGACCCCAGAGGTTTGACTTTCGACGAATATGGAAAGTAGCATGCAGAACGAGTTTCAATATACTAATTCTAGCACAACCATTTGCTGGATCTAATCGTATCCCATGAATAAAGGAAGATTATCTTGATTGAAGAAACTAGACATGGCCAGATAATGCCTCACCTGAATTTTGATGTGCCGGTGCTGGTTAATTAGACCCCAGAGGTTTGACTTTCGACGAATATGGAAAGTAGCATGCAGAACGAGTTTCAATATACTAATTCTAGCACAACCATTTGCTGGATCTAATCGTATCCCATAAACAAAAAAATACATGTCTGCGCCGGGATTTTATTTCGTTATCCCATAACCTAAAGAAGAAATTAATCATAGCTCCGACACTGGCCACCTACCTATAAATACCACCTCGTTCCTGAGTCCCTCCCCACAACACCACACGTTCCGGTTCTTCCACCCCCCTACACGCCGAGCACGCACAAGCATCAGGCAACTAGCTAGCAAGCCTGCCATGGAGAAGAAGCGGGTGGTCATCATCGGAGCCGGGGTGAGCGGCCTGGCCGTGTGCAAGCACCTGCTCGAGCGGGGCTGCCAGCCCGTCGTCTTCGAGGCCGGCAGCGACCTCGGCGGCGTGTGGGCGCGCGTCCCCGACTGCACCGAGCTGCAGACGCCGCGCCCCATGTACCAGTACTCCGACTTCCCGTGGCCGGAGAGCGTGACCCAGGTGTTCCCGGACCACCGGCAGGTGGTGGCGTACCTCGAAGCGTACGCGCGCCACTTCGGCGTGCTCGGCTGCATCCGGTTCGGTCACCGGGTGGTCGGGATGGAGTACGACGGCGTCGCCGAGGAGGCCGTGGCGGCGTGGGGGCAGTGGGCTGGGAACGGCCAGGCGTTCGGCTCCGGCGACGGCGAGTGGCGACTGTCGGTGGCCGACGCCGAGGGCCACGTTGAGGTGAGCATGCATGTGCCCCGGAGTTTGCACACTACAGATCATGCATACTCTCTGCAGCGAAAGAAGCAAGCAACATATAGTAATAGAGAAATTCACCGTTCCTTCCCCAGATGCATACTGCAGACTTCGTCGTGCTCTGCATTGGGAGGTTCAGCGGTGTACCCAGCATACCCACATTCCCTGCAGGCAAAGGCCCGGAAGCATTTGATGGGCAAGTGATCCACTCCATGGAGTACGCAAAAATGGGCACAACTAAAGCTAAGGAGATGTCAGGGGCAAGCGTGTAACAGTCGTTGGCTACCTGAAATCAGCGCTTGACATTGCTGCTGAATGTGCCGAAGTAAATGGTAAAAATAATCCTCTACTATCTACTCCTGAACGTTTTTGCATATTTTTGAACCAGGCAAATTAATATTTATATCATTCCGTCAACTATCTGAAGAAGTTATATACCATATCTCCTTAAGAATATTGTCAGAATTTTTAACTACTATCAAAATTAGGACTTTTTATCTATATTTACTGTTTTCAATTGTACACTTATTGTTCGCTTGTGTTGCAGGCATTGCTCATCCTTGTACAATGGTGGTCCGAACAAAGCACTGGATAATACCAGACTACTTCGCTTGGGGCGTCCACATATCAAAGCTATATCTAAATCGTTTTTCTGAACTCCTTATTCACAAGCCTGGTGAAGGCTTTCTCCTTTCACTCTTGGCCACCCTCTTGACTCCACTGGTAATGCGTCCAGTTAGTACTAATTCCGTAACAATTTATGGACGAACTCCCTCCATCCTAAATTGTAGGTCGTTTTAGCTTTTCTAGATTCATAAATATTTGTATGCACTACTATGCGCTTAGAAATGGCAAAACAACATACAATTTGAAACGGAGGGAGTATTATGTTTAGAGCTGATTTCACTTTTATGCTTATTGTGTGTTTTTAGAGGTGGGCATTTTCCAAGTTTGCTGAGAGCTACTACTCCATTCCAATGAAGAAGTTCGACATGGTTCCAGATCATAGCCTATTTGATGCATTAGCTGCATGCTTGATTGCCATTACACCCAAGGATCACTACAAGAGGTTGGAAGAAGGCAGTATAGTATTGAAGAAATCAAAGACATTTAGTTTCTGCAAGGAGGGTGTGATCGTACGTGAGGGTGAGTCTTCACTGATAAAGAGTGATATAGTGATTTTTGGAACTGGATTCAAAGGAGATGAGAAGATCAAGGACATATTCACATCAGATTACTTTCGAAGTATTGCAGTTGGATCAACATCCACGACTGTGCCTCTCTATAGGTGCATATTCTTATCCATAATTGTCTTTCCATGTATTTTGAATTCGAACTAGGCCATTATGTTTATCTGTTACTTATATATAATTCGCAGGGAGTGCATACACCCTAAGATCCCTCAGCTTGCAGTGATAGGGTATTCAGAGAGCATTTCAAATCTGTACACGTCAGAAATCCGAGCCAAGTGGCTCGCGCATTTCATGGACGGTGGCTTCACATTGCCAAATATTACGGCTATGCAGAAGGATGTCATTGAATGGGAAAAGTACATGAAAAGATATTCTGGTCGATACTTTCGCAGGTCTGGCATTGCAATCATTCACACCTGGTACAATGATCAGCTATGTCGTGACATGGGATGCAATCCCAGAAGAAAGAAAGGTTTCTTTAAGGAGTTATTCGAGGTTTATGGTCCTGGTGATTATGTTGACCTTCGCCCCAAGAAAGAGTAGATATTGGCTCCACACTTTTCCTGCTTGTTCAGATTCTTGCATGTTCGCTCTTGCCAGACTACATATATTTGCATACTACAAATTCAGCAAATTATTGTGTATGTTTGTAACATGTGTCGCTACTAAAAACCGATTTGTAGGAGCGTCCCGTATTTTTTTAAGTGTTGGAGGTATGCCCTAGAGGCAATCATAGAGATGATGATATTCCATTTGTATCCATGATTTATATTGTGTTTCTTGAATATCCATTAAAGGCTACTTGAATTGATTTGCAATTATGTGAATTATACGTGAAACTCTTTACTTGTATGGTATGGTTATTCTAAAGTTGTCCCTAGTCGGAGTTCATGTGAGGACACACATGAATATTAGACTAGTACATGTATTAGTTGATGACTATGTTTCACAAGTCATGGATATGAAGATGTCAAACTAATAATGTAGGCATATGTAGAGACATGTGCTAGGACTGACCCAACACGAGAAGTAGTTCTCTCTTTTCACAACATGTACATTTTGTCCTTAGATCTGAGATTGTCGCATGTACTCAAGATGTGGATCGACTTACTTAGGGGCTATCAAACGCTACACCGTAACTGGGTAGTCATAAAGGTAGCTTTCGAGTTTGTCAAGAAGCATGCTATGAGCATGGTCAGTCAAGATTGGATTTGCCCCTCTCTGATTGAGAGAGATATCTCTGGGCCCCTCGAGTGATCGGATCCGGAAATGCATGGCCATGCTACGTAAGGTTAAGAGTTAACCTATAAATTGATTTTGAATCACAGGATCGAGAAAGAGCGGTCAGCTTAGAGCTAGACCAAATATCGTGAGGTAAAGGAAATAACATGTACGTGATGTTATGACGGTTCATCCGATATGATCTTCGTGTGCGTATAGAAGTTGGCATGTCTTGCTAGAGGCCGCTACCGACTATTGGGCTGAGTAGGAGTACTCGAGCCATGTCTATACGTGTCCGAACCTATAGGGTCACACACTTAAGGGGCTGGAAGCCCAATTCGAATGTGATCTGAATTGGATCAGGTTTAGGAGTACTAATGGACCTCGAACCCAGAGGCCCATCAGGAACCTCTGTAAATAGAGGGGTGGGGGCGCCCTAGGGTTCACACCCTTTTGGTCGAAGCATAGCCGCTGTGCTTCCCATGCCCTCGCCCTGTTGCAACTCATGGATCTAGCAGTCCGTTTTGCGACGCTTCCTCCCTGTACGTGTGGATACCTTGGAGGTGTTGCACCTGCAACACTTGGACAAGCTGCCAACAAGTCACGATGAGCCGCTGACGAGCCACGACGAGCCGACGGCGAGCCGCGGCACGAGGAGGATCAGTGCATCGAGTGGTAATCCCGTGATCCATATACGGCAGTTTTCCTATTTTACGTGGTAGAAAAATTTTGTGTTGCGCTAGCGTAGCCTACCTCGTATCCCTACAATAAGAGCAGGCGAAATTGCCACCCACACCTACAAAATGGGGTTGTTACTGTAGCATACAACCCGCCCCTGAAAATGGGGTGATTTCCAGGGGCGGGCGATGGGGTGACCCGCCCCTGCAAATCACAATTTGCAGCATCACCCGTCCTGGAAATAGCCCCCATTTCAAGAGGCGGGTGATGCCGTGGTCCGCCCCTAGAAATGAGTACAATTCTTGATGCAATGCGCCATGTCCTCAGCAAAACACTTGGCATAGTGCCTCATTACCTTCCAGAATGTGACTATGGTAGGAAACAAGCTCACAAATATAAATCGTAGCTCAAAAAATAAGTGTCATATATAAACCAACAGATAAGTCATGTGACAACTCAAGATAACCACAACCAAATGATAGATACCACACAATAGATAAGACATGTCACATTACATATAAAGTTCATAGATCACAACTGAAAAACCAAATGATAAATTGCACACAATACACAAAACCAAGATTCATTGACAAATAACACTACTACACTATCCATTTCTTCACCTAGCATTAGCTACTCCTGAGGCAAAGATCCCAAGCATGATACCTATAATCAAGGTCACAACAACAGTAATGATAGCCATGTTGCATCCATCCCCAGCAGTCTTGTTTTTCTTGGTCACAGCAGCCTTATTTTTAATCCCCAGAATATGCTTCAACTCTCCCACTTCCAACTTTAGTTCATTAACATGCCCTTTCATTTATCCACACTGGATCTTCAGTTCACACATCCCCATCTTCATATCACAATTTGCCAGCTTTATCTGACTTATCTCATTCAACAAACCAGTGCTTGCTGACGGCTGAGGAGGTTGAAATCTAGCACTTGACTGAGCTATTGCTAATCTTGGAGTAGTACCCACTAATTGATAGTTTGGAGACACCAAATGGCAAAAAAAATCCTTCAAATGGTTCAAGTACTGAGGTTCAAAATGTCATTATAAGTTCTCTAGTTTTGAAATATAAAAAATTTGAATTTTTCAAATGACTTTGATTATAGATATGCTCTACATAAAAATTGTAGAGCTCGATGAGACCTAACACTTTTGAAGTTGGCATGTTTTTCATTTGAGATTGTTTAATAATGGAAAATGTTATTATAAGTTCTCTAGTTTTGAAATGTACAATTTTTAAATTTTTTAAAGGACTTCGGTCATAGATAATCACTGTAGGAATGTTGTAACACTCAACCACGTTTAAATGTATATAATTACATATAAATAAATGAGCATATGCATGACTAAATGTTAATGTATAAGCATATATGAATGTATGAGTATATGTGTGAGTACATGTGAATGTGTTTAGTTGATGTATTTTTTGAATACAAACCTTTTCATTTCATCTCGGATGAATACAAACTTTATATAAAAAATTATAGAGCTTAACGAGACATTAAACTTTTCAGTTGACAACTTTTGAATTTGAAATCATTTAATAACTCCAAAATATATTTTAGAAGAAAAACAAAAATGGAGAAAGGATTTTCAGGTGTGGGTCATGGCGTCACCCACCCCCGCGTATATATGGTGGTGCCCACGGGACGCCTATATATGGTGGTGCCCATGGGGACTTAGCCAATTTTTTGCAGAAATCCGCGGGATGCCGTTAGGCTGCCAAAATTTCCCCGACCCTCCCTCCTCCGCTCCAGCACCACTCCCCTCCCCTGCCCCCTCCGCCGCTGCAGCACCTCCACCGTTGGGCCATAGTGCCACACCTCCTTCCCTCCTCCCGCGGTGCCTCCTTTCAAGGGCCGCCGCCGTGGTGCCCTTTCCCCGCGGCCTCTCCTCCCAGTGCCAGCTGCCTCCCATCGCGGTGCATCCCCTTCCACCAGCTGCTGCCGCGCTGCCTCCCCTCCTCACACCAGGCCCCTCCTATCCCTTTTCACGGGCCACCACCGCGGCGCCGTCCCCACGCAACGCCTCCCGTTGTGGTGCCTCCACTGCCGAGACCGAGCCCGGGCCCTCCTCTCCACGTCACCGTCGTGGCACCCTAGCTCCCCGCGGTGCCTCCCCTCCCCACACTGCTCCACCGTTGGCCGGGCCTTCCTCTCTGTGCCGCCGTCCAGACCCTCCTCTCCGCGTGCGCCGCCTCCATCCAGTACACCATCACTTTTCGAGACATCCATGATGTGTTCTGCCTCTCAGAGCTAGAGTCACAGCTCATCACATTGTGGTGCATGTAAGTGCTTGATCGATGCTAATATCTTGTATATATGCTATAGCCTACACATGTGCTATGCATAACTAATTAATTGCGATACATTATACAGGATGCATGAAAATGATGTGCATATTGTAAAGAAGAAGGCCGGATATCTTGATCCTTATGCTATTTGCGAAGTTAGCAACAACTTCCCGAGCTAGTGGGGAGACAACCATGACAAGCTAGCTAAGTACAAGACAAAGAAGGATAAAAGGGCGAAACAAGTATGACAACATAAAAAAGCTATGAGGAGGGTTTCAGCCTACATAGCGTATATGATGCTTAAGTGGTAAGATAGGTATTACATATGGGCACCCTACAACTTGCAATGAGTCTAAATTTCTACCATTTGTTATAATATATACACTTGCTCCTTCATGTCTAAAATAACCTTATGTAATATTTTTGCAGGGGTCACTGGATTGCTTTTATGATACAGAATGGAGTTGTGACCGTATTTGACTCACTAGATTATGTCAAGAGCACTTACAAAGAATTCATATTCATCCTATAAAAGTTAGTGAATTTCTTGTTGTATACACTTACATTGTGCAAATTGTTACCCCCAAAAATTACATATAAACTAACTTCTCATTTTTTTTCAAAACAGCGCTTACCAGCACTACATTACCAATGGAGGGATTCATAACCCTAAGAGACCGAAAGAAATGGTTGTATGCACAAACTTTCCAAGCCACAAGCAACCATCTGGTTCTGTACACTAGGGTATTACGTGTGCGAGCACATCAGGATGCTCAGCAGATACACAAATGATCCTGAACATGTAAGGGACTACCTTTCATATATATAGGGATGTATATATATGTACATTGCATTCTTTTTCGCCTATATGACACTTGCTTAATTTTTCCATGGATTTTAATTGTGGATTAGGCCTCGGCTACACGATTCGCATCTCCATGAGCAACAACTTCTAAATATAGGCGTTGATTTTGTGGTTTCATTTTGCGTGAAATGCTAAACCCGATGGGTACCTATTATCACCCAGAACATAAATTAGCACAAGAAGATAAATACATTAGCCTCTGTGAGTGGGAGAATCAAGAGTACTGCAAAGGCTAGCCTTCGTGAGTGGCAAAAAAAAATATGTTGTCAATATGCACTCTAATGATGTATATATGGTTCTATTTCCTTATTATTATTTCGTATGGTTAAATTGAATTTATGTAACATATATTCTATGTCGATCACTATAACTTATTGAATTCGGCTGCATACTAGACTGTTAGAGTCAAATTAGCGGGAACCAAAAGTTCTAAAAACTTGTTTCGACAAATTCAAATTTCAATCGCTTAACTTTTTGGTCGGAACGATATTCCTAGGGGCAGGTGGTGGCGTCACTCGCCCCTGCAAAACAGTTTGTAGGGGCAGGTGATGGAGTCACCCACCCCTAAAGACACTGTTACCAGGGGTGGGTGAAAATTGCTTTACAGGGGCGGGCCTTTTACCCACTCCTACAAATAGCTATTTGTAGTTACGAAAGGTAGAAGCGGGTGTTGTGCCCGCCCCTACAAATGCTATTTTAACCGCCCCTGGAAACCGTTTTTGTTGTAGTGTGGTGCACATCTTTGCACTTGTATAAATCACGTAAATCTTTCATTAGTCGTATAGAAACTAGCTTTATGTCATATTGCTTGTTGTTTATTGTGTATTCCACAAAATTTTAGTGACTTTTATGTTCAATAAAGCTCAGTAAATTCTAAGCGGTGTGGAACTATGAATAAATGAAAATTGGAGTTTTTTTTATCTCAAACTATTGTGGTTTGCCCAAGTTGGAAATGGATAGTGGGTTTGCACAACTTATAAGGTGCGACAGTGCCCACATGTATATTGATAGTCTTTTGAGTTAAAGTTGACTTGAGAGATCTTAGTTGTTTGTGGGCTCCCGATCGAGGACTGGTCCTATTTGTTTCAGCTTCTAGGCATTTCTGGGTAATTATCTTTCGGGATGTCTAAAATCTAGATGTCCTTAAAAACCCAAAGTTGAAAGAACAAACCTCGGTGCTTCTGACTTTTGGCTTTTGGGGTTATCTCTTTTAGACATCCCAAAAGATGGCCATCCAAAATGAAAAAGATAAAACAAACAGAGCCGAGACCAGCCTTGATGGGGGTGCACGGCTACTTGCTCTAACACGCAATATAATATCAGATCCTAGGGTTCAAAAACCTGGAATAATTAATGCTCGGGGAACACACAATGGAAGGACCTTAAGGTCACACGTGAGAGTATAAAGCCTGTGTGATGGGGGTATGGAGGGGAGGGGGAACTGCTGAGTTTAATATAGGGCGGGCTTGGTTGGTGTGGTGTGCCACAAAATGTGGCGTAGGAAATCGTCGCCACACTTCGTGGCGTGAAATGCTCCAGACTTCACCTGTTTTGCTTGTGGCTGCCAGGACTGAATCACCAACTAAGCACCTGCCCAATTTTTTATGGCTACTGCACCTGTGGCTTGGCAAATGGTGGGCGAGAACCAAGCAGGCCCATAGTCCCGCATGTTGAGCAGCCCTAACCTTTCGTGTCTGCTTTTTTTTATTATGAATTAGGTCAAGACCTTGCACTACATTAAAAAACATTTGTACTGGCGGGCACCCGTCAGCAACTTTGAGCCAACACAAATAGCGGTCTGTGCTGGCGGGTGCTCGCTTGCAAGCACAGAGAGCCACTGAGCACAGATAGCCACTGTGCTGGCGGGTGGCATAAACACCCACCAGTACAGTGAAATTCTGTGCTGGCGGGTGGCATAACCACGCGCAAGCATAGAGAAATTCTGTGCTGGCACCCTATTTATTATTTCCCGTGATTTATTTATAATTTCTATTTTCCGCCAGTTTTTAGCCGTCAAATTTAAATATGTATCTCCAACCACGTAACAACGAACTTAAATAATAAATAATTCACATTACTAAAAATTGCATCGTACATTATAGATAATTCACATTATTCAACAAAATTGAATAATAAATAATTCACATAATTCAACAATTGGAATAGAGTTATACGTCCATCTACGACTTCGTCCATGCATGAAGATGTTCGCATCCGTCCGCCGCCAACTCGCCATTTGGATCAAAGAATTCTCCATTCTCATGACAAATCTCCCATTGGATAAACCTCGTTATGTCCCTACAAATGTTAACGATGCCTTTATCTTCGAGTGCCGAATCGCGAGTGTTGATCCTAGGCACCTGCAGGTATACGGTAAATAAAGATTAGGATGTATTACCATAAGGAAGTTAGCACATGGCAGTGTATAAGAGACTTACGTCTTTGGGGTTCTTCCGGTATCTCCCATTGTTTCTAAGGAACTTGCACATTTAGTATCCGCATCTAAAAATCCTACTGTCGAACCTTCCGGTGCGCTATTCAACGCCTAGTCAATTTTTCCTCCGACCTTTTATCCGACGCTTGTAATCAACTCCCATGGGAACATCTGGTGCCTCTTTTGCGCGTGGGCCACATGTCATAACCGTCTCCGGCCATCTCCGCGGCATCCTTTTACCACACACCGCCCTTTTACCCTAGCCTTTTACCACACCCCGCCCACCATTTTCACTGTGCACCACCACTCCTATGCGCCTTGCCGCCTCCAGCCATCTCCGCGTCGTGCGCCTTGCCGCCTCCGGCCATCTTCGCGATGTGCGCCTCGCTGCCTCCAGCCATCTCACCGACGTGCGCCGCCACCCTTGGCTGCTAACTACCGTCTTCAAGGCCACCGGAGTGCACTACCTTCCCTAAATCCTTGCGCAGTGGTGAGGCCCCATCTACACCTCCCCTTTGCTTCACTTTGATATGCTTTCATGCATAGTTTTTAGACAGGGATAGCTAGAATTGATTTTGGAGGTTGATTATGTGAAAATTGTTGCTTACTCCCACTGCCACAACTTTTAGCATCAAATCCTCTTGGTCACAATTATTTGTTTCATGTCCTAGTCACTAGTTCATAGTTGCACCCTATGTCATGTATTTTGGTGGATTGTATCGCTCAATGGTTCGATTCCTTGTCCTCGGGGGTACTCTTGGCCGCCTTATATAGGCTGACGACCAAGGATTACAAGTCAGTTTGAATCTAATCTACTCGGCAATTACATGGAAAGCAATCTGAGTCGGACTACAAAATACGTCCCACGATATTCGAGTAGATTTGGACAGTCTTGTTGTCTTGATGTGTACTCCAAGTAACTTCATATCCTCGGCCCGCACGTCTTAGTCGGGTGAGCTCACTTGTTAGGTCCGGCCAGTATCCTGGTTGGTGGAGACCCATGGGGTACCCATATCCCTCAGTTTATGCTCTGCTTCGATATGAAACCTTAGCAGGTTACCACTTATTAACAATCTTTGTAAAGGCCTCGTAGCGTCCCTATGCAGTCACACCTCGGTAGTGTGATGAGTGCTTGTTGGGTCTAAAGTTTTTCTGAACTTTTATGCGATTTGTAGATAAAGATGTACAACCTCTACAGAGTGTAAAATTGATATATCAACCGTGCTCACGGTCAAGAGTGGCCTGGACCCTCACATGATTCTTAAATCATTATTCTGGTTATTTGTTGTGGCCTTGCTGAGTATCAAGCATAAGTGTACTCACCCTTGCTCATTGTTGCTCAGAAAAGAAAGGTGTGTGAAGTGAAGATGATGCTGAGTTCTAGACATACGCACCTCCCAATCGATTGCCTGTGAAGTTTGGAGCCTTCGTTTCCAGAATTAAGCTGTTTATCTCTAATAAACTTGTAAGTCTTTATTTATTTTCCTTTACTTGATATTATTGCTATTATTCACTAATAATATGACTATATGTATGAAACTAGATCCTGACATACATATAGGTAGCATTTGATTTTGTTTTAAAATCGGGTGTGACAGAAGGCCGTCCATTGAATGCAGCGCCGAATGCTACCTTGTAGAAAAGAAGATGACGCTTCATGCATGATCCTACTTATTGGAATAAAAATCAGTATTGAACAAGTAAAAATCTATAGATGGTTAGTTCAGGAACTCTATGAGCATCCTGGTCCTAGTTCATTGTCGCAATTAAGCACACGTCAAGGCAAACCAATCAGAAGCAACCAAGGAGCCCATTGTCGCCCGGACCATTTCCCCGCTTAATTGCGTTCCTAATGCAATGCGAGCAACCAACGATGCGGACAAACCAGATGAGGTGATAAAACTTAGGGACGCAGAGAAGAAGCAAACAAATCCACGCACGCACGCGCGTCGCCGTCGCGCTGCCTTGCCAGCTTCGAGCTGGGCGGCGATCTGCGCCGCTAGCTAGGCTCTCGGTTTGTTGCCGTTGCATCCGAGGCGACGGCCTACCTACATCTACATAGAAACATTTCTGCCCAGCCGGCCGGAGTCCTGCGAACGAAGTAAGCCGAGATCGAATCGACGGACCCGATGGCGATGGTGCCGGTGGCCACGCTGATCCTGGCTCTTCTTGCGTGCACAAAGGTCGCCGCCGGTGAGTTCCGATACCGCCGGCCCCCTTAGCTTATTACGCTGTGCTTCTCTCTCGCGCGCAGACCAAGGTGCATGACAAGGTTTCTGTTTGGCATGCCCGCATGCAGAAGGCCCGACGATCTGCGACACGGCCAAGTGCGGCAAGGGCACCTGCAGAGAGATGCCGGGGCCCATCCCGTTGTTGACCACCTCCTACAACTGCACCTGCGACCCCGGGTGGACCCAGCCCAAGCTAATCGGCCTCATCATCCCCTCCGCGCCCTGCATCATCCCCGACTGTAAGTAACCACCAGTCACCGGCGGCGATAATGGCGGCCTGTACGCGCACACGTTCGTTCATGCTTGTTCGATCTTGCACAGGCCCCTTCGATCCGTCGTGCTTCAACCTCAGCCTGGCGCCGCCCAAGGGCATACCCATCACGGACCGTGAGTAGTAGCCGATCGATGCATCCAGTGATATCTTGATACTAGTTCATTCCAGCGTCGTGCGGATGCTGATCGAGATCACGTCCAATTCCTGCAGCCTGCGTGGCCATCAACTGCGGCCCGGGAGAGTGCAAGAAGGGCGACGGCTTCAGCTACAGCTGCGAGTGCCAGCCGGGCTACGTCAACTTCCTCAACCTCACCGCCTTCCCATGCGTCAAGAACTGTAATCTAGCTACCTATTCGATCGATCGCCGTCTCAGCTAGCATTCCATCTGACCCCCGTCCTTACCTGACCACTGCATAATGCAGGTGTCTTCGGCACGGACTGCTCCAGGCTGGGGATCGCGCCACCGCCGGCGCCGCCGCCGTCGACGGCACCACCGCCACCCGGTAATCACGACTCGTCGGCTCCTCCCACCGGCCCAAAAGGCAATGCAACTGCACTAGGTCCAACGATTCGCGTGCCACAGAAATTAATTAACTCTCGTCGTCCACACATGATTATGAATGCCATACAAAGAGGTTTTGGTTTGATCTGCTGATCCCCTATGCATGTGCAGGCTCTGTTCCGTCGCGGCATCCATTGCAGCTGCTGTGGCTGCTCTCGCTTGCCATGGTTCAGCTCGTCTAGGCGCAGGGATGATGGCCGGCCAGGGTCGTCGTCCAGCTGGGAGCCATGTTGGGTCCAGGGATTTATGCCCTTTATTGCATTGAAGGACAGAGATGTTTGGTTCAAAAAAAAATAGGACAAAAAAGATGCCATAGTGCGAGTAGAATTCAGAATTGGCCCGTTGCGAATGGATCCAAAATCTGTAAGTCTCGGCTCCGGCGCGCGTATGAACTGTACATGTATACCGTTACTATGTGTACATATATACTTCATTCTAGACGCACGATCCCCTTCACATGGGAACGGCTCCGATGTGAATCTACAACTGGATCGTCCCTTAAGGAGGGGCCAGCCTTCATTAATACTCTCTGATTAGAGAAAAGAGGAAGATTAGGAGGCCCTGTGCCCCTCCCTGCCTTCACTACTGAAATAATGTGTAATTAATTCGTGCCACATGCATATATTTTGTACTATTAATTCGTGCCGCATGCATATATTTTGTACTAGCAGCAGGTACGATAAAATTAAGGTCCCTTCGGTCGGGCTCATGAACCGGCTTCAGCTCTGGCTTATGACTTCTCTTGCCAAACGCAAAAAATCGAAACAGCTCGTAGGGAAAAGGCGATAGAAGCCCCGCGTATTACGGTCTCCGCTTTTTGGCAGCAGGAAGAAGTCACAAATAGTGGCTCATACCAGCTTCACCTCCACCCTGAGTAGTCCTTGACCAAAATTACCCCATTCTCGTGGCTCTCGTCAACGGCGCGCGGTAGGAAAGGGAAGCGGCGGCCCGTTGGCTCGGCCGACTGCGTGGACCGGCGGAGGGCAGCTAATAAATAGCGGTGGTAGCGGCCGCAATAGTGGTAGCGGCATATTGCCGCTATCTCTATAAGGTAGGATTCTGAATTTTGCGACCAGGAACTTTGCAGCTGCAATTCTAAATAGCAGGACCCTATAGCGGACCGCAATTGCATGTAGCAGGCCATAATAGCGTGAAAGCAATTACAATGACAACGAATGATAGTCTTGTGAACTATTTTATGGCTCATAATATGTTTCTTTGCAAACTATATGTGATGATTTAATGTGTCGAACACTGGAACGCCATGTTTTTTTCTTAATTTAAGTATGTGAGACATCAATTGTTTGTATGCAATTAAATATCTATTTATACTTATTATTCATGATATATATAATTAAAATTATGTGAGATGATTAGGTGCCGCTATTGGAACTTAGCGTCCGCAATAGCATCCGCAATCCGCTACCTCGACGTCAATCCGCTACCAACCTGCTATACGCTATTTATTACTTGCTGGAGGCGCACAGCCGTGCCGGGGACAAAGCCATGGAGGCGGCGAGGCTGGAGCGTAGCAGGGCAGGGGTGGTGGGGCTGGCGCAAAGCGGGGCAGGCTGTCGTGTCGAGCGGCGGCGGGACTATACGGAGGTGGCTGCAGAAAAGCGGCGCAAGCGCGACAGAGTAACGTGAGAGATAAGAGAAGGAAAGAGAGATGAGAGAATGAGAGAGCTCTGATCGAGATAGGATAAGGACTAGTGATAATAAAAATAAAGAAGAAAAGGAATGCGAGAGAAAGAAAGAAAAAAGGAAAAGGAAAAAAAAGAAAGAAAAGAATACAAGGATGTTGAAGAAAAGGAATGCGAGTGAAAGAAAGCATCATGAGAAGATATTTTATCAAACATTTTTTAAAGAAGATGAACCAGAGTCAGAAAAAGCTGCTTCAACACAAGAGGTAGAGCCGAAGTCATTTTTGCAAAAGGTAGAGTCATGCCAAACGGTCCTAAGTTCTTGTTCACTAGAAAATCCAACATGCAGGGATTTCGATCCTCGTGGTTACCCACTTTCCTTGAACCATACGTTGATAAGCACAAGACAGCAACGATGCTTGGATTTTGTGGTGATCCTCATGGTACGAGACGGAATTTTCCTATTTATCCAAATTTTGCTCAAATGAAAAAACAAGCAAAATTAATTTTTCACCCTGGAAGCAACCGCACGGATGGAAAGTGGAAACCAGATGCTTGCCCCAAAAGCAAAATACTTTTACCTGAAACTATCGGGAGGAAACAAAGTAGGTCGTTTGTGCTTCGGTGGGTCTAAAAACTAGACTAAAAAAACTGGTTGACATCTTACCTGAAACTATCGGGAGGAAAATAAAATCTCTCATCCAACAGTTTTCAGAAAAAATTTTCCCAAAAAACTAAAGTTCTGCCACATCATCAATCCGTGGTCCAGCGTTTGAATTTTTTTCCATGTGAACAGTATCGTAAGAATAGGAGGATTGGGAGCGTGGCAGCAGAGCTGCCAAAAATCTAGCAGTTTGGCTCCATTTTTTTGGGACTGCAAAAGATTTAGGAGCACTTTTAGAATTTGTTGGAGACGAGTTTATTGACTCTAGATCTAAATTTAGTTTTTGGAGAAGCTCTCGGCAGCCGCGCTTCGAATCGCCTGAGGTTTAAGTTGCGGATTCGTCCAATTCAGCGGGCTTTTCTCTCGGTCGCGCGTCCAAAACAGAACTTTCCATAGCAAAATGTTCGGACGCATCCAAACCCAATTCGTCTCTTGTGAACAAACACACAAGCTGAGGTGATGAAACTTAGGACCGGCCGCGAAGACGAAACAAACCGATCCACGCGTCGCCGTGTCGTTGCCAGTTGCCAGCTCCGAGAAAGCTACCCATCCGGGCTCCATCGGCGCCGCCGCTTTTCTCCGTTGTTGTCGTTCCATCCGAGGCGACGGCGAAACTACATATGCATTTGTCTCCGGACTCCGGCCGGCCGCCGGCCCTCGCACACGATCCCAGCGCCGTACGCCGCCCTGCGCTCCTCGATCTCCTAGTAGCCTGTAGCCGCACACCTGACGCGTGGTGCCTTAGAAGATGGCGGTGCTGGCAGGAAGCTCGACGGCGTCCGAGCCCATGCGGCTTCTGCTCCTGGCGCTGCTCGCCTACGCCGCCGCCGGCGCCTCGATCTGCGACACGGCCATCTGCGGCAGGGGCAACTGTACCGAGTTGCCGGAGCTGGTCCCCGGCATTCCCATCTACGAGTGCCACTGCGACCCCGGCTGGTCCCAGGCTTGGAAGGCCGTCCCCTTCTCGCCCTGCATCGTCCCAAACTGTAAACCATCGATTCTGTCTGCATCTGCACTAGTACAGTATATGCTGCCTGGTTATATATGTAGCTTCAGATGAACAATGAAGGCATTCACCGACGATCATCTCCGGCAGGTTCCTTCGACGGCACCTGCTTGAACCTCAGCCTGACGCCGCCCACAGGCATACCCAAGGACGGTGAGTCACTCACCGGCGCCTCACCCTGCCTCCTAGTCTGTGTGTCTCTGTACAGTCGTGTTGAGCACATGGCCAGGACCTTTGATAGATGCGTGCGTTCTCTCTCCCTGGACACGTCCGTGCAGTCTGCGCCGTCGTGAGCTGCGGAGCCGGCGGCGCGTGCAAGACGGGCGGCGCCGCCCTCTTCAGCTACACCTGCGAGTGCCAGCCAGGCTACGCCAACCTGCTCAACCAAACCGCGCTGCCCTGCGTCAAGAACTGTACGTGAGGACACGCACCCGGGATGCTCGCGCGTGCAACCGTTCAAAAGCTGCTTTAGTTTGAATCACCCTTTGCGTGAGTGAGCTTCGATTCATTTCGCCTTTGGCGGCTGCCGTGCAGGTTTCTTCGGCAAGGGCTGCTCCGCCCTGGGACTCGCCCCGGCGCCGGCGCCGGCGTCGAAGCCCTCGCCGCCGCTCTCGCCGGCGCCGACAGGGAACCACGACTCGTCGGGGCCGTCTGGTCCTCCCTCCGGCACAAAAGGCAATGCAACTACAACCTACTCATTTCAAGCGCTCGATCGTGCAATGCGTTGAGAGTTGAGACATTGCCTCAGTGATGTGATGTGCTTCTGTTTTCAGGCTCCGTTCCGTCGCGGCGTCTACGGCAGCTCCTGTTGCTGGTCACGCTCGCCATGGCGCAGGTCATGTAGTTACACCTTACACGACGAGGCTGAAGCGGAATGTAGCTGACTGCACTGAACAGTTAGGATGTGTGCTTCTAAGCGCACGACATGTCAGTTGTAAGGAGCCATCTTATCTATTATTTTATTATAAAAGGGGGCCTGTTCGCTTCAGCTTATTCAGCTGGCTTATCAGCCATCAAACAATGTTTTTTCCTCTCACAACAAATCAGCCGTTTCAGCTTTTCAGCCGGCTTATAAGCTGAAGCGAACAGGCCCAGAATGTTACCACATTCATCGTCAAAAGGATATAAAAATTACCACATTGATAAGGAAAAGCAGAAGAATATAAACTGTTCATTTTTATTATGATCAAATGTCCTAAATTAATCCAAAGAGTACATGGTAAACAAATAAACAATCTATAAGATTCGACATGAGAACCCATGTTTCCTTGTAAGCCTTTTTTCACATGTGATTAGCTTAATTAATATCACAAGGGTCTGTTGGTTTTTAGGACGGTCGGAGGGAGTATGTCGTAAAAAAATGACAGCTGGCAACAAATGGGCAGTTACGGAACATTAAAGTGGAAGTCATATGAATGTGGGAGTCAATTATTATTGCAAATATCTTTACACTTACCATCTGTCTACAATCTTTTTACAGGTATTAATAATATGTCGTGCAAAAAGATAAGACAACTGACAACAAATGGGCAGTAGTTGAACATTGAAGTGAAAGTCATACGAACGTTGCGAACCAATTAATTTCGTAGTTGATGAACCTTATGAGCTTAGAGATGGATGAACATCTATTGTTATTCGAATCATATTTCCCTTTTGTATATAAATCAGATCATATGTTTTAGTTCTAACTATAAAAGTAATTAATGTTTTTACAAGGTGAAACAATTCCTGCTACTATCTAGAAAAATCTTATTAACAGACTATTTAAACCGGCGATAGGTACAGCTAATGAGCTAAACTCTAGCATTATCTCTACCTTATATATTTTTCTACCTTATATATTTTCCCTCCCATTTTCTGAATGAAACTCACACATCACGAGCAACAATAATTAGGGCTTTCAAGTTAATACACTCTCGGTGCAACCTACTCACTCCGTCCCAAATTACTATTCGTTTTGGCTTTTTTAGATACATAACTTTGCTAAAATTTGCTTTCGTACAATTCCACGTGGGATAGGCAGCATCAATATATGCAAACAAATAAAATCCCCATCGCAGTGCCATGAGTGGGCACAGCTAAGATGGAGTAGTGGTCTATTGTCTACATGTGACATCAATTATCACTCCCTCCTTTTCTTTTTGTAAGCCACACACATAACAAAACTTCAAACTTTGTAATATTTATTCAACACTTATTCTAAGAATTTGTAGATTATAACATATACAAGTTTGGTCATTCAAATCATAGATGAAATCATTTCCTTAAAATGTCAGCTTCATGGTCATGAATACTATATTATAGGATATATTAGCAGTCAAAGCATGGGGTTAGAAACCGCACTGGGTCAAACCATGCCATAAATGAGAGAAAAGGGAGTATTTCCTTCATTTAAAATTATAAGATTTGACTTACCATTATCTCCAAAATTAGATTTTGATCCATGTTTTCTCTTAAACTACATGTAGCGACAAAATCATAACAATAAGGTAGTACTTTCAAATATGAATCCAATTATATTTCTTTTCTCTAACAAAATTTGCATCTCTTAGTGCTAATGCTTGGTTGAAAATTACAAGATTTGAATCTTAATATACGTGTGCATGCATTACAAAAGGTAAAGAAATGGAGCGAGTACCAAAGTAGGAACCTTTACCTCCAAACAATTATGACCTTATTATCTGATGATTTGTGTTAATTTTTTCTTCCGCAAAAGAAAGTAAATTAGTGCACTTTTTTCTATTTTTGAAGTGAATGAAGATGACTCATTTTTCATCACCATCTTAATAGACTCTTATACTATCAATCCATCTTAGAGCATCGCATATGACTTGAACTTGGTGACATCTTGCAAGAGGGTAGTGAAAGAAAATATGGCTAGTAGTTTCTAGTGTTCCAGCTCCACAGAAGACGCAGCTCCCTTTCCAACCACATTTCGTTAGAGTCAGAGCCACTTGTAATTTACCATGGGAACGCTTATCCAGGCAAGTTTATGAAAAAAATTACCGTGGGAGAGCTTCCACATGAGCACTTCGATTTTCAGAGACAATCTCCTCTTGCAAACCTGGAAACAGCTTGTTTGTCGAGTGCAAGAGTGTTTGCCGAGTGTCTACTCTTTTTTTTGCTAAGAACCGGTTTAGCACTCGGCAAAGTCTTTGCCAAGTGCCTGGCAAAAAATATTCAGCAAAATTTTTGCTGAACATTTTTTTTATCTTCGCCGAGTGCTCAGGGCACTCAGCAAATCTACTGTTTCCAGTAGTGCATATCGGCTACCTTGCTACTAGCACCACCAATTATAGATACATAAGTCAACGTTCGACGAGCTCAGCAATGATGACTCGAAGCCAAGTTTGGAGCGGAGCAGTCTACGAGGAGAATAATTGCTCTAATTTGTTAGAGCTTCTGTGAAATGAAGAAGCTCAACTGTCGTTGCTCAAGGGAACGCCGGTCGTCTGGTCAATTGCATCGGTCTGCGTTTGTGTGTTTGCCGGTCATGTGCTACTAGTTGATTGGTTGTCAAAAGACAGGTGGACTTCTGAAATATGCGAGATGCTTTAGATGCAATATTCATCTTCTTTTGTAGAGGACGATGAAGTTTTTTTTGGACTTTGACCAGCTCACTTCGTGGTACACGAGAATATGTGCAGCCGCGTCAAGCTTTTTCTCTGTACTTGGTATGTAGGTTGTGAATGTAGCACTGGTCCGATCTTCCTATAGGTATAGTAAATTTGATTGTTGGAGAACTCAATATTGACAATCTGGACTTCTAATCAAACATAATTCAAACCCCTGCAACTGCTGCAACTGCTACACCACTACTTGGTTATCAACCAAGCACAACTCGATTGACCTCGCCACAAAGGCTTTCCCTGCAAGCGAAACAAAGAACACAAGCAAGAAAGTGAAAGAACACAATCTGAAAATTGCATATGTATATGAAGGCTTTCCCTGCAAGCGAAACAAAGAACACAAGCAAGAAAGTGAAAGAACACAATCTGAAAATTGCATATGTATATGAAGCAAAGATTGCCACAGTCGAGAACAATAAGAACAGGATCCTGGATCATAGTAAAAGGACTTGTCACCATAGGTACAATGAATGATGTCTATTTCTAGATGGAAAACTAAACTAAACAAAACCTGAGCTTCTAAGGCGGCGGCTACTGAGTTTATATAGCAAAGGGGTGGAGGCCAAGGGTGTGGACGACCTAGGACGCCCTTGGGACGTGCTCCTATTGGTGGAGGCGCGCACAATAAGGGCCTAGGCCATTCTCTTGAATTACAAGGCTCGCGGCTGATAATAGTTGACACAATACCTTGGCAGATTCTGTACGTCCACTTATTTTAATGATTATATTAATTTGGAAGGATTGAAAAGTGTATCCATTCAGCTTTGCATGCATAGGTACACGTTGAAAATGGACTCCGTATGTAATATGGGCATCAATTTTAATGTAGATTGCTCCTAGACTCCAAGGTGGACTCGAACTTGATTAGCTCCGTGCCTCCACTTAGCATCTCGAACCAAATAAGCTTCAGGCCTCCTTCTTGGCTTGGACACTCTTCCTGATCTCCTCCACCTCCATGCCATTCTCCAAACATGACCATATTTATATGTGTAATGTCCTCGTCAGGTTGATAGGTGGTTTGAGCGGTATGTTGATTGAGTCTCAGATATTGTATTACTTAGAGCGCACAAAGTCTTTTTCTTTCTATTTTTTTCTTTTGTTTGATCTGTATTGGCTGAGTGCACGATTTCAGTGTAGAGGTCGGAACAATATTTCCTCTTGAAATAAAGATTGCTTTATCAAAATAATTTGTCTAAATCCCGTATAACCCCATTATTCCTTTATTCATCCGACACCCCTCGAAGGCCAGACATTAATAGCTGCCATTTCTCAAAGCCATCTTGAGATAGAGATCTTATGAAGCTTTCTCATTCAAAACATTTGGCCACATACACTTACTAATTGCAGACTTAATAACTGCGGACACGACATTGAAGATTCTTTCGATCCTAACTGTTTATGGGAAGTGCACTGCTAAGTTCCAATAGCTTGTATCGATTCACTTGATATTACCCCAATGACATTTAATTTGTGTTGTATTTCAATCGCACCCTATGGAGACAAGTGCGCATCATTGTGTTACCAACTTCATTTTTCGGAGTAAGAAACATGTAGTTCTTAGTGATATCTAATACAATGTAGGATCTCTAGCCATGTAACTTTTTATTTGTGTGTCAAACTTTAGCTCGAAAGTACCATACATGAACCTCTAGTTGATGAATTACAGATCTCTGCCTATATATGTTGAGGCAAAATACCGTGTCTTGTACTCAAGGGTGAGTAAAAAATGATCTATCTACATGCTATACCTCAACAGTTGATCCAATAATTCTTCAAAGGTTAACGGAATTACCAGTAGCATAACATCATAATAATACCATGAACTATTCATTTGCATATAAGGATACCCAAATTTGTGTAGTGTGTACTGAATATCTAAATATTATTAATTATCATATGCTTGTTTGGCGACACACTCAATCTTATTGCACCACTATAAATGGTGTCAGTCAATCGAACCACCAGTTTGTCTACATGGTGCGGAAGTGGATTGACAACATTTCACATTTTCAATCTTTGAGTGACACTTGTTCTTTTCATTATTTGACTATATAAGTGATTCTCTAGTATTGCTCCTCTCCTTACTGTCTAACTATTGGGTATTTTTTAGGCTCTTAGCAATCGGAATTTATGAAGTATACATGTTACTCTTTCTTAGAAAGAATTTGGTATTTTGAGGTACATGTTTTAACATCAGAAACAAAGTGTTGCATAATTTGAATTTCAGAACAGTCCGGCATATAAATGTTTAGTTACACAATATCTACTTAAACATTACACAAAAAATCGTTGTAGCTCTAGTATTTAGTTGTAAATCATACAGATTGACCATAACCATAGAGGTATGAAAAGAATCATGTCTACAAGGCTTAAAAATACTCGAAATTACCGTCCCCTCCCATCTTGCCACTTCAGAAAGAAAAGGGGAAGAAAGCTAACACACACTCTGAGTGCTGCTGGAGATTATTGAGGCAGAAGAGGCTGCTTGCTGCTGGAGGTTATAGAAGATAGGCCCGCAGCGGAAACAAACAACGTTGCGATGACAAAAAATGATCTTTCCGTGTGGTCTTAAAGGCCTAAATAAAATAAATAGATCTCACATACACCATCAAATAATCATAAAGTCCAACAATGTATATACTCATAAGCTCCAAACGTTTTAGCACCCTTCCCTTTCCTCTCCTTCTCACCACCACCATGAATATGCAACTTGAGGTGCTGCATGGCGGCGCAATGCTCCTGGCCACATGCTCTTCGAATAGGTGGCATTAGTCGGTGGCAATGCATGGAGCCATGGGGCACATTGTGCTGGCCGTCACTCCACGATGCAGTACTGCTGCTGCTGTGATGGGGTAGATGCCGGGATCGATAAGGGCAGCAACGGGGAATTCCTATTGGGGGACAGCTTCCCATCCCTGTCCTCGTCGGTTGAAAATTTCCCCATCTCCATCCCCATGAATGTTGTCAGGGAGAAGTTTTGCCCCATCCCCACCCCCACCCCCATATCATCGCAGTACCAACGTTTCCGATCCAGAGAATAAGGTAGAAATTGGAACGATCTTTCTCCTCTTCCTACATCATTGATTTCTTCTCCTATCAATCTCACAAAGATTTCAAATGTCTCAAGGATTACACAAGAAAGAAAAGGAACCATATACAACTTTGTAGAATCCACAAGTCTTATCGATGGGCAAACAAAAACCAAAGGAGAAGATAGAAGATGAGGATCAAAAATTCGTTGCTAGCTTCTTGCTCTCAACCTTTTTTTTTCTCGTTGCTGTCAGGGCGTGCGCGAGGTAAAGCCAAGGCATCGTTGGCTCCCAGAGCCATGGAGACTTGGATGGAGTGGCCACTACCGCCCGTCCACCGTTGCTCCTCTGTGGGATTGAGCGCAAGCCTGCAGCTAGGCAGGCGTCACGTCTTGTGCGTGACCTAGCGTCGGTGGGAGTCCGGCGGCTTGACCCTTTTGCTGTTGGCGGCGGCTCAAGAATGTGGTGTGAGTGAGACTGTGCAAGACTTGGTAGGGTGGGGAGTGGTGGTGGACGGTGGTGCAGATAACGCTAGGGTTATCTGGTGTGCTGCGATTAGCTGGGGTTATCTGGTGTGCTGCGATTGGCTGCTTGGGCTTTCAAGTAAACAGCCGGTTGTTTGTGTTCCTCCATAACCCTCGTGGGGGGAATGGGGACCGGGAATAGTTCCCCATCTCTGTCCTGCTAGTCCGGATGGGGATGATTTCTCCCCCATTTAGTCGCACGTGGGAGTAAATTTTGTCCCATCCCGATCCCCTAATGGAAGAATTATTTTCTGCAGGCAAATAGGGATCAAGTCTCAGTTGTCATCCCTAGTCCTAAAGACCGGTCCTGAGCACATGGAGCAGCGGCAGTCTGATTATGCTTACACTTGCCACGTGTCAATAGTACATCAAGCTCATAAGGAACCTCACTTTCAGCCCCATCTCTATCGTCGCACTTATCATGTTGCAATAAGATTATCATGTTGCAATAAGATTTTCTAATGTTGCATGAGGTGATTTGAGATGTTTCGTTAGTTGGTAACTTTGGTGTTGCAAGGTTGTTTTTCTGATGTTGCAGCGATTATTTTGTGGTGCTGTAGCAATTGATTCTTTTTCGTTGCAAGAAAAATGGTGCAGAAAACATGTATTACTATGGTGGAGACTCATAAAAATGGATGCAGCAATGGTATATTATTATGTTTTAAACATTAACCTTCAATGTTGCGGAGGATGCTTTTCATTGTTACAATAAATAATTAGTATTTGATGTAATGATTAGCTTATGTTGCGGTGGGTGTTTTCTTCATGTAGGTTTGTTGCGGCGCATGTTTACTTCGCGTTGGCGAAACGGCATAAAAAATACTATTGACTCAATTGACACCAGTAGAGAACTGACTTTCGATACGTCCCCTTTTGTCCCAGTTTAAAGTTGGCCCGGGACAAAAGGGGGTGCGCCACGGTAGGCAAAAATGGAGGGAAGATTTACTCCCGGTTGGTATTTTCAACAGGGATTAAAGGCCCCCCTTTAATCCCGGTTGCAACGGCTAGTTCCGCGGCGTCGGTGGGGTGACGCTTTTGTCCCGGTTGGTAACACCAACCGGGACAAATAGTTTACTTCTGGTTGGAGCCTCCAACCGGGAGTAAACTTTCAACCGGGACAAAAGGTGCTCCTTTTTGTCTCGGTTGGAGTTTTTAACCGGGATAAAAACTCATCCCCATTATATACCAAGACAGAGGCCTTTCTTCCTCCTCCAGCCCGAGCCAGTCCACCACATAGACAGAGAGCTGAGCTTCACCACTCTCCGGTGGTGCCCAAGCAAGGGAGGTGCTGCCCGAATTTTTTTCCCCCATTTTCATGGGAATTTCACTCGGCCAACACAAGTGTTGTGAAGGTTTGCTACTTCATCCTCTTGTTATGCTTTGATTTATGCTTTGGAGATGGAAATTAAGTTTATTTGCTAGAATGTGATGAAGTAGAAAATGGAGAGGTATTTTGAGCTAGAATGTGAGGGAGATTGATGTGTCATATATAGTATGTATTCTTGCAGTGGGTTAAGAATGATGCTACCTTGTCTAGACGGTTTATCTTATCAAATTCAATATGGTTTTTCAAATCCATACTTGTTGAACTTGCATACCATGTTCATCTCGGTGAGGATGTTCTCCGCCGAGCAGCAACGTATGTCAAGAAGGAGGTTCGATTCTACGAGAAAGAGTGGATACGGACATCATGACCGTGTCCTCTTTTCCGTAGAATCGAACCTCTTTCATGACGAAGTGTGGTGCCACCCAGTTGAGGATATGCTCGCGAGATGATCACGGTCTTCAAGTTCAACAACTTCTGCAGTACTAAGGTAAGAATTTTTGTACATAGATGGCTTCTGCTACTGGAGGAAGTGGCGATGGTGGGGGCGATCGTCGTTCCTCTTTCGGCAAGGGAAAAATCATAGTTGGCTCTTTGCATAAGCCGAAGAAAATGAGCGCGTTGGAAAAAGCAATGCTTTGTTATTTGCAGAAACGTCATGAAGAAGCTGTTTCCGCGGGTCAGGAACCTCCTTTTGGTGGTCGTTATGCTCCACCCTCAGTCTCGGGTGTTTCACGTCCACATAGTACTACCGTTTCAGATGGCACAAATAAACCACAGGATGAGGCTGGGTCAGCGGAGCCTTCATCTTCACCGCCCAAGGATGCTTAAAGTCCTCCTAGATAATAACTAGTGGATGGCTTTTTGTATGGTATCATGTTGTTTGGATCTATAATTTAAATATGTGTATTTGTATCTATATCTAAACTTTCAACATTATTTGCACTACAACGTTTGACATGCTTTCAATCGTGAATCCATTTTCAAGTGTAATCAATTGTCACGCGTAATCCATTTTCAAGTGTAATCAATTTTCATGCGTAATCTATTTTCAAGTGTAATCAATTTTCACGCGTAATCCATTGTCAAGTGTAATCCATTTTCATGCGTAATATGATGCAGATGGACCGGCAATGGATGTATAATGTAGACAGGCGGAGCAAGGTGTTTATTGATGGCTTGTATTATTTTCTCAAAGTGGCCAAAGCGAACAAGCCAGAGAATAGATTCGTATGTTGTCCATGCTTCCAATGCACTAACAAGAAGGACTATTCAAAGGATTCGTGGGGGACTATTCACAGTCATTTGTTTAGATACGGTTTCATGCCTAACTATTTGGTTTGGACAAGGCACGGTGAACGAGGGGTTGTAATGGAAGATGGCGAGAAGGAGGAGGAAGATGACAGCATTCCAGACTGGGTTGCAGGCCAAGCTTTTGCAGATACTATAATGGGCGAGGCTGATGAAGATGACTTTGCAGAAAACGGCCCTACTGATGACCTTGGTCAGGTGCTACGAGATGTACACAGAGATTGTGAAACTGAGAAGGAAGCAGCAAAGTTGCAGCGCATGATAGATGATCAC
The DNA here is from genome assembly GCF_005286985.2 of Setaria viridis. Classification (NCBI taxonomy): domain Eukaryota; kingdom Viridiplantae; phylum Streptophyta; class Magnoliopsida; order Poales; family Poaceae; genus Setaria; species Setaria viridis. The sequence goes on along the minus strand of NC_048271.2, from coordinate 19,557,627 downwards.
CAAAAATTGTTGTACCCAGATTGCCAGCAGGGCCATAAAAAACTAGGTACGACACTAGAATTTGTGCAATGGAAGGCAAAAAATGGTGTCTCCGATAAGGCATTTCAGGGGATGTTGAACATTGTCAAGAAGATTCTTCTTGTGAATAATGAATTACCGTCCACAATATATGAAGCTAAATAGATTATTTGCCCTCTCGGATTGGATGTTCAAAAGATACACGCATGCCCTAATGACTGTATCCTCTATCGTGGTGATGAATACGAGAAATTGGATGCTTGTCCCGTCTGCGAAGCGCTGCGATATAAGATCAGACGAGATAATCCTAGTGATGTCGAGGGGCAGTGTGACGACCGGCCCCTAATCTTCCGGGTTAACCTTAATCCTAGCCCTGATCTTTTGTCTCGTTTGCCGCGCTTGAAAGTTCAATCTTCCGATCGGTCCCGACCCCGGAAGACCCGACCCCTCCCCGCTTCGCTCCGATCCCGACCCCGGCAAACCCATCTCACCGTCAGATCCTTCTAAGTCTTTCCCAAATGCCGTTCTGTCCGACCAGTCGACCCTTGAGATCATTTTACCCAGATCTTCCGCGATAGGCGCACTCGAGTTGCATGCCCGCTTCAGAGTCTCCCCGCCGCGTGGCACATCTTCTCCGACGCCCGCCGCTCAGTTTTGTCTCTGGCTCGCGACCGAACGGATTCTCGCGCCCCCTTCCCCAATGGCAGCGGAAGCCCCTCTGCACCCTTTCTGCAGCACCTCGCCTCCCGCGCCCATTATCACACCGCCAGATCCCGGCCGCAGAGCTCGATGTCGCCCGTCTTTTCCGTCACTTCGAACACAGTCGCGCCGCCTGGTCTCCGCTACACGACGATTCCTCCATCGCCAACCCCGACCATGGCAGCGACAGCTCCTTTTCCCCGCCCTGCCAGAAGCCGCCCGACAATCTGTTGCTCTGCGCGCCCGCGGCTGCATGTCTTTTCACCTGTGCGCCCTCGATTCTAGCGCCGTTAAACCGGTCGCTTCTATCAAATCTTCCGCACGGCGACGCCCGCCTCTGCCAAATCTCAACCACCAGCATACCCGCTCCTGCGCCGCCCTGATGACAGAACCCAATGACCGCTGGCGTCATCCCCGAGTCCTGCACCACCGCCCTCGTCGCTCAATCGCCGCCCCGGCAGAGCACTCCATTGCTCTCCCCGGCCTTCGCGCCGCTCCCCTTCTCTCTCCCGCGCCGCTTCCCTTCCCCGTTCCAGCAGCTATAAAAAGGAATGCGCAAGCTCGCCGGAGTTCCCTCCGCCATTGTTGCCTTTAGCCATTCTCTTGCTCCCTGCTCAAGCTCCAAGCACCACACGCTAAGCTCTTGAGGAACTCTCCCCTCAGCTCCCCTCCGTTGTCCGCAAGCCACCCAGCCGCTTGCTCCTCCGTGCTGCGTAAAAGCTCACTTGTGATCCGCAAGAAGCGCCGCCGCCGCCGGAGTACTGCCGGTCTTAGCCGTTGTTCAAAGCCTTAGTCCCTCCGCCCAAGTCTGCCTCTTCCAGACCCCAAGCCTTCCTTGTAGAAAGAAGGTAAGCTGCCGACCCCAGTCCGCTTCACCCGACCCCTCTTATCCGCCCGACCCCGGTTCCGTCTCGCCCGACCCTATCTGTTCCGCCGATCCTTATCCGCCTCGCCCGAGGGCTCGGCTGTGATATTTTTCTTCAACCCAAGGGTGTATGTGTAAAACTTAGGAACCCTTCAGCGCTTGCGTCTGAGGATCCCTAGTATACCACATCCTCTAGTTCAAGGATCAGATCATAAGTTCCTTTCCGACCCTTGCCTCTTGATCTTCACCAGCTCTCTTGAACCTCCCCACCCTCCTGCTCATTGTCACGAGTTTCTGGGCTCAGGCGAGCAAGTGTTGCTGTTGAAATAACCGTCTATGCTAACTCTTGCATTGCATTCGTGTAGAGCTGCGCCTCGCCGACGGCTTCTACGAGCTACACCCGGCGCCAGAAGACGAAGCTGTAGCTGAGCTCCTGCTCCCGGAAGCCGAAGCCGCCCCCGAAGTCGAGCAGTTCTCTTCCTCTTTGCTCGAAGGCAAGCCCCGGTTGCATAAAATCCCTGCGTTGTTTTCCAAACTTGCGCATGCCTTCTGTAACATGCTTGTGCATTTACGTATAGGAGTTGTTTGGAACCATAGATGCATGACTTAGCTCCCCATGTTTTGAACACTAGCTGTTGGACCGAGTAGTTGCCTTGCTTCATTAGGAGACGGTAAAAGCCGAGTGATTCCCTGTCACTCGCCAGTTGTAGGGGTTGGATGTCTACCCTTCTGTTACAACTATAAGGACGATGGACGGGGCAGGGTTTTGGTAACTCTTTGGTGGACGGATGGTTGCCCCGTCTGTCTATGAAAACTTGCTAAGGCCCGACAGTGGTGGTGTTCGTGATCAAGTGTTTGAAAGTACTAGCCTCATACTTAGTATGGGATGAGGAAGCCTAGTACCGGATTGAACCTAGACGTGAGCGGTCGCCCCATTGTTCTTGGAACGGAGTTTGCCCTGCTGGATGCCGCACGTGGTGGCATGCGTGGTCACAGAACGGCAGAGGCCGGGTCTGTGGAACCTTGCACCAAAGGAAATGGGCCCGACACGGGTTAGGGGATTGATGGGGAAGGCCGGCATAGGAAGCAACCTCCGGGTGCGTGGATGTCGTGAGGCTAGGTTCACCATGCATGGTTAAAGAACTCGAATTGATTCGTCTGCCTCTCACAGTTTGAGACTGCTTGATCGCTATGTCACCCTGAGTAATTGAGGAATCTGATGATGACATGTTTTGTTGATATATATACATATCTTGTTTGGTTCTATGATTGCTTAGAATAGGTTGCAAAAACCTAGACCGGTTAATGAACCTAGAACCGGAGCTAAAACTTGAAAATAGGGTTTTACTTAGTGCTTTTGGCAAACAAACCTCTCAGCCAAAAAGCCCGGCATGTCTAGAATGTTGGAGTAGTTTTACTCCTGTCGGTTAAGTCTTGTTGAGCTTAGTAGCTCAGCCTTGTTGTGGCTCCTGTTTTTCAGGTGAAGTTGCTGCTCCCGACCCTTCTCCTACTGGCGCTTGGCCGCCCCAGCTCCCTCCGGGTTGGACGGTCGAGTGGGATCCCTCCTCGGACGGCGAGGAGAGGGATCAGTGATGTCCCGGCTGGCCTCACCAGGACATCCGACCCCGACGATTGCTTTCGCTAGTGTTTTACCTTCTGTTGTTTTCCGAAATCCTGTAAAACTCTGATGTTCTTTTCGCAACTAAATCCAGTGGTTAATTTGTTAACTTGATGGACTTGTTGTACTCTCTGGAACCGCTCACCTTCATGTGAGTCTGCTAAATCGGTCCTGTTCAAGTGGTTAAATCAGAGGAAAATCCGACGGCACTTCGTGTTTACTCGGCTTAGGCATGAGCGTCGCATATCAGGCGGCTAAATCGTGTTTAACCTAGTAGATCCGAAGTGGATCCGCCACAGCTGGTACCAGAGCAGGTTTGGCAGTGCAGAGAATACAACAAGTCCTAACACTTCTTTGAAAAGATAAAAGTTGCAAAAAAATCTCGTACGATCGTTAAGGATGACTTTAGTGCGAGAGGCCCTAGGGGATTTTGGGGTTGTTTTAGGTGACTAATATTTTACTTGGTTATCTTGCTAACCCTTTCAGCACTTCGCCATGTCTATCATACGTGTGCCGAGTTCCACATCGCGAGTATGCGAAGGTTGATAGGGAGTTCTATTCAAAGGACCCTATCATCGTGGTTGTTCTCGCCCACGTCTATCACACGTGCGTAGGTTCCGTATGTAATCCATACGAAGGTTGGTACGGTTCGATTCCAACGAACCTACCAGCACGGTTGCTTCGCCACGTCTATCATACGTGTGCTGATTCTGCATCGCGAGTATGCGAAGGGTTGTATGGTTCCATTCAAAGGGAACCTATTTCCACGGTTGAGTGCTGTCCATGCAGCCTTAAACGCATGGGTGCTGTTCCTATAGTGAGCGGTAATGTTTGGGAACGCTTTCATGAGTGCGGGCACGAAAGGTTCGTGTGTTGGTGTTTTCTGCAGGTACGCTAACCGCGTTCGTTTAGAAGACGTTGTTAGAACCGACTAGCTATTATAGGGAGAGATGTAATTGTTGCCTTGTCACCGGCACTGACCGCGTAAGACCCAAGTTTCGGGCAGTTGTTTTTGGTTAAGAGTAAGGCAGGCCGTGCATGCGTCATAACCAGAAAGCTGTAAGGTTTCCTTCTCAAAAGCAACCTTGTTCGGAGGAGTTCTTTTCGGTTCTAAGGATTTCTAGTTCTTCCAGTTGCTCTCGGTTAAAGCCGAATGCTTCTCTGTCCGACCCCTGACCCTTGGAGTCTATCTCACGTGGTTTCGATTTCTTGGTTCCAGATGGCTGTCCCCGGGCATGTTCTATTTGGAGCGGATGGTACTTTCCAGTCGACATGTCTGCATTTTGAGGGTTTCCCCGCGATTCTGTGGGACACGTTGAAGTGGTTTGGGTACCAGTCCCCACCCTTGTACGCCGGACGGCTATATCTGGAGCAGGGTATTCAGACGTGCCAAGTGCAGGCGGTGGTACCTCCTCCCCCTGTGCGGCCCGACTGGCCCTCCTTCGGCATATCAGCCTACGGCCTTGCTCCGGAGGACACTTGGGAGTCTGCCGCTCTCCAGCTGCTTACTCAGTTTTGCCAGCTGCACCCCCTGGAGATCACGCTAGACCCTATCGGCCTGTTCCCCGCCAGGAACCGGCTGGACCCGGCGTGGCTCGACCGCGTTGGGAATATTGAGGTGCTAGCCACCACGTACGCCATGGTCACCATCTCCACCAATATCAGGTGCATGGCAGCCCTTTATCAGATGATCGAGCTTCAAGGGAGAGCTATGACCCTCTTCGCCCAGACCGCAGCGGATGCTCACGGGTACCTCCAGTCAGCCAGGAGAGATATGGTAGGCCAAACCTACCAGCTTATCCAACGGGGTATCCAGATACACGACATGCAAGACCGGATCTCCGAGCTCGAAGGAGAAGTGGCCGACCTCATGGACGGCATGATCGAGCTGTCGGAGGAGAAGATGGAGGTAGAGATGGAGCTGGTAGTTGCCAATGCTCATTTGGAGGAGCATCAAGCTGAGCTCGACGATATGCATGCCCTCAACATGCAGCTCGAAGCTCAAGAGGACCCCGAGAGGACGAAGGAGCGTCCAGCATGGACATCGAGGAAGATGACGCCCCTTCTCCTACTCATAGTGTCCATTTGTAGATTAAGAGTTCTCAGGGACTCATTCTTTGTTGTACTCCTCGGCAGCCTAAATTTTGGAAAGATTGTAATAGGTTAGCCTTGAGTCGAGTACTCCCTGTGTCGGAACCCAGCTGTATATGAAGTCGATTCCTAGTCTGGTCTCTAACTCTTGTAAAGTGTTGGAATGATTGGACTAAGTGAGTCACGCCGTGACCACACGCTGTTTTCTGGGAGTCTGTTCAGTTGGCCGACCCCGGTTCATGAGATCGGGTGCGCCGACCCTTCGAGACACAGCCTTGTCCGACCCCTTTTTAAGTGTGGATCGTTGCCGACCCTTTTTCTCGGAAGGATCGCCTAGCCCGACCCCTTGGCTTGAGTTGGATTATAGGAGTCTGGGTAGGGTATGATTCGCTCGAAGTTGAGTGCAAAGCTAAGATACACGCTAACAAACATGAGTATGGAAAAAGTGTATCTCCTCTATGGGGACGTGTGTGGCATTATCGGCAAGAGTTGCATTGGAGGATTTAACTTATACGTTCCATTTGTTGGAGTGCTTCTAAGATTATGAATTTAATGGAACGCTAACTCTTACAGATGGCGCATCGCACCAAGTCTGGTTTTGTGCCCGGCAGTAGAGAGCAGCGACCGGATCTTCCCCCACCCCCGCCCTCATCTCCACTAGAGGCAATCCTGGCAACTCAAACTGAGCTGCTAAGGCATCTTGTACAAGGGCAATAGCAGCAGCCCCATGGTGGAAGGGCTCAGCAACAGCCGCATGTGGCTCGCTATGAAGACTTTTTGGGGACACAGCCCCCTTTGTTTCAGAAGACACAAGAACCGCTCGACGCTGACGCCTGGGTTCGTACGATCGAATCCAAGTTTGAGCTTCTCACCGCCCCATGCCCTGACCATAACAAGGCTCGGTTCACCGCTCAACAGCTACGTGGCTCCGCACGGCTTTGGTGGGATCACTACCATGCCATGCTGCCGGCTGGCCATGTGGTCAGCTGGAATGAGTTCAAGACAGCGTTCAAAGCGCATCACATTCCGGAAGGTCTCTTGGAGCGCAAGCTCAACGAATTCCTGGCCCTTACCCAGGGAACCCGAGATGTGCTGCACTACGCTCAAGCTTTTAACGACCTGTGCCGTTATGCCGGCTACCATGCGGACACGGATGAAAAGAAGCGGGACCGATTCCGCCGAGGGCTGAGCCTGGAGCTCAGGGAAAGGTTGAACCCCATCAAGGTGGACACCTACAATGAGTTGGTCAATCTGGCCATCTCTTAAGAGGATTGCATGCAAGCTCTTAAGGCCGACCAGAAGAGGAAAGCCTCCGTGGCATTTCCGAGCCAGCCGACCCGAAGATTCAGGATGGTTCCTCCACAAGCCTCCGGCCAACCCCATCAGTCAGGAAGGTGGATTGCCCGACCCCCACCAGCAGCAGTGCCCCGTTTCCCCGGCTTCCAACCACAGGTGCCCCGGCCGACCCTACCAACACCACCCCGCCCTGCAGCTAGTAGCCGCTGTTTTACCTGCGGTAATGAAGGGCATTTTGCAAAGGATTGCCCCAGGAACAAGCATCAGCATCAAAGTCAGAACCCCATGGCAACCAGAGGAAGAAGGCCCAAGGTGCAAGTCCGACAAGGCCGACTCAACTACACCAGCTTGACCGAGCTCCCCGAAGGTGCGCCAGTAATGATGGGTACTTTCCTTGTTTTAAATCAAGCTGTTGTTGTGTTGTTTGATTCGGGAGCCTCTCATAGCTTTATCGGGAGTAAGGCTAGAGAAAGATGTGAGCTGGATGTCGGTCACACTAAGGAACCTTATGTGATCGCCACTCCTGGAGGGAAGATAGCATCGGATCAGATCGTTACTCTTGTACCTCTCCAGCTAGGCCCAACCCTTTTCAAGGAAAACCTTATCATCCTTGACCTAGAAGGCATAGATGTCATCCTTGGTATGGATTGGATGGCCCGACATCATGTGGTTCTAGATACAGCAGCCCGATCTCTCTACATCAGCTCACCCTTCTATGGCAGTTCTACCCTGTCCATGATACATCCTGAGTCTGCACTTCCTTGTGCCTACCCTCTATCGGGAGCCCATCTAGAAGGCCTCCCTGTTATCTGTGAGTACCCTGACGTGTTTTCGGAAGACTTGTCTGGTATGCCACCTGATAGAGAAGTGGAGTTCTCCATAGAGTTGATCCCTGGCACCGCACCGATATCTAAGAGGCCCTATCGGATGCCACCCGCTGAGTTGGCCGTGTTGAAGACCCAGTTGCATGATCTGTTGGAAAAAGGCTTCATCCGACCTAGCACATCATCTTGGGGTTGCCCTGCCCTGTTTGTGAAGAAGAAGGATGGCAGTCTACGCATGTGTGTGGACTACCAACCCCTCAATGCTGTGACCATCAAGAACAAGTACCCACTGCCACGCATTGATGTCTTGTTTGATCAGTTAGCCGGAGCAAAAGTGTTCTCCAAGATCGATCTTCGTTCTGGTTATCACCAAATCAAGATCCGACCCTGCGACATACCCAAGACAGCCTTCTCCACAAGGTATGGGCTATACGAGTACCTGGTCATGTCCTTTGGACTCACCAATGCACCCGCCTATTTCATGTACCTCATGAACTCGGTGTTCATGCCCGAGCTGGACAAGTTTGTGGTGGTGTTCATTGATGATATCCTAGTGTACTCGAAGAGCGAAGAAGAACATGCCGATCATCTTCATGTAGTTCTCCAACGGCTGAGAGATCACCAACTCTATGCCAAGTTCTCCAAGTGTGAGTTTTGGTTAGGTAATGTCAAGTTTTTGGGACACACTATCTCCAAGGATGGTATAGCCGTCGACCCCAGTAAGGTACAGGAAGTTATGGAATGGAAGCCTCCTGCCTCAGTGCACCAGATCAGAAGTTTCCTTGGACTGGCAGGCTACTATCGGCGCTTCATATCGGATTTCTCTAAGATAGCTAAGCCCATGACAGAGTTGTTGAAGAAAGAGGTCAAATTCGTGTGGAACGACAAGTGTGAAGAAGCTTTCAAGACCCTGAAGCACCTGCTGACCACAGCTCCAGTTTTGGCTCAATCCGACCCTTCTAGGCCGTTTGATGTGTACTGTAACGCCTCTGGCACCGGACTTGGGTGTGTTCTTATGCAAGACAACCGTGTCATTGCCTATGCCTCGCGAGCATTACGACCTCATGAGCTGAGCTACCCAACCCATGACCTTGAGCTAGCAGCAGTGATACATGCCTTAAAGATATGGAGACACTATCTGATGGGCACCCAATGCAACATCTATACCGACCACAAGAGCCTCAAGTACATCTTTACTCAAGCCGACCTCAATATGCGCCAGAGAAGATGGTTGGAGTTGATAAAAGACTATGACTTGGAAGTTCACTATCATCCCGGCAAAGCCAATGTGGTGGCCGATGCTCTTAGTCGCAAGCACCGTTGCAACTGCTTGTTGGTAACAGCTTTCACCGAGACTTTGTGTCATGAGATGGGAAAACTCAGTTTGGAGATTATTTCTCATGGAACCCTTGGTCACATCACCCTTAACTCAGTTCTGGAAGACCAAATCCGGTCAGCACAAGTAAAGGATAAGGAAATAAAGCGGATCATCAGGAAGATCTCAGTAAAGGGTGAAGGATATAAGCAATTCCGGCAGGACGAAATTGGAGGTGTATATTATGGAAACCGACTAGTTGTACCCGCCGACCCCGACATTAAGAAGCGGATCTTAGATGAAGCTCATCTCTCCAAGTTCTCAATCCATCCTGGCAGCAATAAGATGTACCATGATCTCCGTCAAACCTTTTGGTGGAGTGGCATGAAACCGGAAATAGCCCGGTATGTTTCAGAATGTGACACCTGTCAGCGTGTCAAAGCCAGCCATCTAAAGGTAGCAGGTACCCTGCAGCCACTACCTATTCCCTCTTGGAAATGGGAAGACATCAGCATGTACTTCATAGTTGGATTGCCCCTTACATCACAGCGATATGATTCCATCTGGGTTATAGTGGACCGTTTGACCAAGACCGCACACTTCCTTCCTGTCCGCACCACCCACACAGTCAAGCAGTATGCAGAGTTGTACCTCGACCGCATAGTTTCCCTACACGGTGTACCCAAGACCATCATCTCTGATCGAGGAGTTCAGTTTGTGGCACGCTTTTGGGAACAGCTACAAGCATCCATGGGCACCAAGCTCATCCGTAGCTCAACATATCACCCTCAAACCGATGGCCAAACCGAGAGAGTCAATCAGATCCTCGAAGACATGTTAAGAGCTTGTGTCATCCACTATGACAAGAATTGGGACAAGTGCCTGCCCTTGGGAGAATTCTCCTACAACAACAGCTACCAGGCCAGTTTGAAGATGGCACCGTTCGAAGCCCTGTATGGCCGGAGATGTCGGACACCCTTGAACTGGTCCCAAGCAGGAGAACGACAGGTCTATGGCCCTGACTTAGTGGCAGAAGCCGAAGAGCAAGTAAGGGTAATTCAAGACAATCTCAAGGCTGCCCAATCTCGACAAAAGAGTTATTCCGACCGGCGGAGAAGACCCCTACAGTTCGACCTTGGTGATCATGTGTATCTTCGAGTCTCCCCGACCAAAGGAGTACAACGGTTTGGAGTAAAAGGCAAGTTGGCTCCCTGTTACATTGGCTCTTATGAGATTGTGGAGATATGTGGACCCGTTGCTTACAGGATCCAACTCCAAGAACAGCTGTCGGCCATACACGATGTTTTCCATGTGTCTCAACTGAAGAAATGCGTACAAGTTCCAGCAGAGATCTTAGAGCAAGAGCAGCTTCAGGTAGAGCCCGACCTGACCTACGCCGAGTACCCAGACCGAGTTCTTGACCAGAAGGAAAGGCATACCCGGCGCCAAGTGGTAAAGATGTACAAGATCCTCTGGAGAAACCACACTGAAGATGAAGCAACATGGGAAACAGACGAATATCTGAACAAGCGCTTCCCATGTTTTCTATCTCGTCAAGGAGGTAAGAACGGCACACCCCCTTCTGATGCCTGAATCTCGGGACGAGATTCTTTTTAAGAGGGGTAGGCTGTGACGACCGGCCCCTAATCTTCCGGGTTAACCTTAATCCTAGCCCTGATCTTTTGTCTTGTTTGCCGCGCCTGAAAGTTCAATCTTCCGATCGGTCCCGACCCCGGAAGACCCGACCCCTCCCCGCTTCGCTCCGATCCTGACCCCGGCAAACCCAGCTCACCGTCAGACCCTTCTAAGTCTTTCCCAAACGCCGTTCTGTCCGACCAGTGGACCCTTGAGATCTTTTTCCCCAGATCTTCCGCGACAGGCGCACTCGAGTTGCATGCCCGCTTCAGAGTCTCCCCGCCGCATGGCTCATCTTCTCCGACGCCCGCCGCTCAGTTTTGTCTCTGGCTCGCGACCGAATGGATTCTCGCGCCCCCTTCCCCAATGGCAGCGGAAGCCCCTCTGCACCCTTTCTGCAGCACCTCACCTCCCGCGCCCATCATCACACCGCCAGATCCCGGCCGCAGAGCCCGATGTCGCCCATCTTTTCCGTCACTTCGAACACAGTCGTGCCGCCTGGTCTCCGCTACACGACGATTCCTCCATCGCCAACCCCGACCACGGCAGCGACAGCTCTTTTTCCCCGCCCTGCCAGAAGCTGCCCGACAATCTGTTGCTCCACGCGCCTGCGGCTGCATGTCTTTTCACCTGTGCGCCCTCGATTCTAGCACCGTTAAACCGGTCGCTTCTATCAAATCTTCCGCACGGCGATGCCCACCTCCGCCAAATCTCAACCACCGGCATACCCGCTCCTGCGCCGCCCTGACGACAGAACCCAATGACCGCTGGCGTCATCCCCGAGTCCTGCACCACTGCCCTCATCGCTCAATCGCCGCCCCGGCAGAGCACTCCATTGCTCTCCCCGGCCTTCGCGCCGCTCCCCTTCTCTCTCCCGCGCCGCTTCCCTTCCCCATTCCAGTAGCTATAAAAAGGAATGCGCAAGCCCGCCAGAGTTCCCTCCGCCATTGTTGCCTTCAGCCATTCTCTTGCTTCCTGCTCAAGCTCCTAGCACCACACGCTAAGCTCTTGAGGAACTCTCCCCTCAGCTCCCCTCCGTTTTCCCCAAGCCACCCAGCCGCTTGCTCCTCCGTGCTGCGTAAAAGCTCACTTGTGATCCGCAAGAAGCACCGCCGCCGCCGGAGTACTGCCGGTCTTAGCCGTTGTTCAAAGCCTTAGTCCCTCCGCCCAAGTCTGCCTCTTCCAGACCCCAAGCCTTCCTTGTAGAAAGAAGGTAAGCTGCCGACCCCAGTCCGCTTCGCCCGACCCCTCTTATCCGCCCGACCCTATCTGTTCCGCCGACCCTTATCCGCCTCGCCCGAGGGCTCGGCTGTGATATTTTTCTTCAACCCGAGGGTGTATGTGTAAAACTTAAGAACCCTTCAGCGCTTGCGTCTGAGGATCCCTAGTATACCATATCCTCTAGTTCAAGGATCAGATCATAAGTTCCTTTCCGACCCTTGCCTCTTGATCTACACCAGCTCTCTTGAACCTCCCCACCCTCCTGCTCATTGTCGCGAGTTTCTGGGCTCAGGCTTGCAAGTGTTGCTGTTGAAATAACCGTCTATGCTAACTCTTGCATTGCATTCGTGTAGAGCTGCGCCTCGCCGACGGCTTCTACGAGCTACACCCGGCGCCAGAAGACGAAGCTGTAGCTGAGCTCCTGCTCCCGGAAGCCGAAGCCGCCCCCGAAGTCGAGCAGTTCTCTTCCTCTTTGCTCGAAGGCAAGCCCCGGTTGCATAAAAACCCTGCGTTGTTTTCCAAACTTGCGCATGCCTTCTGTAACATGCTTGTGCATTTACGTATAGGAGTTGTTTGGAACCATAGATGCATGACTTAGCTCCCCATGTTTTGAACACTTGCTGTTGGACCGAGTAGTTGCCTTGATTCATTAGGAGACGGTAAAAGCCGAGTGATTCCCTATCACTCGCGAGTTGTAGGAGTTGGATGTCTACCCTTCTGTTACAACTATAAGGACGATGGACGGGGCAGGGTTTTGGTAACTCTTTGGTGGACGGATGGTTGCCCCGTCTGTCTATGAAAACTTGCTAAGGCCCGATAGTGGTGGTGTTCGTGATCAAGTGTTTGAAAGTACTAGCCTCATACTTAGTATGGGATGAGGAAGCCTAGTACCGGATTGAACCTAGACGTGAGCGGTCGCCCCATTGTTCTTGGAACGGAGTTTCCCCTGCTGGATGCCGCACGTGGTGGCATGCGTGGTCACAGAACGGCAGAGGCCGGGTCTGTGGAACCTTGCACCAAAGGAAATGGGCCCGACACGGGTTAGGGGATTGATGGGGAAGGCCGGCATAGGAAGCGACCTCCGGGTGCGTGGATGTCGTGAGGCTAGGTTCACCATGCATGGTTAAAGAACTCGAATCGATTCGTCTGCCTCTCACAGTTTGAGACTGCTTGATCGCTATGTCACCCTGAGTCATTGAGGAATCTGATGATGACATGTTTTGTTGATATATATACATATCTTGTTTGGTTCTATGATTGCTTAGAATAGGTTGCAAAAACCTAGACCGATTAATGAACCTAGAACCAGAGCTAAAACTTGAAAATAGGGTTTTACTTAGTGCTTTTGGCAAACAAACCTCTCAGCTTAAAAGCCCGGCATGTCTAGAATGTTGGAGTAGTTTTACTCCTGTCGGTTAAGTCTTGTTGAGCTTAGTAGCTCAGCCTTGTTGTGGCTCCTGTTTTTCAGGTGAAGTTGCTGCTCCTGACCCTTCTCCTGCTGGCGCTTGGCCGCCCCAGCTCCCTCCGGGCTGGACGGTCGAGTGGGATCCCTCCTCGGACGGCGAGGAGAGGGATCAGTGATGTCCCGGCTGGCCTCACCAGGACGTCCGACCCCGACGATTGCTTCCGCTAGTGTTTTACCTTCTGTTGTTTTCCGAAATCCTATAAAACTGATGTTCTTTTCGCAACTAAATCCAGTGGTTAATTTGTTAACATGGTGGACTTGTTGTGAGTCTGCTAAATCGGTCCTGTTCAAGTGGTTAAATCGGAGGAAAATCCGACGGCACTTCGTGTTTACTCGGCTTAGGCATGAGCGTCGCATATCACGTGGCTAAATCGTGTTTAACCCAGTAGATCCGAAGTGGATCCGCCACAGGCAGTCTCCCAAGAAGAGAGTTCCCTCGAAGGTGATGTGGTATTTCCCTATAATACCACGCTTGAAGCGCTTGTTTAGGAACAAGGTGAATGCTAAGTTGATGCGATGGCATAAAGAAGAACGTATGGAAGATGAGATGCTGAGACACCCCGCAGATGGGGCCCAGTGGAGATCAATTGATAGAGCATTCCCGGACTTTAAAAGTGAAGCAAGGAACATAAGGTTTGGTTTAAGTACTGATGGATTCAATCCATTCGGTGAGTTGAGTAGTGGCCATAGTACTTGGCCTGTGACCCTATGTATATTCAACCTTCCTCCTTGGCTGTGCATGAAGCGGAAGTTCATTATGATGCCGGTGCTTATCCAAGGCCCAAAACAACCCGGCAACGACATTGACGTGTACCTAAGACCGTTGGTTGATGACCTTTTACAGCTCTGGAAGGAAGGTGTACGTGTGTAGGATGAGAATAGACAAGAGATCTTTAATCTACGAGCATTGTTGTTCGTAACCATCAATGATTGGCCTACACTGAGTAACCTTTCAGGATAGACAAATAAGGGATATCGGGCATGCACCCACTGTTTAGACGACACAGAGAGCATGTATTTGAAGCATTGTAAGAAGGTCGTCTATATGGGTCATCATCGATTTCTCCCTGCTCACCACCAGCTGAGAAAGAGTGGGATGCATTTCAAAGGGGCGCTAGACCATCGTTAAAAACCTGCACATCGTAATGGAAAGCGTGTCTTCGAGATAATAAAGGATGTAAATGTAGTTTTTAGAAAGGGTCATGGTAGCCAACCTGTTCCGAACGACGATAACGGACGTGCACCCATGTGAAAGGTTAATATTTTGGGAGCTACCTTATTGGGAAATTCTAGAGGTTCGCAACGCAATAGACGTGATGCACCTGACGAAGAATCTTTATGTGAATGTGCTAGGCTTCATGGGTGTTTATGGGACCTCGAAAGATACATTGAAAGCATGACAGGACCTGAAAGCCATGGGGCAATGAGATGACCTACATCTGGAAAAGAGAGATAATGGATAGCACTACTTACGTCCTACCATTTACATTCTCAGCAAGGAAGAGAAGGATACCATGTTTGAATGCTTGAATAGTATGAAGGTCCCGTCTAGGTACTCCTCGAATATAAAGGGAATAATAAATATGAAACAAAATAAGTTTACAAACCTCAAGGCTCATGACTGCTACATGTTGATGACCCAGTTGCTTCCGATTGCACTAAGGGGTGTTCTACCAGAAAATGTCCGGTTACCGCTCGTAAAGCTATGTGCGTTTCTCAATGCGATTTCGCAGAAGGCAATCGATCCATCCAAGCTATCAAAGCTACAAAACGATGTGGTGCAATATCTTGTCAATTTTGAGTTGTTATTTCCACCATCCTTCTTCAATATTATGACGCACTTACTGGTTCACCTAGTAAAAGATATTGGTATTCTCGGACCTGTATACCTGCACAATATATGGCCTTTCGAGAGGTTCATGGCAGTCCTAAAAAACTATGTTCTTAATCGTGCCCGTCCAGAAGGAAGCATCGCCAAGGGATATGGAACAGAGGAGGTGATCGAGTTTTGTGTTGATTTTATTGATTCAATTGACTCGATTGGGGTTCCAACTTCACGCCACGAGGAAAGGCTCCGGGGAATGGGCATCCTTGGAAGGAAATCAAGTTTGAGCAATGATACTGATTTGTTCTATAAGGCACACTACACTATTCTACAACAGTAATCCTTTGTGTCCGTATATCGAGCAGCACAGGTAGATGGTAGTTTCCAAAAACCCGACCAAATCCGATGCTTGGCTTACACGTCATCACATGGAAACTTTTCCCTCCTGGTTGCTCCAACAACTTATGGGTAACTCTGAGATTCGCCCACAGCTCGCTTGGTTAGCCAGTGGACCTGCTAGCACAATCGTGAAATTCCAAGGCTATGAGATAAACGGTTATACATTTTACACGAGAGCCCAGGATTAGAAAAGCACGGACCAGAATAGTGGTGTCCGCATAGATGCCATAGATACAAATAATAGCAAGGAGTCATATTATGGTTTCATACAGGAGATTAACTCAAATACGGACCGCTGTACATCCCTCTATTTCTTTGCAATTGGGTGAAGCTAACTGCTGTAACCAAAGATCAGTACAGAATGACAATAGTAGATCTGAGCAAGATTGGATACAGTGATGACCCATTCGTACTTGTCAATGATGTGCATCAGGTGTTCTATGTGAAGGACATGTGTAGCAAACCCAAGAGAAATCCAGAAGAGACATGGGAGCCAAAGTGCCACATAGTTCTTCCAGGTAAAAGTAAAATTGTGGGAGTCGAGGATAAAACAAACTAATCAGATGATTATGATCAGTTTGATGGCATGCCTCCATTTGCAGTTGAAGTTGATCCAAGCATCCTGCTATCCAAAGAAGAGGCTCCGTACTTACGTCGCAATCATGATTAAGGAACTTTCGTGGAGAAGAAATTTTACAATGTTGTATTGTAATGCGCTAAATTTACATGACCTTTGTGTAGTACTTGATACAATTTTTAATTTAACCTATGTATAATTTCATGTGTTCTTAAATTTGTTAGGTGAAGATTTATTATATAAACATGAACAATGTTAACCACATACATACATGGATTTTTTTGCGCGTTGAAATTATTTAATTGAATAATTTCTTGATCATAGCGATGCAGTAAAATAATTATTTTAAAGGCTAAACGAACTGGTATAGAATTAATGACTAAATCACACTTATTGTCAATATACTCGCTAATTAAATATATTTTTGCATGTACAAAATATGTGAAGGTTTTTATTTTTGCATCCTGAAATGCAGTGAAAACATAAATAAAATCCTTTTCCAAAAAACAGGCGGGAGATGAAAGTGTGGGAAAAGGCCCTTTTATCCTGGGTGCCAATTGAAACTGGGACAAAAGACCCTCCTTTTATCCCGGTTAACAACTGCACCCAGGATAAAAAGGGTAGTTTTCGATTCCCGCCGGGGACGTACCCTTTTATCTCGGTTACAGTTAGCAATCGAGATAAAAGGGGGGCTTTTATCCCGGTTGGTGATGGGATCCGGGACATAAGAGCCTTTAGTCCGGGGTGCCATTACGAACCGGGATAAAGGGGGGGATAAAAGGTACTGTGGCCTCTTCTACCCCCCACACCAGTTACACTTAGCCAAATTTTCGCCAAGATCCCACGCCCGGCCCTCTCGCCTGCTCCATCGCCGCACGTCCGCCTCCCTCACCGGCCGCCGCCGTCGTCGTCCCCCGTTGCTCCGGCCATCGTCGTCCCGTCGCCCGACCGCCTCACCCGCGCCCGGACCGCCTCCTCCTCCATCACCTCAGCCCGCCTCCGATCCTCCTTCGTCGTGCCCCCTCAACCTCATCGCTGCCAGCCGCCTCCATCATGGGGCCTCGTCGCCGCCTCCGTCAACGCCACCTCCTCTGTTGCCCCCGTGCCCTCGTCCGTCGCGGGGCCTCCTCGTTGCTGCCTCTGTCACACGCGCCGCCTCCATCATCCCTCGTCGCCGGCCGCCTCCGCCCGGCATTGCTTCGCTCCGTCCCCACCTCCGCCGTCCCGCCGCCCTGGCTGCCGCCATCCCGCCACCCTGGCCACCTCATCGCCCCGGCCACCGTCGACCGCGCGAGGTCCGCCGGCACTGGCACCGGGAACGAAGGGCTCTTGCTGACGCAAGCCGGTGGGCTTGGGTTAGCAAGGGCCTTTTTCATTTTTTAGTTTGAAAATGAATAGAAATTAGTAGATTGGTTAGAAAATGAATTCATATTTGTATATTAGTTAGAAAATCAAATTAGTAGAAATTAGTAGTAATTAGTAGTAATTAGTTAGAAATTTTGTAGAAATTCATTCAAATTAGTAGGAATTAGTAGTAATTTGCTAGAAATTCAATTCTTACAAAGTACTACTAATTTGTTGAAATTTGTATAAACATTCCGGACTTTGTGGGATTCATGTTATTGTAAAATTAGTAGGAATTAGTAGTAATTTGCTAGAAATTCCAATAAATATGTATAAATTAGTAGAAATTTGGTAGAAATTCTAAAAAGTACTACTAATTTGTTGAAATTTGTATAAACATTCTGGACTTTGTGGGATTCATGTTATTTTATGATTTCATGTATATACCCTTACGTACATGTAACTAAGGCAATTTCTATGATTCATGACTGTCATGTATGATTCCATGTATGTTTCAATCAGTAGTTGAAATGGCAGATGAAGAGACCGCAAGGTATCTCATGGAGCAGATAATCGCTGGTGATGGTAGTGGCAACAACCTTCCAATATCGTACACCGATGAAGAGGGCACCCAGGCGGATATGTTCCTCAACATGTCTGCCGATAGGAATGAAGAGAATGAGCCCCAGCAACACCTTGCCGTGGCGGAAGGTTCCGGCGAGCTATATATAATTTGTATTATTTGACACCACCGTTACTACTACGTACTAATTAACAAATCTTGAACTGTTAGCCCTCTGGATCGACGTAAGGGCAAAAGACCCAAGGTTGTACAAAGGTGATGGAAAGGAGGCTTGTCATCATGGAAGTGACAGAAGAGGGCAGGCCGGTTGCTCCAGAGAAAGTAGCAAAGAAGTACGTGAGTCAGATCAGGGCAATCGTAAGGGACAACGTGCCTATCAGCATCAGAGAATGGAAGGGCAGAAGCACTAATCCGTACGCGCTCCCGGAGACAAAAAAGAATATGTTGTGGGAAGATGTCAAGAGACATTTCACACTCCCCGAAGGATATATTGAAAAGGATGTGAAAGCGCGGACGCTGAAGAAGATGGCTACACAATTCTAGACATTCAAGAAGATGCTGGATGCCAACTACATTAAGAAGGGTCGAACTCCAGACTGTAATGTGTGGCCAAAGTTGAGGGACCACTGGGAGACATTTGTTGAATATAAGAGGAGTGAAGATGGTGTGAAAAAGATCTTGACCAACACTACAAATGCTGGTCAGAAGGGGTACCATCATCATCTAGGGCGAGGTGGTTATGGCACAACAATTCCCAAATGGAGGAAGATAGAACAAGATCTGATCGAATGGGGAATCGTACGTGCAACTATTGAATGGCCCGAACGATAAAAAAATTGGTATTACGCTCATGGAGGCTCCCTGAGCTAAGAGGATGGGACGTTGATATTCAATGACACAATACGTGAGAAGGCCGAACGTCTTATGAAGAACATTGAAGATTCTAAGGCTGGGAGGTTGAAGGTGGATCGAGAGAATAATGAGCTCACATTGGCCCTCGGTAATCCCGAGCACACAGGTTGTTGCCGAGGGTTCGGGGTCATTCCGTGGAAGTTTGCTTTCCGAGGTGACAGCGCATCGTACAGAAGCCGCAAGCGAAGAAAGGAACAGATCGAGGAGAGCTGGCGGCAGATGCTAGAATCCAAAGTACAAGCACAAGAAGAAAGAATGTTGGAGGAAATCAATCGTCGAGTGGCCCACGCAGTTGCGGAGTTGGCCCAATCTGGAGTATTGCCGAATCCAAACTACGCCAGCCCTTCTCAACGCCTCTTGAGCAGTTGTGCTTCTACAGGGGTCCCCGATGCACAGACGCCCAGGTTACCCGTGGAGGAGCAACGGTTCCCCGTGGATGCCATTACGCAACGCACCACATGTGAGATGCATGCACCGGTCGGCAACCTCACTATTAAGGTATACTTATACATAATATTTATGCAATCTTGTCAATTGATCCACACCTCGTGATCGGAGTTTAATAACTTGTTTACTTCTGCTATATGTACAGGTAGTGTACGGGAGTACGTTACCAACCCTGGCGGGGCAGAGTAGTCATGGCATGGAGATTCCACCTGGCTACGCCAGCGTCCGCATAGAGCAAATTGTTGATAGCCAATATGAAGGCCTAGAGATCGACCTCCCAGGAGGCGACGGGGAAAGGACACTGGCAGAAGCGCTTCATGGGATCATTCTATGGCGAAAATCATTCCCGGCACGGAGCCATCTCCTCAAAGCTCAAGACCGCTCCCCGTAGATCCCCAGCAGCGACCTTCTCCTCATAGCTCAAGACCGTCATCTCCTACACAACCTGCTCCAGGACCATCGCTTCCTACTATATCAAGGTCTCCATCCCCACCACATCCTAGTGGTGGAAGCGACGACGACAATAACAACACCCCTCCCCAATCACCGTCGCCGGGACCAAGAGCAGCCCCAATGAAGGAACCTGCAGCCCCACTAAAGAAGTCGCGAGCAGCGCCTCCCAAGCAAAGACAGAGAAAGAAGAAAACAAAGGAGCCTGAAGTGACTCATAAGGAACACTGGGAGGCAATGACTCATACGGAACAGTGGGCAGAAGTCCAATGAGAGACCAGTGAGTGGTTCAGGAAACAAGCCAAAGAAAAAAAAAGGGAGATGAAGCCACCACCAGTAAATCGAAGAGATTTAAACTTTTTTATCAGGATGGAAGAAGGAGCCAAGAAAAGGATACCACTCTTATCAAACTATGAACGGGCTTTAGTAAAGGCTGATGAAAGGGACAAAAGGAAAGGAAAGTCATCTTCCAGTGGTGTTGTCCCCGACCTTGGGCATTTATAAAAAAAAAGACACTCAAAGGGTAGCAGCAATGCCCTTGGATCAACAAGCAGAAGTATTGAAATTCATGCAAGAAATAGGTCTGGGACTTGATGAATGTTTAGGGCAAGTTGAGACGCCAACTGCACCGTTCCCTGAGCCAAGATGGACTTATGAGCTAGGAAAACCTCTAGTAAGGCCTTCGTTGGTACGGAAGCTATCAACAAAGATGTACGAAATCCATCAATGGTACATGATGGTGTCCGCCGACTCGAGAGAGATGTTCGGCCTTAAGGTAAAACCGATAGATTTTTACGGCGAAGGCGAGAAAGTTCTGTGGCTAGACTTCAAGGATATATACGAAGTGTACCATCATGATGCCCTGGACATCTCTCTGATCAGTGCTTGGGTTTTGTAAGTGTCCGTTTATCGTAAATTTTGGCTCATATCAGTATCTTTTTTGCATGCGTCACTGTACTAACTTCGTCTTTCATTTTATGTAGGATGCTAATTCAGATGTGCTGACGAGAGGCGTACCTACATATTGGCTTCATGGATCCATCCGTAGTTAACCAAAAACAGATACAATTATCGCCGGAAAAAACCTTGGTGGAAGTATACAATTTCCTAGACAAACAAGCATTCAAGGATTTCATACTAATTTCGTACAACTTCAAGTAAGTGTGTGTATACCGTCTACTTTCGTTATCTTTTTCCTTACCTGATTAATGTTAGTTAGCTCTAATATGTACGCAGCTTCCACTGGATCCTTATTATAATTGAGCCTGAAAGAAGTCACATCACTGTCTTCGATTCGTTGAGGAAAGATCCGGTGGAGTATCAAGACATACAAGACATGCTAGGCTTGTAATAATTCTAGACCTTTATCTCTATGCAAAAGTTTGTTTCCTAAATTTTATCCCTGTTACACTATATCATTCATTATTCTAATCCGCAGCGCATGGAAACAATTCATAAAGACACACAAAGGTCCATTCAAAGAAAAACTTACATGGAACACAGACTTCCCGGTACGTATGAAGTCTGCACATTTATTACATTGTATAACACAAATATTTCATAACTTATTTTTTTCCGCACTGAAGTGCTTAAGATAGGAACCCGGGAATAATTTATGTGGTTACTACATCGTGAGCACATGCACAGTTTTATGGGACCCAAGGGACTAAAGATGACGCCGCACAACTTTAAAGTACGTAAAATAAAACTATTACTAGTTAATTATTTTCTAGCTCCTTATATTTAATTGTTCGTGTAACATTCACAAATTTCCAAATTATACATGTTAAATATTCAACAAGGACTCTTGAAGGAAGAAAGAGTAGCGGCAATATGTGAAGGTCTCATTGGATTCTTAATGGCTGAAGTGGTAAATCCAAAAGGAGAATTTTATTACGATGGACGACAATTAGACGCTCCGAGCAACACCTCGACAGAAAGATTGTAGATATATAGTTTGATTTATTTGTATATATAATACGCGCTAATTAAGATCGATTTGTACTAGTTGAATTGTGTATATGAATTGTGTATATATATACTAATTGTATAATTACAAATTTCATTTGTTTAAATACTAGTTGATTTTATTATAAAAAAATCTTAACTACTAAAGGTTAACAAAGGGGCCGCGGTACTACGTACGTGATGCATGAAAATTTCAGGCGCCATGCAGGGCGTCATTTAGTCCCGGTTGGGAAATCCAACTGGGACCAAAGGGTAACCCTTTACTCCCGGTTGCTTTTACCAACTGGGAGTAAAGGGCCTGTCCCGCGCCTGCCGGGACTAAAAGGTGACATTTACTCCCGGTTGAAAGACCCGGGACTAAAGACCTCCCTTTTGTCCTGGTTGGTTTATCCCGGATGGATTTTCGGAAGATATACACCCTACCAACCAGGACTAAAGGCCAGTTCTCTACTAGTGTGATGTTATAGACTATACACTATTTTTTTCATGTTTCAAAGTCTTT
The DNA here is from genome assembly GCF_005286985.2 of Setaria viridis. Classification (NCBI taxonomy): domain Eukaryota; kingdom Viridiplantae; phylum Streptophyta; class Magnoliopsida; order Poales; family Poaceae; genus Setaria; species Setaria viridis. Next base: position 19,535,573 of record NC_048271.2, on the reverse strand, counting down.
TGGGCTAATTATTAGTGGACCAAAGGCTGGTGCGGGCGCCATCCAATATTAGCTCCCGACGTTGGGCATCCCATGCTACGAAATCCGAATTCGATCTCATGAAATTTCAATGTCAAAAGCGGTCTTGAATAGCTGCACACATTTATCTTGAAAAGTGTTGTTGCAAGTCTCTAGGAACAATTTTGAGAATGCTACTTCCTCTGTCCCAAATTGTAGGTTCTTTTAACTTTTCTAGATACAATTGTAGGTTCTTTTAACTTTTCTAGATACATAGTTTTTGCAATGCACTTAGATATAATATATGTTTGGATGCATAGCAAAATCTATAAACCTATAAAAACTAAAATGATCTACAATTTGAAACGGATGAAGTATTTAAATTGACGCCTATTGCAGCTCTTGTTCGGCGCATAGTATTATGCAGCCAAAGCGGAAGGTTCAGGATCATGGAATAACGGGATGACTCGAGATCGACTCTCCGTATCATCCTTCCATCTGAATGGCTAAACATAATCCGGCTAGATATTATTTTGGGGCTCTAAGAAATAACATAATATTATACATCGGAGGAGTTTCGTTATAGGCTCCCTTGAAGTATAGAGAAAGTCCTAATAACCCCTAAACTATGTTTTGGTTCAATTTACCCCTAAATTATGCTATTTGGTTCAACTTACCCCTAACGCAATTTGTCTTTTTTTTCCTCCATACATAAGTTGAATTTTAATTTGAAACTTTACGGGGTGGTAGTGGACATCATAATCTATATTAAAAAGTATTTTATGAATTTTTCATCATTATTTTTTATATAATTTTGTATCTCAATGATAAATTTATTATTAAATATCCTACCCTATCAAAATAATGGTAAAAAATTTATGATATATTTTTCAAACATGTCTTATGATGTCTGCTACATCTTGTAAAATTTGAGCTTAAATCCCACTTGTGCTTGGAGAAAAAAAAGTTAAATTATATTAAGAAGTAAATTGAACCAAATGGTATAGTTTAGGGGTAAACTGATCAAAAAAATATTTTAGGGGATTATACAGACTTTTGTTATACTTGAGCGTAGTAATTTGGACCTTTTTCTTGGTTATAACATAATAAAATGATGTTTGTATGACGTGGCAGCCTTAGATACACCGTTATAATACTTAAGCATTGGAACTAGGCTAACTGCTAACAAACGATACACACATAAAAATAATATCGCACACAAACATGTCGCGTCGATATTGGCGCATCTCTCTCTCGATCGTGTGCCCGTAAAAAATTGAAGAACAACGGTACGGCACAAGATGGTCTCTCCATGTCATCTTGTCGTCCTTCCGTCCCAAGGCCTAAAATTAGGAACCGGATCTCAGGCCCGCCGCCCACAAGCATGCATACGAGTTTCTCTCCGATGGAGCCGTGCCTCACTGCCTCGCCCTGCGACGACCGACGACCAAGATGGCGAGCATGTGGAGAAGCTCCGCGTTGCCCGCCCTGCTCCTCGTCGCCGCGCTGATCGCCGGCGCAGCCGTCGCTGACGACGACGACCATCACCACCACGATGCAGGAGGCAAGTCGATCTGCGACGAGGCCGACTGCGGCAGGGGCACCTGCATCGAGCGGCTGGGCTGGATCCCCTGGAGGTCCTCGTACAAGTGCGACTGCGACCCCGGCTGGAACCGGGCCATCAAGATGGTTGCCTCCTCCCCCTGCAACGTCCCCGAGTGTACGCACGCTACCTAGAGAGCTGATGAACATGGATGCAATTCATATCCAATCATGCAACAAATTTGCTGACGGCTGTATGTTGCCATGCTGCAGGTTCCTTCAACAGCTCCTGCCTCAACCTTGCCCTGCTGCTGCCCAGGGGAATACCCTTCTCCGACCGTGAGTCGCCGTCGATGATCTTGCCTCGCCGTCTAAATTCCAGCAATGTAAAATCTGTGCCTGATGTATTTTATGTGCAGCCTGCGTGGCCGTGAACTGCGGCTCGGGAGAGTGCAAGAAGGACGAGGGCTTCCATTACCATTGCGAGTGCGAGAAGGGCTACGCCAACATGCTCAACAACACCAAGTTCCCCTGCATCGACGACAACTGTAAGGCTCAACGAGACGAGACGATCGATGGCACCAACGATCTCCCCTGAACGTGTTGCATATGTCGTTACTGCGTACGTGCAGGTCTCATGGGCATGCACTGCCCCGCGCTGTACGACCCCGCCCCACCGCCGCCGGCACCGAAGGTGGCATCGTCGTCGCCGGCTCCGCCAGGTAATCGCGATCGGCTCCCGTGCGTAATGCGTTGTTGATCGAGTCACGCCTTCATACAACGTCGTGATCGTTGCTCTGAATTCTGAATTTCTGATGCGCCCTTTAATTTTTCGCAGGATCTGCTTCGGTGCGGAGTCTGCTGCAGCAGCTGCTGCTGGCGTCGCTCGCCGTGGCGCTGGTCATGTGATCACATATATTCACATGGCAATCGAGATGGGGCAAGCCAGAGGGCTTTCACTGACGAAAGCGCCACTTCCTTCCAAGAAAAGTTAGACGGCAAACCGGCGATGCAGGGAGCCATGGACCCATGTAATGAACATTAGCTGGCTTGGCTGCGAACCTGAAACAATATAACGATCTCTCTGCCTGTGAAGCTGTGCTGTACACACTTGAGACATGGGTTTCCGTAATTGCAAAAGAAGAAAAGAAAAATGAAGAATGCCTTTCCATGCAAATGTACGACTTCAGAGTCCACATATATTCAGTTCATAGTGCAACATGTTAAGCTGGTTTTCATAGTTGACAGATTACGGTAGACTCAATAAATCGGTCAACAGCTTGACACATTGATTGACGAACTAGTCAACCTTATCCATCATAAGTTCATAGCACAAACACAAGCTCAGAGGACACGACATGCATTATGCACTGCCCCGCTCAGATGGATAAATTTAACAACCCACACCTTTCTTCGTAGCTTCATAATGTCGTGCATGCAAACAGCATGACATTGCTTAAATATGCAGAAGGTTCAGTATACCAGGGAAGGATTTTGCGTCAAAAAAAATATTAGAAATTTTCAGGAGACTCCCACACACACGCACGTCGCAAGTCATGCGTATAGCTTCCTTACCATCTTACCTACACAGCATATCCAACTAAATAGGGGATGCTATCCTTTTGTATTCACCCGTGAGGTTAGTCCGGGTTTGTAACACCAACCGAAAGTAAAGAGTCACACCAACCGGGACTAAAGTGTCTTGCACGGATTACAAAATTTAGATACGGGACTAAAGTCGTAGTCCTGGGTCCAAAAATGACCAAGACTTTTGTTAAGGATGAAAGGTCATTTCTCTATTAGTGCATCTTGTCCACCACCACCACCTCCGCCTCCACCTCCCCCATCCCCAGCCCCAGCACTAACATATCTTGCTACTCTTGCAGCCTTGGCAAGTCCTATGCTAAGTTGGACGATGAAACTAAGGGCACTTAGTTCCAGCCATTTTGAGCTACCAAGCTTTATGAATCGTGAAGGATGGGATGAGTTAGGAAGTGAAGACTGCATGGGTATTTATAGTGCAGGGTGACCATGTAAAGTGGTAGTGCAAAGTTGACACTTGCTCACTAGTCGTTCATCATGGAAGAGAAAACGACATGGTAGGTACCCCGTGACTTTCAGGCAGACAAATCAAACTCTTTTCTCCGGCGCGGCCTGACTTTACGTGTGAAACTTTTGTTGATAATGCGGCTGTGCGTGGTCAAGAAATTTTGAAGACCACGTACTCTGCGGCCCAGGCATTTGACCAGCTATATGTCAATGCTAAAAATCATGTGTCTTGATGATCTCTCTGCATACTAATGATCTGTAAAATGCAGCAGCAGCTGTTTCTACTTCATATGTGTGGAGTACACGGTTAACAGAATCCTATAGAAAACTTAGCAGTCATCACGTGCAACTTTGCTTGTTACATTGACTACTAAGATTACGCAGTAGGTTCCCGCAAGATTCATCTCATATTCGGTAAATAGAATTTACACGAGATCATTCTCATTTTTCTATGATTTCTCAAACATTTTTCCAAAGTTACTACTCCAATGTTCCCGTGCAATTTGAAATTTATCGAGATTCTATGAGATGTCCGAAATTTGAAAAAAACAGAAGTGAACCAAATTGTATCTGTCCGGTTCCGTAAACCCAAGATTTCCGGCGGTTTACCTGCCGACAAAATTGATCACCCACGGTAATAGGTCAGTAACCAATAAGCAATTAAGTAGGTTCACATGCATGAGCAGTGTAGATGATCGCTAGAGGGCACCATGCATTGATGCATGGCATTCCGGCGGCCTGCCGACGAGTATGCATACACGTTAAGTTTGATGCAGAGATTCTTGTGCCAGGGCCTGTATTTGACTTAACAGGTTGGCAAGGGGACCTCTCTTGCGCGTTGAAGGTCAAATGCTTGTTTATACGAGGCAGCATGCAAACGCGCGATCGACAAGCAGCTGCGTTTGGCACTCTGCGACTGTGACAGTGTGTGACGTACTACCATACCACGACCAAAAACGATTTGTGTTGGTACGTCAAAATTAGCGTGTTAGCGGGCGGAATTGGCACCCGCCAGCATAAAGGTGATCGGGGCCGCCGAGCTAGTGCCCGCCAGCACAGATGGGATGCATCTGTGCTGGCAGGTGCGTTAGGTGGCCCGCCAGCACAAATGTCGCCAAGATAAATCCGCGAACAGCTTCTTCCCCAGCCAACCTTCTATTTGGGGCTTGCCCGAGAGGAGCTCGGGAAAAGCTCCAAAAATACGAAATCTAAGGGAGAAGGTTTTGCTCTTATTTTCTTTGGAGGAGGTGGCTATAAAATGTAAGTTTGTGCCATTCCAACCTTATTTTCAACTTCTATCCATCATTTCTAGCTTCATTAGGTTGTCATCTAGATTTAGACCTAGAAGAGAGAGGAGGGAAGAGAGAGAAAATAACTAGGGATGGATTATTTTTGTAAATAAAATTCTATGATCATATTATAACCACTACAATGCTATGTTTGTCATTTTAATGTCATATAGAATTGAGTTTGATTATATTTTTCCTACTTATTAATTATTACATCCATGGTTTAACTGAGTTTCATTTAGGGTAATATAGAATTGTTTTTTATTATATTTCTTCCTACTTATTAGTTACTACATCCATAATTTAATTGAGTTTATAGAATTACGACCTATAGGTCATTAAATTAGTTAATATAACATAGAATTATTGTCATAGGTTGTTAATATGGATCATAAAGCATGGATGTATGGCATACGGAAACATTCGCATACATTCATGCCAGAGGTATCAAAGTTTATGGAGGCTGCGGAGAAGCACGCTCGCATTTGCAAGACAAAGCAAATACGTTGTCCGTGTTTTCACTGTATCAACAATATTGTATGGGAGGATATTGATGTCATCAATAGACATTTGATAAAGCGAGGTTTTGTGGATAGATACACAATTTGGTCCCACCTTGGTGAGGCAGGAGGTATTTCAACAACACAAACATCGATATTGGCTCTGATGAAGTGGGTGGTGATGATGCAACGAAAATGATCATGTTATGATGGATGATGATTATGACTGTGGAGATCAAAATGGTGATCAAACAGATGCTCGTATGGAAACACAGGTGGACGAGGAACGTGATGTTGATATGGAGGACATGTTGCACCACATTGAACCAGAAGTGTTGCTAAAGAGTGCTAAAGGGTTAGAGAATTTCGAGACACTTAAGAAGGTAGCAAAGGACCATATGTATGAGAGATGTGGGAAAGAGTAGACAATGTTGCGTTTTGTCCTTCATCTTTTGATCCTGAAGGCTAAATTTGGCTGGTCAGATAATAGCTTCAATGATCTCCTTACTCTGCTGGGCAAGTTGCTCCCGAAGCCTAACTTTGTGCCAAAAAACACATACGAAGCAAAGAAGATTATCAATCCATTGAAGATGCATGTGCAAAGAATACACGCGTGTAGAACCACTGCATATTATACCACAGTGAGTACGCAGCATTGAAAAAGTGTCCAAATCGCGATGCTAGCCGTTACAAAAGTAATGCCGACTTCTGTGAGGACCTTGCTGGTTCCTCCATCGGGAATAAGAGGAAGAAGGGTGCAAAGAAAAGTGTTGGTGCTCAAGTGAAGGACGAGTTCTATATAGGTACTGACACGACGACTCAACGCAGAGTTCCTTGCCTTGGTGATGTGGTACTTGCCAGTTGTGGACTGTCTGAAGCGTTTGTTCTCAAACCCAAATACCGCTGAAATGATGACTTGGCATGTTGATCGCCTAATAAAGGTTGATGGAAAGCTTCGACATCCTTCCGATGCTCGCCAGTGGAGGACCTTTGATGCCAATCATCCAGAGTTTTTAGATGAAAAAAGAAATGTATGGTTCACATTGAGTACAGACGACATGAATCCGTTTGTGAAAGAAGCAGCACGCACAGCACATGGCCAGTGATGATGACCATATACAACCTTCCCCAATGGATATGTCACAAGAGAAAGTTTCTTTTGCTAACCATTCTCATATAAGGCCCGAAGCAACCTAGCATCGACATAGATGTTTTCCTTGAGCCATTGATGGAAGATATGCAGAAGCTTTGGGAATATGAGGTTCGGATGTGGGATGAGTACAGACAGGAGCACTTCACACTAAGGGCCATTATCTTTGTTACCATCAATGATTATCCCATCCTATTTGTCCTGACAGGTCGAGTAAAAGGTAAGACAACATGCATAGTTTGCTTGGATGGAACATCATATGTGTACCTTAAGGGATCTATGAAGACAGTGTTCATGCGGCATAGTCGCTTCTTATTGAAGATGCACAAATACCGCAGGATGAATGAATTTTTCGATGGAACCAATGAGAATGATTTTGCTCCAAAACCGACTATGAGTAAAATAGTATTTGAAATGTGCGAGCAGGTCAAGTTCAAACTCGGTAAGAAGTCATTAGATGGTGCTGATAATTCGAAAAAGGGAATGAAGCAGGCTGAAACTACAGAAGTCGCAGACGTGCCGTTTAAGAAGATGTCTATCTTCTTTAAGTATTTGCCATACTGATGAGAGCTGGCGGTGCGCCATGCCATTGATAGGATGCATCTTTAGAAGAATGTGCTCGATAGCACCATCGGATTCTTGGGCTTATTAGGCAAGGTAAAAGACGGACTAAAATCACGTAAGGTTTTGGTTGACCTTCGAATCAGGCCAGAGCTCCACCCGCAAGAACTTCCTAATAATAAGCAATACCTTTCCCCGGCTAGCTACAACTTAACACCAGATGAGAGATTGGCTATGTGCAAGTGCTTGCACATGTTAAAAGTGCCGACCAGATTCTCATCCAACATCCGATCACTAGTCTCATTGAAGGACATGATGCTTGCCGGCTATAACTCTCATGATTTCCATGTGATGATCATAGTTTTTCTCGCTATTGCGATCCGAGCTATCAAACCAATATTCATAAAGATCGTTATCACACGGATGTGTTACTTCTTCACGTGATTTCGTAGAAAGTGATCGATTGTATCGAGTTGGCTAGGCTTCAGTTGTTTGTGTTGGAAACTTAGGCCCAGCTCGAGATGTGCTTCCCTCCGTCCTTTTTCTATATCATGGAACATCTCATGGTCCACATGGTCCAGCAAATAACTGAACTAGGATCTATGTACTTCCATCAAATGTGGACATACAAACGGTTCATGTCGACTCTCAATGGATACAAGAGAAACAAAACCTTTCTAGAGGGTAGCATGATTGAGAGCTACCATACAGAAGAGAGTGTTGATTGCTGCATAGATTACATAAAAGATAAGAGAGTTGTTGGTTTACCGGAATCTCAACACGAGGGCAGATTGTCCGGGAGAGGTACCATTGGAATGAAAAGATGCATTGACAAGGACAACCAGCAATTGGAGAAAGCGCATTCAAGCGTTCTACAATAGCTCGCAATAGTGGAGCCCTTCATAGGGAAACACCTAAATGAGGTCTATGGAGAAAGTAATGGTTGCTCCGAGAATTGGATCATCAAAGAGCAAAAGCGTCGTTTCCCATCATGGTTGAAGGACCATGAGCAGCTACTTGAAGGAAATTCCACAGACGAAGTTACATTGACCAGGTTGGCGTCTGACCCATCAAGCAATGTCACCTCATGGCAAGCATATGAAATTAATGGATACACATTTTATACCACCGCAAAGGACAACAAAAGTGTGGCGTACCAAAATAGTGGTGTTCACATAGAGGCGATTGATACATCCAGATAGAGCATAACTTACTACGGTTTCATAGAGAAAATATGGGAACTTGACTATGGAGAGAATATCCGGATCCCTGTCTTTCGGTGCCAATGGGTTAGACACCCGAATGGCATTATAGATGACAATTATGGGTTGGCACTTGTAGACCTAACCAATGTAGGTTACAAAGATGACCCACGGGTACTCACTGAGCGTGTCGCACAGGTATTCTACATAACCGACCCTATGAATGCAAAGAAGCACATTGCCATCTCTGGAAAACAAAGGATCCTTGGAGTTCAAGCTGTAGTGGACATTGAGGATTACAATCAGTATGAGGAATTGGACTTGTTCAAAGACCATGAACGAAGAATCAAGCGTGTTGAAGCGAGCATTGATAAATGCATGAAGCCGTGGTTATGTAGTGACTGTGAAGGAAGAATCGTTAAAGGGTAAATTAATATTTCTTATTAGTTATGTTGTAAGATTTATTAATTATCTTATAATACTTTATTAATGTGGATTAGACTTTATTATCTTGTAACTAACCACCAGCATAAGAAAAGTGTAGGGGCACATCCATACCACAATACAATATAACCAGTTCTGATAATAGTGCAAGTTCGTACATCAATACTTAAAGGTCCTAGAGAGAACAAGTTCAAATCCATAAGAAAAGGGTAGGGGTACAACTATGCATGTTACATATTTCATACTCCGGCTCGCTTCCTTAGATATGGAACATAGTTAAGGTCTCCAATCGTTCAGCCTAGAACTTCATCAAAATAAGTTAGAGTACGGATGAGTGCACTCTCCTTCGCTTCACATGGAGTATCACATACACTACTATAAGTCTCGAAGAATGGAGACGTTAACTGATGTGGCCTATAGAAAGTGAGATGAGCCTAGAACTTCCAATCTCTAGTAACATCGGGTTTTCCACCCATGTAAGTAAAATCAAACACATCCAAGACTTGATCCAGAATCGCACGAAAGCTCACTGCCACAATGGTAGTACCAAATATATCCTAAAAGATGATAATAACATGATGAAAGTTAAAAGATGTAACATAACTAAAGTTAAAAGAATGATAAAAGAATGTTACATACCATGTCATGTTGATTAAGCCGACAAAGCTTCTCAGTAGTCACAATCACATTGCCTTCTCCCTCCTCGAGCTGCTTTATTCGAAAATATGACAAGTCTGGTACAAAGTACCCATGATCCTTAAGCTGTTCTAGGCAGGCCTCCATGACGGTCCTCTCAAAAGTTACCCTATTTGGTGCTAGATTACCCTATGCAGCAATTGAAACCGTCGGGATGGCCTCTCCTGGTGACATCGAGGTGAAATTCGTATCTCGAACAGGTACTTGAAAAGAGATATGTACTTTTTTAAAATGAATTTCACCAACAACCTCGGTTTGCACTACAGGAGAAATACCACCTATAGCTTCGACAACATCTTTGAGCCATCTAATAGGTTGATAAGCTACATTATGTGTAAGTAAATTTAGAATTTATTCATGTGTAGTAAAAAAATCACTTAAAAGAAGGAAAGAATATTACTATGTTGGGAACTAATCTGCTCCTTCGATCGCCTGTTGGCAAGTCAATGGCTCCATTAGGGAAATGAAGTCCTGGATGACTAGCGGGAGGGTCCTCGAATATGTAAACTCCTGCTACCTCCATGGCCACCACCACCACGGCGGCCACCTCCACGGCCACCACCACCACATGGAAAAGAACTTCCACTTGCCATAGTTAGCCCAAACTATCCAAATAAAATTGTAATAAAATTGTAATAAGATATAGGTGGTTCCACAAATATCAACTTCAATGATAATTACGTCGAAAATTGATTAATTCATGAAATGCTTAGAATAAAAGATTGTCCAAAATAATGGAGAAATTTACAATTGTTAGTTTAGATCTCATGTACATTGTTATAACTAAATTGATAATAGAGAAGCATCAAATTTAATAATCGAATACATATTTAAGGTTTGTCTACTCAATCCATTTTCCTTAATGAATTTACTTAAAAAAAGAAAAAAAACAACCGCCGACCGGGGAGGAGGTGGCCCAGCGCGAGGAGGCGCTGGCGGCCCACCGTGGAGGAGGCGGCACTCGGGGACGAGGCTTCGCTCGAGGAAGGAAGCGGCCCAGTGGGGATGAGAGGCGGCTCGACAGGGAGGAGGCAGCGCTCGGGGAGGCGGCCCGGCGGGGATGAGAGGTGGCCTAGCGGGGAGCAGGCGGCGCTCGGGGAGGAGGCGGCCCAGCGAGGATGAGGGGTGGCCTGGCAGGGAGGAGGCGGTTCTCGGGGAGGCGGCCTGGTGGGGACGAGGAGGCCTAGCAGGGATGAGAGGCGGCCCGGTTGGGAGCAGGCGGCGCTCGGGGAGGAGGTCGGTAGCGCTCGGGGGCCACGACGGAGTCGGGCAGCCAGACAGCGTAATTTTCGTTCACAACACCGAGACTTAGAAAATTTCAGGCACTCTCCTGACCTTTGTAGGGAGGCATCAATGCTGGTGGGAGCTAATGCTGCCCACTAGAACAGCTCCTCTGTGCTGGTGGGTGACATTAGCGCCCGCCAGCACAGAGTTTTCACCAAATTTCAAACAATTTAAATACTTGCGAAATGAGTTCAAAATTGTTTCAAACTTCTACACCTGAACATAAATGTTATATAGTGAACATAAAAAATATATTTTCATACATAACACAAATATTTTGACTAGTTAGTTCACATGTGACTATAGGTTGAAACACCTCATGAGTTATAGGGTGATTATGACTTGGATATCCATTTGGGAAGGACGTACTATTGCACTATCTCAAAATTGTCTTATTATTTTTTGTCCATGTTGGTACACCGGTAAAGTGTTTACATGCCATTATCATGACTGTTCAACAAATTTATATTTTATTAAAATTAAATTAAATCTAGATGGAATGGCACAATCCACCTTCCCCCTTGGATTTGGTGTTTTCTTGTAAAGATACATTTTTAGTTTTTATCTCAAATCATGGAATTTTCTTAAATATGGACATGTTTAAAAGGTTTAACATGAAAATCCATTTACTTTTTTATTTAACTAAATTTTAATAAAATATAATTTGGTCCAACAATCATGATATTTGGCATGTAACCACTTTACTAGTGCACCAACATGGACCAAAAATAATAAGATAATTTTGAGATAGTATAATAGTACGTCCTTCCCAAATGGATATCCAAGTCATAATCACCCTGTAACTCATGAGTTTCAACCTATACTCAAAAACTTTTGTGTTATTTATGAAAATATAATTTTTACAAGCACTATAAAACATTTATGTTCAGGTGTAGAAGTTTCAAACAATTTTGAACTTACTTAGCAAGTATTCAAAATGCTTGAAATTTTTTGAAAAATCTTTGCTGGCGGGTGCTTAATGACACCCGCTAGCACAGTGTGTTGTGTTGGCGGGTGTCATTAAGCACCCGCCAGTGCAAAGGCTCTGCGCTGGTGGGTGGTATAAGAGCTCGCCAGCACCGATCTCTCCTACATAATGTGCGACTAGGGCACCAAATTTTCTAAGTCCCGGCGCAAAAGTTTCACTACGCCGTCAGGCTGCCAAATTTTTGCACCAAAACCGCTGCCCTCCTCGATGCCGCCACCGCAGCCCTCCTCCATGAGTGACGCCACGGCCTCCTCCCCGACGCCCCCTCCTCTCTAACACCGCCGTGCCTCCCCGTGCGCCGCCGCCCCTCCTCCCGTGCATCGTAGCTCCTCCCCGAGGCCGCGCTACCGCTCCGTGATGCTGCGCCACCGCTCCTACCTGACTGTCGGTGCGGCGCCACCTCTCCAGCGCCACCGCTCCTCCCCGAGGCACCGCTCGTCCTCGAGCCCGCGCCCCCGCCGATCCTCCCCGAGGCCACCGCACCTCTTCATCTCTCCCGAGGTGAAGGGCCTCTTCGTTTCCCCGAGCCCGAGCATTTTTTTATTCTTTTTATGCAAAAAATAATTACTGGATTGCAAATTATTGTAGAACAGAAATGTAATAATAAATTTGGTGTGCAAATATTTATGGATTGGAATTTTCATGAATAATAAATATGTATAAATTATGATAGGAAAAGTTTGGTGTACTAATATTTATTGATATGTATAAATTCGTGAATAATAAATATGTATAAATTGTGATAGGAAAAGTTTGGTGTACTATTATTTATTGATATGTATAAATTTATGAATAATATATATGTTTAAATTGATGGGATATTGATATGTATAAATCTATAAATAATTTTTAATTGCAAGTATTAAATTTTGCATATTAAGAGCGATGGACAACAATGAGAACAATGTTGAATCCTTCGAGGAGGATTCAGATTCTAACAACGATTGTGGATTGTATTCTACTCCACCTGAGTACGAACCAAGCCCACCTAGGTCTCGTAGGTGTCCAGATGAAGATGATCCTGAATACGATCCAACCGCGAATCATCAAGTACCGTACTTGCATGCACATTCATATACTAGCTAGTGATATGTTTGTTGTTCACATGAAGATGATAAACTCCAACTATTATTTTCTCTATAGAATGATTACCAATCCCTGATGCATTCCTCGTCGCGACGTCGTAGAACATCTACTCTACATGAAGAGGAGGTAGATGCCTCTGCACCACAACCTTCGGCTACTACTGCTTCTAGTAGTAATCCAAAAAGGAACCGTGGGAAATGAAGTCGCAACCAGATCCCTGAAAATGGTAGTCTCGTAATAGAAGAGCTTGGTGCCAAAGGTGAGCCCATATTACCTGAGGGGATATATGCTAGGTTTCAGAACATCTGTGGAGCTATTGTTACGGATAAATTGCAGATCTGAATCACGACTAGTAATTGGAAGAAGGTGCCTACCACTACAAAGGATGTATTGTTGGCCACAGTGAAAGAAAGGTTCGCTTTTCCTGAAGGTCAAGAGAAATTCGCAAGAAACTTTGCCGACAGCCTCCTTGGGAGATGTTTCTGGAATTAGAGGTCTACTCTTAATAAATAATATGTACAGAAAGGCAAGAATGCTAGGGATGACTTCGGTAAGATTCCTCCAGAAATGTGGGAAGAGTTTAAACAACAAAAGAACACGCTGGAAGCAAAAGTCCTGAGCGACGAAAATACCGTGAAGGCTATCAAAGCTGCCGAGAACCTCCATCACTTGGGTGCGGGAGGGTATGCTGCCAAGATCGCTAAATGGAGGAGAGATGAAGAAGAATGGAGGAGGGCCAGTTTACTAGATATGTTTACATGGAGAAAGATCAGCTAACCTCTGTGATCGGAATCATGGAGCACTCTGGGCATGTTCGAGGGATGTCATCAACATTACCCTAGGTAAAGCATTCTCCAATGACCAAGCAAGCTACAGGAAGTGTGACCATTATAAAAAAAAACTTTGAAGAGAAGATGAGCGAAATTGCCAAGCAGGAGTTCTTAGAGTTCTTGGCCAACCATGCGATAAGCCAAATGATGGCTGACCCAACAGTATCCTATGGTCAACAACAGGCAGAACCAACCATGCTACTTGCCCAAATAGGATTCGTTGCTCCGAGTAGTGCTGACTCCATTGCAAATATGAGGTATCCTATTGATGACATACAAGTGGATACACCATGCATGTTGGTTATATCTTATGGAAGAAACAAATAAATTTTGAGAGGTCGCAACCGGCATGGCAGTAATGGGTCATGTGTTTCCATAGGCACTCCTACCAGAATACGCTTGGGAGCAAGTTGTTCTGGTGTTGGATGAGTCGTGCGAGATAGACATCCCTATTGATGAGGGGATTGAGGTTCTCCATGATGCGATGAACTAGTACATACTGTGGCATCGCTGAGATATCATTTTGAATGCATCGCCAGAAACCTCACAGCTGAGCCAAGAACTACCCCTTCCAAATTCAAATGTTGACACGGAGCAGCTGACGCTATCAATGTGCAGGGAGCTAACAATGAGGATGAGCAGCCAATGCCACCACCTGTCCTAGAAGCTCTCAATGAGGATGATGGGACATCAGCAATAGAAGGTGATAAATGGGTAGATGATTTAGAAGTTAATGATCCAACATCACCTTCACCGGCATCTCCACCTCCCAAGAGGCCAGCGGTACCTCGTATGGTCAGCACATATGAAAAGGCTCCATCAGCAGACGTCGACAAGTTTTTAAACGTATTGAAGAAGGCTTCATCTTCTGGTGAAAAATCTGTAGCTTGCAGTGCCTCTCAGCAAAAGGAAAAGGATCAAAACCTCAATTTCTTTGCATCAGATGATGTCCCAATGGATTATGATCATGGCAAACCATTCTTGTATTGGTGGGATCTGCTGGAGGGCCCATGGGAATTGAATAAGCTGCATGAATGGATCATGAATGCAATGAAGCAAGGCATTCAAGGAATCACCGTGCATGTCCCAACTAAGGTTTTTCTTGGCGTTCTCCCATACCATATTGTGATCGATTTCGAGGATTTGCACAGACTTTACCATCGACAACACCTCGACGTGAATCTCATTTCCGTATGGGGCTTGTAAGTCTATATGTACCACATACATGAGTTTTAAATACATATGTATTTTATTTCAAGTACCTGAGCAACCTATTCTGCAGGATGCAATGGAGGGAGGAAGAATTGACGCACGGCAGGTTCAAGGTAGCGTACCTTGACCCAGCACATATAAGTGAGCCAGAGCACAAGCTCAAAATGACGGAAACGATCAAAGCACAAATAGAAGTAGCAGAGACACAAACGGAGAAAGATGCTATAAAAAAAAGCCCATAGAGAAGAAATGCACAAAGTGTCTGTATACATTGCAAAAGTAATGAAGAAAAAGGTTGGCAAGGATTATATCATGGCTCCTTATGGTTTTGAGTAAGCTAGTTTTAATTACTATATATATATACTAGGTTCTATTTAATGCCATCTATAATATAAATTATTTGAATATAATGCAGACACCACTGGATGTGCATCATTATTTTACCCAAGCTAGGAGAAGCAGTGGTCCTCGACTTAGCCAGCTATCATAGAGATAGGTACAAGGATTTCATAGGTATTATACAAAAGTAAGACATTACTTGGTAGTACTTAAATGCATGTTGACATTCTATGCACCTAAGTTGTATTGCTAACTCTTGTGTTTATATCCTCAAAGTGCGTACAAGCTTTACATACTAAAAGGCAGGGTCCACAATCCCAAAAGGACGAAAGCTATGAAAATAATATATCATAGATTCGTAAGAATATAAAAACTTGGTTTTTTTCATATAATGTAGACTTGTCATTAATAACAACTCATCATTTTTCTATTTATTTGCAGTACCACAAGCAATCTCCCGGCTCTGTGCTATGCGGATATTACATGTGCAAGTTCATCAGAAACAATGGGAGGTACCGAACGAACCCTGAAGACATAAGTCTCTTATACACTGCCATGTGCTGACTTCCTAATGGTAATACATCCTAATCTTCATTTACTGTATACCTGCATATGCCTACCGTCGACAGTAACTATAGCAAGATTGAAGACTAACAAATTGACAATATTTGTACGGACATGACGAGGTTCATCCTACGCGACATTTGTCACGAGGATAGAGCATTCGTTGATAAAGATGGCGTGTTGATGGCGGACGAGTGCACAAATCTTCGTAGATGGGCGTAATAGTTTTAATATTAGCGTTTTAATAATGTGAATTATATATTACGTACGATGCAGTTTTTAATAATGTGCACTATTTATTATTCAAGTTTGTTGTTACGTGGTTGGAGATACATATTTGATGGCTAAAAACTGGCTGGAAAAAAAATAATAAATAATTCACGGGAAATAATATATTGAATGGGAAAATACATATTCCTAGCGGGAGGCATAAGCACCCACCAGCACAGAAACCATTTGTGCTGGCGAGTGATGTAACCACACCACCAGCACAAAAAGCATACGTGCTAGCGGTGGCTAACGTCGCCTGCCAGCAGAGAGCGGGCGAGCACCTGCCAGCATAGATAACGTTTATGCTGGCTCAAGGTTGCTGGCGCAGCATAAATCTGTACTAGCCGCCAACATAAAATTTTTGTGGCGTAGTGATAGACCGTGTGCTGTGTTCACTGTTCACACACTCTATATATACTATCGACCTGTTTGACTTGAGCTTTCGCTCGACCGTTGACAACGTGTGGCCCTAGCCCAGTGGTGGCTGGAGCTCGCGAAGTACTAGTAGTTATTAGTCCGTGGGTGCATACGGCCAAATATGTCAACGGAGAGTCGGAGACTTTCAAGATAAGGGTGACAGCTAACCATGTAAACGCTTCCACCACATGGGCTAGGATAGCACGAAATTTGAGCTGCATATATAAGACCGGATTTGAGGCACGTCGACTCGTACACATCATGCTCACCGTCAAATACAGTGACGCGTCGCCCCTGCCTGGGTTTGCAGATTGACTCACGAGTCACGAACCTTTACCCACAGGCGACAGATATTCCAGTCAATCTAACAAACCGTTACGGACAGATAAATACCAAATCTTCGCCGACACGTACTAAGCGTGACAGGACAAACCATATGATTACTGTATATATAGTGTCATTTTTTATAGGGTTTGATTTTACTACTCTGAAATCCTTAACATGCCTTTTTCCTCTCTGATTAGAACTCAGCTTCCATCCAACATTTTTCTCCCAATTGTCTTTGGACCCGGGACCAAAGGGCATTTAATCCCGGATCAAAAATCCACCACCGACGGCCACCGACGGGAGCCTTTTAGTCCCAGTTGGTAATACCAATCGGGACTAAAGAGTCCCCTTTAGTCCTGGTTGTAATGGCTACTGGGATGAGGGAGCTTTTTATCCCGGTTGAAAATACCAACCGGGACTAAAGGCCCCTCCCCTAGTCCCGGTTGGATTTACTTTAGTCCCGGTTGGTAAAGGGGACCTTAAGTCCCGGTTGGTGTTTTCAATCGGAACTTCCGAGGCCTTTACTCTCCCCCCTCTCCACCTTATCTCCTCCTCTCCCCTCCCTTATCTTCTCTCCTTCTCCTTTATCTCCTCCTCTCCACTCCCTTATCTCGCACAGGCAGGCGGAGTGGCGGAAGGCACAAGCGGCGCGGGCCAGCCTTTGGCGGGCGGGCAGCCAGCGCGGCGGCCGGGCGGCACGGATGGCCTGCTGGCGAGCGGCGGGCGGGCGGACGGGTGGGCGAGCGGCGAGCGGGTAGCGGGCAGCAGGCGGGCGAGCGGCGGGTAGCCAGCGCGCTCGGTGCGGGTGGCCCAATTTTTTTATTTTTTTGAACCTTTTTAGTCCCGGGTGAATGACCCGGGACTAAAGAACTCCCCTTTTGTCTCGAATAGTTAGTCCCGGTTGGATTTTCGGGATCTATGACCCTTACTAACCAGGACTAAAGGTGCGTTTTCCAGTAGTGAATGGATCATGCCCTTATACCTCCTTCACGATCTAACATGACCCTAACTAATTTTAGTTAAAAAGATATAGTAGTTTAGTCCAACTCTGGTCTTAAAATTGTTAGGCTTTTTTGTTATTGTTCCTTAATTAACATGTAGCATCCACATTGTAGAACCCATATGCAATGTGGATCCAATATTATCCGTTCTGAATTTTGTTCTGAATTTATCCATTATCTGAGTATTTATCACAATTTTTGTTCTGAATTTATCCGCTATCTGATAATTTATCACAATTTCTAAGGAAACCGAACTATTTTGTTTCATTACTTTTATTCTAAAGTACAATGTTAGCTAGTCATACGGCATTAGCGTTGCATAAACTCTGAAGTAGAGAGCACAGTTTTGCCAGTCATAATTTTTTTTTTGATAAAGGCCAGTCATATTCATATCCAGCCGCAAGAAAGTATAGAGGCTGTGGATATTTTAAAAAGCACATTATTAAAGGCCAAGCCAATGCAATCACGAAACATTCACTGACAAATATCACCAGCCACAACTTTCTTCGCTGCTGCATAACGTTATGCGTGCAAAGGTTCGGCACTGGTACAGGTATGCAGAAGGTTCAACATATATCAAACAAGCAGTATCCAGAAATATACATTACACTCCATTATATCACTCCAAGACAAGCTATATATAGACAGCAAACAGCTGTTCAGTTGAAACGCACAAGTATACATGACCATTAGTATATGGAATACCACTAATTTTATTACAGCAGCCATGACAAGGCCTTTTATTCCTTACTACTCAAGTACATTACACAAAATCATAAGTTCACAACACAAAATTACGTAAACAACCATATTATTACTAATCGTGCAGTAGTATATATATGTTGGCATCAGATATATCAGTTCTTTTTAGATGTCTTATGGGTGCCAATCACCACTGCCAGCACTCCCAGACCCGCTTCCTGAGCCACTTCCATATCCACTGCCGCTTGAACCAATTTGTCCACCACCGCCACCACCACCTTGACCACCCGCTTGAGTGTATCCACCGCCATAAGGGCCATATCCGCGAGCCTGACCATACCCAGAGCCAGATCCAGAACCTTGTCCCGATCCACCATTTTGTCCACCACCACCACCTCCACCTTGGCCACCTCCCTGAGCATACCCGCCGCCATAGGGCCCATACTCGCCAGCCTGACCGTACCCAGAGCCAGATCCAGAACCTGAGCTAGAACCCCCGTATTGTTCTCCACCACCACCTCCACCCTGACCACCTCCCTGAGCATATGTGCCACCATTGGGCCCATACCCGCCAGCTTGACCGTACCCAGAACCCGAACCGGAACCAGACCCAGAACCCCCATATTGTCCTCCACCACCACCTCCACCTTGGCCGCCTCCCTCTGCATATGCCCCACCATTAGACCCATACCCACCAGCATGACCATACCCAGAACCGGAACCGGAACCATATCCTGATCCACCATCTTGTCCACCGCCACCGCCTCCCCCTCCACCACCTCCTCCCCCAGCACTCACATATCTCGCTACCCTTGCAGCATTGGCTAGTCCAATGCTAAGGAGGACGATGAGGCTAAGGGCTACGAACTTGGTTCTAGCCATTCTGAGCTACCAAAGCTCTTTGTGAAACTGAAGGATGGGATGAGTAGGAAGTGAAGCCTGCAAGGGTATTAATAGTGCTGGGTGACCATGCAATGCGCTGTGCAAAATGACACTTGCTTACTAGTTGTTCATCATGAAAAAGAAAACGACATGGTAGGTACTGCGTGACTTTTGGGAGGCAGATAGATGACACTCTTTTCTTCTCAGTCGGCCTGACTTCACGTGTGAATAATATTGAGTGGATAATGCGGCTGGTGGGGATCGTCAAGAAGTTTTGAATACCATGGACTCAACGGCGGCCCAGGCATTTGACCATCGATCTATACCAAGTTAAACCGTGTGTCTTAATGCTTTCTCTGCACACTAATGATGATCTGTAAAAAGATGCAGCGGCTGCAGCCTTTAGTTCCATATGGAGAGTGCACCCAGTTAACAGTCAGCGTGTGCACTGCATGTTACATCGATTAATCAAGTAAATATTACAGGAGGCAATAGGGTGCATGCAGATTTTGAGACATTTTCCCAAGTTTGATGAAATTTCGTGAGGCCTGACAGGAAATCTGAGACGAATTCTATTTGACCGGTTCAATAAACTGAGATTTCAGGTTTATATAGCTGCGGTAATAGGGCCCGTAAATCATGCCATGGATCCCACACGTATGAACAAGCAGTGTAGATTATGTAGCTAGCACACAGAGAGCTAAGCTGCATGGCATTCAGCCTGTGTGTTTGACCGACCGAACGAGTAGTAGTTCAAGTTATGGCGAGGGACGACCTCTCTCACGCGTTGAAGATCGAATGCATGGATGAAGTAGCATGCAAACGCGATCGACAAGCTGTTAGGCACTCAGCGACTGTGACGTGTACTACTACGGTCCACTGTACTACTGTTCAGACGCACACACTGATAAGCACTGATAAGTGATGACACTCATATATTGTCGGCCTGCAGTTTGACTCGAGCTTTGGCCCGACTGTCGACAATGCGCGAGGGGCACCGTACCGAGGCGCAGTGGCTGGAGCTGGACAAGACCAGATTTCGAGGCAGGTTGTATGGAATCTTGCTCACCGCCAAACACTGGCGGATGGAGCTACGTAGAGGCTAACGTGGGCCATGGCCAGCGCTGGAGAAATTTCCGCGAAGTGAAAGACCGCCTGCTAGAGCTGCTGCAAATTTGCATGGCTGCATAGCTTTCATCGAGAGGTGGGTGTTTGATAGGAGGTGTTAAATTTTAGCATGATCACATCAGATGTTCGGATACTAATTAGAAGGATTAAACATGAGCTAATTATAAAATTAATTGCACATATGGAGTCTAATTTGCGAGACGAATCTATTAACACTAATTAATCCATCATTAGCAAATGGTCACTGTAGCATCACATTGTCAAATCATGGACTAATTAGGCTTAATAAATTCATCTCGCGAATTAGACTCCATCTGTGCAATTAGTTTTGTGCAATTAGTTTTATAATTAAATTATGTTTAATACTCCTAATTAGTATCCAAACATCCGATATAACAGGTGCTAAAGTTTAGCAGGGTATCCAAACACCCCCTCAGTATATATGCTTTTTCAAGCTAGCTATAATATTTTAATGCAGATAATTTGCTAAGTAAGCATTTTATTTACCGATTCTCTTGGAGGCATTGACATATCTGATTGCTTTTTCAAGTTAGTTATAATATTTCAACGCAGATAATTTGCGGTTACGTAATATAGTATTTTGTTGAGATCATGATGCGTTAATGCTAGCTCCGCCGCTGCCTTCAAACACAGCGGCGTGCCAATACCCGGATTTGCAGAAACGATGCACGGACCTTATTATCCGACAACTGAGAGACAGGTGCTTTTGTAACACACCATGACGAGTAGAGCCTTCACCGAACAAATTAAATAATAGTTTCCTGACCGATACAATATTTAGCAGAATACAAAAGTATATGCAGCCAACGTTATGTTTACTGACCGTATTCTCATTTCGCAACCCATGCAGGTGCTCTATTTTTCAAAAAGACAACTGTTACCCCAAAAGTGATATTTTTCCCACAGTATTTTCTACGGGTCGACAGTTTGTGACATTATGTACAGTACGGAGTATCTATCACATCCTACGTTTATCGCTAACCCCTTGTTTACTTCACCCCTAACTCCCAACTTTAGCACTATGCAAAAAGAAGATTCCTCATCACATCAAACTTGCGGTACATGCTGGAGTACTAAATGTAGATGAAATTAAAAACTAATTGCACAGTTTTGTTGTACTTTGCGAGACGAATCTTTTGAGCCTAATTAGTCAATATTTGGATAATAATTCACAAATACAAATGAAACGCTGCAGTGTGCTACAGTACTGTAACAGTAATTTGGCACCTCCCAATTTTGCCAACTAAACGAGGCCTAAATTTGTTATACTGTCGTCTGTCGACCACTGACCGAATGCTACAGACCTAAGCATTGCCATAGCTTAAGCAGGGCCAGGAAGAAAAAGGCTCCAACTTGCTCCAGACATTGGGCCTAAATTGCGCTGAGCCGAGCAGCCTCCAGTCTATCTCAGCAACTTTAGCCCATCCAGGCCCAAAATGCTTAATTGACTGGCTTGGTAAGAGACAAGGGCGCCTGAAAAAATTGTACCTGCCCAACCACGGGTCCACGGCTTGCTGCCCAATATTGGACATGTTGAGGAGATAGGCCAGAAATGAATTTTTCTTTGACCCGAGCCCGTCCCAACTGACAAATGCTCAGTCTACTCCAGTCTCCAGCCATGTAAATATACTTTTTTAGATGAAGGAGGCCTTATTTAAAAACAAGTTCTTGCCTCTCTACAACAAGACAATACACACAACCATTACAAAAGAGATTAAAAATTGTAATGAGATTAAAAATAAAGAAGAATGATATGTAATATGCTCTAAGCATCATAGCACCTCACTCAAAATACAACTCAAAACCACCTATCAACCTCATTCCAACTACAGAGAAAAAACTTGACGCGATTGCGTCTATTTTCTTACATGACGAATTGAGATGAACAAAATCCATAAAACTCCATCTCCTACAAAAGGAAGATGATAAACAGTGCATCTAAAGCATCTCATGTAAATAAACTAACCTCCATTTTAAAATAATTAACAACTTTGAACTTTTAGGGTGCACATTTTGATTACTAAATTAAGTAAAGCAAGAAATGTTTCATAATATCATTAGGATTTAGGAAAAAGTCTATATTAGTCCCCTCAAGTATAGATAAAGTCTGGATAACCCTGGTTCATTTTACCTCCTGAACTATGCAATTCGATTCAATTTACCCCTAACATAATTTGTCTTTTTTATTTCTCCATGCATAAGTGGAGTCTTAAATTAAAATTTTGTAAGATGATAGCAGACATCGTAACACCTGTTAGAAAAATATATCTTGAATTTATATCATTATTTTGATAGGGTATGATATTTAATAATAAATTAATTCTTGGGATACAAATTGTATGAAAAATAATAATGAAAAAATCATAATATATTTTTTGACATACATTATGATGTCCACTACCATCCTGGAAATTTTCAAATTAAAATTTAACTTATGTATGGAGAAATAAAAAAAGACAAATTGTGTTAGGGGTAAATTGGACCAAAACATAGTTTAGGGGGTAAATTGGACCAAAACATAGTTTAGGGGTTATCTGAATTTTGGCTATACTTGATGGTAGTAATTTGAACTCTTTCCAGATTTATTATCAAGAGTATTTTAAGATGTAATATATTTACACCTACTTGCACAAATAGTTCATATAAAATCCGAACAGTGAAACGTTGAACAGTAAAGTCGTAGGAACATGAACAATTCCCACTCCAGCAAACACAAGAACTTACTTTATTCAGTTTCAAACTTTGCATGAACACGGATCTTTGCATCCTCTATCCCCCCATATTTTTTGTTGAATTTCTTATGCACTTGTTGATGTGTTTTTAATCGAGGGAGTACGGAGTACCGTTGAGAGGGCTGGAGCATGGGATATGTTCTCAACCTATATAGGTGGGGATCCGCCTATAAAGAGAGAAATCAAGCAGCCTTGGTTTAGCGATTGTATGTAAGATGGTTTCAGATAAATTGGAGTCTTTTTTGAGCCGACTAATGTCAGATTTCAAATCGAGCAATCGACAATGTAGAGTCCTTGTAGTCTCTTTCATTTATGGACTCCGAGGAATCCACAAGTGACCTGTTCGTTCATATAATCCTATAAAGAAATAACTTTTGTATGTGGAAATCTTGATTCAAACAAGCAACCGAATTAAGCATTGATTTCGAGGCTACCATGAGATCCTTACATAGTAACATTGGTCATCTTTGTTACAAAAACATCATGATAGTTTCTATGGTCCCCTTATCATATCTCAACAAATTCTGTTTTTCCCACAGGGTCGTGATGTCTTTGTATGGAAACACGGGCCTATTCAATAATTTCTATTTGTGGTGCACTATTTTGTAGAATGTAGGTAATAATGGTTATGTCCTGTTCGATAGGTGGGTATTAGCTAGAGAACACAGGAGAACCGGCCCATTTTGAATAGCAAATGTCCACATAACTAACTATTATCTTCGTTCTCAAATATACGACGTTTATACCAAATTAGTTAACTTCATTTTCAAATTTATTTTTGAAATAATTTGTTTATCCTATGTTTAAGAACGTAGAAAGTGTTAAATGTGTTCGTATTACGGGTTGTAGGCAGTCCAGTTCAACTGGAAGATGCCGAATGCAACACCACAAAGAGTAGTGCTGAAGAAGCCCACTAAACCCCACAAGCAATTCTATTTTCCTTTTAGAATTATTGTATATTCCCTTCGTTCCAAAAAAATAAGTCATTCTATGATTCAAAATTTATCCTAAAACACAAGTAAATATACTCAATTTGGCATGTGCGCATGTTACATGACAACATGCAAAAATCAATTAGTGCTAAATTGTAACATCCCTCAAAATTAAGTGATATTAATTGTGCCATTTTGCAAAAATTTAAAACTTTTTGTTCGATTGTGTAAATCATATAAATACACGGTCAAACTTAAGGACAATCCTCTCACCTTTCCTCAAATTCAAAAGTTAGTAATTAAATTTGTGCACTTAAATTTAAAACATGCTTGCACGTTTGATTTGGATTTCTTTTGGTTTAATTTGGATTTCAAAGGTGAGTTTGTATTTTTGGATCTAATCCAAAATACAAACTAAAGCCAACATGTAAATAGCATAATAAAATCTAAGGTGACTAACTTTAACTTTGCACCCGAGCTAACACTAGCCAATTAGCTCGGCTTGACAAGTTAATAATCTGCTAATCTCTCTCTCTCTCTAAATCTCCTTTCTTTTGCCTTTGGACGCTAACCCTCGAGCTAATCAAGCCTGCTAACTCACCTAGTACCTAATCACATGCTTCAACCCATCTAACAGCTCGACCAAACCGCTAACAACGCAATCTGACTCTAACATGGCCTGCTTTTTAACCAGCTAACTCAGCCGGCCCAGCCTGCTCTTTTTCTTCTCACGTGAGCACAAACCAGCAGAGCAACAACCAACCTGCAAATCAGTTTAACTTCCAGACCAAACCATCGTGGAGACCCACGAAAAGCCCAGCTCTTTCTTCGTGTGCAGCCACGCCTGACCAAGATCCGGTCCACCACTGGACCTGTTGGGCCCGTACGCATGCGCCAGCCCAGTTTAGCCTGCTCCGCTCTCTAGCCCAGCAGCCGGCCCGCACCATTCCCCTTTCCCCTTGCTCCCGACGCACGCGCGGGACAGTGACAGCCCCGCCACGCATGAACGCGCCTGCCCCTGTGTCGCTTTTGCGCTGTCCACCGTCCATCGCCGCCTCGGAACCCTAGCCGCAGCGTCCAAATACCTCGCACCGGCCACTCCCCAGCTCTAGCCTTCATTGGGGTTTTTCCCTGCCCAACACCACAAGGAGAAAGAGAGAAGGGAGAGAAGCTAGGGAGGAGGAGAAGGAAGGAGGAAGGCGGAGGAGGAGGGACCGCCATTGACCCAAAGTCGGAGATGTCGCACCATCGGAGCACTGATGCACCGCCGCCCCTGCGCCTGAACGACTCCACCGCCGTTGCTACTCGCCCTGTTGTGCACCAACCTGCCACCGCACCGCCAACCGTCATCCACGAGACCCATCAGTGAGCCATCCATCCAAGCTGTCGCCTTGTCCCTGCCGCTTTGCCATCGCCACTGTGTTGCCAGCCTTCGTGCCGTGAGTGTTGTTGCTGGTGCTGCAGTCGTCACCATCCCATACAGCCGCGTCCTCACTGCGGTCCTAGAGAGCCAAGACCCCGCGTGCGATTGCCAGCCATAGCAATGCCCAAGGTCGCGCACGCGCAGCCTAGCCGCACCGTGCACCCACTGGTAAGGCCAAGGCCGAACCTTGGCCAGGCAGCCCCACACCGCGCCCGTCTCTCCATGCACCGTACCAACCTGTGTCGTGCCTCACCTTGCTGCCGCCCGCGCCATGTCGCGACATCGTGGACGTGGTGACCGCGCGCCCTTGCCGTGACGCTGCGCACCCGACATCCTAGCACGCCGCCGTGGGGCCGTTGCAGCCAAGCCCCGTGGGGAGCTAAAGGCACGACCTTTGTGCCTCGACGAGTTTCGTCTTGCCAGTCCTTGCCGTGGGAGCCCAAGCCGAGCCTTCTAGGAGTAGCCTAACTAAACCTTCGCGAGCTTGCCGTCGCCGCCTGAGCACCGCCGCACCAAAACTGTCGCTCCATCGCTAACCTTTACCACGCGATCCCCTAGGCAGCTTAGCCGTCTCAAGGTAAGCCCAAGCGGCCAGATTTGGCCCCTGGCTCGCCTTGGAATCGCCGGGAGGGCCAACTCCGATGAGCCCCGGCCGCAGCTGCAGTGGAGGGGAAGGGAAAGGAGGTCCCCGCTGCAGGAGTCTGACACCTGGACGCAGTCCATCTGAGCCACAGTCTACGGTTCACGGTGGACTGGCGCCTTAACCGCGCCGTGGATCGAGCCTAAGTGGTAGTCATGCCACTGCGTGGACCGCTACATTAGCCTATCGCTACCTTGCAGCTAGCGTAAAGCCACCTATAAAGCATACATGGCAGCTAAGTCAGCAGCCACGTAGCTGACACATAGGCGCCACCTCTTTCTAACAGCTAACCTATAGATTGTATGTAGCTAGCCTACAGCTGACACGTAGATGCCACGTGGGTGCCACGCCAGCACATGGGGCCCACTGACAAGTGGACCCTTTAACCGTTGACTCGTTGACTGAGACAACGCTGGCATCACCGGGCCCAATGATGATCTCAGCAGGGGACGTGGGGCGCTCTGGTGCTGCCATGTGTCGTCCTCTGGTGATTTCTAATTTTCTTTAACTAAATAAAATTCTAGAAATTGATTTAAACTTCAATAATTCATAACTAATTCATTTGAACTCCAAAAAATATGAAACCAGTTGTATTAAAATCGAACCCTTGCTGATTGTAGTTAGTTTGGTGTTATTTGGCTCTTCTATTTTGGAGTTCTTGATGGTTTTGCTTAAGATGTATTGCTTGTTATTTATTTTTGCATTGCATCTCGTGTATGCTTGTAGACCTGTTTGAAGACCCGAGCTGCGACAACTAAGAAGACCCTGATAATTGTTCAACCTGTTTGCCTTGTTACCTACCTGTGCACTAGCTACAGAACCCTAGATAGTCCACCTTACTTATCCACTCACATGCTTTTTGAGTTATGGATGGGCATATGCTATGGATTTGGTGATGGGATTCCTTGTACACTCCCGCATGTGTTTTGGGTGTGTGTGATCCCTTGACATGTTTTGGCAGGAGCGAACCACGGTTGGTGCTGAGGAGTGCCTTGCTAGGGGAGAGGTTTCTGGACTCTCTCCACCCCCTATACCTATTGCGGGAACCTTGTTTGACACTGAGGAGCAGGTGACGTACTTGTACGTTGCAGGTGCTTCGGCACATATTTTGTGGAGTTGAGTGCTCGCTTTTGGCTCTTAAGGACCGAGTCAGTTTACCACCAGTCGTAGTATCTAATTACGTACATACCGTTCACCTTGCTATGGGCATGGTTCAGTCTGAGACTAGTGGTGGATAGTGCTCAGCCTGTAGGCGGATTGGAGGATCAGTGTAAGGAGTTCGAGGTGTTGACCTGCTCTGACTAGATTATGTCGTACGTACATCTATGGGCCCACCAAAAAGTTTGAACAGGACACCGAGATGTTTCTGATATGGAGGCTATGGTGCAGGACGGCGTAGTCTACGTGACAAGATAGGAACTAGTCCAGGATTAGAAAAGTACTTGTAGCAATCAGAGTAGGACTCGCCTAGTTGAATCCGATTAGTATTCTTATAAAACAACCGACCTGTAACCTTGTAACCTTGCCCTGGCAATATAAGGCGAGGCAGGGAACCCTCCAAAGCAATTCAATCCAACCAACACAATTGAGCCCGAACCTGTCTAAATTGTATGTTTGTGTTCACCTTCGAGTTCCTGATCTCGGCGAGCCCCACAAACTAAACACTACCTCGGGCACCCCCCCGGTAGGTTGCTGGGTCTAAAAACCGACAACTGGCGCGACAGGTAGGGGACCTCACTGAGAATCCACTGGCGAACTCGATGACCCAAGTCATCATCAAGCCAATCGTTGCATTCGAAGCGAGCACGACGTTCATTTTTGGTTCCTGGGTTTGCATCGCAGACAGCGCTTGAAACTTCCACCGCCATATTGTGTCAACCCCAGAGAAGAAACAATAAACAATGAAGCTCCAACACTAAGCTCTGGAGGATCTCGTCTAGAATTTCGACGAATTTTCAATTTCTGACTTAGTCAGAGGTTGGGGGGACGAGTCCGAGTGCAACTCGACTTCTCTCGCTAGTCTGATTGACCCGCATGAGCTGGCGCATAAGCCATCGTGCAAATCGGACTACTACTCAAGTTGATTCACGTTTGGACTCCGCAACACGGTTGTTGTTTACCAAGCTACCCTATCCAGATCACAATCCGACATGGATGTGATCGAAGACCTCGACTACTACTCGAACTCGGATGTGGAGAACCCTTTATCAGGTCCGCAGCAAGGCCTGGTGATCACATCGACTCCCCAAGGTAGATTCATCTACTGGCCCAATATGAAACCATCTGCTCTCACCAAGGACGAAGATTCACACATTATCGCTAACCTCGACACTCTCCCAAACTAGGAGGGAGCTCTTCTTTCGCCCATCTACGAAGAAGGCAGCTCCATGGAGGTCATCACTTCAAGCTCGGGAAACTACTCTCCAGAACAAGAACTCTTCGCTCTCGTTGCTGGATAAGAGGGTGAAGAAGAAGAGCAATTGGATAGAAATCCGCGGCATGAACATCACCCGGATGATGTCTTGCAGGATGAGCTCACCACCAACATTGCCGGAGAGGAGACTGAAACTCAAAGAACTCGACGGCAAACAAGAAACACCACAAGAGCAGAGCACCACCACCTCCTTGCAGCAAACCTACTAATCATGAACCTGGATAATGCGTTTGAAGCAGTTCAATTGCATCAACATCATACTCCCCTTGTCACCATCGCATCCATTAATCTCATTACCCACGCAATGCCACAGAACAAGCACACTAGACAATTGGCTGAACTGGCAGAGCGCGCGTACGAACAACTCGATCAGCAGAAACCGATACATTCAGTTCAATGCACTCCATCCCAGCATAGTCAATATGGCAGTAGCCATAGACGTACTCCATCCCGACCAAGTCAAATTGGAGGCGCTAGACCAAGCCAAGCTTTAGCAGAGGGTAGTTGGGTGGGACCCTCGGGAGGCCGTGGCCACCGTGGGGCTAACCTGGAGCTTGAACGCCTGGTAGAAGATCTTCGCAGCAAGATCAATGCCGGCCGCAACGCCCGTACTATCATTGACGGACGCCGCCGCAAATGAGAGCAAGAAGTCGAACACCTAGGGGATGATTCTAACGGGTTCGCCGCCTTCTCCAGACGTGTGAGGAGGACAATTCTACCTGAAAAATTCAAGCCCCCGAGTATCACCAAGTACGATGGCAAGTAGGATCAAGTCCAATGGCTCCGATGCTACTTGTTGTCAATGCTAGTAGCTGGGGGAAACGACAACACCAAAGTCATCTACTTTCCCATCTACATGGAGGCGGTGCTGCTCACATGGCTCGAATCATTGGATAAGAACTCCATCGACACATGGGTAGGTTTCACAGCTTCGAGGTCTTCAACTGGTGACAACATGCCCTGCAGTTGAAGACAGTTCTAGATTCGAGGAAATAGGAGAGTGCTAGCCACCTGCTAGGGCTCCGGCCGTTAGGTGGGGTTTGGACGACTAGCTACTATTCACGCTCCATCCAGGCTGGTACAGATGTACAACCTCTGTAGAGTGTATAAACCTATAGCTATAGTCCGTGTCCACTAGTTATGGACAGTACTGTTGACTACCGCTACTTCTGACTAGACTTATACTATTCTTCTACCTCCCCCTTTTATTGAGTTGGCTGGCGTTTGCCGTTGAGATGCGAGGGAAGGGAGCTCTCACATCGCCTAGTGTGTTTGGGTGCTAGATTCATGGGTAAAGGATCCGGTGGTTTATCACGACTTCCTTGATGTGAGGTGTTGACCTCGAAGATGGTATTGCTTTGACGCATCCTTAATTGCTGCTGCTGCTACATAAACCTCTAAAGCCAGATATAGGTTTATCCATGCATATAGTGTTATTTCCCTGTTTCCTTGGCTTGCTGCTATTGGGAGTTAACATGGGTCTATCCGCTTCTCGGGTAGACTTTGGCTTTTCAAGTTCAGCCGACTGCAACTTGATGATGGATGAGAATACTAGGGTGTTGTTCTTCTCTCAAGTTGCCTGATGGATATGGAGATCCACTTGTTTGATGCGCTGCACTTCATATATCTTTTTCTTCTATTTGATTCAGTCCTGAAGGACTTGTACTGGCATATGTGCCATGATGTTGTATATTGTATGTAGGTATTAGTTTGATTCTCGCTTCTACATTGGCTTTTGTATGAAATTGTACTATCTGAGATAGAGATTGCACGTGATAGCCGTTTTCTAGGACTATCACAGAGGTGCAGAGGCTTGGATTCTCATAAATGAGAATTCGGGTCATTTCATAAATAGTGACAATTAAGCCGTTTCATAAATAGTGACAATCAAGATTATTTTAGCTTTTCTAAAATTTGTTGGTGACTTTTTTTTTTATGGAGGGAGTATGTTACTTAAATTTATTTAGTTATTTTTTTTAATAAAAACTAATGGTTGGATTAGTGGTCTGATTGGTGAACCATGAACCGCTAACGAGCGGTCAGCTGTCTACTGTCTTCTTTTTATGCCACTGGGCCGCACCTTTTTTAAGACTGGGGATATTTTGATCCTTTTTTGTTGTTCACCCATGTGAAACCGAGTCTTTTCAAAGACAAACGAGGTCCCAAAAAGACAAACGAAACACCCAGACCAAGCAGTGTTACTGTGTTCTAACTGACTACAAAATCCTTCAAGTGCCTGCCCAAGATAAGGAAGGAGCACGGTCGGTCGCCAAGCAGCCACGGATCCCATTTCTCGATTATTACCTTCACTCTTCCAGGTCCATCTCTAGTCTATCGCTGCAACTGCACTCACACACAGTCAGAGCTCCCTATTGACATGAACATCGCGTCGGCAGCGCTCGTGTTCCTCGCACACTGCCTTCTGCTCCACCGGTGCATGGGGTCTGAGGCGGGAGGCGTGTTCGACCACGGGCGCCACGGCGTCAGCCTCGTCCGGGTCGAGGCGCCGTCGAGGTGCGGTGGCGGCACGCCGTCGTCCCCGCCCGGCGCTGACACGCCGCCGCCGAAGCCGCTGCTGGTCGCCGCGCCGCGCGAGGCCGGGGAGTACCCGGTGCTCGTCTTCCTCCACGGCTACCTCGTCGTCAACTCCTTCTACTCCCAGCTGCTCCAGCACGTCGCCTCCCATGGCTTCATCGTCGTCGCACCTCAGGTAATAATATAAGCAGTTCATCAGTTCGTCCAGTTCTGTTAGCTTTCTTTCCCATGACAAGATTCCGGGCAGCTGTACACGATCTCCGGTGCCGACGCCACCGAGGAGATCAACGCCGCGGCGGCCGTCATCGGCTGGCTCGCCGGCGGCGGCCTCTCCTCCGCGCTGCCGCCCGGCGTCCGAGCGGACGCCACCAAGGTGTCCGTCTCCGGCCACAGCCGCGGCGGCAAGGTGGCGTTCGCGCTGGCTCTGGGACACGCCAAGCTCGCCATCCCCCTCGCCGCGCTCGTCGCCGTGGACCCCGTCGACGGCATGGGCATGGGCAGGCAGACGCCGCCGCCGATCCTCACGGGCAGAAGCGGTGCCCTCCGCGTGTCGGCGCCGGCCATGGTCATCGGCACGGGGCTCGGCGAGCTGCCCCGTGGCCCGCTGCTCCCGCCGTGCGCGCCAAGGGGCGTCAGCCACGCGGCGTTCTGCGACGAGATGGACCCCGCCTCGGCGCCGGCGTGCCACCTGGTGGCGAGGGACTACGGGCACACGGACATGATGGACGACGACACGCCGGGCGCCAGGGGGATGCTCACGCGCGCCATCTGCAGGAGCGGCGGGGCCAGGGCGCCCATGCGGCGGTTCGTGGGCGGCGCCACGGTAGCGTTCCTGAAGAGGTGGGTCGGAGGGGACGGCGCCGCGCTGGACGGCATCAGGGCGCGCCCGGAGCAGGCGCCCGTGGCGCTGTCCGTCGTGGAGTTCCTCGGTGACGAGGCGATGGCGCAGATAGCTTAGAATCTAATCCTTAGATTGTAGGATCTGTCATCTGCAGGACTGTGTTGTGGCGACAGGAACTCGACACGTCGAAATTACAGCTTGAAAAGATGAAATGGATGTGTGTGCGTAGATTTTTGTAGAAAACGGATACGAAGATGTGTAGATATTTTGCATGGCGAGCTTGTTGGACCACGACGGCGGCGACTGGCTGGCCGTCGATGAGACGACCCGATGGTCACTGGGCGACGGTGCAACGACCGTCCCCACCCGAGCTCATGAGCGTCCCTGCGCCATCGGTGCACGGTGCCACGCTCGGTGAGGGTCTTCGCCGGCGCCGGCGATACTCGCGCAGACGCGTTTGAATCGCGTTAACTCTTACTCTTACCAATGCTGGACCGGACAAAGACCACCTGAGACTTTGGGCAGGATGGGCTGCAAGTTCAGTCCCCCATGGCCATCCCACAACAACGATGGCCAGACAAATGAAACGAGAAGTCAGGAAATAAAACCACAAAAACCTTATCATAGTACAGACGCTAACATACTAAGCAAGCACGAATCTAGAATTTGACACAGGTGGACAGGTTCTACCTCAATGAACCTGAAAAGTAATCTACACACTCAGGTCTGAATTTCCAGGATCTATGTGTTTGGTTCTCTTGCTGGTTACCTCGGTGCTCATGCGTTCAAGTTCTTTCCTCACCAAGCCAGGCAAAAAAAGCTTGCTAGTTACTTTCAATTATCAGTTGGTTAAAGCCATGGAGAATGGGAATAAACTCATGCTAGCAGCTAATGCCAAAATTAGTTGAGGTGAAGAACTGAATATTCTTGTTATTATTACGTGCATAGTGGACAGCTGTAACAACGGGTGACGAGCCGTATGTGTGTGGTAATTTTACTTATAGATTTGTGACGAGCTCCTTTTGAGCTTGTGTGTGTCAGTGTGTGTGCGTGGGCGTGTGGCAATGTTACTTATATGGCAGCAACCTTCAGCACAATCGTCCCAGCATTGTGGTTGATGACAAAAGCAGGATGCTAGGGCATCATGTCGAGTACGGAATTTTGGAGTTGGAGCTCATAAAGTGTTTTACATGATATAATGTTTTATATATGTATCAAAGTTCAATTGTGTTCATCATGTTTTGGCATGGGGACTTTAATTTCAATCCTAATATTGTATCACTCTCTTTCCATAATAGCAATAACTATGGATTCTATCTCGACTATTATAATGTCGGCCAGTAATGATCAATGGCCTGAGTTTCTTCTACCTTTTCAACGACCAACATGGTAGTTTTAAGCCTTGAGAACGGAGGAGGTGACTTCCTTTAGCATTGCTTTACTAAGATAACAGATTCATGGTATTCTGTATGTAACCAAATGCATGGTTGATAAAGTAAATCCTCACATATTAGTCCATGCAGAATCTGTGTTCCGGAAGCCTGGAACCAACAGAAAAATTATACCAATGAGAGATAAACTAGCAGAAGTGCCCGTACGTGCTACGGGTCTTTACCCTCCCTAAAATAATTATATGCTTATTCCCAATTCATATTTTATGGTGCTATATCACTTTTCTTCTTTTCCTTCCGGATATTCTACCAAGGAAAATTAAAGAAATAGATAAGCTATCACAAGGAGAAAAGTTCATGGATTTCATACCCGGTGCTATCACAAAAATACAGAGGTTTTGGATGTAAATGGATGTTGTGATCTATCACCTTTTTTAATTCATGAGTTATCTGCCATATTTCCTTCATTAATTTCATACCAGGTGCTATCACAAGAATACGGAGGTTCTGGATGTAACTAGATGCTGTGATCCGTCACCTTTTTTAATTCCTAAGTTATCTGCCATATGCCCCTAAAATTTTCGCACTAAAAAAATGTATCTTTGGTGTGCATAATTGAATCACAATTAATTTATTATGTTGATCCAATCATCTAGCAATTTTAGTATTTAGAGTGCTCCATGAATTTATATTTGGTCCCATGCACATCCTCGGCTTGTTCTCCAGCAGTATAATCACTAAGTTAAAATTTAAATTACCAATCCTGATTAAATTAAGGAGGTTCAGCCAGTAACTTGAGGCTGTCTAGGTTGTTTTGCCATTACTAATTTATAATGTACGCAACATCAGGTTTAAACATATATTGAAACTTCTGGTATATAGATTCAGTATGCACGCAACTCCAATTTTAGCTTTCATGCATTAGCATGTTATTACAGACGTATCGCCAACAAAACTTTCAACCTATAAAAAAACAAAAGAAACTGTAAGGCTAAATAAATGCTTACCCTTGATTAGAATTTGTTGGACCACATCTAAATTTAAAACTTTCATGCAAATTCATCTAGCAATTACCGAACCAGCTTGAGCATACTCTGTTGGCGCAAAAAATCGGACGATGACCTTCAGCGTCGGACACACAACCCAGGAGAATCTGCTTAACTCCTGTTCGGGTAATCGCCCTGGTGCAGTTCGCGCGGCGTGCCACTCAATCTGACCTGTTGATTGACAAGGAAAGAGATGTATTAAATTCCAGGGGTTTCGATCGGCTAAAGTTCCGATTTGTCTCGAAAAACATTTCAGCGAATCGGCCGATTTGCTATGAAGATGACCGGCTATAGAACAACCGATAATCACGCAACGATTGTAAAGAAACTACCAGAGTAGACTAAACAACGATGCAAAGCAACACTTGAAATAGATCTAATCGACTGTATAATGATAAATAAGAATAACGGTAATAAAGCCGACAGTTTAAATCTCAAGTTGGATAACTAGTGATAAAACTAGAACAATAGATAAATCCTATAATTCTCGTAAATATCGATAACTTGTGAATAAATCTAAACGAAACGACAGCGATGCCCGAAGTTAAAGCTTAGATATTACTCGATAAACGAAACTTACAAAATCGGCCGGAGATCATGTCGATGCAGCCCTGCCAACTCATACAAACTCGTGATAGAAAAGATGTATTGGCGAAGTTGCCGACTTGAAAGTAAAGTACGATGAAAAAGTAAGTTGTTTGTATTGATTGATGTGTTGTTTTACAAATCTCCAAAGATGGCTATTTATAGCCTATTACAACTGATTTCCTAACCAACTAGGATCTATCTCTAATTTTAAACGAAAATGAATATTTACAAACACAACTCGTATCGGAGTTGGTTATCATACTCCCACGGGCCAATCTTTCTCTATCTTCTTTTTCTAGCCCACCTTAAGCCTATATTGGCCAAAACATTCCAGCCTTTCAATCGGCCGACCTCCACCAACTCCGTCTGCCAATCGCTTGAAACACTGTAGTGCCAATCGGCCGATTCCCAACTATAGCACCAGTCGGTCGATTCCCAATCGTAACCTTTTAATCCACCGCATCGGCCAATCCTTTCCTCTCTTGACGCCAATCCAAAATGTGTCAAAATCTGGCGTCAACACATGCCCCCCAGTTTCGGAGTAAAACATGACTTTTACTTCGAAATTCTTTTTTAACCTCTTCTCCGAAACAAATGTAGCAAAAATCTCCTTCTGTTTCGCGGTCTTCTACCTGATGATTGCAATCATTTCGAACTGGGCGCCTGAGACAACCGCTCCTCCAAAATTTGTGTAGACAGTGCGGTAAAAATTCCGCCTTTACCCCTTCTCTCGGACCATATTTAAATACTGGCGTTCCCTGCCGCTTCTTCTCCACGAGCCCAGTAACTTCCTCCCCTGCAAATCACTTTCCATCTCCTCCCAGCGCCCTTTCGACTTCCAATCGCATTCTCCGGTGATCCTTCTTTCGTCCGCATCCTGCTTCATCCCCTCAATGGTGGCGCCATCGGCAACTCCACCAGCAATGGAGGCTCCACCGGCAGCTCCATCAGCGACGACAGTTCCATCGGCGACCCCATCAGCAACAATGACCTTCATTCCAGAGGTAAACATCCAAAACTTTTCCCTTTTACTTTTTACCGCCCATGCTTTTTTTAGATCTATTCTTAGTTCTTCCCTTTTTCACCTTCTTTAGGCGGTCAGACAGCAAATCACCATCCGCCTTTCCGAAGCTCCTGGTCTCATCTGCCTAGGCCCTATGGGGAACCTAGACCCGACTGACCTGATCAACCTAGAAACCCATAGGATTCCTTTTAAACAATCACCTATGGATTTGAGCCAGTGGTTAGGCACTTTTAGATCTTGGCCGAATGAAACCCCCGGCTAGAAAGAGTGGTCTCAAAGAATGGCCAACTCCAAGAGAGTTCAAAGGGATGAATTAAAAATCAGCCAGTGCATCAATCTATCTTTATCCCAGATGGAGAAGAATGAACCCCTGGTGATAGCGGCTTCTTACTTCTGGTCTGACATGCTTAATGCGTTTCTCTTTGGGCACGGACCCATGACCCCAACTCTGGCCGATGTCCTAATATTGACCGGCCTCGATATTTCCTCCCCCGATACACCCTTTAATTATCTGATCAAGCCGACCCATCGGCTGGAAACGAAAGGAATCGGCGGGTGAAAAGGTTATATCAACAAAAACATGAGGACCGAGACAATTTTAGAGAGAGAATACGCAACCTTCTTGATGATGTGGTTAGAGAAGCACCTTTCTGCGGCAGAGCAGTCGGCCCCTCTTCCAACACTGTCACACCCTGAAATTTCCGAATTTCAGGATGTGAATAAAAAGAATAAATAAACAATAATTTTCTCATAATTTTAAAATTTTCCAACATTTATTTTTCTTTACAGGAAATTTAGTATAGGAAAAAAAAATTGCTTGCTTTTATAAATTAAATAATGTTGTTCTATGTTTGTGCATTCATGTCGCTGTATCTTTGGTGTTTCTTGAGTGCAAAAGTTTGAAAATATGTTTAGACGTTGCCCAGACCCTTGTGAGAATTTTCCATCTTTTTCTGAAAATTAATCTCCTTTTCCTCGAGCTAAATCTAATTTTTGGAAGGTTCTAAAATCCTTTTCACGAGCTCCAAGTATTTTATTTGGATTCCTTGCATCCCAATTCATCTCTGAGATTTATCTCAGATTTTTCGGAATTTTCTAGATATTTTTCTCGCTTTAGAAAATGAGTCCAGCTATTTCTGGAATTGTTTTCGCGCAAATAAATAAAATCAGAAATTCCGAAAATAAAAAGTCAACTCGAAAATATCTTTTTCCGAGTGTGGCCTATATATATATCACCGCGTTCGTCTCGACGCGAGGATTTCAGATCTGGAAACCTTTTTACAAGTTGCATCTCCTAACTCCGTAGATCTGAAGTCAAAGTTCGATCTTAGTCAAACTCCGCCGAGCTTTTCTGGCGAAACCGTGGACTTCCGGCGAAAACCGACACCACCATGGAGTTCCTCTCTTCGAGCTCTACACCGTGGTGTGGTGGATTGCATGAATCCGATGTCGGCTCCGTCGTCTTCCCCAACTTCGGCGAGCTTTTCCGCCGCCATTGTTCATCTCTTGCCGAAGGTGAGCACACCATCTTGTTCGTCTCGTCGATATCGTTCCATTTTGCCGTTTATGCGCGAGATCGAACTTCGTTTCCGGTTTTCCCATCTTTCTCTCTTTCTCCTGATAAAGGCCGCTTTTACGTTTTAACCCCCGAAGAAAAGAGTAATCCAGGTGGAATAGTTTGAGTCTTGCACGTTTTGTAGAAAGGACCTTGAGAGTTTTAGATTCCTTGAATCCAGTCCAGCCCCTGCGGTTTTGCAAATCTAACCCTGTCCTTTAACCTTTTCGCGAGCACTATTCCTTGTGTCTTGCAAATCTTCTCAGCTAACCCTCCAAGTCTACGGTTAATTATGTTTAGGCCCCTACAACCTTGTTTAACCCATAGAACCCACGTTTTAATTCCGTTTTCGTCCGTTCAAGTTGCGTTAGATTCATAATGATGTAAATTACACGTTAGTGGTAATGTTTTCCTTCAAACATGTTTTTGAAAATAAAATTTATATTAAAATTGATTAATGCCTGTCAAACGAGTTCTTCTCTAAATAAAATCTATTTAGTGTTAAACATCGTTTTTCATAATAATTGTTAATTTGATTAATGCCTACTTCATACCCTCTTCTAAATAAAAGTCAATTAGGTTATATATCAGTTTTTCATAAACTAAAGTTAATTGGATTAATGCCTATCTAAATAATTCTTCCAATTAAAAGCCACTTAGAGTTATACCTCGGCGTTTCATAAATTAAATTCAATTTGATTAATGTTTATTCAATTTGTTTTCTAAATAAAATCTGTATAGGTTATATCTCGAGTTTTCATAATTAAATATTAATTTGGCTAATATAAATATAAATGTGTTTTTAATTTAATCTACTTAGTTGAACTCGAGATGTAAAGCTATACGCTTAGATGTCTACATGTATCTTATTTTTAAATTAAATGTTTAATTTGCATAAATTGTACTCAAATATTTATAAATAAAATTGGAGTAAGCTTTACACCGTCTTTTCTTATGAAAATATAAATATGACTTGATTAATTCTAACTAAGGATATTCCTCTGAAATATCTTAACATTGCTTTTCTCAACTAAAATAAATGAAGCTTGTAGCTCTTATCTTTCTTTTATAACTCAAAACTCTCGATAGCTTTATCTTTTCAACCATAGTTCCGTTTTAAGCGTTCCTTACGTTCGCGTGACCTTAGATCGAGCCTTGTCGTTAGTACGCTCTTTTAAAGCTTTCCTTTTGTTTTGGTGTACTGCTCTTAGTTGTATTTGTTTGTTTGCTTGTATGATTGTGCCGGTGATTGCTGCGAGTAGAAGGATCGCTGTTCGAAAGCTTTGAAGATTAAGAGTTTCAAGAGAGCAAGAGCCAAAGAGCAGTAAGAAGTAACTTGTCGCTGGAGAAAGGCAAGTGTGTCCTTGTGCTTTTGTCCCAATAACTTTGTTTAATCACTATTGCATATGCTTGCATTAAATTTGATGGGTCCTATTAAGGTTTGCCTAGTTTTTGTGATTATTCCTTGCCAACCTGGGTTTACCTTTCTGTTGGGTAGCTATGCTTAGCTGCTATACTTGGGTTATGGTGGTTCTAATGAACAAAGATGATGAACTTATTTTTATTTATGCTACACCTTCCTTTAATACAAGATCACTGTGATTAATTGGAACATGGAGAACCACCCAGGAAAACAGTGCTACCACAAGACTAAATGGCTCTGGTCTTGGCTGAATAATTAGAAACTCTAGTTTGG
Source organism: Setaria viridis (assembly GCF_005286985.2). Taxonomy (NCBI): domain Eukaryota; kingdom Viridiplantae; phylum Streptophyta; class Magnoliopsida; order Poales; family Poaceae; genus Setaria; species Setaria viridis. The sequence goes on along the minus strand of NC_048271.2, from coordinate 19,496,255 downwards.
GGTAACCTTACCGAAAGGGCAAGAGGGGAGGCGTTGATGGGATATAGCACTCGCTCTCTTGGGAAGTCGGCTTGGCTAAGACATTATACCCTCTAGGGGACTGCTATGTTTCGCTTCGACCTGAAACCTTAGCGGGTTACCACATTGCTAGCGAATCTTTATAAAGGCCTCGTAGCGTCCCTATGCAATCACACCTCGGAAGTGTGGTATTGTGCCTGATCAGCACAAGCGTGGTTGGGTCTAAAGTTCTTTTGAGCTTTTACGCGACTTGTGGGTAAAGATGTGCAACCTCTGCAGAGTGTAAAACTGATCGATCAGCCGTGCTCACGGTTAAGAGTGGCCTGGACCCTCACATGATTAATATACTTGAAGATGGACTTAAATCGTGCTTATGGCTTATGGTTGTGTTTGTGCCATGTGCTTATGGCTTATGGTTACGTTTCTATTAATTGTGGGTTGGTATATACTTATACCTTAGTAATCAGGTGCTAATAAAATTTGACCAACTAAAAATGCTTAATGCAGTCAACAAGTCAGCCTTTCCTTGTTTAAGCCTTGCATTCATATTCTCCTCACACTTGCTGAGTACAACAAGTGCTCACCCTTGCTATAACCAACATTGCTCGGAAGAAGAAGCTGCTATGAAGTTGAGAAGATGCTGAGTTCTAGGCGTACGCAGCCCCCAGTCGATTGCCTGTGAAGTTTGGAGCCTCCGTTTCCATAATTAAGTTGTATATCTCTGATGGTTTCGTAAGTCTTTGTATCTTTTTACGTGATACTATTGCTGTTATTCACTTATGATGTCACTATATGTATGAAACTTGATCCTGGCATACATATAGGTAGCATTCGGTTTTACCTTTAAAATCGGGTGTGACAGAAGTGGTATCAGAGCTGTATCGACTATAGGACGTAAGCCTAGATAGCAATGGCCGCTTCTTAAGGTCTGTTTTACCATAAAAATAATTTTTACCTTATCCTTGACCTCTCTGATCTCTATTTTCACTCCTTGTACATCTTATCTACACCTTGGTTGCTTAATTTTGATCAACTTTGACTCTTAGTCCTTTACCCCCACCTTGTCTTGCTATTTCTAAACTCTCCATCCCTGACTTATCTTGTGAAAATTATCACTCCTTGACCATTTTCTTTTCTCAATTCTACTTGATAACTTAGTCTTTCCCACCAGGCCCTTTTGATTTGCACTTCTTGTTTTGCAAATGTTAGACCCTCAACCCTTGTCTGTTTATTTTCTCTCTCCTTGATCACTGCTCGATCATGATTATACATCTCCTCCTTGATTGATCTTGTCTTTCTCATGCAATGCACCTCCTTGATTTATTAGTGATTTTGCTACCCTCTCATCCGCTAATCATTTATTTCCTTGATGATTTCTTTACCTACTTATCCCTGTAAACCTATCTCTTCCCTAACTCTATTTTCAGTGCAACCTTCTTCTCCAGTGTACCTCCCTTCACTTTCCAAATAAATGCTAACTTGGAATCTTTTTCCTTGACTTTTGATTCCAAAGTATCTCGTTTTATTCAAAATATCTAGATGATCCATGCCACCTGTCTTAAAGCCTGTTCAAGACATCTGAAGAATGGAGTTACCAGTTCACCACTAGAAGTCAAGCCTGATCAACTGAAACGTGCACCAAACAGCTGGAGTCAATGCTGGGCAAGCTGAAGGATGCCTACATCAAGCATGTTGAAGCCTTACCAAACAACACCTGCTTAGGAAGTACCCCCTTGCAGTCTTGCTAACAACGTTTAGCGTCGTTCCTTAATTGTGTGTTGACTGGTGAAATTTTGTGCTTGCATGATGATGCTTGTCTTTATGAAATTGTCTGATTTGTTTCTTTGTAATGATTGTTGGTGTATTGTGGGTCTTCTATTTACAATGACATCAGTTGCTTAGGTGGGTTCTTCTTTTGAATCTCCCATATCCTTGTCATCCATTCCTTTCTACCCGAGCCAATGAAGGACATCAGAAAAGAGAGAACTAAAGTCAACACCAATGTCAACAAGCAGGAGTTAACATCACCACCACCGTCTCGCTAGAAGCAAGTTGAAGAATAGAAGGCTTTACTCTGATCTCCATCTTACTCTAATGATGATTACAAGAACCAAAGAAGATGAAGAAAGCAGGGAGATTCTACTCGTGACAAGAAAAGATGAAAGACTATCCACTCTGCCATAAGAAACTTGTTGTCTCCCACCTTTTTATTTTCTTTTCTCTCTTCGAATCTGCTTGTACCTCCCACATCCTTGTTATTTTTTTTCTTTCTATCTCCCAATTCTGATGGACATCAAGAAGAGAGTGAAGGCAACACCAATATCAACAAGCAGAGGCTATCGCCACTATCACCGTCGGAATAGAAGCAAGTCGAAGAAAAGAAGGCCCTACCCTAGTTTACTTGCCACCTTGCTGCTTTCTATCCTTCCTTCTACCTTACCCGGATGACGACCCAAGAAAAGACGAAGGTATCATGAAGTGCTCTACCTTGTTCTGCAATCTTATCCATTTTCTATTTTCTTCTGATCCTATCTTTATCACTGAACCAAATGACGAGTCCCAATGAAAATCATGAAGATAGAGCCAATGAAGGAGATCTTAACATTCCACCTGTAGCCGCATCATTCGAACGCAAGATGTTAGAATATATGGCAACACAAACTCAGATTTTACAAGCAATGTCTCAAACCATGGTCAATATCCATCAATATATCACAGAGCAAGCCTCACTTCCTCAGAACCACAACCCTATGACTAGTAATGACCATCAGGTTCCGTCTGTTCCACCACCGTTCGACAACGAGAAGGTATTAGCCATGCAGGCTCAAGTCTTACAAGGAAGGATGCAGACTGACACATCATCCCCTCATAACATGGAAATGACCATGGCTGGAATTTCTACTGGACCACTAAAGAGGCAAGTTGCTGAAGTATGGAACCGTCAAAGGAACAAGCCAAGCCGTATAGCGCCAGAGTTGGAAACGGAGAGGCAACATGAGGATGTTAAGATTCCGGGAACATGCCAGTATTGTGAACACCATGGTCTTCCATGTCTCCAGGAAGAAGATAGCTTAATGACAGTTGAAGCTAGACAACATTATTATTTGGACATCAATAAGAAGAGGAAGTTGTATGCCCAAGGACTAGACCAAGAGGAAGTCACTCAATATGAAGATAGTACTCAGACTATGAACCTTGAGGGTTGGAGGATCTCTTTCAAAGAATATCAGCCCTAGAGGATTAGGCGAGCCAAGAAGCCAACTAGTGAAGTAAGTCAAAAGAAGATGGAGTTACCACAACCATTGGCAGATAACAGTACTCAGCCTAGTTCCCACCAACTATAGCCTAAAGTTGTTCACCATCCACATGGCAACCCCATCAAGAAGAATCCCAATGCGCAAGCTATTCCACCGATAGCTACCATGGAGCAGAAAGGAAGACAAGAAGGATGTAATAAAAGACTGTGCTTCAGATGCGGTGAAGAAGACCATTATACCAATAACTATCCAATAAAGCGTAAGTGGACCAGGTCCACTGGAGCCAAATTATATTGCCTCAAGTGTGGAGAAAACAAACATCTTGTTAGTTGGGGTGCAAAAGAGAAGGATGATCAACCCTAGGGCCAAGGACCCAATAACCCCGCATTCAACCCCACAACATCAGTTGGCCTCTTTGTCAGGACGAGTGATCAAGACACCTCAGTCAGGAAAGAATGCCATCAATTTCCAATGCCCAATTCCCATACCACATCCAGTTGCCAAAGTACCAAAGCAAGAAAAACATGTTTCCACCGCAAAGAAGAGGGACACTTCATTAGACAATGTTCCAAGAAGCGTTTGGACCAGATGGATAAGAAGACTTAAGGATGGGTATGAAGACTTGAAGGGTGACAGTCGAGCCAGAGGGAAGCCATTCAGCTCTATTCAAATCACTTTACTAAGAAATTAAGAAAGTTCTTCAAAGATGGGCCAAAGAAGCACATGAAAGGAAAGGATACTTAAAAGAGGAATTAGACTAAGTATCCCTGAAGTGTTTTATGTGATGTAGTGAAGCATAAAGAAGCATGATTGAGAAGCTTACGTAACGATGAACGATCTGGAATGAAGCTAATAAGTGTTGGATGCTACCCACCTAAACCTTTGTCTCTTGCTAGCCTTTTGCGAATCTCGGGACGAGATTCTTGTTAAGGGGGGTAGTGTTGTCACACCCTGAAATTTCCGAATTTCAGGATGTGAATAAAAAGAATAAATAAACAATAATTTTCTCATAATTTTAAAATTTTCCAACATTTATTTTTCTTTACAGGAAATTTAGTATAGGAAAAAAATTGCTTGCTTTTATAAATTAAATAATGTTGTTCTATGTTTGTGCATTCATGTCGCTGTATCTTTGGTGTTTCTTGAGTGCAAAAGTTTGAAAATATGTTTAGACGTTGCCCAGACCCTTGTGAGAATTTTGCATCTTTTTTCTGAAAATTAATCTCCTTTTCCTCGAGCTAAATCTAATTTTTGGAAGGTTCTAAAATCCTTTTCACGAGCTCCAAGTATTTTATTTGGATTCCTTGCATCCCAATTCATCTCTGAGATTTATCTCAGATTTTTCGGAATTTTCTAGGTATTTTTCTCGCTTTAGAAAATGAGTCCAGCTATTTCTGGAATTGTTTTCGCGCAGATAAATAAAATCAGAAATTCCGAAAATAAAAAGTCAACTCGAAAATATCTTTTTCCGAGTGTGGCCTATATATATATCACCGCGTTCGTCTCGACGCGAGGATTTCAGATCTGCAAACCTTTTTACGAGTTGCATCTCCTAACTCCGTAGATCTGAAGTCAAAGTTCGGTCTTCGTCAAACTCCGGCGAGCTTTTCCGGCGAAACCGTGGACTTTCGGCGAAAACCGACACCACCATGGTGTTCCTCTCTTCGAGCTCTACGCCGTGGTGTGGTGGATTGCATGAATCCGATGTCGGCTCCGTCGTCTTCCCCAACTCCGGCGAGCTTTTCCGCCGCCATTGTTCATCTCTTGCCGAAGGTGAGCGCACCATCTTGTTCGTCTCGTCGATATCGTTCCATTTTGCCGTTCATGCGTGAGATCGGACTTCGTTTCCGACTTTCCCATCTTTCTCTCTCTTTCTCCTGTTTCTGTGCGCAACCGTAACCGTTCTGCAAGCCTGGTGCGCCCCGAGCGCTTTTACGTTTTAACCCCCGAAGAAAAGAGTAATCCAGCTGGAATAGTTTGAGTCTTGCACGTTTTGTAGAAAGGACCTTGAGAGTTTTAGATTCCTTGAATCCAGTCCAGCCCCTGCGGTTTTGCAAATCTAACCCTATCCTTTAACCTTTTCGCGAGTACTATTCCTTGTGTCTTGCCAATCTTCTCAGCTAACCCTCCAAGTCTACGGTTAATTATGTTTAGGCCCCTACAACCTTGTTTAACCCATAGAACCCACGTTTTAATTCCATTTTCGTCCGTTCAAGTTGCGTTAGATTCATAATGATGTAAATTACACGTTAGTGGTAATGTTTTCCTTCACACATGTTTTTGAAAATAAAATTTATATTAAAATTGATTAATGCCTGTCAAACGAGTTCTTCTCTAAATAAAATCTATTTAGTGTTAAACATCATTTTTCATAATAATTGTTAATTTGATTAATGCCTACTTCATACCCTCTTCTAAATAAAAGCCAATTAGGTTATATATCGGTTTTTCATAAACTAAAGTTAATTGGATTAATGCCTATCTAAATAATTCTTCCAATTAAAAGCCACTTAGAGTTATACCTCGGCGTTTCATAAATTAAATTCAATTTGATTAATGTTTATTCAATTTGTTTTCTAAATAAAATCTGTATAGGTTATATCTCGAGTTTTCATAATTAAATATTAATTTGGCTAATATAAATATAAATGTGTTTTTAATTTAATCTACTTAGTTGAACTCGAGATGTAAAGCTATACGCTTAGATGTCTACATGTATCTTATTTTTAAATTAAATGTTTAATTTGCATAAATTGTACTCAAATATTTATAAATAAAATTGGAGTAAGCTTTACACCGTCTTTTCTTATGAAAATATAAATATGACTTGATTAATTCTAACTAAGGATATTCCTCTGAAATATCTTAACATTGCTTTTCTCAACTAAAATAAATGAAGCTTGTAGCTCTTATCTTTCTTTTATAACTCAAAACTCTCGATAGCTTTATCTTTTCAACCATAGTTCCGTTTTAAGCGTTCCTTACGTTCGCGTGACCTTAGATCGAGCCTTGTCGTTAGTACGCTCTTTTAAAGCTTTCCTTTTGTTTTGGTGTACTGCTCTTAGTTGTATTTGTTTGTTTGCTTGTATGATTGTGCCGGTGATTGCTGCGAGTAGAAGGATCGCTGTTCGAAAGCTTTGAAGATTAAGAGTTTCAAGAGAGCAAGAGCCAAAGAGCAGTAAGAAGTAACTTGTCGCTGGAGAAAGGCAAGTGTGTCCTTGTGCTTTTGTCCCAATAACTTTGTTTAATCACTATTGCATATGCTTGCATTAAATTTGATGGGTCCTATTAAGGTTTGCCTAGTTTTTGTGATTATTCCTTGCCAACCTGGGTTTACCTTTCTGTTGGGTAGCTATGCTTAGCTGCTATACTTGGGTTATGGTGGTTCTAATGAACAAAGATGATGAACTTATTTTTATTTATGCTACACCTTCCTTTAATACAAGATCACTGTGATTAATTGGAACATGGAGAACCACCCAGGAAAACAGTGCTACCACAAGACTAAATGGCTCTGGTCTTGGCTGAATAATTAGAAACTCTAGTTTGGGGTAACCTTACCGAAAGGGCAAGAGGGGAGGCGTTGATGGGATATAGCACTCGCTCTCTTGGGAAGTCGGCTTGGCTAAGACATTATACCCTCTAGGGGACTGCTATGTTTCGCTTCGACCTGAAACCTTAGCGGGTTACCACATTGCTAGCGAATCTTTATAAAGGCCTCGTAGCGTCCCTATGCAATCACACCTCGGAAGTGTGGTATTGTGCCTGATCAGCACAAGCGTGGTTGGGTCTAAAGTTCTTTTGAGCTTTTACGCGACTTGTGGGTAAAGATGTGCAACCTCTGCAGAGTGTAAAACTGATCGATCAGCCGTGCTCACGGTTAAGAGTGGCCTGGACCCTCACATGATTAATATACTTGAAGATGGACTTAAATCGTGCTTATGGCTTATGGTTGTGTTTGTGCCATGTGCTTATGGCTTATGGTTACGTTTCTATTAATTGTGGGTTGGTATATACTTATACCTTAGTAATCAGGTGCTAATAAAATTTGACCAACTAAAAATGCTTAATGCAGTCAACAAGTCAGCCTTTCCTTGTTTAAGCCTTGCATTCATATTCTCCTCACACTTGCTGAGTACAACAAGTGCTCACCCTTGCTATAACCAACATTGCTCGGAAGAAGAAGCTGCTATGAAGTTGAGAAGATGCTGAGTTCTAGGCGTACGCAGCCCCCAGTCGATTGCCTGTGAAGTTTGGAGCCTCCGTTTCCATAATTAAGTTGTATATCTCTGATGGTTTCGTAAGTCTTTGTATCTTTTTACGTGATACTATTGCTGTTATTCACTTATGATGTCACTATATGTATGAAACTTGATCCTGGCATACATATAGGTAGCATTCGGTTTTACCTTTAAAATCGGGTGTGACAGAAGTGGTATCAGAGCTGTATCGACTATAGGACGTAAGCCTAGATAGCAATGGCCGCTTCTTAAGGTCTGTTTTACCATAAAAATAATTTTTACCTTATCCTTGACCTCTCTGATCTCTATTTTCACTCCTTGTACATCTTATCTACACCTTGGTTGCTTAATTTTGATCAACTTTGACTCTTAGTCCTTTACCCCCACCTTGTCTTGCTATTTCTAAACTCTCCATCCCTGACTTATCTTGTGAAAATTATCACTCCTTGACCATTTTCTTTTCTCAATTCTACTTGATAACTTAGTCTTTCCCACCAGGCCCTTTTGATTTGCACTTCTTGTTTTGCAAATGTTAGACCCTCAACCCTTGTCTGTTTATTTTCTCTCTCCTTGATCACTGCTCGATCATGATTATACATCTCCTCCTTGATTGATCTTGTCTTTCTCATGCAATGCACCTCCTTGATTTATTAGTGATTTTGCTACCCTCTCATCCGCTAATCATTTATTTCCTTGATGATTTCTTTACCTACTTATCCCTGTAAACCTATCTCTTCCCTAACTCTATTTTCAGTGCAACCTTCTTCTCCAGTGTACCTCCCTTCACTTTCCAAATAAATGCTAACTTGGAATCTTTTTCCTTGACTTTTGATTCCAAAGTATCTCGTTTTATTCAAAAATATCTAGATGATCCATGCCACCTGTCTTAAAGCCTGTTCAAGACATCTGAAGAATGGAGTTACCAGTTCACCACTAGAAGTCAAGCCTGATCAACTGAAACGTGCACCAAACAGCTGGAGTCAATGCTGGGCAAGCTGAAGGATGCCTACATCAAGCATGTTGAAGCCTTACCAAACAACACCTGCTTAGGAAGTACCCCCTTGCAGTCTTGCTAACAACGTTTAGCGTCGTTCCTTAATTGTGTGTTGACTGGTGAAATTTTGTGCTTGCATGATGATGCTTGTCTTTATGAAATTGTCTGATTTGTTTCTTTGTAATGATTGTTGGTGTATTGTGGGTCTTCTATTTACAATGACATCAGTTGCTTAGGTGGGTTCTTCTTTTGAATCTCCCATATCCTTGTCATCCATTCCTTTCTACCCGAGCCAATGAAGGACATCAGAAAAGAGAGAACTAAAGTCAACACCAATGTCAACAAGCAGGAGTTAACATCACCACCACCGTCTCGCTAGAAGCAAGTTGAAGAATAGAAGGCTTTACTCTGATCTCCATCTTACTCTAATGATGATTACAAGAACCAAAGAAGATGAAGAAAGCAGGGAGATTCTACTCGTGACAAGAAAAGATGAAAGACTATCCACTCTGCCATAAGAAACTTGTTGTCTCCCACCTTTTTATTTTCTTTTCTCTCTTCGAATCTGCTTGTACCTCCCACATCCTTGTTATTTTTTTTCTTTCTATCTCCCAATTCTGATGGACATCAAGAAGAGAGTGAAGGCAACACCAATATCAACAAGCAGAGGCTATCGCCACTATCACCGTCGGAATAGAAGCAAGTCGAAGAAAAGAAGGCCCTACCCTAGTTTACTTGCCACCTTGCTGCTTTCTATCCTTCCTTCTACCTTACCCGGATGACGACCCAAGAAAAGACGAAGGTATCATGAAGTGCTCTACCTTGTTCTGCAATCTTATCCATTTTCTATTTTCTTCTGATCCTATCTTTATCACTGAACCAAATGACGAGTCCCAATGAAAATCATGAAGATAGAGCCAATGAAGGAGATCTTAACATTCCACCTGTAGCCGCATCATTCGAACGCAAGATGTTAGAATATATGGCAACACAAACTCAGATTTTACAAGCAATGTCTCAAACCATGGTCAATATCCATCAATATATCACAGAGCAAGCCTCACTTCCTCAGAACCACAACCCTATGACTAGTAATGACCATCAGGTTCCGTCTGTTCCACCACCGTTCGACAACGAGAAGGTATTAGCCATGCAGGCTCAAGTCTTACAAGGAAGGATGCAGACTGACACATCATCCCCTCATAACATGGAAATGACCATGGCTGGAATTTCTACTGGACCACTAAAGAGGCAAGTTGCTGAAGTATGGAACCGTCAAAGGAACAAGCCAAGCCGTATAGCGCCAGAGTTGGAAACGGAGAGGCAACATGAGGATGTTAAGATTCCGGGAACATGCCAGTATTGTGAACACCATGGTCTTCCATGTCTCCAGGAAGAAGATAGCTTAATGACAGTTGAAGCTAGACAACATTATTATTTGGACATCAATAAGAAGAGGAAGTTGTATGCCCAAGGACTAGACCAAGAGGAAGTCACTCAATATGAAGATAGTACTCAGACTATGAACCTTGAGGGTTGGAGGATCTCTTTCAAAGAATATCAGCCCTAGAGGATTAGGCGAGCCAAGAAGCCAACTAGTGAAGTAAGTCAAAAGAAGATGGAGTTACCACAACCATTGGCAGATAACAGTACTCAGCCTAGTTCCCACCAACTATAGCCTAAAGTTGTTCACCATCCACATGGCAACCCCATCAAGAAGAATCCCAATGCGCAAGCTATTCCACCGATAGCTACCATGGAGCAGAAAGGAAGACAAGAAGGATGTAATAAAAGACTGTGCTTCAGATGCGGTGAAGAAGACCATTATACCAATAACTATCCAATAAAGCGTAAGTGGACCAGGTCCACTGGAGCCAAATTATATTGCCTCAAGTGTGGAGAAAACGAACATCTTGTTAGTTGGGGTGCAAAAGAGAAGGATGATCAACCCTAGGGCCAAGGACCCAATAACCCCGCATTCAACCCCACAACATCAGTTGGCCTCTTTGTCAGGACGAGTGATCAAGACACCTCAGTCAGGAAAGAATGCCATCAATTTCCAATGCCCAATTCCCATACCACATCCAGTTGCCAAAGTACCAAAGCAAGAAAAACATGTTTCCACCGCAAAGAAGAGGGACACTTCATTAGACAATGTTCCAAGAAGCGTTTGGACCAGATGGATAAGAAGACTTAAGGATGGGTATGAAGACTTGAAGGGTGACAGTCGAGCCAGAGGGAAGCCATTCAGCTCTATTCAAATCACTTTACTAAGAAATTAAGAAAGTTCTTCAAAGATGGGCCAAAGAAGCACATGAAAGGAAAGGATACTTAAAAGAGGAATTAGACTAAGTATCCCTGAAGTGTTTTATGTGATGTAGTGAAGCATAAAGAAGCATGATTGAGAAGCTTACGTAACGATGAACGATCTGGAATGAAGCTAATAAGTGTTGGATGCTACCCACCTAAACCTTTGTCTCTTGCTAGCCTTTTGCGAATCTCGGGACGAGATTCTTGTTAAGGGGGGTAGTGTTGTCACACCCTGAAATTTCCGAATTTCAGGATGTGAATAAAAAGAATAAATAAACAATAATTTTCTCATAATTTTAAAATTTTCCAACATTTATTTTTCTTTACAGGAAATTTAGTATAGGAAAAAAATTGCTTGCTTTTATAAATTAAATAATGTTGTTCTATGTTTGTGCATTCATGTCGCTGTATCTTTGGTGTTTCTTGAGTGCAAAAGTTTGAAAATATGTTTAGACGTTGCCCAGACCCTTGTGAGAATTTTGCATCTTTTTTCTGAAAATTAATCTCCTTTTCCTCGAGCTAAATCTAATTTTTGGAAGGTTCTAAAATCCTTTTCACGAGCTCCAAGTATTTTATTTGGATTCCTTGCATCCCAATTCATCTCTGAGATTTATCTCAGATTTTTCGGAATTTTCTAGGTATTTTTCTCGCTTTAGAAAATGAGTCCAGCTATTTCTGGAATTGTTTTCGCGCAGATAAATAAAATCAGAAATTCCGAAAATAAAAAGTCAACTCGAAAATATCTTTTTCCGAGTGTGGCCTATATATATATCACCGCGTTCGTCTCGACGCGAGGATTTCAGATCTGCAAACCTTTTTACGAGTTGCATCTCCTAACTCCGTAGATCTGAAGTCAAAGTTCGGTCTTCGTCAAACTCCGGCGAGCTTTTCCGGCGAAACCGTGGACTTTCGGCGAAAACCGACACCACCATGGTGTTCCTCTCTTCGAGCTCTACGCCGTGGTGTGGTGGATTGCATGAATCCGATGTCGGCTCCGTCGTCTTCCCCAACTCCGGCGAGCTTTTCCGCCGCCATTGTTCATCTCTTGCCGAAGGTGAGCGCACCATCTTGTTCGTCTCGTCGATATCGTTCCATTTTGCCGTTCATGCGTGAGATCGGACTTCGTTTCCGACTTTCCCATCTTTCTCTCTCTTTCTCCTGTTTCTGTGCGCAACCGTAACCGTTCTGCAAGCCTGGTGCGCCCCGAGCGCTTTTACGTTTTAACCCCCGAAGAAAAGAGTAATCCAGCTGGAATAGTTTGAGTCTTGCACGTTTTGTAGAAAGGACCTTGAGAGTTTTAGATTCCTTGAATCCAGTCCAGCCCCTGCGGTTTTGCAAATCTAACCCTATCCTTTAACCTTTTCGCGAGTACTATTCCTTGTGTCTTGCCAATCTTCTCAGCTAACCCTCCAAGTCTACGGTTAATTATGTTTAGGCCCCTACAACCTTGTTTAACCCATAGAACCCACGTTTTAATTCCATTTTCGTCCGTTCAAGTTGCGTTAGATTCATAATGATGTAAATTACACGTTAGTGGTAATGTTTTCCTTCACACATGTTTTTGAAAATAAAATTTATATTAAAATTGATTAATGCCTGTCAAACGAGTTCTTCTCTAAATAAAATCTATTTAGTGTTAAACATCATTTTTCATAATAATTGTTAATTTGATTAATGCCTACTTCATACCCTCTTCTAAATAAAAGCCAATTAGGTTATATATCGGTTTTTCATAAACTAAAGTTAATTGGATTAATGCCTATCTAAATAATTCTTCCAATTAAAAGCCACTTAGAGTTATACCTCGGCGTTTCATAAATTAAATTCAATTTGATTAATGTTTATTCAATTTGTTTTCTAAATAAAATCTGTATAGGTTATATCTCGAGTTTTCATAATTAAATATTAATTTGGCTAATATAAATATAAATGTGTTTTTAATTTAATCTACTTAGTTGAACTCGAGATGTAAAGCTATACGCTTAGATGTCTACATGTATCTTATTTTTAAATTAAATGTTTAATTTGCATAAATTGTACTCAAATATTTATAAATAAAATTGGAGTAAGCTTTACACCGTCTTTTCTTATGAAAATATAAATATGACTTGATTAATTCTAACTAAGGATATTCCTCTGAAATATCTTAACATTGCTTTTCTCAACTAAAATAAATGAAGCTTGTAGCTCTTATCTTTCTTTTATAACTCAAAACTCTCGATAGCTTTATCTTTTCAACCATAGTTCCGTTTTAAGCGTTCCTTACGTTCGCGTGACCTTAGATCGAGCCTTGTCGTTAGTACGCTCTTTTAAAGCTTTCCTTTTGTTTTGGTGTACTGCTCTTAGTTGTATTTGTTTGTTTGCTTGTATGATTGTGCCGGTGATTGCTGCGAGTAGAAGGATCGCTGTTCGAAAGCTTTGAAGATTAAGAGTTTCAAGAGAGCAAGAGCCAAAGAGCAGTAAGAAGTAACTTGTCGCTGGAGAAAGGCAAGTGTGTCCTTGTGCTTTTGTCCCAATAACTTTGTTTAATCACTATTGCATATGCTTGCATTAAATTTGATGGGTCCTATTAAGGTTTGCCTAGTTTTTGTGATTATTCCTTGCCAACCTGGGTTTACCTTTCTGTTGGGTAGCTATGCTTAGCTGCTATACTTGGGTTATGGTGGTTCTAATGAACAAAGATGATGAACTTATTTTTATTTATGCTACACCTTCCTTTAATACAAGATCACTGTGATTAATTGGAACATGGAGAACCACCCAGGAAAACAGTGCTACCACAAGACTAAATGGCTCTGGTCTTGGCTGAATAATTAGAAACTCTAGTTTGGGGTAACCTTACCGAAAGGGCAAGAGGGGAGGCGTTGATGGGATATAGCACTCGCTCTCTTGGGAAGTCGGCTTGGCTAAGACATTATACCCTCTAGGGGACTGCTATGTTTCGCTTCGACCTGAAACCTTAGCGGGTTACCACATTGCTAGCGAATCTTTATAAAGGCCTCGTAGCGTCCCTATGCAATCACACCTCGGAAGTGTGGTATTGTGCCTGATCAGCACAAGCGTGGTTGGGTCTAAAGTTCTTTTGAGCTTTTACGCGACTTGTGGGTAAAGATGTGCAACCTCTGCAGAGTGTAAAACTGATCGATCAGCCGTGCTCACGGTTAAGAGTGGCCTGGACCCTCACATGATTAATATACTTGAAGATGGACTTAAATCGTGCTTATGGCTTATGGTTGTGTTTGTGCCATGTGCTTATGGCTTATGGTTACGTTTCTATTAATTGTGGGTTGGTATATACTTATACCTTAGTAATCAGGTGCTAATAAAATTTGACCAACTAAAAATGCTTAATGCAGTCAACAAGTCAGCCTTTCCTTGTTTAAGCCTTGCATTCATATTCTCCTCACACTTGCTGAGTACAACAAGTGCTCACCCTTGCTATAACCAACATTGCTCGGAAGAAGAAGCTGCTATGAAGTTGAGAAGATGCTGAGTTCTAGGCGTACGCAGCCCCCAGTCGATTGCCTGTGAAGTTTGGAGCCTCCGTTTCCATAATTAAGTTGTATATCTCTGATGGTTTCGTAAGTCTTTGTATCTTTTTACGTGATACTATTGCTGTTATTCACTTATGATGTCACTATATGTATGAAACTTGATCCTGGCATACATACAGGTAGCATTCGGTTTTACCTTTAAAACCGGGTGTGACAAACACACAAGCTCTAGCCGAAGCCTTGGCAAGAGGATCCAGTGTCCCTCTAGGGAAACACCTGTTAGGATCGGCCAACCACATGATGCACCAGATTGCCGTCAAACTGTCGAAGGGAGACCCGATTGGTAATCCTGGTGGTCCCTGGTGGTTCATCACCCTCTGGCTCAACTTGTACATGAGCAAGGTTTTCCAGCAACAAATAGAGACCAAGACATTTCCAAACATTGAGTTAGAGGAAAATCCTACAGTACGATGATGGTGCACCTCTTTTGGTTAAGCGGCATCGGCCTTTCCTGGCTGCTAGCTCAGCCCCACCCAGACGGTCGAGTATTTCAAATGATTTTACAACGGCTTTAGTGAAGAAACTACCAGTTGGTACCTGTACCAGAGAACAGAGCCGCTTTTTGAGCTTTCCTTCTACTATGACTCGATGTCCAACTCTTTTGACAATGATCTTACGAACGCCTTGATCAAACTAGGGATCTTACCAGCGAACTTCTTCTCTGGGAAGGACTCCCCAACTTATGAGTTTTATAACCCGTCAGTTGCAGCACGGCAGTTTGGCCTTGGTCAGTTGCTGATCCGGGTTTACTTTGCCGGTCGCGCAAAATTCCGAGATGCGCTTACTAAGAGCCTTGATTATAATCGGCTATGTGATTTAGTGCCTGATTCCAGTACCATCGATCTGAACAATTGGATAGTAGCCCCTTTTGCTGTTAAACAATTCAAATTATGGTGGGCAGAATGGAAGCAGCATCTCTTTTGTGTATCCCCTACAACTTATTGCAATGATCTGGATCCTGACAACATCGACCCAAACGCAGTGGTACTGCTCTCTTCTCAGCCGATTTCGATGTCATTTTCTTTTATGCTACAAATTTACCGCTAACTCTTATTTCCTTTTACAGTCCGAAAGTCGACTTCCTCCCACGTGCAGCCGAAGTGGTAGGCTGATAGAAAATCATTACCCATACACACCATTCCCACTTATCGGCTATCATGCCCCAACCATCGAAGACATCACCACCGGCCGATCGAAGCAGATGCCGAAGAAAACCTCTTCAAAGAAGACGAGTCGCCAAGTGCGCGCTCGTATAGAATCGGCAAATCAGTTGTCGGCGGCATCGGCTGAATCTCTAGCTGCGCTGATTCTAACGATTATCGAAGAAGTCGACCCCCAAGCTACTACAGAGGCTGGAGCAGCTGCTGCATCATTGTTTGTGGAAGCTGTTCAAGTAATTTCGTATACCACGCTTTCTTCTAAGTATCTTGTCGATATTAACTTCTTCTTTCTGTTAGGCTGTGCAAATCGCCCCAGTGCAGTCTCCGCAGCAATTGGCTACAATCCAGGCAGAAACCGGGACGCCAGCAATTCCTCCCAATGAGGTAGAGAGGTTTTTAACTCAATTTTTGATACTTAACCAAAAGCTAACCGATTTTTATGCAGGTTACCCTGGGCACGTCGATTGTACCTTTCGAACAACCATCGGCCGGGTGACTCACAGAGGTATAGCAGTCATTATATATCATCAGACTTAATCATTTGCATTATACTTATAAAAATCCATTTCCTGTCCCTTTCCAGAAGGCAGGCCTGAGCAGGGCACCAATAATCGTCGAATCTTCTTCCTCTGATGAACCAGTCGCGCCAGTTCCCGAGATGAGGGTAGCACTCCCACCGGCGCAAGTAGAAGAAATCCGCTTTAAAGAGGTAAGAAACTTGTCACCCAAATCGGCCGATTTCCCATTACCGTCGGCTAATCTGTATTTTTATTTTTTATTCTTTTGCAGGAGCATGACACTCCCAACAACAGTCTTTTTTCCTTTGCGGTTGCACTTTCTGATGATGAAGAGGTTGCCTCGCGCCAAATCACGCTGAGCTCGATCCCTGATGACTGTGCCAAGCTTGAGAGCATACAGACCCTCCTCCAAGACGACATCAGCCGACTAGTGGAAGACGCCTCGCCGATTCGGCAACTTCTCAGCGAAATCAGAGGCCGAGTTCCAGAAGAGGCGGAAGAGGCTCTAGTACCTGCCGCATACATCGAATCAATGCGAATTCCAGTGTTCAAGGCCTTGCGCCACATGGCCGATCGTGCCAAACTAGCGAAAGCCCGCGAGGAGGAAGATTCCTGCAAACATCGAGCTCAAGAGGTGCATCAACGAATTAGCTTCCTCGAAAGCTCTCGCCCAGATATCGTTGGTGCCATAGACCGCCTCAAACGGCGAAGGGCAAAGCTTGCCAAGGAGATGGAGCAGGTGACCAAGGCCATAGCTGCTGAAGAGAAAAGACTCCAAGACCTCCCATCCGTCATTGCCGAGCTGCAGTAGGAGAGGCAGAACCTGGCCCATGAAGCAATAAAAATCCATCATCATATGCCACAAGTCCCTGGATCGGCTGATGACGACCAGAAGACTTTAGACTCGGACGATCAGGTTAGGCAGCGAGCGATCGCAGCTATTAATGCCCTCCTTGGGTGAATTGTAAAAGCACTGAATGCTCTGTAAAAACATTTAATGTCCTCTTGCCGTTGACGTGCGGATTCCAACTTAGACCGTCCTCTGTGGCAGCCTTTTCATTTAATGATCCCTTATTCCGATGGGACGCGTCTTACCAACCCCTCGTCCTTTTCCTTCTATAAGTATTAGGCCACGTATCGTTTCTAAAGGCATTCACATCGCCTGTTCTCTTTTCCTCTAGTAATTTGATCCCCATACCCTCAGACTAAGCGCCGAGATGTCTTCTTCCTCTTCTTCTTTCTCCGTCAATCAGGTACGAAATCTTCCTTTGTTCCTCCACCTGATATTTCAATCAATCTGACGTTGGGTGGTTGTTTGCTACCTTTTCAGCCGAGACGCCTTAGTCCCAGTCTGGAACGAGCGATCGAGGTCATGCATTCCGACGAACTGTTGTCGCAGGCGGACAGAGATCTGATCAGGGCTCATCACGAAGAACTCAAAGATCATATCCCCGCTGATGTTCAGAAGATCCTGGACCATATGGACGCCAACTGCTCCAGGCGGCCGCCAACTGAAAGAAGTCATCCACTCCCTCGCCAGGTCGCCCTTGAGGATGCCGCGGCGGGGGCATCCCAACCACCTCTTGACAGGAGCCACCCATTTCCTCGTCAAGTCGAGGTTGAAGCTGCCATGGAGGATCTGAAGGAAAAGAGCATCCGCCTCTTGATAGAATTAGGTCGGGTCGAGAGGGAGATTAAGAAAAAGCATGGTCAATAAATGTGTTGGTACTTTTGTTCTAAGGGCGACTTGTACCGTGTCGGCCATGTACCCTATTGCTTGTACCAAATAATAAATTGGCTAGAATAATCGAATGTTTTGTCCTTAAGGTGATGTTATCTTTGCATCGGCTATATAAACAGGAGCCAATAGGGGTTGGCCACGTCGTTTTGACGCACCCTATCATCAGTTATGCATCCACCCATATACTAGGATAGTATCTCTTCATGTATCTTCTGTTCAAGGCTCTTGTGAATTCCTCTCCTTCGATAGTTTCCAGTATATATGCGTTTCCCGGAGTGCATCGGCCGATTTTATATGGTCCTTCCCTAGTGGGCGACCATTCACCGAATTTGGGATCCTTAGACCCTATCGGCAGCACCAACTTCCATACCAAATCTCCTTGGGAGAATTGTTTGACCTTGACCTTCTTGTCGTACCACCTGGCCACCCTTTTCTTATTTTCTTCAATGCTGATCAGGGCCCTTAAACGCTGACCTGCCAAATCGTCGAGCTCTCCTTTCATGAAGAGGGAATAGTCATCGGCCGTCAACTGATCTTGAAGCGATGTGTGCCTTGACCCCATCCTTAATTCCTAAGGCAATACTGCCTCATGACCATATACCAACTGATAAGGAGATATTTTAGTGGCCCCGTGACAGGCCATCCTGTAAGCCCATAAAGATAAGGATAGGTACCACTTCTTGGGTTGTTCTTCTATCTTCCTCTTGATCAACTTGATTATCACTTATTGGACGATTCGGCCTGACCGTTAGCTTGAGCATAATACGAAGAAGAATTCAACAATTTAATTCCCATATCAGCGGTGAACTCTTCGACCTCTCCTGAAGTGAACATCGTCCCTTGATCAGTTGTGATGGTTTGAGGGATATCGAACCGATAAACAATATGGTCTCTCATGAAATCGATCATAGTGGCCGATGTCACGGCCTTCAATGGAACTGCCTCCACCCACTTAGTAAAATAGTCAGTGGCTACTAATGTAAACTTGTGTCCCTTGCTTGATGGAGGATAATCCTGTTCGATGAGGTTTATTCCCCAACCTCTAAACGGCCATGGCTTGATTATCGGATTCATAGCCAAGGCTGGTGCACGCTGCACGTTGCCAAACTTCTGACAATCTTGACACCCTTTATAATATTTGAAGCAATCTTCGAGTATCGTTGGCCAATAATACCCGTTGTTTCTAATCATCCACTTCATTTTGTGAGCCGATTGGTGAGCTCCGCACACACCCTCGTGAATTTCCCCCATCAGGACCTTTGCTTCTTCCGTTCCCAGGCATTTGAGTAGAACTCCATCAATTGTCCGGTAAAAAAAATCATCTTCGAGCAGCACATATTTCGTGGCCTGAAAGCGTATTCGCCGATCCACTTTCTTGGACGGATCTTTCAAGTAATCGGCAATCTCCTTTCGTCAGTCATCGGCCGCAAGTTCCGGAGTCATGGTGCCTTGAATCGGCCGATACCCGGACGTGTGTTGGGCAAGCCTGTTGGCCTCTTCATTGTAATTTCTAAACATATGCTCAATAACCGCAGACTTGAATTCCTTTAAAAGTTGGAGGCAATCTTCGTAGTAAATCCACAAGACATCATCTTTGCATTCAGATCTCCCCGTTAATTGATCCACAATGAGCATGGAATCCCCAAAAATTTCCACCGCATCGGCTTTGATCTCTCTTAACAATTGAATACCTTTTAGGACGGCTCGGTATTCCGCCTGATTGTTGGTCGCGGATGCTTCTATCGGCAGAGAGAAATCATAACTTTCCCCCCGAGGCGATATGAGGACGATGCCGATTCCTAATCCGGCCCCACACGAAGAACCATCGAAGTATAAAGTCCATGGAACTGGTTCAACGACAGCGACTTCCGGTCCGTAATGCTGAGCCACGAAATTGGCCATGACTTGGCCCTTGATAGCTTTGGTCGATTCGTACCTTAGGTCAAACTCTAACAGAGCTAGTATCCACTTTCCAATCCGTCCTTTCAAAATTGACAATGATAGCATGTACTTTACCACGTCATCCTTGCATACGACTATGCACTCTGCTGATAACAAGTAGTGCCTGAGTTTGGTACATGAGAAATACAGGCACAGGCACAGCCATTCTACCGGGGAATATCTTGTTTCGGCGTCCAGGAGTCTTTTGCTGACATAATATATTACCCATTCTTTACCTTTGAACTCCTGTACCAGTGCCGATCCGATAGCCCGTTCATCAGCCGATAAGTATAGTCTGAAAGGCTTGTCAGCCTGTGGCGGTACTAATATAGGTAGCGAAATCAGATATTGCTTGATGTCTTCCAACACTTTTTGCTGTTCTTCTCCCCACACGAATTCCTGATTGGGTTTCAACTTCAACAAAGGAGTGAAAGCTTCAATACACCCGGACAAGTTGGATATGAATCTTCTGATAAAGTTGACCTTGCTGATTAGGGACTACAGCTCAGTTTTATTCTGTGGGGCCACAACCTTGTTGATGGTAGCTATGATCTTCCGGTTGACTTCTATCCCGTGCTCATGGACCATGAATCCTAGGAATTGTTCGGCCGACACACCGAATGCACACTTGTTCGGGTTCATTTTCAACCCATGCTTTCTTGTGCACTCCAACACTTCTCGCAAATCGGCCAGATGTTCCTGATGTCCTTTTGACTTGACCACGACGTCATCGATGTAGATTTCCACCAGTACACCAATAAGCTTATGAAAAATATAATTCATAGCCCGTTGATATGTAGCGCCAGCGTTCTTTAATCCAAAGATCATTACTACCCACTCGAATAAACCGAGGTGGCCCGGACACCTGAAAGCCGTCTTCGAAATATCTTCTTCGGCCATTAATATTTGATTGTACCCAACATTAACGTCCATGAAACTGATGACTTTATGTCCTGCGGCGGCATCTATCAAAACATCGGCTGTCGACATTGGATACCCATCCATTGGTGTAGCCTGATTTAGGTTCCTAAAGTCGATGCATGCGCGCAACTTTCCGTTTTCTTGTATACGGGTACAGTATTAGAAATCCACTCGGCGTAACGGCAATGCCGAATAAATGTCGTCTCAATCAATCTTGTAATCTTGGCCTTTATGTCAGGTAGAAATTTAGGGTTGCATCGTCGTGCAGGCTGTTGATACGGCCGATATCCTGGTTTTATAGGCAACCGGTGTTCGACAATGGATCAGTCTAGACCAGACATCTCATGGTATTCCCAAGCAAAACAATCTTTAAATTTATTTTAATAAACTTATCAATTTACACTTGTACTCGGGATCGAAGCTAGCACTAATATACATCGTCCTTGGTTTGCTACCATCGCCCAAATCCACCATCTCCAATGAATCGGCTGACGTAAATCCATGCCCAAGCTTCCCGTCTTCTCGAACGAACTGATCCATCTAATCTGAATCTTAAGAGCCGACTGCTCGGATCGGCTGTAGGCCAAAATCAGACACTTTCAGAAAATTGGTGTCCCAAGTTCTACCGGATATGCACTTGACGTGTTCGCAGCTCCACTGTTGCACGTCGGCCGCAGCGACACTGTAGGCAGAATCGGCGGTGACTATCTCGATGTTGTCGCCGACCCACTGTACGAGGCATTGGTGCATTGTAGATGGGACGCAGCAATTCGCGTGTATCCAATCGCGATCGAGCAACATGTTGTAGGACTATTTGCCATTAATAATAAAGAAAGTAGTGGGAAGGGTCTTACTGCCGATGGTGAGGTCGACGCAGAGTGCTCCGCGGGCGAGGGACACGTTGCCTTCAAAATCCTTGAGCATCATGTCCGTCTTGGTCAGATCTACATCACTTTTGCCCAATTTTTGGAACATAGCATATGGCATGATATTGACTGCGACGCCTCCATCCACCAGTAGCCTAGTAACAGGTCGTCCGTTGACGTGTCCTTTGAGGAACAGAGCCTTGAGATGTTGTCAATTTTCGTCTTCCGGTTTCTCAAAAGTGGCTGTCATTGGCTCCAAAGCCAATTGCGCCATCCGCTCTTCCATCCTCGTCGTGTCATCCCGATCAGCGGGAGCCATGAACTCCATCGGCAAGATGAACACCATGCTGACATCAGCTGCTGATTCCTGATTGTCGCCTTCCCCATTGTTGTTTCTTTTGGGGTGCCAGACTCGAGACCGGTCATCTTTCTTATCCAACATCTGCCTCTGCTCTTCTTCTTGTTGTTCCCATTGGCACAGACGTTGGATCCTTCGTTTATGGGATTTGGTCAATCCATCAGGGCACCACCTGGGGTTCACCGGTTTGGCTGGTAGTTTGACGCGCTCCTAGTCTGGTTCTCGCCCTAGGGGGTTTTCATCTGACACCCTAGCGTCGGCCATCTCTTCTAGCCGATCGTGTGCGCTAGCTCTGCCCCCCAGTCGCTTGTGCTGGTCAATCCTACCCCCCAGCCGATCATACTGTTTAGCTCTACCCCTTGGCCGATCATATCAATCAACTCTGCCCCCAGCCGATCAGGCACTGAAAGGCGCCGATCCTCTTGTTCGTGCTAGTTCTTGCTGATCGGCTCTGATCCTCTGTCTCTGGAATGTGACCTCTTGAGTGGGTGATTATCGCGATATGAACCGCTTCACTCAGGGAAATTATCGACTGAAGGTAGCCTAAGGTTATTCTCCCACCAGTGGATGAAGAACGGGCATCGCCAGTGATCCTCGTGTCGGCACATCATCTCTTCGCGGTGTCTTGAACTTTCTTGTTGCCATTGATATTTGTTGAGTAAGAATTGGGAAGTGATAGGTCTGCATGATCTTTCCGACCCTTCGCCCTCGTCTTCGACCCGTCTTTTCCCTTTGACATCATCAACCATAACCTGATTTCTGGGGCCCACGGCGCCGCTTCTCTTAGCCAATTCCGATGTCAGCACCTTGGTTTGGACTGCGTTTCTCGCTGTATCAACCATGTTAGTAGGGAAAGGATAATGATCAATTTTCATTGGCTTTGCTAGCTTTGTCGGGACTTCGAACTTGAGTCTGCCTTGCTCGATGGCCGATTGTATTTGCTGTCGGAAGATCTTGCACTCGTTTGTGTCGTGGGACATGGCATTGTGCCACTTGCAATACTTCATCTTTTTGAGCTGCTCGGCTGATGGAATAGTGTGGTAGGGTGAGAGCTAGATCTTCCCCTCTTGGAGAAGTAAATCGAAGATTTTGTCGGCCTTTGACGTGTCAAAACCGAACGCTTCTGACTCTTTCTTACCGAATGGGCATGATATCGGTTTTTTCCCTTTTACCCATTCTGCCAGGCCGATTTCTATCTCCTCCTCTGATTCAGATCCTTCTAAGTATGCCACCTTTTTCTGAAAATTCCTCCGTTGATCGAAAGGGCGTACTTCCTGACCGGCCAAACGGTGGATGATTTGACTTAAACTTTCAAACTCCTGGGAGGCGTACTTTTCTTTGATGTGTGGTAGGAGACCTTAGAAGGCGATATCGGCCAGCTGAGCGTCAGTCAGGACCAGGGTGTAGCATTTATTTCTGACCTCTCTGAACCTCTGCACGTAATTGGTTACTGGTTCGTCGCTCCTCTGCCGGAGGCTGGTCATATCTGAAAGCTTCATCTCGTGGACTCCTGCGTAGAAGTACTTGTGGAATTGCTTCTCTAGATCGACCCATGTGACGATGGAATTGGACGGTAGGGTAGTGAACCACTGGAAGGCTGATCCAGATAGGGATGACGAGAATAAACGTACACGCAGAGCATCTTGTATGGCTGCTTCTCCGCACTGGATAATAAACCTGTTCACGTGTTCTACAGTTGATGTGTCATCCAGCCTGGAGAACTTGGTGAATTCAGGGACTTTATACCGATGGGGAAACGGCAGCAAGTCATAGGCAGGTGGGTATGGCATCTTGTACGTATAGGTTTGTACCTTCGGCTTCAACCCGAATTGATCCTGAATCACCTCTGCTATCCTTGTTGTCCAATCCACTTGCTGCTGATGAACGACTAGTTGAGGGATTGGCATGTGCTGATGGATCAGCGGTGGGAAGGCCGGGTGGTGGATCAAAGTGTGTGGTGGATTTTGCGGCAGCATGGCCGGCTGAGCAGTTGACAGTTGGTGGCATAGCGAATCTGTTGTCCCATCGTACAGCATCATCGGCGCCGCGCTTCTGAGTGTTTCCGCAGTGTCTGCCCCCCTGCCGATTTCTGACGAGGCCGGTTGATATTGTGGGACCGTCGGCCGGATAGCCGATTGGAATGGTGCTTGGATCGGAGAGCTTCCATAACCGGTTGATTGGTCCAAACCAGTCGCCATCGCTGGTGCCCCCCACGGTACTGAGTTTGAGGGTAGCGATTGCATGGGGGAAACCTGGGTAGGCTGAGGCGGCGCTTGCGACTAAAAGCATGGCGTGCCGTTGTATCCTGGAGTCATTGAAGTGCTGTATCCTCCATGTTGCATTGGTACCAGCTGAGGAGCCGAGTGAGATGTGTCTGGTAAGCTTCTGACTGGAGTTACAATGGGCGGGGCGTACGCTGGCCCCTGATACCCCTGAGCTACTCCGCTGATCAGGGAACTGATGATGGCATTGTATACCGTGTTGGTCATCACTGAAGATTGGTCGATGAAAGCCTGGTAGATAGACTGTTGAATCATATCATATATCTTGCCCGAGTCCTCAGCGACGGTGATCTGGTGGGGAGTTGGAAGAGGAGTTTTCTTGACGGTTTCCCCGCTTCTGGTACGACTGAGAGATTGCAAGCATGTCTTCCTGTATTCTTCTAGGTGTCTTGCCAATTCTTCTTTCTGGTCGTCCTTGAGATCTGCTTCCGTAACCTCGATGGCGTTGTCTTCGGAGATTTCGGCAGCTTTTGACATGTTGGATGTTGTGTTGGTCCCACTAGGCGTGCCAAAAGTGTGTTGGTGCTAAAAATCGACCGATGACCTTCAGCGTCGGACACACGACCCAAGAGAATCTGCTTAACTCCTGTTCGGGTAATCATCCTGGTGCAGTTCGCGCGGCGTGCCAGTCAATCTGACCTGTTGATTGACAAGGAAACAGATGTATTAAATTCCAAGGGTTTTGATCGGCTAAAGTTCCGATTTGTCTCGAAAAGCGTGTCAGCGAATCGGCCGATTTGCTATGAGGATGACCAGCTATAGAACAACCGATAATCACGTAGCGATTGTAAAGAAAAGTACCAGAGTAGACTAAACAACACTGCAAAGCAACACTTGAAATAGATTTAATCGGCTGTATAATGATAAATAAGAATAACAGTAATAAAGCCGACAGTTTAAATCTCAAGCTGGATAACTATTGATAAAACTAGAACAATAGATAAATCCTATAATTCTCGTAAATATCGATAACTTGTGAATAAATCTAAACGAAATGACAGTGATGCGCCCGAAGTTAAAGCTTAGCTATTATTCGATAAATGCAACTTACAGAATCGGCAGGAAATCGTGTCGATGCAGCCCTGCTAACTCATACGAACTCGTGAAAGAAAAGACGTATTGGCGAAGTCGCCAACTTGAAAGTAAAGTACGATGAAAAAGTAAGTTGTTTGTATTGATTGATGTGTTGTTTTACAAATCTCCAAAGATGGCTATTTATAGCCTGTTACAACTGATTTCCTAACCGACTAGGATCTATCTCTAACTTTAAACGAAAACGAATATTTACAAACACAACTTGTATCGGAGTTGGTTATCATACACCCACGGGCGAATCTTTCTCGATCTTCTTTTTCTGGCCCACCATAAGCCCATATTGGTCCAAACGCTCCAGCCTTCCAATCGGCCGACCTCCACCAACTCCGTCTACCAATCGCTTGAAACACTATAGCGCCAATCGGCCGATTCCCAACTGTAGCACCAATCGGTCAATTCCCAATCGTAACCTTTTAATCCGCCGCATCGGCCAATCCTTTCCTCTCTTGACGACGATCCAAAATGTGTCAAAATCTGGCATCAACATACTCCAAGCTGCATAGTACCAACAAGCATTTGTGGCAGCACCACTGCATCAGTAATGTCAGGTGGATACTAGGCACCAGTGCTGGCCTGCAGTTAGTGTCGGCAGCAGGCAGCAGGGTGGTGATGCCGCACTTTGCGTCTGTGCTAGGTAGAATGCTATGACAACAGCTTATGCTTTGCTGCTGCCTGGATTATATGTGAGATCGCAGCGGACCACTTCCGAGAAGGCTGACGCTAGATCAGGGCGGTGCGCACGAGTGCAGCAGTGGACAACAGCACCCGTGCACGGCGAAATTGGAGCTCCGTGTTGCGCCACCGGTGTGGCATGGTGGGGAGCTCGGGAAACAGAGGAGATGGATCAGAACTGCTGAGTCGTTTGACTAGGTCGCAGCAAGAAATTCATGCTCCTATTAGGATGACGAGTTGATTACCAAATGGGAGATATATTTTTTTTTGCAAATCGTCAAGAACTATGACTGTTTAACTTCCAGGACTGCTGGTTGATTACAAAAAAATTGAGGAACTTTATTCCAAAACAACTACGATAGTTGGAACAAACAACCGCACTTTAATATTAGGTATAGACTATACAACACAACAAATGTTTATATAATGTCAGCAATACCTTTGACATCAACTATAGGGTTTTTTTGTGTAAAATACCCATTGACCTTATCCCCTGGCTTTTGGATCGCTTCCACCGCCGCAGCGCCGCCCTCTACTCCCTTCTTTCTCAGTTGCTCCTGCCTCTCCTTCACCCGACGGCAGTCTGAACACCTTTTGCTCAACAGCCCGATCTGGTCCGTGCCTCCCCCAGCCCCCCGCAGCCACTCCCCTCCCCGCGCGGCGCCTTCCCCACCCTAGCCGCCACCATCCCTCCTACCCCCTCCCCAATCGCCCCGGGATCTGGTCCCAACCCCTCCTCCGAACGCCCCGTGCAACGGCAGCGGCGCCAGCTCAGAAGAAAACGGTGACGGTGATGGTGAAGGCGCGAGCACGGCCGGCCCATCATGGGCCCACCTCATCGCGGAGTCCCCGGCCCCGCGCAGCCACTCCCCTCCCCGCCCCAGCCGCCGCCGTCCCCCCTGCCCCTTCCCAACCGCCCCGGGATCCGGTCCCAACCCCTCCTTCGAACGCCCCGCGTGACAGTGGTGGCACCGGCTTAGAAGACGACGGCGACGACGAAGGTGTGGGCGCAGCCAGCCCATCATAGGCCTGCCTCATCGCGGAGTTCAAAGTTTCGGTGAGTGCTCGCGCTCTCGGCGATCAGGATTGGATTCTTACTGGTTGTTGAGTTGGGGAGTGGTTTGGGCTCACCTCGCTTGTTCGTGTTCTTGCGCCTTGGGACCGAAGAAGGGATGGGAGGGAGGCGCGCAGGTGGTGTTGGTGTTTAAACCTGACAACCTACTAAGGGAGTACCCGAGGTAGAGTTTTGGTTGGAGGCTGTCGTCGAAATTAGGACTCGATGGTGTACGTAGGCACGCGATTTAGACAGGTTTGGACCGCTAGATTGTGTAATACCCTACGTCCTGTGTGTTGTTTTTTGTATTCGATTGAACCTTGAACCTGTCTGGAGGGGGTCCCTGCCCGTCCTTATATACCAGAGGAGCAGGGTTACAAGTCGGTTATCTTACAAGAATATTAGTCGAATTCGACCAGAGAGTTCTACTCCGACTGCTACGAGTAGTCTCCTTGCCCTCGACTAGTTGCTTGTAATCCATGTAGGCTACGCCGTCCTGCACTGTAGTCTCCATATTCAGTATGTCTCGGTGTATAGCCCCATATACGGATATGTCCAAACCTTCAGGTGAGCCTATAGATGTATGTACGACAGGAGGTGGATAGGAGGGAGAGAGACGGAGCCCTCTGACAAGTGGGACGCACTTGTCAGGACGGATGAAAAAAAAGGAGGCAGAATCCTTACTTGCTTTAATATTATAGTAGAGATGTGACTACTGCACGTGTGCAGTCATTCTTGTCGACACATATCATGCACATTACACATACTGATGCCATTTATTTCTTGTTGCCTTATAATTTAGGAAAACTAGAAAATACATCGAGGGACAATAAGTTGAATGACTAGTGTGATTCCTCGCAAAAAGAAAAGGAATGAGTAGTGTGATGGGCGGTGAGATTAGGTTGATCCAATCCAACACCATGGGGTTTTATTTTAGGGGGATGATGATCCATAGCCACTATTCCCATACCCTTGTCCGTTACCTTCACCATTGCCATGTCCACCAAGTAGCCCATTGCCTCCGCCATTGCCATCACCACCACCAACCGCATCCGAGTGCCCCCCATAATAACCACGATCATCATATCGGGTGCCAGAGCCAGCACCTGATCCAGATCCATACCCATGACCCATGGAATCGGAACTTCCATCAGCTTGTGCAGCACCACCCCCACCCCCTGCACCACCAGCATTGGCATATCCACCAGCAAGCCACTCTCTTCCGGAACCCCTACTAGAACTAGAGCTAGTGCCGGAGCCTGATCCAGAACCATGTGCAGCTCCGCCGAGGTTACTACCTCCACCACCACTGCCCCCACCTCCAGCTCTAGCATGGGCCTTACTTATCCCATCCCTGCCCCCGGTGTTACTAGTATCACTGGACCCAAAGCCATCCCCAGATCCTGAGCCAGAACCACTCCCATATGCCACACCCTCTCCCTGTCCCTCCCCTTTCCCTTCAGCAGTGGAGTATCTTGCTACCCTTGCACTTGCAGCACTGGATAGTCCAATGCTTAAGAGGGCAAGAAGCCCAAGAGCTACAGGTTTGCTAATGGCCATTTTGAGTGCAGTGAAACGTAATGCTGAGTTGAATGAATGCCAAGTACTAAAGTTCACATTGGTATTTATAGTGCCTAGAGTTAGCCTTAGCAAGAGCATTCTATTTCATCCTGCGCCACTGTGAGATGGATCGCTGACTCATGTGGAGATTAAAGTAAACTTCAACTTGGAAGCAACCATGGAATGCTGCCTGAAGTTTAGAGCTGGGAGGAGTTGACAATGCAGCAACGACCTAGAAGTTTGCATTCACTGCTACAATCAGACACATGGCCAAGTGGTGTGTATATATCTGTGTTCGTGAGTTGATGTTCAACAGTTAGGAAACCAAAGGAAGAAACAAGACTTGGAATCTTCATGTATATACAACGGCTTTAAACTTGGATGGATCATCAGTTCATCACCAGTTCATCTATGGAGTGATAAAGGGGGCGTTTGGTTCCCTTGCTTATTTTTAGCACGTGTCACATCGAATGTTTAGATACTAATTAGAAGTATTAAACGTAGACTATTTACAAAACCCATTACATAAGTGGAGGCTAAACGGCGAGACGAATCTATTAAGCCTAATTAATCCATCATTAGCAAATGTTTACTATAGCAACACATTGTCAAATCATGGACTAATTACGTACGGCCAATTGCTGCATGCGTTAAGATCTGTCTCGAGTCTCGAAGCCCACTAAGAAGCTGCTGTACTTTTTAGATGCAAACGTGCTGGAGATCAGAGGCGGCGTAGACTTCTATCGGCTGCTGTGCTTATCAGCCACTCCATCAATTAACCTATCCGCTGGGCTGCCATTCACACACAGAGAGATTAATAAAGAGAAGTTCCAAAGTCGATTTAATCTGATCTGGTTAATCACTAGTCATTTATTACTACTGCGCTAGTAAATTTAGCAACACGTAAGCAGGCATGCATCGTCTATACTCTCACGCTCCAAGCCTCCACTGCTACCTTTCACCTCTCCTGACCCGCAAGGTTGCTCTTGTTCCTGCGTGCGCGCCCTCGAGATCATCAGTCAACCGCAAACTTCGAGGTCGTCGCTAAAATGTCAACTTGTACTGTGCTGTCGTCTATCGTCGATCAGTGGATCAACCTACCGATGCAGCTTGACTTGACTTCTCGAGGTAAACGTTTGCGCACTAGTAGTCCTATCTAGCTTGGCATGGCAGTGGCACCGGATATCTCCTTCCTAAGCGCACAAGATGTCTTCGTTATTTACTAATCACGCGCGCATCGATCGATATGTACTTGTGTAGCTAGGTCAACTCGCTTCACTAGTTGATTGTCTTGTAAGCCGATCCAGTTGCTATGGAAAACTCCAGCTTAACTCTTAAACCAACCGCCAGGAGCTGTCAAGTGAATGAAACAAGTATCCTGCAGCACTTCACGGCCGCAACTATAAGTACCTATGCAACACTTCAGGCTTAGCGCACAAGTATTGCAACACCTCAAAATGGCTGGCATGAAGCTTGCAGCTCTAGGCTTCATTGTCCTCATAAGTATTGGCTTAGGCGAGGCTGCGAGGGTAGCTAGGTACTCTAGCTCAGAAGGGTCTGGGACAGGAAGGGGAGAGGGCAGTGGATCTATGGATGGTGCTGGTTCCGGGTCTGGTAGTGGTACTGGATCTGGTGTGAGTGGTGACTATGGGGGTTCTGCCCATGGAAGTGGTGGAGGTGGAGGTAAAGGTGGCGGCGGTGGACTGTATGGTGGTTCTGGACATGGTGCTGGTTCTGGCTCGGGCTCCGGCACCAGCTTGGCTGGTTCAGACCCATTTGGTGGATCGTCAAGTGCAGGAGGTAGCGGTGGCGGCTGGGGTAGTGGAAAAGGTGGAGGCTACTTTGGTTCTAGTGGTTACGGAGTTGGTAGTGGTAGCGGCCACGGATTTGGTGAATCTAATCCGTTTTACAGTGGCGTAAATACGAATGCAAATGCTTTTGGTACCGGTGGAGCCAAAAGCTATGGTCAAAATGGAGGTAGCGGTCGTGGCGCGGGTAGTGGTTCTGGGTACGGCGATGCAAAACCTTAAACTTTTATATTCTACCAAGCTAGAACCCGCTATGGTATTGTTGTAACCTTGATGTTCCCATTAATGTTTGATTTCCTCTCCTTGCAATCTAATAAAAGGCTCTGGGAACTCTATTTACTAAAAGTCTCAGGAGCTTGATTTACTCTGGTAAATTTGTACAAATTAACCTTCATATTGTCTGAGTGTTGTTTGAGGGGTTGTTTGGATACGAGGTGCTGCCACACCAGATGTTCGGACGCTAATTAGGAGGACTAAACATGAGTTAATTATAAAACTAATTGCAGAATCCTGTGCTAATTCGCGAGACGAATCTATTAAGCCTAATTAATGCATCATTAGCAAATGGTTACTGTAGCACCACATTATCAAATCATGGACTAATTAGGCTTAATAGATTTGTCTCGCGAATTATACTCCATCTGTGCAATTAGTTTTGTAATTAGCCTATATTTAATACTTCTAATTAGCATCCAAATATCCGATGTGACAGGTGTTAAACTTTAACAAGGTGTTCCCCTGAATGTGTGTGTTAGATTGTATTATACGTAGTAGCTGTACATGCCTTTGTAACTTGTATTGTACACGTTCTGTATCCCTATATATATGAGATAGGTGTGATATATGAGATAGCCACACCTGTATTAGGGTGTTGGGCAGTTCCCAAACTCCTGTGTTTTACATGGTATCAGGCTAGGTCGTTCGACCTATGCTTTCCGCCGCCGCCGCCACCACGTCAGCCCCTGCCGACGGCGCGATCTCCGCTGCCGCGCCGTTCTCCTTAGCTGCTGCCTCTCCGTTCATGGAGTCCCAGCCCCTCGCGTGGGCGCATCCCCGGCAGCTGCCCATGGCTGCGCCCCTCGTCGCAACTGCCGAACCTCCGCCTGCGGCGCCCTCGATTGGTGCCCCTACTGCGACGTCCGCGCCCCACGGTGCCTCGACAATGGTCCACTGGCCACCCCCATCCGCATCCGATTCCATCGCGCCACCGTCAAACGGCAGCTCCTATGGTGGGCCCCCGCTGACGCCGTATGGTGCGCCGACGCCGTCCTACGGACTGCCTGTGCCGTCGTCCTATGGCGCGCCTGCGCCCCCGTCCTATGGTGGGCCGTCGCCGATGACCTACGGAGTCCACGCGCTGCTGACCCATGGCGCGTATCAGCCGCCGCCGTACGGCGTGCCCTACGGCGCGTCCTCAACATCGACCGCATTGGTTGGCCCCTCGCCAGCCCTCGCTAGTGCGCCGCCATCTGGCTACTACGCGTCGCACTCCGCCGCACCTGTACCACCTCCGGCTGCCCACGTGGAGCATGCTGCGGCCGTCCTTGGTGGTGCCCCTCAGCCCTTCTACTTTGCGCACCTTATACCGGTGAAGCTCACACCGGATAATTATCTGTCGTGGCGCGCACAAGTGCTGCCTCTTCTTCGCAGCTGCTACTTGGAGGGCTATGTCGACGGTACACTGTCGTGCCCTTCGCCGTATCATCCGGCGTATCATGCATGGGTGGCTCAGGATCAGGCCATCCTCTCCGCTATTCAGTCCTCGCTCACGGAGGGCGTGGCGTCGCTGGTCATCTTCGCCGCTACGTCTCGGGATGCGTGGGCTGCTCTCCACACCAGCTTTACGTCTCAGTCGCAAGCGCGAGCCCATGCTATTCGCACACAGCTTGGCGAGGTGAAGCTGCTCGACCGCACCATCACCGACTACTTCAACATGGTCACGGGCCTGGCGGATACTCTCACCTCTATTGGCCAACCGCTTCGCCCCGAGGACTTCACCTCCTACATCCTCAATGGGCTGGATGATGACTACGACAATCTCGTGGAGAACATCAATGGGCCACGTGAGCTGTACTCACGTCTTCTCGCGACGGAACAGCGCATTAAGGCTCGTCGTGCGACCCCCAGCTTCTCTTCAGCCAACGTTGCCTCGCGCGGCAAATCGGCGCCCTACAAGCCGCCAAACGGGGGTAGCAAACCGGCACCCCCACCCCAGCCATCGTGCCCTGCCAACGCCCCCACGAGCGGTCGCCCGCGTGCCTGCTGCCCCTCATGTGGCGCCCAGGTGCCCTGCCAGCTGTGTGGCCTTGCGGGTCATATTGCCTCATGCTGCCATCGCCGTTTCAAGCATGATTTTTTGGGTATTGGCAACAATGGAAAGGGCAATGAGAAACAGGCTGCTTTGGCGAGTCACGATCATGGACACACTCCTTCATATCCCATTGATGCTTCATGGTACATGGATACGGGAGCTACCAATCACCTGACAAGTGAGGTGGGCAAGCTCTCTACTCAGGAGCCATATCGTGGTCATGATCAGGTTCGCACTGCCAATGGCGCAGGTATGCACATCTCACATATTGGTCAGGCATCCCTTCTTACTCATAATTCACAAAAGTTGCATCTCCTCAATGTCCTTCGAGTTCCTTCAGTTGCACGTAGTTTGTTGTCAGTTCCTCAACTTACTCGTGACAATAATGTTTTTGCTGAATTTCATCGTTTCCATTTTTTTATTAAGGACCGGGACACGAGGATGTACTCCTTAGAGGTCGACTACGCCATGGTCTTTATGTGCTTGATGAGCCGCCTGTCTCTCAAGTTTTCAGCGGTGTTCATGTGTCGTCCTCTCATTGGCACGTGCGTCTTGGTCATCCTGCTATCCCCATAGTTCGTCATGTTCTTCACCGCCATGAGCTTCTAGTTGTGTCCAATAAAAATGCTGAAACAGTTTGTGATGCCTGTCAGCAGGGAAAGAGTCACCAGCTTGCTTTTTCTGAGTCAAGTCGTGTAGTCCAAACTCCACTTGAGCTTGTGTTTTCTGATGTCTGGGGTCCTGCCCAAACATCTGTTAGTGGCCATAATTACTATGTCAGTTTTATTGATGCTTATAGTCGATTTACTTGGCTTTATCTTATCAAGCGCAAATCTGATGTGTTCGATGTCTTTATTCAATTTCAAGCGCATGTTGAGCGTCTCCTTAAGCACCAGATTATTCATGTTCAATCTGATTGGGGGGTGAGTACCACAACCTCAATGCCTTTTTTAATAAGCTTGGGATCTCGCACCGTGTGTCTTGTCCTCATACACATCAGCAGAATGGCGCAGCTGAACGTAAGCATCGCCACCTTGTAGAAACTTGCTTAACTCTACTAGCTCATGCCTCCGTTCCTTTTCGGTTTTGGAGTGACGCTTTTTCCACAGCATGTTTCCTCATTAATAGGCTTCCTACATGGCTCCTCAACATGAAAACACCACTTGAACTCTTACTCAATGAAATTCCAGATTATACGTTTTTCAAAGTTTTTGGATGTGCGTGTTGGCCTCACCTTCGTCCATATAATAAACGTAAGCTAGAGTTTTGGTCTAAGAAGTGCGTCTTCCTTGGGTATAGTTCTCTCCATAAAGGGTACAAATGCCTTCATGTTCCATCTAACCGTGTCTATATTTCCCGTGATGTTGTGTTTGATGAGAATGTGTTCCCCTTCTCTGCACTTCCGACCACTACCACTACTCCCATGCCACCTGTGCATTCTTTTTTACCTTTGCCTGATCAATTTGTAGATGTTGTGTATACCCCTACTTTGCTGCCTCATCATTCCACAGGTACTGGCAGAGGAGCGCGTCTTCAACTCCTTGATGATCAGGTGCCTCCTGTCCCCCAGGCACTGGACGTCGCTCACGTGCCGAACGACGATCGGGTGCATGTGCCATGCATTCCTGGGCACGTCGATGCCCTCGACCGCGTCGCCTTCCCGGGTGGGCCTTCGTTGCCCGGCCCAGCACCTGAGCTGGCCTCCTCCGTTGAGGACCAGCATGGGCCTTCGTCACCAGGCCCTGCCTTGCGAGCAACGCCAGCGTCTGCGCCTCGTACCGCGCCTGCCTCTCCATCAGGAGTGACGCCCGCTTCCATGTCGCGTCACGCATCTGTACCTCCATCGCCTGTGGCCTCCTCTGCGCCCAGCGATGGCCCTGCATCGCCACCGACGCCTGCTGCAACTTCGTTGTTGCCACCCCCTGCACCTGCTATTCTGCGTCCTCGTACACGTAGCCAGAACGGCATCTTTCGCTCGTGAGAACGCACCGATGGCACGATTGCATGGATTGCGGCATGCACGGCACAAGCTGAGGCTGATCCCACTGTTGAACCTTGGCATTTTCAGGCTGCTCTTGGCATTCCACACTGGCGTTGTGCAATGGAGCAGGAGTTTCATGCACTTTTGAAGAATGATACTTGGCAATTGGTTCCTCCTATCTCTGGCGTTAACATTATTGATTCCAGGTGGGTGTTCAAGGTCAAGAAACATGTTGATGGCTCTATTGAATGCTATAAGGCACGCTTAGTGGCCAAAGGATTCAAACAGAGGTATGGTCTTGATTATGAGGATACTTTCAGCCCAGTTGTCAAGCCTACTACCATTCGTTTGCTGCTCTCATTGGCTGTTACAAGAGGGTGGTCTCTACGCCAGCTGGATGTTCAGAATGCTTTTCTCCATGGAGTCTTGGAGGAAGAGGTATATATGCGTCAGCCTCCGGGGTTTGTTGATCCTGCTCGTCCTCATCATCTATGTCGTCTTGTTAAGGCTCTCTATGGCCTAAAGCAGGCTCCTCGTGCATGGCATGCACGCCTTGGTTCTGTTCTTCGGGCTCATGGATTTGTTCCATCCACTGTTGATACATCATTGTTCCTTTATCAGCGTTCTGAGGTAACTATGTACCTGCTGGTATATGTCGATGACATTATTCTTATTAGTTCCTCCGTTGCTGCTGCTGATCGTCTCTTGGCTGCCTTGAGTGGGGTTCTTGCTGTGAAGGATCTGGGTACGTTGCATTACTTCCTTGGTCTGGAGGTCTCTCGGTCTGCTGCTGGGCTCACTCTCACTCAGCACAAGTATTCCTTGGACTTGCTACGTCGTGCAGGTATGTTGAAGTGCAAAGATGTTGCCACTCCTATGTCTGCCACGGATCGATTATCTGCTCTTGATGGTGATCCACTCGCTCCTGATGATGCCACTGAGTACCGCAGTATTGTTGGTGGTCTGCAGTACTTGACTATCACCAGGCCTGATATCTCCTATGCAGTTAATCGTGTATGTCAGTATCTTCATGCTCCCAGGACTTCTCATTGGTCAGCTGTGAAGCGCATCCTGCGCTATATCCGTTTCACTGCCTCATATGGTCTGCACCTCCACCTGCACCATCCTGTGTCCTCTCGGCATTTTCAGATGCGGATTGGGCTAGCAGTCCGGATGACAGGCGATCCACGGGGGGCTATGCAGTATTTTTTGGTCCTAACTTGATCGCCTGGAGTGCTCGCAAGCAAGCTACAGTTTCTCGCAGCAGTACTGAAGCTGAGTACAAGGCGGTTGCCAATGCCACAGCTGAGCTCATATGGGTGCAGTCTTTACTGAGAGAGTTGGGAGTCTCTCAAGATCAGCCACCGGTCCTTTGGTGTGACAACATCGGCGCGACATACCTCTCTTCTAATCCGGTATTCCATGCGCGAACGAAACACATCAAAGTTGACTATCATTTTGTGAGGGAACACGTTGCACAGAAGCTACTCCACATCAAGTTTATCTCTTCAAAAGATCAACTTGCTGACATCTTCACGAAGCCACTGTCGCAGCCTCTTTTTGAAGGTTGTAGATGCAATCTTAACTTGCTATGTACTTCAGGTCACAGTTAAGATTGAGGGAGGGTGTTAGACTGTATTATACGTAGTAGCTGTACATGCCTTTGTAACTTGTATTGTACACGTTCTGTATCCCTATATATATGAGATAGCCACACCCGTATTAGGGTGTTGGGCAGTTCCCAAACTCCTATGTTTTACAGTGTGCACTACCACCGTGCAGTGAAAAAACAAATAAGCACGGTACTATAAAAAGAGTTATACCTATTTGGGAAGGGGGTGTTAAAGTTTAACATCCCACTTTTAACACTTTTTAACACTTTTCTATCCAAACACTTGTGTTAAAAGTGGGGTGTTAAAGTTTAACACCCCATTTTTTTATAAACACATGGAGGGGGTGTTTTCCTAGGTTACCCCTTCTCTGTCCTCCCTCTCTCTCCGCCGGCCATAAATGAGGGGGCAATGGAGTCATTTCCCATCAAAGGTGTTAAAGTTTAACACATCATCCAAACACTCCAATGTGTTAAACTTTAACACTCTATTTGAGAGTGTTAAAACTTTAACACTTGTTAAACTTTTACACTTGTTAGATAGCTTGTAGACATAATCCAGCATGTGCGCATAATTTAGTTAGGAGTTAGATAGGGCAACACGACTAGAGTTAGCGGTATCCCCTTTGTGATAGAGTCCTAGTTAGTTTTCTGTTTCTTCTGGTACAGATAGAACAGTTCGGCCATCTCAGGCCTTGCTCCTACGGGAGTCTTAGTTTGTATCTAGGCTATATATTGTTGCCAATATAATCAGAAAAGCTGCACCACCAAAATCGTTTCTCTGTTTCCAACATCTGGTATTCAGAGGCTGGTTTGTGATCTCCAAGATGGCGGGAACCCCGCCCCGACCCCTCTGGCGAACTCGAGCATGGAAGCCAAGAACGACGGCAAGAAGGTAGGTGAAGAGAAGTCGGTGCCCTCCCCGCGCACTAGTAGGTCGAGGAACTCGAAAACTCCCTCCCCAAGCCGACGTCGTGGCCGCAACGTGGTGCAGCGGGTCGTGAAGGAAGTCGGCGGCGCCGGCACGTTCCCGATCTTAACGAAGACAAACTACGCCTATTGGAGTTTGGTCATGAAGGTGAACCTCGAAGCCCGCGACCTCTGGGAAGCCATCGAGTTCGGTGCTGCAGGTTGACAAGAGGATAGAAATGGCGCTAGAGCTGGAGCAGAGAATTCTTGGCTCTGGCACAATCACTACGGCCACCTCAATTTCAATGCGCTACGATGTTTGGCGCGCAACGACATGGTACGTGATCTTCCTCAGCTGGATCACGTCGACCAGCTGTGCGAGACGTGCATCACGACCAAGCATCTCCTTTCCCGCCAAAGCTAAGTACCGCGCCGACGCTCCTCTTCAGCTTGTTCATGGTGATCTCTGCGGTCCGGTGTCGCAAGCTGATCCAGATGGACGGCGCTACTTCCTGATCCTCGTCGACGACTTGTCGTGCTTCATGTGGCTTGAGCTCCTCTCCGCCAAGAGTGAAGCTGAGGCTGCGATCAAGAAGGTGCGAGCCGCCGCCGAGAACCAAAGTGGCTGCCGCTTACGCGTTCTGCGCACCAACAATGGTGGCGAATTCACATCCGCTGAGTTCACGCGCTACTACGAGGAGGAAGGAGTCGAGCGCCACTTCAGCGCGCCCTACATGCCGCAACAGAACGGCATCGTGGAGAGAAGGAATCAGACGGTGCTCCCCACGGCTCGAGTGCTGTTGAAGTGAAGGAAGATGTCGTCGCGCTATTGGGGTGAGGCGGTCTCCACGGCCGTTTTCCTCCCCAAACGTGCACCAACCAAGAGCCTTGACGGGAAGACGTCGTATGAAGCAACAAGCTCTCCGTCTTCTTCCTCCGCACGTTTGGCTACATGGCATACGCAAAGTTGTGAAGCCCGACATCTCCAAGCTTGAAGACCGGAGCCGCCCGTTGGTTTCATTGGATACGCCAGTGGCTCCAAGGCGTACAGGCTCCTGGACCCTGCAACGGGGCCTTATGACTTCCGCGTCGAGCACACCGTGCGCCAGGTGCTGCCCTCCGCACCTGAAGGCAACGGAGGAGCACGCACGCCATCATCGCCCCTGCTGCCGCGCGCTCTCCCTCGCTCGCCTCCACCAGCTTTCGATTTGAGATTGATTGAGAGGAAAGGTCCGGGCAAAGCCTTGTTTCTGTGATAGGCATAGTCAAACAAAAATGTGCGAGACGGGCACATGCGTCCCCGGCCCATGACGCCCTTATGGAATAATGCAACCAAATGGGCCTACGGACCATGGGCCTCTTACAGACAATTTATGGCCGATAATGTGATACGGAGGAGGTGGAAAATCCCTATCGTTTTGACTTTCTTCTGTTTTTATCGCACTGGTGCGTTCCCTCAAAAAATCACACTGGTGTTCTTGAATCGCCAGCAACCGCAAGCTGTTTGTCGCCGGCAGTGATTCTCAAGAGTCAGGACAGATCAGGGATTCCCTGTGGCTCCCTTTCCATCTGCCAGCTCCACCACAATCACAACACACTGCCGCACAAGACAATCCAGTAAGGGACAATCTTGGTTCTGGAACCCACTGGTAGCCATCCGTCCTCCTGGATTTATACGCGCACAGGGCAGCGCCCCAAAAGCCAAGCGAGATATAGCTCCCAGTTCCGCGGTTCCCGTTCCACTCGGCATGGCTCCGCGGGTACAGACAGGATCTTGCCTAGGAGTCTCGATGCGTTTGTTCTGTGATTATTGATGCGGTTATTCGTTGACCTGATCCGTTTTGTGCTGTTGGTTCTTGGATTGTTAGGCATGGATTGTGGGGGAGAAGGGCGAGGACCTCCAAGGGCCCAAGGAATTCCTGCCCCTCTCCAAGCTTGAAGGTAAGGTGCCCATGTCTTTTCTTCCTTGCTTCAGTTATTGAGTTCTTGGCACCCATCCTAGGTTCCTTTTGCTACAAGTTGTTCCCAATTTTTGATCCCCTTCCGAGTACGCGGAATTGAGGATATGTGCAAGGCTTGGCGCTGCTATCTTAGGCCTTTATGCTTTTGTGCCAATACAATTGCTTGAACAGGGACACGGACTGCAATTGATCAAACAGGTTCGATATGTTCCCGTTGATTCAGATTTCAGTGGACTTAGTGTTCTCAAATCAACCGAGAAGTTGTTTGCTTTGTATGGTCAAATGCTAACTCCATGTTCAGTATCTATCAATGTTTCCCTGAAATTATGGTTCTTCAGCAACATCTGCATTGCTATTCTGCAATTGGTCATTTGTCTGAATGTGTTAGCAATTGCTGTGCTGCGTAGAAATATCAAGGTAGCTTTTTGAGAGCACTTCCTTTGTCTACTCTGTTGGTGGAATATTCTTTTGGAGCCATAACCACAAAATTCATACTGGAATTGGTGAAAGTTTGTTAACGAATTGGATTCCAAACATGCTCAAAGTGACCGTAAATAGTACCATTAGGATTCTGACTTCTTGATTATGTGGTGATTAACTTTCAATTGGATTGGATCCAACTACAGCAGCCAACCGTACCGATGGTATTTAGAGAGTCTGTTAAGCTCTTTGTTCTGTAGCTTCGTTATGTGACTTAAGTACCTGTTTTTGCAGATGTCGGTGTGTTGTATTGGCAATTGGACCCTAAGAAGTCTGAAAGCGAAGAAGAGCTTGCAAAAATTCGCAAAGAAAGAGGATACAGTTACATGGTCTGCGCTAATCTTTCATGAATTTCAGCAACTTTCTGAATCTGTTACTCCATGTTTTCCATTTCATGTGTATGATGCCCTGACCAGAATATGTGTTGCTTCCTGAAGGATCTTATTGAAATATGTCCTGACAAACTGGAGAACTATGAGGAGAAGGTGAAGAACTTCTTCACTGAGCACATGCACGCTGACGAAGAGATCCGCTACTGCTTGGAGGGCAGCGGGTACTTTGATGTCCGTGACAAGGACGACAAGTGGATTAGGATTTGGATCAAAGAAGGAGACATGATCATCCTGCCAGCTGGAATCTATCATCGGTTCACGCTCGACAGTGCCAACTATGTGAAGGTATCAACCTGATTTTAGAATCATAATAAGAGCTGCTAATTTGATCTCTTTGTCACCACTTTGTGGCACAGTTATGCATACAGCTACAAGACATTCTTAGTGGTAGCAAAAGGTTTCATGCCAAGTATGAATGCTGAGATTCCTTTGAATTTGCAGCTGATGAGGCTCTTCATCGGGGAACCAGTCTGGACTGCGCTGAACCGGCCTCAGGAGGGCCACCCCGCGAGGCAAGAGTACGTCAAGAATGTGATGGGGAACACTGGATTTGCTCTTGCAGCACACTGAATCTGCCGTCACCATGAATATACAATTTACTGAACTCATGTACATCACAGTATGATCCTACAGTTGGAGCAGAAACCTTGCTTGCTGTATTATCAGAATCATGGAAGTACTGCATGCC
This sequence comes from Setaria viridis, assembly GCF_005286985.2. Classification (NCBI taxonomy): domain Eukaryota; kingdom Viridiplantae; phylum Streptophyta; class Magnoliopsida; order Poales; family Poaceae; genus Setaria; species Setaria viridis. Next base: position 19,455,574 of record NC_048271.2, on the reverse strand, counting down.
TGAATTAAGCTGTGCACGTAAAAGATACAAAATGGCACCTATGGAAACGTACGATGCAGTATTTTTCCTTGTATCTGCTTGATACAGCTACCATGTTGGTTGCAGCAGCAGCAATGCTGTGGTATATGCATCTGCCTTGTTGTGTATGGTACTACTAAATACTAGTGTCTGTCATGGAATGGAAATCTCGTGCCATTGAGGACTGTAATGTAGTTCCTGTTTATATACTTCCGTTTCAAATTGTAGGTTATTTTGATTTTTTTAAGTTCGTAGATATTATTATGCATCTAGACACTATATCTACGGAGGAAGTATATTTATATGTTGGCTTTGAGGAATCTTTGGTGGCAAGCAGGATGGCAGTTTGCGTTGTTGATTCATAACATAGGAATTAACTAACTAGTGACAACTAAGTAAGAATTTGTACTAGATGCCCGGTTCTTAATTGGCTGGACCAATGCCGGATGCCCAATGTCCGTAACAAAAGTTTCTCTCCAGTATGCTTAGAAACAGATTTTCTTTTTCCTAAGAGGTTCGTTCTTACCGATGCAACAACTTCCTCGAATGTTTGAAATAAAAAGAACTGTCTAGAGTCTAGACCATGAGGAACTGCTGCTGGTTTTAGTTTTTTTTTTCCATCCGAGCTTGGCATGCAATACTATATGGCGGTCAGCATACTCCCTCCGTCCCAAAATAAATGTACTCCTAGAGTTTGGATGAAGAGATCAATATTAGTGAGAAATTACATATATACCCCTATAAAGATGTAATTATTGCACGCTGGTTCAATTCCTAAATATGACATATTTTGAACTCTATAAATGCATTTATTACGGAACGAAGGGAGCAGGCTCCTAGCCTTAAAAAAAGAAAACTTAGGTCCTGTTTAGTTTCTCCCAAAATCTCAACTTTGGCACTATGAAAAAGAAGATTTCCCATCACATCAAACTTGCGGTACATGCATAGAGTATTGAATGTAGACGAAATCAAAAACTAATTGCACAGTTTGTTGTACTTTGCGAGACGAATCTTTTGAGCCTAATTAGTTAATATTTGGACAATAATTCATAAATACAAACTTATGAAATAGAAACGAAATGCTACGTTATAATATTTTATTTTTGGTTGTTCAAAGTTGAGCAGGCTATATATACAAATCGAATCAAGATTCGAGAACTTCCTAGTTGGCGTCTGCACCTGCAAGAAAAGAAACACAGTGCACGTTGGCAGGAGCAGGAACAAGGGCTGTCCAGGTTCAGTGCACCCGACCGTGGAACCGGCACAGCCGAACAGTCGCACAAGGAACGCAGCGTGGATCTCGCGCATGGCACGTGCGGCCCGCGACGCTCTGACAGCAGGCATCGTGCCTCCCTGCACCTGCACACCAAAGGGAAAGGCAGGACGAGACTGCAACGGGGGCAGGTGCACGATGCGGTTTTCCACGGATGCGGCGTGGTTTGAAACGGAACGCTCTGCTACCGTCAGCGCTTACGGAAAAAAGACAGTTACACACTAGGGGTACACAAGACGATCTACTCAGGGGTGTTTGATACCTAACACCGGAGCGCTAAACTTTAGCACATGTCAATCAGAAGTTTGGATACTAATTAGAAGTATTAAACATAGCCTAATTACAAAACTAATTGCACAGATGGAGTCTAATTTGCGAGACGAATCTATTAAGCCTAATTAGTCCATGATTTGACAATGTGGTGCTACAGTAACCATTTGCTAATGATGAATTAATTAGGTTTAATAGATTCGTCTTGCGAATTAGACTCCGTCTGTGCAAATAGTTTTGTAATTAGCTCATGTTTAGTCCTCCTAATTAGCATCCGAACAACCGATGTGACCCTACTAAAGTTTAGCACATCGTATCCAAATACCCCCTCAGTCCGTCCCAAATTATAGTTCATTTCAGTTTTTTTAAATTCATAATTTTTCTATGCATCTAGATATTAGTGTATAACATAGCAAAGTCAATAAATCTAAAAAATCTCAAAACAACTTATAATTTGTGGGAGGGAGGGAATATCGGATAGGGATATGCCACGTCTCATGAAAAGTATAATCTTACCCTTTCAGTAAATTTTAACGTCATTGGCGAATGACCATGCAACCCTTAATAATTATCTCAATCCTGTTTATTTAGGCATGGTGTTCGTTTCCACTGGCATTAGTTTTTTTAGAACATTACGCTACCATAACATACTGATAATTAATTTTTGGAAAAAAAATCACTCCCTTCATTTATGTTTATAAGGCATGATATGATTTGGCACGGTCTTCCAAATAACACTTTGGCCATTCATTTATTTATATTATAATATTATTTATGGCTTATAATAATTGTAGAGTATCCAACCATATAAAGATTACATTATAAAAATAAAAAATTAATAGTCAAATTATTGGTTAAAGATTGCAAAGTTTGAATCTTGATATGCGTCTGCGTCTTAAATAAAATGGAGGGCTAAACTTGCATTATTTTATAGATTTTTTAAAGTTAGAACTGTACTTTTTATAAAACGGAAGGAATAAGCAGCTACTGCAATTTTTACATGATCTTAATTATATTTTGGAGGACTAGCTTTGTGCTGCTCCCAAACTAATAAATATATACGTGGACTATCTTGAGGTTCAAGATCAAATATTTTTCCTATTACAATTTTTTTAAAAAAATAAATCCAATTTATGTATATTCATCTTTGAAGAGATAGCGTATTCTTTGGGGGGGAAATCTATCTTGCCAGCCCAAACCATTGCTAATTCGTGTAGCCATTAAGTCCAAGGCCATGATTGAATTTTCAGTGTTCCACAGGGATCTACATACACAAATCCATCCCAAGCCCATCGATAAAAAAATCTCGATGCGCTTTCCTTACAGGAATAGATTCGAGTACTCCGTATCAAGGAACCGAAAACAAGAGCGCGCCCGCATCAAGGAGGGAGTTCTATCCGTCCAGCATGGAGACCGAGTTCCAGGTATCCTGACGGCGCAATCCTTTCCCCTTGAGGCCTCCTTGTTCTTCGTTCCACGCGGATATGAGACGACGATGCTCTTATGTTCTTATCCAGAAAGTTGGATTTCATTTTCCTATCCGATTGGGATGTGTGTGTATGTTTTCTTGTTCTGGCTAAAATAATCAGATGGGGGGGATCGCTTTTCTGCTGCGAAATGGGTTTCTTTTTCTGATTTAAATTTCCTTGAGGACGGTAAGCGGACAGCGGGTGATGGGATTTCCAGGGACCAGTGCGACGAGGGTTGAAGAGGGATCTCTTCGATAAATTTGGGATGACGGACGCCTTTAGGCCTTGTGATGCGAGTGGGAGTAGGAAATCTGTACGAGACGAACGAATTTGATGGAGACTTGCCGGGGTTACTGTTCCGAACAGCCTGAGTACGGAGTCTTGGGGGAATTAAGTTAGGCTTTGAAATAGCTTTCCATGTCCTGATGAACAGCAAATTAATGAGCTGATGCTCCATCCCATGGGAGTACCAGTCCCAAGTCGAATTTTAAGTGGTTTGCCGTCAATTCGGTTGATTCTGGTCTAGTGCTAACTGCTAAGCAATTCATTTTCTAGTTGTCTGAAACAGAATGAATTAGTCTTTGTTTATCAGGGGGATTTGTAACTATCACAATCACTCGTGTGTTGGGTCTTTCTGTAGCCGTCTCACTACCATTTGTTTTGTTCCACTGTGTCCATAATAGTTGGAGGCTTGGAGGACTCCCTAAGAATGCTACCAATTTCTTTGGTTTAGTCTAAAACAACTGGTGAACCAAGCGAAAAGTTTTTTTTTTTGGCTTACTACCCACCTGTTTTTATTCCTTCATTTCTGCAGCCTTGACGAATAAAAGAAGCTAGTATGCCTGTTTAACTATTTAATGCAAATCGATTTAATGCAAATCGCATAGCACGGAATTTTTTATTTCTTTTTAGACAGAAATCTGCAGGGTTAAGATCATTTACTGTCCTGTGGTTCTGTCGCTCGGAAGAGAAAACTATCTGATGCCCTGATGGTTTAATTTATGAAGTGTTCTTTTTAATTTTTCTGCTCTCTATTTTCATTGTTTTCAGCTTTAGTGGCACTATTAACATAGCAGTTACCTTCTGGATTTTGACATATATTGCATAAACTTTATGGCGACTTGGATGCATTCCTAGTCACTGGTACTAATAGAAGTTTCAGTTCCGTTCTGCATACTTTCCTTTGTCTTCCCATGTTGAAGATCATACTTCCTTAGTCTACTTTCCTAAAGGTCAGTGAACATTAGGCGAAATTGCGAAAAGAAATATCAGCAATAACAATTAGGAAGTTCTAAAAGATCTTTTTGAATTTATCTGACTTCTGATAATAAGATTTTGATGTGCAGTTACTTGTAAAATTACTGCAATATTACTATAGTGAAGGACCATCAGATTTAGTACAAGTTGAAAAGTTGTCAACGTGGGTTCTTTCATTTTGTAAATCAGAATGGAAAGGCTCTGCCCTTTTTTCTCTTAATGGACACCGAAAAGAGCATATACAAGCTGCACACATACAGAAGACCTTGGTTAGAGATCTGTTACTTCATACAACATTTTTTATTTTCTAAAGTAGATCAATTCAGATAGTGCATATATAGTAATATACTTCAAATAAAATAGGAATTTGCTAAACAGAGAAAATATTTGTTGTCGTGCCGTCGCTCCTATAAAACATGCTTTGATAGTCCCTCTATTCATCAATGGAAGGCATATTTTGGTAGGGAAGAGGTCTTCCAAAGTCAATTTCGACCATTAGTTGCTCTTAAAAGATACTATGGATTGCTACAAAATTGACACCGTCTTGAAAGTACTTTGAATGCGGATCTATTGGTGCAATTTTTATACAGTAAACATGCATATGATTCTACTAATTGTTGGTCAAAACAAAGTTTGATTTCTCCGTATTCAAAACACGCTTTACGTTGATGGAAGGAGTTTCGTTGCATTTTTCAAATTTATGGTGCTATATGTGTTTATTAACATTAGTACTATGACTGCTCTTATATCAGCTTGCACATTCTTAGGGGGTGTTTGGGAGGAGGGGATTAAATTTTAGCCCCTGTCACATCGAATGTTTGGACACTAATTAGAAGTATTAAACCTACACTAATTACAAAACTAATTACACAACGTCTAGGTTAAATCGCGAGACGAATCTATTAAGCCTAATTAGTCCATGATTTGACGATGTGGTGCTACAGTAACCATTCGCTAATGATGGATTAATTAGGCTTAATAGATTTGTCTCGCGATTTAGCCTAGGGGTTTTGCAATTAGTTTTGTAATTAGCTTATGTTTAGTCCTCCTAATTAGTATCCGAACATCCGATGTGACAGGGCTAAAGTTTAGTCCGTGGTATCCAAACGCCCCCTTATTCCCTTTATTGATTATCTGTACTCGCACTTGTCTCTAATAGTTTCTCTTATGGTAGGCTTAATCCTTTTATTTTATTTCAATAGGATGGCAAGCAGGAGGTTATTGAAGCATGGTACATGGATGACAGTCAAGAGGACCAGAGGCTTCCTCATCACCGTGAACCCAAAGAATTCATTCCCCTGGAGAAGCTTTCAGGTTTGCACATTTGCAGCTTGCGCTTGAACTCTAGTATATAAGTGAAAAACATTTAATTTCCTTTTTTGAAAGCTAAAACATTTGCATCTTTTATATCTAGAACTAGGAATCATCAGCTGGCGCCTAAACCCTGATAACTGGGAGAAAGATGAGAACCTCAAGAAAATCCGTGAAGCAAGAGGCTACTCTTACATGGTCTGTCTGTGCCCTTAGGCTTGCAATGATGATTCATTGTCTTATGTTTTAGCCTAGTACTATTAGGGTTTAGTAAAGTGAAATATAAGAAAGGCATTTGTTGCTTTGCTACTTGCAGGACATTTGTGATGTATGCCCAGAGAAGCTGCCAAATTATGAGGCTAAGATAAAGAATTTCTTTGAAGAGCACCTGCATACTGATGAAGAGATACGCTATTGCCTTGAAGGGAGTGGTATGTCTTGTTACGTTTGTTTGTATCACTATGTCAACATTTTAAGAAACATGATATCTTTGGTATGTGTGCAAAAATGAAAAGGACATCTTTTTCTATATAGTTACATGTTTTGTTCTTATGTTTCTAGGATACTTTGATGTGAGGGATGAAAATGATAAGTGGATTCGCGTAGCAGTGAAGAAAGGAGGCATGATTGTTCTTCCTGCAGGGATGTATCACCGCTTCACATTGGACACAGACAACTACATCAAGGTACTTGTGACACTTGTGCTGCCCTGTTTTTATTGACTTAATAGCTTTAGTTGTGAACTTGTGATTGGTGTGTGGGCTCGGCCCTGGAATGCAAGATGGCCAGGAGCCATGATGGAAGTGGTGGTATTGCTGTAGAATAAGTGTGATGCACAGGGAGAGAAGGTGGTGTGTGGGGAAGTGAAGGAGAAGAGAGGAGTTTGAGATAACTTGCTTGATCTATCTAGAGATAATTCTCTCTTTGAATAATGATGAGGCCCAACAAATGAATCTCCGAATAAGTGGTGGGGGTTTGAATGTTTTATGCGACTAATAGATAAGGTTTTGGTCCTAGCAGCCATAGAAATGGCTGACACAGGCCTAGCCTCTTGTCTGGCTCCTGTAAACCTTGCTGCATGTGACACAAAGTATTGAGCTTACTGGGCTAGGATCACATTCATCAGATATAACAGTGAGTAAATGAATTTTGCACATGCCATTTGTCGTCATTGACCAGAGGCTGCTCTGAAATTCTTTGAAATTGACACAGATTTGTGGACTTCAATTTGCATGGGCCCATTTTGTTTTGTGAACTAAAAATTAGTGTCGAAAAGAAAACCATTGATGTAGAACATGTTATGATGTATGGCTTTCCAATTTTTTGTGCAAACATACAATCATACCTGCATCTTGTGCAAAGAAGACACATGCACATCTTTAAACTTTGGTTCCTATTAACATAAATTTATATATGGTCCTGAGAAGTTACCATCACCAAGTAGTTTCTGCAAATTTGCGCTGTTGTTAATACCATACAGGTGTTCATTATTTAGCTGAGGCTACAAACCTTCCATTATCTTTTCTCTAAGTTTTGTATGATTTACACTTCATTTTCTTAAAAAAAGGATTTACACTTCATTTGGTGCGTCAGATGATTAGCTTCATAATCCTGTTACTGGAGCCATGCCACTATGATGATTTTTTTTCTCGAACACGCAGGAGAGCTGCGTATCATTGTATTAATAGAAGATGCCACTATGATGATCACAAGCATGTTTTTGCAGGCAATGCGGCTCTTTGTTGGTGAGCCTGTTTGGACACCGTACAACCGTCCCCATGATCATCTGCCAGCGAGGTAAATCCCGAGTTACATTATCATCATGGCTCTATCCCGGTTCTTTCTGTTCAACCTGTTCCTTATGGAATCATGGCATCCTTGCAGGCAGGAGTATCTGGACAAGCTTGTCAAGGCAGAAGGTGTGAATCAAGCTGTTGAAGCTCGCTGAGGCCATTCTGAACCTACCTGTTAGGCTGTTCCAGTGTGTTCTATGTACACCTTGAATAAGATGTGTGTCCCTACTTATGTAGTGCGTTCTGGTCAGTTTGAAGTGAACATGTGAAACATGATTTCTCTCAACTGTGTGTATCGGTTCAGCTGGCCTGTACCCCTACATTATATTACTGTCCATATATCTTGAATAAATAGAAACGGGTGCTTCAATAGATGAAGGTGCGCCATGTTGAAAGATGATCAAAAGCTTCCCCTGGGAAATGTGTTGTGTTTGGATTGTGGAAATTTTTCTTGGTCCCTATTAACTTCTGAAATTCTAGCGGTTGTGAATTTTCTGAACCTGTATAATTGAGAGTTGGTTTATGGTGTACGCCTACCAACGTCGGTAACCTGTTCAAAGGCGTCGTTAATTTTTGCCGAGGAAAACGGTGGGTTTGGATTCTCAAGATTTCCAGGCATCTTGCTTCCTCAATAGAGCTGTTCCATTTATCTAGTGCACTTGGCAGGCGGGCGACTATACGTTGCATACGTGACCTGTCAACATCACCTTCTTCCTCTTTCTCTGCTCACCACTGGCGCTGCTAAGTTAGGGTCTTTCGGCGCAGGGTTGTCAGGGAGCTCCAATAGCTTGTGACCTTAGAAAAGAAGTAGGGGGTGCATGGAAGCATGGTGGCGGAGGTAGGTTGTGGGGTGGGGCGATGCTTGACAGGTGGTGGGCCAGGGACTGGGCGCGAGCGGGGGCGGGACGTGAGCTCTCTCCGGTGAGTGGCCGCTGGGTTAGCGCACACGGGAGGGAAGCGGCCGTCGAATCTGACGGCGGGAGCTACCGGAGATGGTGTTGGAAGGCGGCGCGAGGGCGAGCAAGGGAGATGAAGCGAAGGAAACAGCGACAACGAATTCTGCTGGAGACGGAGCTAGCAGAGGTGTAGGGATGGACCAGTAGTGGTCGTGGGCCGCGCGCTCGCTGATGCCCCTGTCGCCTTCAGCGACGCATAGACGCGCCAAATTGGCGGGACGTGCTGACCCCACCGGCTTCTGATCCAATTGGCCCAAAAAAAGAAAGAAAAAACTTTTGATCCAATTGAACTGTGTCAAAACTGCCCCATATCTCGGATTCGATTACAGAAAGTCGAACTATTAGCTTGACCTGATTGACCTAAACCTGACCAAAACATTGGCGGGTGCCGGCATATAAGTTTGGAACCCGTTGCTAACACCTAGCTAGCAGGGCTTGAGCTTCAATATTTGGCCCGCCACCTAAAAAGGGAAAACTTGGAAAACCTTGAGCCCGATCACGTACGGTTAAAATCAGTAGGGCTTGAGTTTCAATGTTCTAGCCAAATCCTAACAGTACCACATGAAATTTTGGAAAAATTTTCTTCAAATATTGCGTAATGTAAACCCTCCCTTAAAATTGTACATTTGTTCAAGCACATAATAATTTGGTCAATGAAATCCTTGAGGACTAACTAGGGAAATTAACCTTGGTATCAACTCACCATTTCTTTTGGTATCGATGAAGAAAGTCTAAGAAAAATGTTATGCATTCATTCCCACCGTATAGGTGGGTTCACTGACACGTTGGGTTGCATGATGTTGGGTTCGCTTATGATATTTGGTTGGCTTTTGTCGAGGACCTTGCTCTTGGTGCATGTACGCGGTCCTTGTTTTAATTTAATGACAATTTTGTAACTACTTTTCCCATTTTGAACTGTAATGCACAGTTTGACTAGTATAGGTTTTAAGGCAACACTTCGGCAACCAATATGTTTTTGTTCATGACCATAAAATTGATTTCAATATGGGAGTCATCCAAATACAAATCCAATATCACTACTTCCTCCGTCCCAAATTGTAGGTCGATTTGGTATTTTTAGGTTCATAACTTTTACTTATGTATATTGTAGTAAAAATTATGTACATAGAAAGATCAAAATGAAATTTGGAACGGGTAAAAGTAAATTTATTTAATATAATGTACAGTGCTTTGCATTACTGGTTTAAGTGGTTTTGCGTGGAAAAAAAAGATAGGAGGGAGGGGGCGGTGGTGCTATGGACCGTTTGGACTTTGGTTGTCGGAAAAAGGTGTTGTTGGTACCATTCAATATTCAACGGTGAAAAAAAGGAATTGACTCTAAAAAATTACAAAAATTGACTAATGCACGCCAAAGCATTGCTTATTACTACAACTGGCAAGCAAGCACGGAGGCGTGACGGCGTGGGAACCAAATTCAGCAAATTTTCTTGTGTAGTTGCAAATGTCCCAACGCAGGCGCGACACGTGTCCACTTACTGTCCACTCCTGCAAGACTGCAATATAAAACTCACACGAGAAGAAATATCTGCCGGGCCTTGGAGGAATCTTGCTGACTTGGCCCATCCGAATGTGCTCTTAGAAAAGAATAAACTTTGCTGACAACTGGGCCAGATCGTGAGCTGCGGGCTTGCAATTGGGCCTCCTCCAAACCCCCGCCCGCATCGTCTCCAGAAGCTTCCGAGCCTCCGCGGCCGGGCGGTCGCCGGACGCGTGGTCTAGAACCTTCCACAAGCCTCGCGACGTGTCTCGACGCGCCCGTACGGCGGGGTATTTAGGGTACGGCCACCGCCCGCCCTCCGCTCTTCTCCCGCAACCGGGTTCACCGACCTCTTTTTTTTTTCACAGCGCAGAAATATCTCCCCCCTCTCCCCTTTCGCTTCCACTCCCCCCAAAACCCAGCAACAACACCACAGCAGCAAGTATCCCAAGAGATTCCCTCCGCGATTCGCCACTTGTCCGAGCGATTCGACCCCCCGATCGCGCGAATCGAGTTCTTTGCCGCAATCGGGGGTTCCTTTTCGACCAAAGGAAACTCAATCGGGGAGTCCTTGGCTGCCGCGGGCCGAGTGAGTTCTTGGCGGCGGCTGGGGCCATGGACCCGTCGGCGGCGGCCGCGGGCATTGTGAAGGAGGAGCTCCTGGAGCAGCAGCCGCTCCAGGACGGCGTGGCGGGGGGCGGCCGGGACGCGCCGCGCCCGATGGAGGGGCTGCACGAGGTCGGGCCCCCGCCGTTCCTGACCAAGACGTTCGACCTGGTAGAGGACCAGGCCACCGACGCCGTCGTCTCCTGGAGCCGCGCCGGCAACAGCTTCGTCGTCTGGGACCCGCACGTCTTCGCCGACACGCTGCTCCCGCGTCTCTTCAAGCACAGCAACTTCTCCAGCTTCGTCCGACAGCTCAACACCTATGTGAGTCCGCAAAGCCGAAACCCACCCTTTCCCCTCCCTTTGGAAACTGGAATCGTTGCTTCTTGTTCTTGCTTGCGGCCTGCTAATGCTGACATAGTAGTTTGGTAATCTGCGTCTGATTGTCTGGATTTGTTGGTTGCAATTTGCAAACTTTCTAAACTGAGGTGATCAGGTAGATGCATCTAAATCAAAACTGTTTCTTGATCTCCCCGGAATGCTTGAGCTAGTGTGGCAATGTATCAGAATCTTGGCGTTTACCTGGGGTTCTAAATATAACGTTTCAGAGGAGCATGAACCAGTAATGAACTCAATCGGCTACGTCCTTGGAGTCTACTTGCAAATCTTGGAGTCTACTTGCAAATCTTCCCTGTATATTGTTATATAGACAGAGTACATGCATTGGGCTAAGTGTTGATTTTAGAAATTGTTTCAGTGCACCCTTTAGAGTTACAGAAAACAACAATTTCAATGCATTTTGTCAATTGATTTCTGATCATACTGCATTGGGTCGTATGCAGGTTTTAGTTTTGAGGAGATTACATAGAAATGAGTGAACACTACCCATAGTTGACCATGTTATGCTAATTTTTGAACAGAAAAGATAGGTGTGCGCAAAGATAAACTAGGATTTTGAGCATATCCAACAGTATCTTGGGTGAATGGTAGTTAGGACTAGTTGGGCTTCAGTGCTTTTAGTTTGATGTCGACTGATGCATGTGTGTAAATCAATACTTCCTTGAATGCGATTATGCTTGAAAAGAATACATCCTCCAGTGAGCTTCATCTTAAGGTGAGGCAAGGAGAGGAGAGATGAACTCTCCCAAAGAAATGTAATCCTGACATGGTTTCTTAAACTTTTTCATTGTAGCTAGATGGAACAAGATACTGGATGAAGTACAAGCTATGTTACACGGATACTCCGATACGGATACGGATACGCGATACGGTGATACTCCGATACGCCATTTTTTCAAAAACACCAATACGGGGACACGCGAATATATAAATTATATTTATATTTTAAACACATAATAGAAATAAAAATACATACATTATTCGTAAGCATCACTTAAAAGGTTATTGGAGTACTTGATTGCTTTTATTTTATATAATAATTCATCATGTCTTTTGTTATTATTCCTTGTTAGTATTGTGTATTTATGTGCAGAATGAGGGATTAGAGTTTCCATGTATCGGGAAAGAATCGGAAATGTGTTGACAAAGTATCGGAATTATTTTATTTATTTACAAATTATTAAAATATCCGATACATGTCCGACAAGTATCGAAGGAGTATCAGTATCCGAGAAGTATCGGAGGAGTATTGGATATGGATATGTGAACTTTGGAAGTATCCGCGCATCGTAGAGTACAAGAACCAGATTGTTTTGTTCTAGAAGACTCTACTGATCAACTTCAGATGCTATAGTATACTGCTGCTCATTGTCACTATCCCTGTTATCCTTATTGCAAATTATAGAAGTACATGAGCTGAAATCTGCAGAGGAGTTTTTGCCAAGCTAACATATTGGCTTTGTGAATGTGACCTGACAATAGTCATTTCTTGTCTGTTGCAATCTGCAGGGCTTCAGAAAGGTCGATCCTGACAGGTGGGAGTTTGCAAATGAGGGTTTCCTCAGGGGTCAAAGGCACCTACTGAAGACAATAAAGAGAAGGAAGCCGTCATCAGCTGTGCCACAATCACATCAGCAGCAGGCTCCCGCTTCTTGCTTGGAGGTTGGCGAGTTCGGATTTGAGGAAGAGATTGACAGGCTGAAGCGTGACAAGAACATCTTAATCACAGAAGTAGTAAAGCTAAGGCAGGAGCAGCAAACTACTAAAGATCATGTGAGAGCCATGGAAGAGAGGCTACGTGTGGCTGAGCAGAAGCAGGTACAGATGATGGGGTTCTTGGCAAGAGCAATGAGGAATCCAGAATTCTTCCAGCAGTTGGTCCAGCAGCAAGATAAGAGGAAGGAACTTGAGGATGCCATCTCAAAGAAAAGGCGGCGACCAATTGACAACACTCCATTCTACAGCCCTGGGGAAACAAGTCAGACCGAGCCGCTTGATTCACAGTTCGTGTTCGATTCGGGTGTGCTTGATGGGCTCAGTGAACCTGGAATGCCTGAGCTGGAGAATTTAGCAGTAAACATTCAAGAGCTTGGAAAGGGAACTACAGATAGTGTAAAGATGGATCAAGCTAATGGCCAATCAGAGCTGAATGATGACTTCTGGGCAGAGCTGTTGATCGAAGATTTTGGAGACAAGGCAGGGCAGTCAGAGTTGGAGGCAAGACCCGAAGATGTGGATGACCTTGCTCAGCAATTGGGGTATCTGAGTTCTTCTAGCCCAAAGTAGAGTTGTGTTCGTAATGGTTCACCTGACAGTTACTGGTGCAGCTTTCTGTACTATTGCAGATCATCTTGAACTACCTGGTACACTTCAAATTCAATGACAAACTGTTAGAATAGCTGAACTTAGCGAGTAGTGACATTTTGTTCTATTCATCTTGCTGGAATATGCAGGAGTGAAGATTAGAGTAGTGGCGGATCTTGCCGACGTGGCTGACAACTAATGATGATATATATTTGTTTTCTTCTTCAAGCTGTTCCCATTTATGTTTGTGCAATTGCATTTTCAAATTTGCTCCTCTGTTTTTCCTGCTTAGTGCTTACTCCTCTGAAGCATTCTCAATTGCTCCTTATTCAGTTGACTGGTGGAGATGTACGGCCCTTCTCAGGTGTTCATATATGGAAGATCAAGGGCATATAGATACCACTACTTTGACACTGCTGGCTCAGTGCTGTAAGTATTCAGCTGCCCCCTGCAAAGAATATGTTAACGCTATGGCATTGCTATTGTTACACTGCCACGTGTACTGATGTTCTAATTCTTAGGTGGATGCAGGTGAGAGATCCGTGAGGTCTTGGCTAACCTCTCCACGCTGACTGGCAAAGTGCTCCTAATGACGGTGACTGCCAAAGAGGTCCTATAGAAAGACCGACGAAGACATACAGCTGTTATCAGCTCTTATCCGATAGCTCCTACAGGCGGCGGAAGCTGTGGAAGTGCTCTACCGTAACATACACCAGTCATTGCACGTTGCAGGTGTCCTGTCGTGGACTTTGGTCAGGTTCTGGCATTTGGGTTGTAGGTTGAGAGTACTTGAGTCACTTTCTATGTGCTGATTGCTGAAGACATCCTTAGCTTGCTGTTGAACTGGTATAAGCATGATGTTTTTGTTCACGCACCAGTGTCATGATCCTTGTACATCAAGTTGCAAAATAGGACCAAACTTGAACAATATAGTATCTCCGTTTTTTCTTTTCTTGATGATTCAATTCTATTCATGTTTTTCTGGACTCCTTGGGTGCAGCCTCTGCAGTTTCTTTGTATGTGACGACAACCAAACTCTAGCCTGATGCTTGCTGAAGTTGTTGTCCGGCTTCTGCAGTTTCCCACACGACGTGCGGTTTCCTTTGCCATTTGCAAACAGACGTGGCATATGTACTGTTACTGTTGATGTGGCCCGGCAATTGCTCGCGGTAGTGGATTGAGGTAGTTCAGTGATGTTGAAAGCTCTGAATCCGGCCGGAGCCCATCAGAGGCTACTAGTTGAGGCAAGAATAAAGCATGATCACTGTTAGAGATGTGGACAGCACATGATAGTGGAGCGTTGCACGGCACGTAGTTAGGAGAAAGCCAAAGGGGCGCAAGTAACACAATACTAATTTTGTACGGTAACAGGGGTAACGGGGCTATGTTCAGTCTAAACAGGATGCGTATCCCCTTTCTGTGTCTGATGCCATTATGAGCACATGTGAAGACATCTGACAGAGAAAGACAAGGAAATGGAAGGACATGCATCAAAATATAGTAATAATTCAGACATCATTAAACTTGCATCGAGAATGCCTAGTCACTACTCCATCGGTCCATTGCTTAAACAGTGAAAAGGCAAATGGACATCAGATAAACTTCACGCTTAGCACACGGCTCTTTTGGAACGTGACCTTCTTTTGTTCCATAATCAAACAGAAGAAGAAAACATTGATGAACAAAAAAAGTAAAGGAAGTGAGCCTAAGTCAACTGATTAGGATGGAAGTTGGTTGTAAACTCTAACCACCCAAGTTCTAAGTCAACTGATTAGGATGGAAGTTGGTTGTAAACTCTAACCACCCAAGTTCGAGTTCCTTCTAACTCGAATTTGGGTGCATATTTTTTCTTAATGAAAAATCGTCTAGATCCTCCTAGGTCGATCTAATTCTTTTAAATTGATGAATAGAAATAGACGATGTTATAAATTAGGATTTGGAAATCGGAAAATATACGATGCACTGGACCTAGGTTATTGCCACAAATTCGGCTATAAATGCATGCTCTGAATTTGGGAATTGCGAACCAGTTATCGCTGGCTGAAGGTTACTGATTACCAACAGGTAAGTAAATCAATTACATTGCCGATACCAAATTATAGTGCTCATGTATTGGTTGCCACATGTTTGAACACGTGAAAAATATTCCGTTATATCCTATAATAAAGTTGAATACTTATATGGATGATGAAATATATATAGTCCCCTGTCCGTTATAGATGACAATGATCATCATCCTCATAGACATATAACCACAAGTAAAATCCGTCTTTGTTCGCACTTCAATCTGCTAAAGAAAAAAAAGAGAGAAACAACCATATAATCAAATATAAAATGACTTTCTGAATTTTGGAACTGGAACTTTGCATCTGTTATCGCCAATAACCAGCCAGTTATACCGAGATTTGAATCTTTGGTTTCAAGAGCTGCATTTGATCCAACCAACCAGCAGCAGGAGTGCCCACAATGCCAAAGGGAGGAATTAAGGGAAAGAAAGGGGCCCAAAAATTCTCATCACTGGGGCTAGTTTAGCACGCCATCTTTGGGCCAAAAGCATGGATGGAATAAGAAAAGGAGGCACACACAAAAGAAGCAAAAGATTAAAGCAGCAAGGAAGGAATTATAAGACCAGTACCATGCCCCAAACCACCAAAAAAAACATGCATGGGCAGGCTAAAAGAGAATGTATCAGAGATTCAGAAAGATGGAAGAAAGAAACCTTGTTTAAGACTGATCAAGCCTGCAGAAAAAAGAGAGGCATAAGAGAGAGAGAGAGAGACTAGAGACAACAACACTAAAGGGTGGATGTCTGGTCTCATCTGATCTGACTTTGAAGCCCTAGACAGCCTTTCTAAAACACCCCTACACTAGGTACACTACGTACCTGCAACAAGTAAACAGAAAGTAGCCTTTGAACATCAGTCACAAGGTGTATGGAAACAAACTCCTAATGAACAATCCTGGTGATGGGGGCACAGAATAAATCAGAATTGAAGGAAGAGGTTCAATGAGTGGGTGTGCTCTGTGCTGGAACTTTTGCTTTCTTTGTAGGGTGAGCCTGATCCCTTGTGTGTGCGATACTGCGATGCATGCTCTATGTTCCCCCTGTTTTTTCCCCCTTTCTGTCTTCTTTCTAGTCCTTGCTATAGTTCCAATTGTGTTTTCTGACTACAATGCAGGTGCAACCAGAGCTCCAGCTGAGATTAGCAACAGGGAAAACTAGAAAAAAAAATGTGCACTGCTTCAGTAAGGCTAATGTATTTATGCTGATTAGTTAAACTCTGCACCAACCAGTTCACTCCACAAAGAGAAAACAGAAAAAAACATAACACAAATCATACTGATCTTAGTATGTTACTGGCCTTTCGTTTGTAAAAGTGGAGGGATTTTTTTTTAAAAAAAAACTAGTAGTGCCTTTAACACATGCATCTATCTGATTATCAGTTTACAGTATAAGCTTGGTTGCTGATATTGAAAGTTGGACTAATCCTGTCTATCTGTGTAAAAGGAAGAAGCTAGGAAGCACTTCGCAGAGCATTTCCTCTTCAGTTGTACCTTGTTTTACTAGCTAGTATGCATGTCGACATCGTCATGGCCTTATCAGTTACCATAAAAGACATGCTGGGCTGGCTAAAAGAGCATTCATGCATCAGAGAAAAGAAACCTTGTTTAAGACTGTGATCAAACCTGCAGAAAAAAAGTACAGACGACTGGACGACTGATCTGACTTTCAAGCCCTAGAAGACAGCCTTTGTAACTCTGAATAAACAAAAAGTAAACAGAAAGTAAACAGAAAGTAGTATACAAACATCAACTCACAAGATGAAACAAACTCTGAATGAACAATACTGATAAAATCAACATCAGAGGCGATTGTCACCCAAAAAAAATCAAAATTAGAGGAGAGGATCAATCAATGAGTAATGGGTGTGCTCTGTGCTGCCACTTTTGCTTTCTTTGTAGGGTGATCCCTTGTGTGTGCATGCTGCTCTATGTCCTGCCCTCTTTTTTTCTTTGTAGTCCTTGCTATATTTCCAATGGTCTACTCTGACTACAGTGCAACAGGGCCAATTTTAAAAAAAAGAATCACCATGCACCACCTCAGTATATGGCTGATCTTTTCATACTGATAACCTAAATTCTGCACCAACCAGTTCAAAGTCCACAAAGGTAAATGCAAAAAATGAAACATAATACAATGCATGCTGATCTTAGTATGTTACTGCCGGTTCATCTTTGGCACATGGACTACAGTACAGAAGAAAAATCAGCGCCTTTGACACACATCAGCTACCTGATCATTACCTTGTGGTGAAAGGCCAAATGCTGCAAATATATAGAAGTTGAACTTGTCCTCCCATCTATGTAGAACATAGACTATTTCTTCTTCAGTTCTACCTCAATTTTGCACAGTCGCAGTCCCAGTCAGAAAGATAGTGATGTTATAGCTGCTAGCTGGCAACCATACACAGAAATGAATTGAAGCTATTTTGCCCTCAGAAAGATAGCATGTCGACACCGTCATGAGCTAAGACAACTAAAATCTTTTACATGTCATCACTAGCTTATATATTTATATCAGGTTTTTTACCACACGTTTTATTGCCTACTAAACCAAACAAACATGCACGACTATTGGGTAGTAGTAAGTAGTAACTTGCTGATGATGCAGTGATCACTGATTTACAATTTTACTTGTGTGTGCCAGTACTGTATAGCTCAAGTTTCTTTTCTTTTTTTACCACATGTTCATGCATGCTCGCTGCATGCCATTGAGATAAAGGTGCAGAAACTAAAGGGAAAAGATGGCACGGCTGGATGGCCGTAGCTTTTCTCTGGGCCTGACGGGACCTGCAGCGCGAGTGCACTCGATTGCAGGCATCTCTCTACACGTAGGCCTTCTTATTCTGGCCGGCTGCAGCAACTGCAGCCTGCAGAGGGCAACGCCAAACCCACATGTACACCGCCACATCCCCTCGCTCGCTCCATCCTCTCTGACGCCTTTTCCGAATCCTCTGCTGCAATAATAATCTGATTGCCCCCTCTTCCTGCTGCTCGATCCATCTCCTCTCTCAAATAATCACACTTGGGACACAGCACCAGCAGGTATAGTAGCCTTGAGCTGAGACCACACAACCACTACAGAGGGGAGAGAAGAGAGAGAGGGGGGAACCGGGGAACTGAAGTCTGGACTGCAAGAGAACAGCAAGAAACGGACACGCACGCTGGTGAGTGGTGATCATGATGCTCTCTGATCTCTCGTCTGACCACGAGGCCACTGGATCCAGCTCCCATGGCGGGGACATCGCCAGCTACGCCCTGAGTCCTCTCTTCCTCGCGCCGGCGCCGCCGCTGGCGGGGGCGGCGGCTCCGCAGACGGAGGCGCCCAGGGTGGGGGCCAAGAGGAAGAGGAGCCAGCCCGGCAACCCAGGTATAACAATTGAAGACCATGCATCTTTCTTACATATCATCCACAGCCGTTCGTTTCTTTGGTTTCGCTGATTTTGCTCGGCTGCTGGCTGTCTACGCCATGGACGCGACACGCGTAATCGAAGACCCCGGCGCGGAGGTGATCGCGCTGTCGCCGCGGACGCTGGTGGCGACGAACCGGTTCGTGTGCGAGATCTGCAACAAGGGCTTCCAGCGGGACCAGAACCTGCAGCTGCACCGCCGGGGGCACAACCTGCCATGGAAGCTCCGCCAGCGGAGCCTCCCGTCCGGCGCCGGCGGCAGGCAGGGCGACGCCGCGGCGGCGCCGCCGCGCAAGCGCGTGTACGTCTGCCCCGAGCCCACCTGCGTCCACCACGACCCTGCGAG
The DNA here is from genome assembly GCF_005286985.2 of Setaria viridis. Lineage (NCBI taxonomy): Eukaryota > Viridiplantae > Streptophyta > Magnoliopsida > Poales > Poaceae > Setaria > Setaria viridis. Next base: position 19,436,603 of record NC_048271.2, on the reverse strand, counting down.
GTGCACGCACGCCTGAAATCCTATACATGCTAGACATCTATCTAGAGGTTGGTGTCGAGCTCGATCGGGTCATAAATTAAAGCCGATGGCGGCATGCAGGGCGCTGGGGGATTTGACGGGGATCAAGAAGCACTTCTCGCGGAAGCACGGCGAGAAGCGGTGGCGGTGCGAGCGGTGCGGGAAGCGCTACGCCGTGCAGTCGGACTGGAAGGCGCACGTCAAGGGATGCGGCACGCGCGAGTACCGCTGCGACTGCGGCATCCTCTTCACCAGGTACTTACTGCTCCTGTGTTCTTGTGTGCATGAACGAAGTCATGAATGAACAGACACCCTCATCTCATGAGCAGGCTCATCGATCAGCTTGGTACTTATGTTCTTGCCCCGACCAAGAACCGTTCTTATGCTGCCCTGCTGGATTTCATCTGTTCTTGTTGGGTAGAATATCAGTGCATGTGCGTTCCTTTTTTCTTTACCCATGCATGATGATCTTCAGCTAGAGGGCAGAGCATGAATCCGTGTATGTGTTTTATTGGACAAATAACTCATGTGCTTATGCAAGATCTTAGCTAGTACTCTGGTCCAAGCTTCGGGCCGGGTTCTGGTTTTTCCAATTCTTTTTTAAAGCAATGTTTAATTTACCAAATTCTTGAAGGTTTGTAAGACATATAGATCTGAATTCTGAAGTTACTAGCACCAATTCCTGTGGGGGTTCATATGTGATGGTCCTTGAGCTTCTGTTTGTAATGCCACCAACATAACCCCATGCGACTTCATTGAGAATTTTAGGGTTTTCATCATGCCATAATCTACGCATTATGACACCTCGACCACGTATATATCTTGCTACTTTTTTACACACGAAAAAGCCACCACATATATAAAATAAATGCTAAGGACTTCTAAAACTATTGACCACTCATAAAATAACCATCGAGAAAGATTAAAACTCTTCTAAAGCGAGTGAACTTGCGGTGCATATGTACTTTGAATTTTCTTTAGTCAAAAACCATGAATCCCTGGTCAGAGCAGCAAGCTACATGAACATATTTGGAAACATCCAGCCTGCAGCTGCTTTATGCATGGTAGTCCATGTGACCACCATGGCATTTCCATCAAAATTTGAACCAGGCCTATCCCGATCCAAGCAATCGAGGAATGATTTATGATGAGCACACAAATACTGCAACCTGCTGTTGCAGTGCACTGCCATAGCATCGTTGTTGCACTTCCATTTCCTGTTGCACCCTTCCTACATTAGAGTGTGATGAAGTTGAAGGGAGAGGCATTCTCAAGCACGCGCGAGCTGGGGGGTCCCCACAATCGGTAACATGTTCAGGCTGGTTTACAGGCCAGTGCGTTTACCCTACACACGCACGGACATCTAGTGATCAGAAAGGAAACTGACAAAGGAACCCTGCTAATCATATGACTGAACTTTTCGTCGCCAAAGTTAAATGCAGCTTTTACATGCACGGATTGCATGCATTTGAGTACGCACGCATGTGCACATCAACATTAAGTTAAATTGTTAACCTACCATACCAAGTTACCAACTCACTAATCATTTGGCTCCTCCTCTGATCTCCTTTGTTTAACACGCATACACTACATGTCTCTTGCCATGCAGGAAGGACAGCCTGCTCACGCACAGGGCCTTCTGCGATGCCCTAGCTGAGGAGAGCGCGAGGATTCTTGCGGCCGCGAACAACGGCAGCACCATCACCACCACCAACAGCAGCAACGGCGGCAACAGCGGCAGCGATCTCCTCTTCTCCAACAGCAGCGGCGTCGTCACGCCGCTGTTCCTCCCGTTCCCCAACCCTCCTCCTTCTCCTCCTCCTCCTGCCGCGGCGGCGGCGCAAAACCCTAACGCCTTCTACTTCCTGCACCACCAAGAGCAGCAGCTGGCGGCTCCCTTCCTGCACCCGAGGATGGTGCAGCCCTCGCCGTACCTTGACCTCCACGCAGACGCCGCCGCCGTGACCACCGCCACCTGTGGCGGCATCGGCGCCGACACGGTCAACTTCGGCCTCGCCCCGGACGGCTCGGTGGCTCTGCGCCACCGGCGCCTCACCAGGGACTTCCTCGGCGTCGACGGTGGCAGTCAGGTCGAGGAGCTGCAGCTGCCGATCTACGCCACGGCTGCTGCTGCTGCTGCCACCGTCGTCCCCCGCGCCGCCAGCTGCGCCACCGACTTGACCAGGCAGTACCTCGGCGAGCGGCCGCTGCCGCCGGTCAACGAGACGTGGAGCCACAACTTCTAGGCCGGCCTACTTGAAGTTTTAGAGAAGCCACTCAAACCGCATGCACGTACTTGGAAAGCAACCAAACGAAGTGCATTGCGTCGATCGAGCGTGCCATCTTGTGCACTGCTGTTAATTTCTTGCATCTGCATTTCCTTGTTTAATTACTCATCGTCTAGGGTAAGGTGGATTCGACCTTCGAAACTTTTGATGGAATGGACGGTATCGGATTTATGTTGGGTTTTAAGATGTGTTTGTCGGGGAGGCGTGTTCTCGTTATGGTACGGTTATATGATAATACATTGAATCATCTTATCGTGTCTTCTTGTGTGTTGGATGATATGAACACTCCATGTAGCACACACTAATTCAAAAGTTGTACTGCTCGTCCTTTGCACCAAGAAATGCTTTCAGATAAGCAAGCAAACTTTGCATGCACATCAAGATTTTTTATGCGTAAACTTTGAAAATCTACAACTATTATTTTGACATATGTTGCTTAGATACAACTTTTGGGGACTTCATTGGAAAACTATTGCTATTTTGATACCATACTGCTGTGCCACCACACCCGCCACAAGTTACAAGCGCCCACCTGTCAGACTAACATCAAGTGTTACCGCTTCTCACAATAATGTGGCGGTTGATGACACACTGTTTAGGCGCAAGTACATGTTTCATCTTCAGTACTTCCTCCGTTTCAAATTGTAGATCGTTTTGATTTTTCTAGGTTCATAAATTTTATTATGTATCTAGATATACATTCTATCTAAGTGCGTAGCAAAAACTATATCTAGAAAACAACGGACAGAGAAAGTACATAACCAGCTCGCCAAGCTCAAGTTTGATTGCACCTTATTGTTCATCTCACAAACACGGGCGCGCATTTGGGTGCCAGTGCCACAGCCTCCATAAGTCAGTAAGACAGTGTGTGGTGACAATGTTCTCGATACGTGCATTGTGCAGTGACATAATCGTTGTAGCTTTCTGAAGACATATAATAGTTGTAGCTTTTTTTATTAGACGACTCCAAATTTTGTACTCTACTGTAGAAACTCTCATTCATGCTAGCTCTTAGCTCCTTACTCTCATTCATTCTTTTTTTTCGAATCACACAATACAGACGCAGATACTCACATACACGCACGCACACTCACCCCTACGAACATACGCATGCAACCTTACCCCTACGAGCACATCTAAAAGACTGAGCCGGCAAATCCTCGAAACTGACGAAGTCACCACAGGCACCTCGCTGTTGAGGGGCACGTCGCCTACAACTGAAAGAATAATGCTGGTTAAATCCTGAAATAAATCCAGAAAAATACGATCACTAGTGCCGAGTCAAGGACTCGAACCTTGATGAGTAGGTTCCATCACAAGAAACCTTACCGGCTGAGCTACACAAACGTTTGTCCAACTGGTGGTACCCAAACATATCTGTTGTGGCTCGCAGCTGGCATGGATAGCGGTAGACTAAAAGTTAGCCAAAAAAAATAAAATAAAAACAGCTATATCTTCTAAATTAGATCCAAAAATTGTAAGCTATCGCAGAAGCCCTCATCCATGCCATTTCCTAACTTTGATTCATGCCGGTTTTAATTTCTAAGGGGCAGCAAATGAGTATCCATGTGTTGGTTGGGTAGACATATATAATAGGATTCAACAAAATTAGCAATTTTTTTAAGTTCCTAATCACACATTTGTCATGCAAAGTACATGCATGCGATGTTTAAAGGCTTTGAACCCATGACCTCCACCCTATTGTGATACCTCCACACCATGGCACTGAAAGCTCATTGCTAATACAATAGAGAGTTGTATTCCTTTTAATCCTTGTTGTCTTAAACTTTGGTAAACTATATGGACTTCTAAATGGCTTCACATAAAGAAAATCAACTATAAAGTTATTGATCTCTTCAAAACCTATAATTTTATGTAAAGTTTATCTCTATCAAGTCCATATAAAAAGTTATAAATTTTTAAACAAGTTGAAATTCATATTACAAATTTGGAAAAGTATCCGTGCTAGCTCGTAATAGAGTCAAAATAGATCGTCTTTGAGCTTAGATAACACTTGGGGAATTTATCAATGCCAGCTCTACCTATTACGAGCCGACATATGGCTTATCCATGCTAGCTCAAATTATACCATCATGTATTGGATGAGTGTTTTTCTAATAGTGATATTTTTTTATCATTAATATCAAAAAAGCTATAGGTTTCTCAAAGCTATTCATTTATAACTTTTTTTTTATCAAACACACATGGCATAAGGGTCTGTTTGGCATGGCTTCAACTCCACAGATTTCTACTCCACTCCATAACTCCAGCTGGAGCAAGCTCCACGTGGACTTGGAGCTACCTGGGAGGGGTGTTTAGCTAGCAGGGTGCCCCCAGCTCTAGAAAAGAGGATTTTGAGGCTGGATTGCCATTCTTGCCCTTGGTTTGATAGACTGTACCATTTTTGAGTAAAACAATCTGTCTACAACTATTTTCACTATTCATGTGAAATAAAATGACGATAGAAAAAGCTAAAATACCAACATATTACATGTCCATGGTATACAATTATTTCACAATACGCCATGTTCTTAATTATTGCACGTACTAGTTCTACGCTAAGACAATAGATGTACCCAAACTATCACGAAATGCGTCCATGGTCACAAAGCTTGGTTCCGAAGTTGATCCATCGGAGACATGTTGAGACACAGCATACTTGTTGTTCCTTTCTGGGATAGTAGGAACAAAGTTTGGATCTCGATCGAAATTAACAAAGTCTCATTGCTGGGGAAAGCACTTTTAGTACCGGGTCCTAACCCCCCTTTAGTACCAGTTGCGCAACTGGTATTGCTACTTCGGTACCCTTTAGTACTGGGTTAAATAACCGGTACTAAAAGGGAGCCTTTAGTGCCAGTTTTTTATACCAACCGGTACTAAATTGGTTGCCACGTCGCGCGTGGCCGAGACCAATTTAGTACCGGTTTTTTCTTTTCTATTTCTTTTCTCATTTTCTTTTCTCTTTCTTTATTCTATATTAGTATTTCGTATTTGTTCCTTTATGTATACTAGTGCTAATACGCTAGTATATATAAACTTGTATTTGATCTATAATATTACAGTTGAGATAATATTATACATAGACATATTGTGCATACACATATATGAATAATATTACATTGCATCAACTTTTCAAGTTCAATATTTTGGATTAACCATTCTGAACCCGATTCCTGACGGTGATGCAAATTTGATCCATCATTATGAACTCTCTCACTGGATTTACTACCTCGTCCAGAAGAAATCCATTGAGTTGTTCTTGAATTACCCTGATTTTTTCTGTCTTGAGGAGTTCTTCCTTCATATGCGTAATCTATATCATTAGCAAAGGTTATTATATTAGATCAAGATCAATGGATCTGCACAATTAGAACTAATTTATTGTTAAGAAATTTGTATGCGTACTCTGAATTCGTGGTTGGTTATACGCTTGGGACCTACAAAGCCATGGATGAACTCACATACGTAGTATCCGTATAAATTATTCCCCGAATTCTATCTCAAATAGTGTATATATGGCAAAAGAAGTTATGAAATATTTGTTGTGTTCAAGGAAGTGACACGAGATGTGCAAATTCAATACATACCAGGAATTCAGAGTGGATATGAAGTTGCTCCTTGAATTCACCTAAGTGATGTTGACGGAAGCGAGCCCAAGCTCTGTTAAGCATGTCTATGAGGTCGGTGTATTAATTTCTTGGTCTCCTTAGAAAGTCCAGGATATAGACCATGCTTCGATCAACCACGATAACAAGGAGTATCCAGTGGAAGCCGTACATATATACATAGTGAAAAGCTATTCATTCTTATTTTTACCTGCTAGTTCGAAAAATAAAAGAGATGGAAAACACGCTCACTTGAAGTTGTACGGCAAAAGTATGTACTTCTTGTAATGTTGCTTGTCCAAGAAATTATATATATTCTTCAAGGTTCGATTTGGTTTATCTCTTACAGTTGCCTCATTTATAACATCCGGGTCTATGAAGCTGACATCATAGAATCCATTCCTCCGGCAATCTTGAATCTGAATCCTGCATGATACAAAATAGAATAGGAGATAGGAGTCGCACAATGACTATAGTAGGGATTTTGAAGATAGAGCAAATTAAAAAATTATAGAACCTAGGAACTGATGAGTGATTTGTCAAGTGCGTCTTGATTGTAAAGGAAATAAAGTTCTTTGAGCAGCACATTTATAATGGCATCACCATGGAAATAATGTTGATCTTCAATCCAAACTTCTAGCATGAGTAAACCGGTGGCTGAAGCTTCCATGTACCATTGTTGCAATTTATACATCTTCGCTGGAAGACGGTCCACCAACTGCGGCCACACAAGCTCTTTCCCTAACTCAAATTTCTATTTACCAGCCCCAGCGTGCTTTGGGATGTGATCCTCCCCTCGAAGTTAAGCTGCGGTGAGATTTGTATCTTTGGAGAATAGAAGTAGGTTCTTATCAAATTCCGAAAGCACCTGGAGCGGGGCAATCAATTGGTTGGATTGGGTTCCGAGCTGTGGAATACTTGACCCCTTTTTCTTCATCTGAAAATACTTTGTTATCGAGCGGTCGTAGTCAAATAGTGGTAGTTTCTCTGAATTTTTCTTTTTCTCCAACTCCATGCTTCTAATGAAAACCTGAAATTTAACCTTATCAAGTGGTGGATCTTTCTTCACGGGAGGTTTTGGTGCAAAGTGAGCTTTAACCTCAGGATCCACTACTACATCGATTTCCGCATTAGTCTTGTCGTAAGCTTTATTGGGCTCTGGTTGCTTCGCCTTCGGCTTCTTGTACTTCTTCTTTGTAGCCGCAGTAGGCGGAACTGAAGACGTCTTTCGCCGTGCAGCCTTACTCATAACAGGGGCAGGTGGACTCATTCTAGAATCCCTATCAGCTGGTGGAGAGCGTGGACTCATGTTAGGATCCCTATCAGCTAGTGGACTCATGCTAGGATCCCTGTCAGGTAGTGGAGAGGGTGCCCTGGCAGATGGCGTAGGTGATCTTGCTCTTGAGCCCTGAGGAGATGATCGGTTTTGGTTGTGGAATCCTTATGTAGCACTTGGGCCATAGAATCCAACCGTGGATGGCTTCTTCTAGATTCTTTTCCCTGTCACCTCCAGGTACCTCCAGTTTGAGGTCATCCCAACCGTCAACCACTCGGTCCACCCCAACTTTGGCAAAACCGTGAGCTGGAATCTCCACACCATGAATTGTTTGGTCTTGGGTCGGTTGTTTAGCTACACCATAAGACACCACGATGAGCTTATTTTTCACGGGAGTAACAAGCTCACAAGGGGCCCTCCTAGTCATGTCGTCCATGAGGTGGCGTTGGTTGTCCTCAACTATGTCTGAAGATCCTCTTGCTGGGACTTGCGTGGAAGCGACGCTGCTTCGACGCTGAGAGGGGCTTACATTGACATTAGCCCCTGATGATGTAGCTGCTTGTTCACTGTCTTGTTTGCTAAGATCTAGAGTCACATGCCGATCAATGGCTTCCTCCATTCTTGCCTCTATCAAAGCTACGTGTTCTTGCAACTTTCGCAGCTGTCGTGCGTGTTCGGCCTTACTTCTTTGGCGACTTCTGTAGGAATTAATGTGCTCACGAAAAGCAATCTTCCATGGAATTACTCCTTTACCTCTGCAACGTTCAAGGTGTTCTGGATTACCTAGTTCCATAGTCAGCTCGTCTTTCTCTCAATCAGGCACGAAAGTTCCTTCGGTCGTAGCCTTTATTAACTCAACAAGCCTCGCATCCGCTTCTCTTAATTCTTGGCCAAACACAAATGATCCATCTTCAGGATTGAGCATGGCACCATGAGAATAATACCAATGCTTTGCTCGCTCCGGCCATTCGAGAGTTGCCGGTATGATTCCCTTAGAAATTATGTCATCTTCCATTCTCTGCCATTTGATAAACCCCTTCTTGTAACCTCATAGCCCAAGATGATGGTAGTATTTCTACTACTTTTGCGAGCATTGTCGGTGTTAGTTTTAGTTGCCTTAGCGCTCTTTTGTGATTGCTTGTACTGCACAAAAGAATCCTAGGGATCTCTTAAGTTCAGGTGCTTTGTGAAATCTAGTGTAAGGCCCTTTTTTATATAGTCTTTATTCAGTTTCTTCTTGTATGTTTGAAAAGCAATTGCAGCATTTCTAAATCCCCAATCTTTCACGATGGCTTCATCTACACCTGTGAATGTGAATTTTTCTTTTATCTGATCACATATCATTTCCTTCTCTCGATTAGGGACCATGCTTAGAGGGACCTTGGGTACGGGGACCATGCTCTCATCGATTTCAGGGCTTTTCCAATTCTGAAAGCTTATTGGGATGTTATCCCTAACAAGAAAGCCAATTTGATTCACCAATTTCGTCTTAGCATTGTCTAGAGCAGTTGATTCACCCTCTTCATTAAGTTCTGTGATGATGATACGTCCCTCTAGCTTTTTCTTCTTGCCTCTTTTCTGTTTCAGCCTACTCGATCCAGCTGGCTGAAGATGAAAGAACTATTAATTCCCAATAATCTTGATTAGTCATGAATTTAAATCAGGTTTACATAGAATAATTGCTATACCTTGCCTTGTTTCCCATCATTGCCTCCCTCAGGAATTGGTTCCTCCTTATTGCCATTACCAGACATGTTGAGGTAGATGTCAGTCTGGTTATGATCGACCTCTTCATTTGGTTGATCATTCGTGTGACCTTGAGCAATCAAGTACATTAGGTATTCCTTATCCAATCGGGCCTGCTCGTCCTCTGATCGTGCCATTGTAACTAATACAATATAGAAGGAATTATTCTAAGAAATAGTAGGCCGCAACAATTGAAAGAATGACCGCAATAAAGAATTAAAACACTTGTACAAATTGTTACAGTGAATTGCTCGTCATCAACAATTTTATAATATTTTATGCACATTTACTGTAAAAAGAATGACTAATAGTTATACATTTTTTAACAATAATAAATGATTAAAAAAGAATAAAACACTTATACAATTTGTTAAAATAAATGACTAAAAATTTATTTATAGTGAATTGCTTGTGATTCACTACCAACATCAAATTTCTCGTAACTAATAGAATATAAAAATAATTATTGTAAAAATTAGTAGGCATCAACAATAAATGACTTAAAAAGAATGAAACACTTATACACATTTATTGTAAAAATAATGACTAAAAATGAATGAAATATTTGTTACAATAAACGACTAAAAATTAGTAGGGATCAACAATAAATTACTTAAGAAATGACTAATAATACTTATACATTTTGTAGTGATAAAATGACTAAGGCTAATATAAAACGAATGCATGGCATTTTACAATTTCTAGCATTATTTATATATTTCTAGCACAATTCTAATTTTCATAACACAATTTGTAATTTTCTAATTTTCATAACACAATTTCTAACTTTCTAATTTTCATAGCACTATATTGTCGAACACTACTTATAAATTTTCTAATTTTCCTAACACAATTTCCTAAATACTAAAGATAAGGAAATTTTTTTAAAAAGAAAAATGATGACGTCAGCTTGGCCACGGGCTTACGTCAGCAGAGACGAACCCGTGGCCGCGCGGCGCCGGTACAGTGGAGGAGGGGCGGCGCTAGTGGAGGAGGGTGTGGCAGCGTGGAGGAGGGGTGGCACCGGTGGAGGATGGGTGGCGCCGGTACGGTGGAGGAGGGGCGGTGGTGGTGGAGGACGGGCAGCGCTAGTTGAGGAGGGGCGATGCCAGTGGAGGGCGAGGGGCGGCGCCGGTGGAGGAGGGTGGTGGCCAGCGGGGCGGTGGAGGAGGCAGCGCCGGGGACGATGACGGTGGAGGAGGTGGCGGCGATGACAGTCCGGCGAGGAGGAGGGGGGTGGCGGCGCGAGGCGAGGGGACGGCCGACGTCGGATCGGAGAAGGCGGTGTTGGGGGCAATGGGGGTGGCGGGGGCACGCGGTGTCGGAGAAGGCGCCTTGGGTGTGACATGATGGCGGCGCGCGGCGTGGAGGAGGGGCAACGATAGAGGATTCGGAGGAGGAGACGACAACCGCGGCTAAGTGTTAGGGAGGAAGGGGATGGGGTTTTTATCCCCCCTTTAGTACTGGGCATCACCCCCACCCGGTACTAATGCCCTTTTGTACCGGTGGTGGCTACCACGGTACTAAAGACCACTGCTTTAGTACCGGGTGTAGCTACCACCCGATACTAAAGGGGGTGCGCCACGCGCGAAATGAAAATGCGCCCCTTTAGTACCGGGTGTATCACCCGGTACTAAAAGGGTTGTAGCCTACTATTTCAGATCCTGCCAAGACAAATGTTTTATTTCCTTTCTATTAAAATTGCTATTATATTTATTTATTGCATAGCAAAATCAAATAATGTTCATAAAATTGCAAAAAAAGTTTGTTATCTTGATGTTGATTAGATCTACACAATAAAAATATTAGATGCAGTTAAATATCAAACATAGTAAAATTAGTAATATTAAGTTAGTAATAGGTTATAAATGATCATAATACTTATGTTAACTTAAAAATTAGAAAGAATAAATATTTTGGCCATGCAAAAATCTAGAAAAATAGTGCCCGTAGTGTTATTAACGTGTTTACCATGGCTTAGTCATGTACTTGTTTAATTATATCTAAATTTATTGTTTAATATTTAATGGTACTAAAAAATCAAAATAATTAATATTTTAACCATGCAAAAATATTATTGTTAATAAACCCATAGAATACATGACATATCATTACAATGCGTTATTGCATTATTATCACTTGACCACAAAACACAACATAATGATTCTAACATATTACATATCATCATCTAGCAGAACGTTAATAACCTTCCTCTTGACGAACGTCCCTTGGTTGTGATCGCGGCATAAGTATGGAGCATCCTCTTTGGGTAACAGGATGGTTGGGTCAACATCGACTGAAAATGGAGGAAGATCATCAAACTGATCATAATCTTCTGAAATGTCAGTGTTGTTCTTAACTTCTGAAATAGAACTATGTGGTGCTTTGGCTGATCATCTGACTTATTAGCACCCTTCTTGATTGGTTTTCTTGGCATGTTCTTCACATAGAAAACTTGAGTGACATCATTGGCTAGGATGAATGGTTCGTATTTATATCCAATCTTGTTGAGATCCACTATTATCATCCCATAGTTGTCTATTGTTATACCTCCTCCAGTAAGTTTCACCCATTGGCACCGAAATAGAGGGATTTTCAAAGGTCCATAGTCCAGTTCCCATATCTCCTCAATGACACCATAGTATCTATCTTTTTTTTCCATTATTGTCTATTGCATCTATACGGAGACCACTATTTTAGTTTATGCTCTTTTGGTCTTGGGCTGTCGTGTAAAATCTGTACCCATTTATCTTGTATTCTTGGAATGTCGATACTAAGATAGATGGACCCCTAGCCAACCATGCTAGTTGTTCTTCAATCATGTCATCACCCATCAGTTATCGCCGCAACCAAGAGGCGAAAATGTCAATGTGATGATGTGTGATCCTAGCCTCAGTCTTCCTCTGGTTTGAGGACAGTACAATGGTCTTGTGCTCCTCCATCTATAGAGCTACTAGGGATGATTGTTGCAGGACAGTGAAGTGGGCTTTACGAAATGTACTCTCATCGATGTCCATTCGAGCTTTCCTCCCTAGTGTGCCCTTTCCCTTGAGTCTCTCCTCATGGCGTGATACAAGGACTCCAATCAAACTCAGGTCATCAATAAAGTCAACACAAAACTCAATGACCACCTCTGTTCCATAACCCTTTGCGATGCTTCCTTCTGGATAGGCACGATTATGCACATACTTCTTTAGAACTTCCATAAACCTCTCTAAAGGGAACATATTGTGTAGAAATATAGGACCGAGAACAAAAATCTCTTCAACAAGGTGGACTAGAAGGTAGGTCATGATATTAAAGAACGAAGGTGGAAAGATTATCTTAAAGCTGACAAGGTATTGCACCACATCATCTGCAGCTTTAGTAGATTGTTTGGATGGATTGCCTTCTGAGAAATCATATTGAGAAATGGACATAGCTTCACGATTGCCATTCTCAAATTCTCTGGTAGAATACATCCCAGTGCATCAGGAAGCAATTGCATCATCAGGATGTGGCAGTCATGAACCTTTAGATTTATGAATTTCTTCTCTTTAATATTTATTATTCCCTGTATATTCGAGGAGTAGCCCGATAGGACCTTGATACTATTCAAGCACTCAAACATGCTTTCCTTCTCTTCCATGCTGAGAGTGTAACTGGCAGGATGCAAGTAATGTCCATCATTTCTCTTTTTCGGATGTAGGCCATCTCGTTGTTTTATACGTTTTAGGTCCCGACGTGCTTCAATTGTATCCTTTGCCTTTCCATATGTACCCAGGAAGCCAAGCACATTCACGTAAAGATTTTTCATCAGGTGCATCACATCGATTGCATTACTGACCTGAAGGACTTCCTAATAAGGTATCTCCCAAACTATAGACTTCTTCCACATGGTTGCATGTCCGTCCTTGTCGTTCGGAACAGGTTGGCTACCAGAGCCCTTGCTAAAGACTACCCTTACATCCTTTATCATAGAAAATACACATTTACCATTACGGTGAACAGGCTTAGTACATTTTTCTTCCTCCCCTTCAAAATGCTTCCCTTTCTTTCTTAATGGGTTCTTAGCAGGAAGAAATTGACGATGGCCCGTATACACGAACTTCCGATAGTGTTACAAATACATGTTGCGAGTATCATCTAAACAGTGCGTGCAGGCTCGATATCCCTTGTTTGTCTATCCGGATAAATTACCAAGTGTCGACCAATCATTGATGGTTACGAACAACAATGCTCGTAGATTAAAAGTCTCCTTTTTGTCCTCATCCCACACACGTACACCTTCTTCCTTCCATAAAAGTAAAAATTTATCAACCAACGGTCTTAGGTAAACATCAATGTCATTGCCAAGTTATTTTGAGACTTGGATAATTACCAGCATCATAATGAACTTCCACTTCATGCACATCCAGGGCGGAAGATTGAACATACATAAGGTCACAGGCCAAGTGCTATGACCACTATTGAACTCATCGAATGGATTGAATCCATCCATACCTAAATCAAACCATATATTCCTTGTAGCCTTTTCAAACTCAGGAAATTCTCTGTTAACTGTTCTCCATTGGGACCCATCAGCGGGGTGTCTGATCATTTCATCTTGCTTACATTTTTTATTATGCTAATGGATCAACTTTGCATGTGCCTTGTTTCTGAACAAAAGCTTAAGCATGGTACTACATGGAAATACCATATTACCTTCGCAGAAAGTTTCTTCTTGCTAGCCTGCCCTTCAACATCACCGGGGTCATCTCACCTAATCTGATAATGCAGCGCTTTGCACACAGGAAAAGCCTCCAATTTCTCATATTCCTCACCGTGATAGAGGATACAATCATTAGGACATGCATTTATCTTTTGTACCTCCAAACCTAGAGGGCAAACAACTTTTTTTGCTTTGTACGTCAAGGACATCAATTCATTCCCCTCGGGAAGCATGTTCTTTATGATTTTCAAGTCATCAAAACCCTTGTCAGAAACTTCATTTTTTGCCTTCCATTGCAACATTTCTAATGTGATACCCAACTTTTTATGCCCCTGCTTGCAATATGGGTACAACAATTTCTTATGATCATCTAACATACGCTCGAACTTTTTTAACTCCTTCACATTCTCGTAGTCTTCCTTTGCACTTGACCTAGATCATCGATAGGACATTCTGCCTCGCCTATCTCTTCTTTAGCCTCGCCTATTGGAGCATCTGCAAAGGCACCTCCTTGAGTCCAGTTGGAATGTTTTCATCTTCTTCTTCATCATCATCTTCTATCATAACCCCTCTTTTCCCGTGCTTGGTCCAAACAAAATAGTTAGGCATGAATCCAGAACTGTATATGTGGGCGTGAATAGTCTTTCTGGATGAGTAATCCTTCTTATTTTTGCAATTTCTGCATGGACAACAAATGAAACCGGACGGCGGTTTGTTGGATTTTGCCAGAGCAAGAAAACCACACAAGCCATTAATGTAATCCATGGAGTGTTTGTTTGCATTGTACATCCATTGTCAATTCATCTATAAAGTATTACCGAACCAAAGATATTCCGATCATGCATATAATTATGAAGCATAACAAATATCATACAAATTTCATAAAACTCAAATGTTGCTGAAAGTTAGATAGAAATACACAAATTTAAAGTTTAGATCTAAACAACATGATACACTACGACAAACTCAAATATTGTTGAAAGTTAAGATAGAAATACACAAATTTAAATTTCAAACCCAAACAACATAATACACTACGACAAACCATCCACTGAGTACTATCTACGACAAACCATCCTTGGGTGGCGAAGACGAAGGTTTAACTGACCCAGCCTCATCTTGTGGTGTATTTGTGCCTCCTGCGACGGTAGTACTTAGTGGACCTGAAACCCCCAGGACTGGTGGTAGAGTATAACGACCACCAAAAGGAGGTTCCTGACCCACTGCAATAGCATCTTCATGACATTTTTTCAATTAACGAAGCATTGCTCTCTCCCACGTGCTCATTTTCTTTGGCTTATCATGAAGGCCAACTATGATTTTCCCCTTGCTGCGAGAGGAACGACGATCGCCCCCACCATCGCCACTACCTCCAGTAGCAGTAGTCATCTCTAGGTACCATAATTTATTTAGCTCATATTTGCAAATGACTAAACTATGAACAAATTATATTTTATCCCCACAATTTATTTAGCTCAAATATAACACACAAATGAAAAATTTCTTCATTGTAGCTTATTCTAAAAATAACTAATTACATACCTCTATTTAATCTTATTATCTCTATGTACCACAATTTATCTCACTCATATTTGCAAATGACTAAATATGAAAAAAATTATACTTTTCCCACAAATTATTTAGCTCATAGTCGTAAAGGACTAAACTATGCAATTATTCCTCTAACATAGCATCCAAAAAATTGTAGCTCAAACATATATAACACATGCATTTACATGAAAAAATTCTCCATTATAGCTTTTTCTAAAAATCACAAATTACTCTAGCTCTAAAGCATAAAACTTAGTATACTAACCATGTATCAAGGGAGGATGAAGTTTCTAACCTTTAGAACACTTGACTGAGTGAAATCCCCACGAAATGGTCAAAAATCCAGCAGCACCTCCCCTATTTCGCCATGAATGGATGAAGCCCGAGCTGGAGGAAATGGCTCGGGCAAGAGGAAGAAGACGCCTAATTTATAGGAAGGAAGTTAGTACCGGGTGGAGGCTTCACCTGGTACTAAAGGTTGCCAATTAGTACTGGGTGAAGCCTCCACCCGATGCTAAAGGCCCCTCAGGCACATTAGTACCGGTTGGAGGCTTCAACCGGCACTAATTGGTGACCTTTAGTACCGGGTGAAGCCTCCACCCGATACTAAAGGGGGTCACGGGGCGCTACTGGGCAACTAGCCGTTAGACCCGGTACTAATGCTCACATTAGTACCAAGTTAAAAACTAACCGGTACTAAGCCTCGGGACGAATGCTAAGTTTTCCAGTAGTGTCTTCATCCTCACTAGCATGCTCACATATGAAGTTGTGAAGAACCATGTTGGCAGCAACAATCTTCTTTTGTGTGAGCATAGAAATCAAACCAGTGTGAGAAGAAGGGAGGAGATAGGGTTTGCTATTGTACCTTGGACAGGCGGCATTAGGCAGGGGGCCCACGTCCTTGGGTGGCGGCGGGCGCTGGTCCATTGGTGGTGGTGCAGGTCCCAAGGGCGGATGGTTTGAGGGGTTTCTGCTGCCGGCGGGTTAGCATCGGTCGGATCTTGGCCACGAGTCCAGCGGGAGGAGGAAGCCGGAAGGAGGTAGCGTGGCTCGGGGGCTTGGCCAGACAGTGGTGGGGTGGGGAGTAGCAACTCCGGTGGCAGTCCGGTTGGCTGGCCAGCCACGCGGCGGGTGGCGGCAACACCCCGGCGCCCCTTCTTGGCGAGTCGCGAGGATAGGCAGGAGGAGTCGGGATGGGAGGAGGTGAAAGACGAGACGGGGGGAGAAGGCGTCAGGAGGAGGGGAAAACAATAGAACGAACCGATACCCTTGTGTAACCAATGGCAAAGGTGGGTAATTACCTCCGAACTCCACGAGTAAGTTCATATTTCAGAGTCTTGGAGTTGCAAATGAGGTGATCCAGCAAAATGAACCGGGGCTCCAAAAACTCCATGGAGTTGGGCTGCCCAAAAAACGGTGGAGTTGGGTTATTTGGCTGGCTCCACTCAGCTCCACCCTGAAGTTTGGAGTTAGAATCATGCCAAACAGATCCGATGAACATGAATCCTAGTTAACAACACAGATAAATTGATGAGTGGGCATTTGCATGGATTTATCATCTCTGTTAATTGCAGTATGTGCATGATGAGTGCATACCGTGCATGCATATGGGACTACGAGCTGGGCTGGGGACCATATATTTATCATGATGTATACATGGAGAGAGAGATACATATATACATGTATGTGCAATCCCGAGATAGGGCCTAGCACATAGTTTGAGAAAGATGGGGTGGACCGGTGGAAGAAGGAAAAGGACCTGTGCAAAATGTGTGCAGGCTTCTTTATTGTCGTGCGTTGACACGCATCATGCCCCTGCCCGACCCTTTGTTTTCCTCAATTACATCTTACATGGTAGTGTCAAATCTTCATCATCTACTTAACTACTACAACTGGTTACATTACCTGGTAATTATGATATCACTTTAATTGCTCATGGACAAATTGGAAATATATAATTTTTTTCCCAAAAGTGACAAAGTTCACACATGTCTGTAATTTAACTGTGTTTCTTTTGTACAAGAACTTGCAGATGCAGAATTGCAAGTGTACAAATATGTACTGCATGCTGGTAGGTTACTACTGCCAGCATGCGTTTTGTGTATGTATGGACCTAAGTGGCTTTGCGAAAGATATAGGCACGCAAAAGACGGAAAGCCTAATACGCCAGAATATTCTCGAGGAGTGATGTGGATATGTAAAGGGTATAAAGCTAGGACGGAATAAACCTAGGGATTGGGGTTATATCCATCCCAAGAGCAGGCATGCTGCGTAACCCCCAGGCTTTTGAGGAAAAGCCATGGGTTTTGCATGCGAGATGCAGTAGGGAATGACCTAGTACGCCCAATATCCCAATTGCCCCCCTCCTTTATCTGCTTTATCTCCTCTCCTCCGCTTTGTTTGCCTTCTTTATTCCCGGCCGGCCTCTTTGTCCTTTGCAATCAAACTCCAGGCATTAACAAAAAGCTAGCAACCCCTTCTTTTGGACTGCCACCTAGATGCAGATAGCAGGAAACAATTATCTTTTGTGTTAAACACTTGAGCCATACTTTCATTGAATTAAAGATTATGTCATGGCCCGCAGAACTTGATTGTTTACTAAGTGCATCGTCACTAGTAGTAGAGTTCAAAAAACAGTTGGGCTGGAAATACAAAAGGTTGGAGAGATGCACAGTTCCTGAGAGCTCAGCAGAGATGAAGTTTCAGAGAGTTGCACCAACTTCAGGGCCTGGTGATAGTACACTGTACCTTGTTGCAGAGCCACCACTCCCTGTTTTCAGATTGGGATCAGAGATGAGCAAGACATGACACAATGCACCAGCCAAATCAATCATCCAACAATCATAGACTGGCTGGCCACGGCACACTGACGCTGCTAGCTAGCTGCACGGCCTCATCAACCGCATCAAGGTGTTGTGGCCAGGCAACCAGTCTGCCGGGACAAAGATCCCGGCACCAGAATTTGGGGAGGTGGTCCACCAAACCAAGAGGAGGCCAAAGACCGGCCACCAGCTCCACACATGTTCTTGCAACGCATGGTGGCCCTTCCTGGCCTCCGCATCATCACCGGCAGCCGCCGCGCGCGATCCCCGATGGATGCAGGATGCTCAAAGCGCGTGACGATGGGCGTCGCTGTGCCTCGAGATCCATCTCCGTCCATCCGAAATCTGGTCAGCTCCTCCCAAGGTTCCCCCCCCGAAAGGGACACCCATGGCCATGGGCGACACCAGTGCAGCGGCAGCTAGCCAGCCCTACTTGGGCATTGCGAATTGTCTCCTCCTGTTGCGTGGAACATCTGCAAAGCCCAGCACCAATAGTGCAGTGCAAGGTAGCCTGCACAGCAACATGTTTTAAGAGATGTGAACTGGGTACCCTGGAATAGCAAGAGGTAAAAAATAATAAAAAAAAGCAATACAGACATCAATGTAGTATCATTGCTGAAACAGTACAAGTTTCTCAGCAAACAGGAGTTCAAGGGAAAAAGCAGTGCAGGCCTGAGGGAAAAAGCTTAGGCCAACTGCAGCTAAATTGAAATGAGGACAAAGCAACATGTTCTGATTTTTCAAAATTCAAAATAGCTGTCACAAAAAGTAAGGCACCATTGATCTAGTCAAGCAGAAACAGTTGAAGCGCTGGATTCTAATTCTAAGCAGGCCCTTAGCTCTGTACAGGGTGTAGCATCTAGATATGTTGTAATGTCAGTCAATCATATAGGAAACTGAAGTATATCAAAGTAGTTAATATTTTTCATTAAAAACAAATGATGGCAAATGAACATAGATTCACTCCTGTAGAAATTAGATACAATTTTACTTAGAGAATGTCATGAAAAACATATTCATTCAGAAATTGTGCCCCATTAAAAACTTCGACTTATATCTGACTTGTTTCTTTGATCTAGTATAGCAATATGGTACACTGCACACAGAATGCCAGTGACATGTCTTGCTCCAGGTACACTCCTTTCACAAGCAAATGCATTTTGCTGTTTCTTTCATGTAGATATGAATAAATACAACGCACTGCCAATGATAGGACGGCCATGAATTTGCACTTGAAGATGTGATGTGGCTACTTTGGAAGTGGGGTATTTGCAAGCCTCCAAGAATAAGGCTCCAGGATTCCCAGAAGTCTGGACCCGGCCACCTCACCAGCTGGGACTGCAGCCGAGATTTCTTCGAGGTCTTCTTTGCTTAGCTTTACCTTTACAGCACCCATGTTATCATCAAGGTTCTTCACTTTTGTTGTTCCTAGATTCAAAGATAATTAGAAAACTTGTGTGCATAATAACATATAACTTTGATGGTATTTGAAAAAAAATATAGCTTATCTGGCTATCACATGAACAACAGTAATATTTCCTTTTCTATATGAAGCATAGGGGCATTTAAACTAAGTAAACATCAAATGAACTAGAATACGTGCTATACCATCTATATGTGCAAACCATCTCCCAATTATACTGGAAAAAATTATGATTTTCCATTTTATTTTAGTGGCACGAACATAGTTCTGTAAGGGAACAAGGTGGATAAGAAGAACATATTCTTAAAAGAAAAGAATGCTCCACAGAATCTGATCCTGGAGTCACAAGTCACAACTCTTATTGAAGTGGAGAACATCTGCTAAGTTTGCAACAGCAAAGGTAATGCAATTTTCAGTCTCTCTCCATATTATTGAGGAAATTGCTTTCTAGTGAAATGACAGGGACAAGGTAAAGATAGATGGCATATTGTGGCATGTAAAAGAACACAATAATACAAAAAGTAGTTCATATTAGTCAAATAGTTCAGGATTAGGCATTACTGTTGTTTTTTAGGTTGCGATGGTGAAGCATGACAAAATGAGCAAAAGATTGTTCAAACTATTCTTCACTTACTGCATCTAGAGAAAAACGCAAGGCAACACTACAATTCAGAAGACCAACAGGCAGGCCTAACTGTGAAGACTTTGCTCAAATTGGCTCACTCCTTCCAGTGTCTGACAGCAGATCTTTGTTACCGGAGAGGGGGTGGGACGAAGATTTGCACATTACTGTTCAGTTCAATCTTTCTTTCTCAGCTACTGCAATATATTGGTCTGTTCAGGGAACATATGGATGTCTGTTTCCAAAATTGTTATATGCAGAGTGTCTTATATACTTACTACAGAGTAGAAAAACCTTCATATATTCGTCAAAAATAAATGATTTCTGTTAGATGTATATGTACTGTTGGTGTTTACCTTTTCTATTAGGGGGTTTTCTGTATATTTTCCCCTTCTTGTACCTGTACATATATATGGGCCTAGAGCTCCTGTTATGAATACAAGTGCTATTCCTAACATGGTACAGAGCCGAACTAGGGTTAGGTTTCTTCCCAATCTGCCCTCGGGTTCCTTTTTTTTTCCTCCGCACGTTGCACTTGCGTGCTATTCTCCTCCGTCAACTCCGGCCGCTGCCCGTCCGGCTCTCCACCCGCCGGACTCGTCGTCGTCCAGCTCTCCACCCGCCCGCCGGAGTCGCTGCCCGCCCCGCCAGAGTCGCTGCCCGTGCTGCCCCGGCGCTCCGCTCGTCCCGCCGGAGTTGCCACCCGCGCCGCCCCGGCGCCCCGCCGGAGTCGCTGCCCGCCCGCCCGCGCTGCTCTGCTCTGGCGCCTCATGGCTGCCCCGCTCGTCCGCCTGTGCTGTGCAGTGCGGTGCAGACCACGTGACAGGATAAGACTCCTGTGAAGGAGTTAGGTCCCGTAAAAAAAATAAAAAGAAAAAAAACGCTTGCGCCGCTTTTCTTCTGCGCTCTCGCCGTCGCCCGCCGCTGTTTACCTTGCGCTCTCGCCGTCGCCATGGCTCCTTCGACTCCTTCGTCTGGTGGTGTCCCAGTGTTACGTTGCCCGGTACTGTTCAATGGCAACAACTATCGCGATTGGGTTCCTCGTCTACGGATTCATATGCGTGGTCTTTGTCTTTGGGAGTTTCTTATCGGCGAGTTGCCTTGTCCACCTTGTCCTACTGCTCCTACATACCCGGTGCTTCCTACGAAGCCAGTGATTCCAGAGAAGGCTACGGCTGAAGAGATGGATCGGTTGCTTGCTACTCATGATGCAGATGTGGCGAAGCTCCTTGCTGATTATGATGATGGTCTTGCGTCGTGTGAGTCTCAGTTTACTGCATACCGGACATGGGTTGATGAGGATGCTCGAGCTGCTTCTATTCTTGTTGCTAGCATTGAGGACAGGGTTTCGGCTGATATTATTGAGCTTGATTTTGCACATCGGATGTGGGCTTTTCTTCGCACACGTTATGAGCCCACTGGTCAGTCTACTTTTCTTGCAGCCATTCGTCAGGAGCAGCTCGTTCGACAGGGTGATGGTACCGTTGATGATTTCTATGGTCAGATTTCTACTATTTGGCGCCAGCTCAACACTCTTAGTCCTCCGTTGTCTTCTAGCACCTGCCAGTCCTGCCTGGGTCAGCAGCAGGCTCTTGAGCTTCGTCGCACCTACGACTTCTTGACGCGTCTTCGGGATGAGTTTGAGCCACTTCGTGCACAGCTGCTTGCTCGCCATCCCTGTGTCTCCCTGATGGAGGCTCTTGCTGCTATTCGTAATGAGGAGACTCGCCTTCTTGTTGCTGGATTGATGCGATATTCTTCAATTTTGGATGCCAGCTCCTCTACTCGTCCTGCGGTGCCTTCTTTTGAGAGTCGAGGGGGTGGTCTTAAATGTGATTGGTGTGGCAAGGATAATCATGTGGAGGCATTTTGTTACAGGAAGAAGAAGGCTCAGTCTCGTGAGGGTCAGTCTCGCCGCGGTGGACGTTCTTCACAGGGTCCTAGTGCTGCTGATGGTTCTGCTCGTTCTTCGCTGGGTGCTAGTGCTACTGGTGGTTCTAGTTCTGGAAGTCCTCAGAGGAGTTCTGTTGGTTCTGAGACACAGGAGATCATCAGGTTGCTCAGTCGCCTTGTTACCTCTACGTCACCAGGTGCTGCGGGTTCTGTGACTCAGCCCTCTGCACCTATAGGTTCTGCTGCTGCTTCGCAGTCTTCCACTTTGGGATCACCTTCCACGTCTACTCCAGGTATTTGTCCATGGATTCCTGATTCTGGTGCTTCGTTTCATATGACTCTTGATTGCACCTGTCTTTCTTCCATACGGTCTCCACCTGGTTCTCCTACTGTTCATACAGCCGATGGTTCTTCTCTTCCTGTTGTCGGACATGGCACTCTCCTTATGTTCCCGATCTGACCATGCAGCTCATGTCCGCTGGCCAGCTTACTGATCATGACTGTCGTGTCATTCTTGATCCTGATTTTTATTATGTTCAGGATCGTCGCACGGGTCAGCTGGATGGTACTGGCCCTCGTCGTCGTGATTCTCAGCGTCTTTGGGAGCTTGACTGGCTTCGTCTTCCTTCCGCTGTGCCCGTCAGTCTAGTTGGCTGCGCTTTGGCTGCTTCGTCGACCGCATCTTTTGATCAGTGGCATCATCGCTTGGGTCATCTATGTGGCTCCCGTCTATCTAGTTTGATTCGTCGTGGTCTTCTAGGTTCTGTTTCAGGTCATGAGTCTTTAGCGCAGTGTCAGGGTTGTCGGTTGGGCAAGCAAATTCAGCTTCCCTATCATTCTAGTGAGTCTGTGTCACAGCGTCCTTTTGATCTTGTTCATTCGGATGTCTGGGGTCCTGCTCCCTTTATTTCTAAAGGGGGCCATCGATACTATATTATATTCATAGATGATTTTTCTCGTCATACATGGATTTATTTTATGAAACATCGTACCGAGGCCTTATCCATCTACAAGTCTTTTACTTCTATGACCCGCGCTCATTTTGACACTTCTATCCGTGTCTTTCGTGCTGACTCTGCAGGCGAGTACCTTTCAGTAGCCCTTCGTCAGGTTCTCTCTGAGCAGGGCACTCTTGCTCAATTTTCTTGTCCTGGCGCCCATGCTCAGAATGGTGTGGCCGAACGCAAGCATCGTCATCTTCTTGAGACTGCTCGTACTCTTCTGCTTCCTTCTTCTGTTCCGCCTCACTTTTGGGCTGAGGCTGTGTCTACAGCCACTTATTTGACTAACATTCAACCTTCTTCTACGCTTCATGGTGAGATTCCTTTTGAGCGTCTTCTGAATAAGGTGCCTGACTATTCTAGTCTTCGTCTCTTTGGCTGTGTGTGCTATGTGCTTCTTGCACCTCGTGAACGCACGAAGCTGACTGCTCAATCTGTCGAGTGTGTTTTTCTCGGCTATAGTTCTGAGCATAAGGGATATCGTTGTTGGGACCCAGTTGGACGTAGGATGCGGATTTCTCGGGATGTTATTTTTGATGAATCCCGTCCTTTCTATCCTCATCCTTCTTCTGATGTTTCCCCGGAGTCTTTGGTCGATCCCTGTCCTTCTTAATATTACCAGATACTTCTATTGCTATCACCCCTTTATCTCGTCCGGCACCTCCTCACATGGTCCCCCATGTAGTCTCCTCGCCTGTTCATCGTGCTGATGTGCTTTCCCCGGAGTCTACTTCTCTGGAATGTCCTACTGATTTTTCTGTAAAGCCACCGGTGACACATGTCTATACTCGTAGAGTTCGGCCCTCTGATGTGCCATCTTCTATTATGCCCTCTTCATCTGATATGCCTTCTTCTCCTACTGAGGCCTCTCTTTCAGAGGATTCACCTCCTGAGCAGCTTCTTCATCGTAGTCATCGTCTTCGTAGGCGTCCTGATTGGTATTCTCCTTCTCCTTATGCTGCCACTGTTCTTTCGGAGCCGTCATCTTATCGTGATGCTCTTCCTCATCCAAAATGGCAACACGCTATGGCTGAGGAGATTGCCGCTCTTGAGCACACTCACACGTGGGACCTTGTTCCTCGTCCTGCCAATGTGTGCCCTATTATATGCAAGTGGGTTTATAAGGTGAAGACTCGCTCTGATGGCTCTCTTGAGCGCTATAAAGCTCGTCTTGTTGCTCGTGGTTTTCAGCAGGAGCATGGTCGTGACTATGACGAGACTTTTGCTCCAGTTGCTCACATGACCACTGTTCGCACCCTTCTTGCTGTGGCCTCTGTTCGTGGGTGGTCCGTTTCTCAGCTTGATGTCAAGAATGCCTTCCTTAATGGTGAGCTGCGTGAGGAGGTCTATATGCAGCCACCGCCTGGGTATTCTGTTCCTGAGGGTATGGTTTGTCGTCTTCGTCACTCACTTTATGGGCTAAAACAAGCTCCTCGTGCTTGGTTTCAGCGTTTTGCCTCCGTGGTCACTGCTGCTGGGTTTTCTGCCAGTGCACATGATCCTGCCCTGTTTGTACATACTTCACTCGAGGTCGGACTCTTCTCCTCCTTTATGTCGATGATATGATCATTACTGGCGATGATTCTCAGTATATTGCCTTTGTCAAAGCCCGTCTCAGTGAGACGTTTCTTATGTCTGATCTTGGTCCTCTTAGTTTCTTTCTTGGGATTGAGGTTTCTTCTATGCCCGAAGGCTTCTATCTGTCTCAAGAAAAGTATATTCAGGATCTTCTTGATCGGGCTTCTCTTACTGATCATCGGACTGTTGAGACTCCTATGGAACTTAATGTTCATCTTCGCGCAACTGATGGTGAGCCCCTTGAGGATCCCACTCGTTATCGACATATTGTTGGGAGTCTTGTTTATCTTGGTGTTACTCGTCCTGATATATCTCATGCTGTGCATATTCTGAGTCAGTTTGTTTCAGCTCCTTCTCATCTTCATTATAGTCATCTTCTTCGCGTCTTACGTTATCTTCGTGGGACTATTTCACGCCGTCTATTCTTTCCACGCTCTAGTTCCTTACATCTCACGGCTTATTGTGATGCTACATGGGTTAGTGATCCTTCTGATCGTCGGTCTCTTTCTGCCTATTGTGTTTTTCTTGGTGGTTCCCTTATTGCTTGGAAGACTAAGAAGTAGGTAGCAGTTTCTCGTTCGAGTGCTGAGGCTGAGTTGCGTGCTATGGCGTTTGTGACGGCAGAGGTGACTTGGTTACGGTGGTTGCTTGAGGATTTTGGTGTTTCAATTTCTGTGCCGACTCCTCTTTTGTCTGACAGTACAGGAGCTATCAGTATTGCTCGTGATCCAGTGAAGCACAAGCTTACTAAGCATATTGGTGTGGATGTTTCTTATACACGTTCACAGGTTCAGGATGGGGTTATTGCTCTTCAGTATGTGCCTTCCGAATTGCAGCTGGCTGATTTCTTTACCAAGGCACAGACACGTATTCAGCATAGATTTTTCCTCTCCAAACTCAGTGTTCTTGACCCACCATGAGTTTGAGGGGGGGTGTTAGACGTATATGTACTGTTGGTGTTTACCTTTTCTATTAGGGAGTTTTCTGTATATTTTCCCCTTCTTGTACCTGTATATATATATGGACCTAGAGCCCCTGTTATGAATACAAGTGCTATTCCTAACAATTTCAACTTTTTATCTAGTACAGTACTAGTTCTAATTTATGACTTGAGGATCTTCTATGTGTATAATAATCTTATCCAATTTATGAAGGCTACTCAGATGAAAATTCTTGTAAGCTCAGATCACTCAAATTAGTGCGAACACCTGATTAAGCATATATATAATGCACCACCGTCACTGCAAAACCTCATAAGTCCAATGTTTTTCTAATAAGTAAAACCTGAACTTCCATCGTGCTTGAAAGGTTATAGGCCAGTGTTTTACAGTGAGGATTAAAGGGGCCAGTGAAAAAAAAAATGGGTGGGTTCTCGGTGTAAATACGTCCTGATCGTTATTTTTTCCAAAATTGGTCTGCTTACCTCAACTAGCACCATATGATGGTTATTTATTTGCACATGGATGTACTTTTACATCTTATAGCTGATCAAAGCATCATATGTTTTAAAAATTCGTTTGACAAAAGGATTATTTTTCCTAACTGCGCAGGCTGAGTTCTTTTTTTTTGGGTGTGATGTGAAAGGTTTGATGATTTCTACTTGCAGAGATGTCAAGATGTATTACCAGGGATTGGGACTACATCTTCTCCTTGATGAAGAACCCAGGAGAGAGCAAGTTGAGCAGGGGTGCATCCATACTTCTTGGACAACATTTCAAGTCGTGTATACATAACTTTATTCTTCTCCAAGTTCTCCCCAGTATACCTAGGATGTTTAGACTGAAAAGTGGCAGAGACACTAAGTCACATAAAACAATGTCAATGTTTTTATGCATGAAAAATTAATATGGTAGAATACATCTCGCTTTACCAATAAACTTTCTGATGGTATACTCTCTACAGCTGCCCTGCCAGCAAAGAAGCCACGGGCGAGTGGGCTGTATGGAACTATTCCAATACCAAGCTCCCTGAATGCAAGTAAAGCTTTTTATGACAAAGACAAAGGCATGACGTTGAGGTTCAAAGAACCAAAGCTAAGAAATATGAAGCATAAGCTAACTAGAAAGTGTAGTATATAATAAAGAGACAAATTGAACACCATCTGAACATTGTCAATAGTGTCCACACTGAAAAATAGTAAATCCTTAAAATGCATAACTTGAAACAATCAAACAGTCCATATTATTCCAGAGTGATGGGTTCAATACACAAAGTTTTCATAACTGTAAAATAAAGAGGCAGCATCACATAATATGTAAACTGGGTTCAGATGATTGGGAAGTTGATGAGATATATTAATCGGCCTTTGCTCAACTCATGTATATTATGTTATCAGATCTATATACTTTTGACATATAAGTACACAAACTTAAAACAAATGCAGTTATTTCATGCTAACCACGAAACTCGGAGTATTAGTGAACATAAATCTGATAGGCACAGTATTAGTGTATATTATTAACATGGGGGAAAAATAAGATAAGTTTTCTCTCCCATTTTAGATATCGTTTTTTAATCAATACAAGTAATTTTCCAACAGAACATACTGTGAATAACAAAACTTCATCACTGCCACATGCACCATACATGATACATGGACATTCCATAAGCACCAATCATCCTAATTAACGCTCCAAGCACAAGTTCCGATGGAAAAAAGAAGATTGTATTAAAGACTAATAAAACTTTCAAGATACATCAAATGCTAAAAGTTTCTGGAAGTAAAATAGACAGCTTTGTTAGATTATTGGATAAGGAGTGGATGAACCTGCAGACTGGTATTATATCTTCCTCTATATCTCTGGTCCATAGCGACCACTCCAACTGTACTGCAGTAATTGGATGAACTGCATGAGCCCGACGAATGGTATCTGCACTAGCCTCTGACAAGCCAACATACTTCACTTTCCCTTCTTCGACCAACTTTTTGAGTTCCCTCATCTACACACCCATTGATGACGTCAGGAAGAACAGATGAAATGCAAACTACAAAACATAGTTCACAATCAACAGATACACACAGTTTCCTCTATAGGCACTGACTGATCAATGCGATGCTGGTAGTAGAGATCAATGTAATCAACAGCAAGGCGCTGAAGACTTGCTTCACAACATGCTCGCACATAATCTGGTGTGCCCTTCACACGCATGCCACTGACATCAAATCCAGCAATGCCAAATTTGGTGGCAACTTGTACCTTCTCACGGGGAAAATGATTAAGTGCCTGCTTAAAAAAATCTAATTATGATAATGATGAAAATATACAATCTGTGTACCAAAATGTGTTTTAAGTATACAATCAAGGAGGAATACAGCAACTGATATAGGGGTCAGCATGCTCCATGTCATATGTAATAGGCACATCAGTGACCCAAGAGTCAAAGAAGCCCAGGGTTGCAAGTTACATCCTTGGAATACTAGCTCATTGGCTTTAGAAAGGGTCATCATAGAAACCAAACAGCTGCTGAGGTATCTCTCATACAAGTAGGGTCTCAAAGTTTGAGTTTTAGAATAAACATTAGCGAAAGGTGAGAATTTTGTAGCTCCCATTATGTTGGAGAAAAGGATTTTGGAGCCTTACGCAGATGTGCTCTCCTGATTCAAAAGATTATATAAAGGAGAGTCCAATTTCGATAAACGATGGTTGGGCAAGCATGTGTCTGCTCAAACTATAGTTGGACAAGCATGTGCCTGTTATAAAAGGGTAGGCAGGTTTGGTTTCTGCAAAGCGTCAATGGTTTTCTAACATAATTACGTTTGGAGAGAATAATATAGACCTTACCTTCTAACTTGATTCATCTATATCAAGCCACAGTAATTTATCATACAAAATAACATGTTGGCAAAGATTGTAATCCAACTACCGTTAGCTGCCTGGAAATGAATGACTGGACTTTTCACATCATCTATGAAATTTTACAAAGGGGAAAAATTCTCTGCGCCCTGCAAAAACAAAATAAGTGTTTCCCTGTGGTCTGATACAATTCAAGAGTGATGACAATGACAATTCTAGTGTTGGATAACAGACATGTGAGCACTGACAAAAGAAAACATGGTGCATTTTGCACACTCTGCAACTTTTGCTCATCATAAACTCACAGATACAGCAGGCAGGATGGTAAGTCATTTGAATTCTTTTATATAAAAAGGTCCACCGGTTATATAAAGTTTACGACTCTTTCTCGACAAATTCATATCAAATTCATATTGCTTTGAGCTAGGTCAATGGAGAAAATGTAGAGTAAGTTTGAGTAGGAGAAAGGTGATCATATAAGAGATATCATATTTCCATCTATTTTCACCTGAATATCCAATTTTAGAATTCACCAACATCTTTTGTCCGAAAGATAATATCCTAATAAACAATAAAGATCTTAAAAAATCCCACGAATAGGCATCGGATCTGCCAAACTTTCTTAGCCAACAGGACATAGCCAAATCAAACATCCTTGTCAAATTACATCATCCTTCAGCCAAATTGGACATCCTCCGCAAATCGCTGGGCTGGATTGAGAAAGATTTTACCTTTCCAAGCAGGACTTCGTTGGTGTGTGGCCCGTACGCATCTGCAGTGTCGAAGAAGGTGATACCAGCCTCAAACGCGTGCCTGATTATGGCGATTCCGGCTTCCTCAGGGACTGGGGCGTTGTAGACTCCGGTGAGGCCCATGCACCCGAACCCAAGCTTGGACACCTGCATTTCACATTGCGCGTCTTCAATTGATCAGACCCACTAGCAAGACCTCACCAATTGCAAGAAACCCGCAATCCCCAATAGAAAATCACATCTTTTGTCCATGTATCTCTTGCAGGGTCGCATCTCCCTTAGTTTCCTTTCGCAAGATTTGCGATTTAGTGCGGTGGGATCAAATCAGATTGTTCAGAGTTCAGATGAAAAAGGAAACTGCAGATTTCTTCTTCCGCTACCGAAAGATTCGAGACTAAATTCGAGAATATGGGGTCTTACAGTCAGTTACCTCGAGGCCCTGCGTGCCGAGCTTCACCCTGGGCATTTCGCTCCGTTCCATCTTCGGATTCGCGCACGGGCACGGAGGGATAATTGCGTTGACTATCTGGCGAACAAGTGTGGAGTGGAGAAGTACAGATCGCTGCGGCAGCGAGCCAGCGAGCGGACTGCACGGGTTTGACTTTTATTTTTTTTAAGATGGTTTTGGACTTTTGTTCCATTTGATCGAAGATCAAGCGTTCAGAACTTCATATGGTCGAAATGCCGAAATTGGAAGTGTGGCAATGTTCCTTGAGTATACGAAGAAACACGTTCTTTTCTATTTCAGTAATTCAATTGTCTTTTTTAATTGCGCTAGAATTGATAAAAACTTATTTAGCTAATTGGATCCCACACACTAGAAATTGTCTATAGATTGTACCATACCAATATCCCACGCACATAATGTTGGTAATGTTGGTGGGAAATATTAATGATCTCCCAAAGCCCATAAAAACAACAATCATAAAGGCCCAGGCCCACCTAAGGCAATAAAGACTGCCGTCGGCCCAACACGGGAGGGGAGAGCCCCGCTCCGCCTCGCCCGACCCAGTGCTCCGAGGTCGGACGCCCCCAACACCATGACAACCAAAACTCCGCCTCGCCCGACCCAGGGGCCTAGGGTCGGGAGCACCCGACCCCCCGCCGCATGACTCCGCCTCGCCCAACCCAGGGGCCTAGGGTCGGGAGCACCCGACCCCCTGCCGCAAGACTCCGCCTCGCCCGACCCAGGGCGCAGGGGGTCGGACTCATCCGGGCCCACAAAACAAATATCCGTCTGGGGCGCAGACTGAAAGATCAGGGCGCGGATCTCGTGGATCCCCTGTCGACCTCGCCATAAATGCGCCGTGGCACTGGCGCCCAGAAAGGCGCTCGCGCCCCCGACGCGACCCGCCACAAGTACCCAGGTGCGACCGTGCGGTGCGGGCTACAGTGGCCGCGGCTCCCTCCGATTCACTACAGGGCACTCATGACCTGCGCCGCCCGGCACAGGAGGAAGTCCCGCCCGTTCTCGCGTCCCGCGCATCAGGCGACAGGGATGCGACGTCCGCGTCCCACGGGCCATCAGCAAGATAACAGGACCAGCCGCCCTTTCCGACGGGCACAGATGCCACGACCAAACATCATCATTATGTCTGGCGGCAAAGGCCCCCAGGGAGATCGTCGACAGGATCCGAAGGTAGCCGCCCTCTTCCGGCGGACGCGCTGGCAGGAGCCGGAGGCCAGAGCGAGAGGCGGTGGTCCTGGAACTTGGTCCCTCTCCTTATGATTGTATTTTACTTAACTTAGTTTATCTCTTTTACTTCTCCTCACACCGGGTCTCACCTGTAACACCGGTGGCCTCCTTGCGCTATAAAAGGAGAACCAGGAGCCCTGAGACAGGGGACTCTCTCGAGCAAGCAGAACACACACACTCTCCTTCAGAGCATCAGTGCACACCCAAGAGACTTGGGACCAGCTCCCTCTCTCGCCCTCCTGTAACCCCTACTACAGACCTCGCGTGGGCAACACGAGCAGCCCCTCACACTGGACGTAGGACCTTTCCTTGCCCGAACCGGTCTAAACCCTGTGTCTTCCACGCCACCATCCGAAGCCTTACGTGCATAAAAGAAAATTTACTAGTCTTAGTCTTGATCCGCTAATCTTGACAACGATAGTTGGCGCGCCAGGTAGGAGACCTTTGCGCGTACATCACCGGCTTCAGATGGCCAACCACAACGCCGGCTCCAACGATGGGAGTCACCACCCCTCGCATGAGTGCTTCATGGCCGATGTGCACTCCGAGGGATGCAACGACGATGGCGCCGAAGGGAAGCAACGTGCTCCCCCACGGCACGCCGCAGCCACGACTGAGGCCCTTGCCAGGGTCTCGGTGCGGCCACGATAGCCGGAGGCGCGCGCGGCGCCCCACCAGGAGGACGAGCACCGCCGCAACAAGGGCAGGGCGAGTCATCGGGCCCACGATGTCCAGCGGCGCATCTGCGGGGACGAGGATCATCCCCAACTCTTCGCATGCGCCAGCCAGAACGTCGCCAATGCGGCAGCCTACTCCGATGACTTCCCGATCCGGCGACGCCCGAGGAGCGACAGGCCCGCCAGGAGGTACGCAACCTGCTTGAGTGTGCAGCAGTCCGGCAGGCAGAAAGCTTCACGTCCCGGCGCCGCACACATGGCGTCAGCAGGGTCGCACCCTCCGCGCCTATCGAGGGGCGTGGAGGATCTGTCCATCAACCTTCCTCCCACGGGGGAAACCGGGCCTCGCCCATTTGACGGACTCCACCATGCGCGGGCAGCGGGGCTTCGTCCGTCCACCGCCGCGTCGGCCCCATCCGCGATGGCCGTGACGCCTTGGACGCGCGGAGGCGCTCCCGTGTGGACAGAGAGGATGGAGCCGACCGCGGCTACCGCGTACATCGTGGTGGTCGCCACGACGGCGGAAAAAATCGGAGCCCGAGCCCTGACCCAGCGGGGCCCAGGGCCTTCTCCGCACACATCCTGAACGCGCCGTTCCCAGCACGCTTCAGACAGCCCACCAATGTGACCAAATACTCTGGGGAGATGAACCCCGGGCCTTGGCTCAGCGACTACCGGCTTGCCTGTCAGGCCGGCGGAGCGGATGACGACCTGTTCATCATTCGCAACCTCCCACTTTTCTTGGCCGACTCGACGCGAGCCTGGCTGGAACACGTTCTGTCAGGTCGGATCCGTAACTAGAACAACCTGAAAGAAATCTTTGTAGGGAATTTTTGGGGCACATGCACGCACCCCGGTAACTCCTGGAACCTCCGGAGCTGCCGCCAGGGGTCGGGTGAGACTCTCCGAGAGTACATCCGGCGCTTCTCTAGGAAGCGCACTGAGCTCTCCAACGTCGCCGACACCGACATCATCAGGGCCTTCCTGGCGGGGACCTCCTGTAGATCTATGGTCCACGAACTAGGACGTGTAGGCCCACGAACCACCAAGGAGCTCCTCGACATCGCCGCCGACTTTGCCTCGGGCGAGGAGGCTGTCAGGGCGATATTCGACCGCTCCAAAGGCAAGGTAAAGAGGGAGGAGCATACCAACGAAGGCGCTTCCAATCGCCAGAAGAAGAAAAAGGCCGCGACGGAACCCCGAAGGCTGCGGAGGGGCTCAAGCACGACAACGGACGAAGACGATGATGATGATAATGAGGATGATGATGAAGAAAGCTCTTTCGCTCTATAAAGAGCGCGCGGCAGACGAAATACGAGCCGACCACATCTATTGCGACGTCAGGGAACACCGCGCCTCCTTACCCCACGAGCTCAGCATTTCCTGCCGCTTCAACTCCCGGAGATCACGTGCGCAACTTTCTCTGCGAGCGGACCAGGGCCCGCTTCAGGTAAAAAAGGGATACAGAGCTGAAAACACTCTTACGGCCCATTACGGTCCAGGGGTTCGAAGGTTGGCCCTCCAGAGGGTTCGATAGCCGCCCTAGGACATCCCCCGAGCAAGGGGTGAGAAGGGACGGGTCCGCTAGCGGCCACCACCCAGGCAAGCGAAAGCCAAGGGCGTCCCGACCTCACGTTCGAGTCCGGACTGGCATCTAAGTTCATGGTTTTTCCCCGAAGAAAGGCAACGAGCCCCCGAATCCGATCGAACGAACTCGGGAACTATATGAACTGGCCAGCCGGAACCTGGAGTACGCCACTAGCTTGGCCCGAGCCGGACCCCCCCCCCCCCCCGAACGGGGACCGGGACTCCACTCGAACCGACCCGTTCGCAGCTCAACGAGCACCACGGTTCGTCCAACGAGGATAGCGTGGCACGGCTCACCCCCTCCGTCTCAGCAAATGGACGCTTGACGGGTAACGATCAAAAGCCGATCTAGCCTCCTGATCGGTCTCCTGCAACGCGCGGGGGCTCGGGGGCTAGCATTGCAACCAATGACCGCGCGTGTGGTCGCGGCTTGAGGTCTCGAGGCGAGGGCGTCCTACGAAACAACGAGAATCTTCTCGCGCCAAGACAGCCATAGGGCGCTTCGCCTGGTCAACCTCCTCGGCCAAGCTGAACAAACAACACTCCCCGTCCCTGATTAACTGCAGCTTGCACGACAAGCAGAGATCCCCGACAAACAACGATAGCAGCCTCTGGAGGAGCATCCCCGCTCCACCTGATAGAGGCGGAGTGCCCGATCTTTCGGTGAGTGGAGATAATTTCGATTTGGTGGAAGTAGACCCTCACGATCCGACTACGACGAGCGAACCCGAAGCGCTAATGCAATCGCTGAACCAACTCCTGATGGTTACCAACCTCGCCAGTGCGAGATCAGCCTGATCACGAAGATCGTTTCCTGCACGCAATCGAAAAACGAACAAAAAAAAGACGCGAGCAATCTCAATATCACTCGAAGGTGGAGTTCTGAATCACACGAGGACAACGCGTATTTGCGCGTGTTCGAGAGTAGGTAAAGCTATATGTAAAACAAAACTCAAGTTGTAAACAAAAGGGACTCCGACTATATAAAGGGGGCGCAGCCCCTGGAGTCCGGAGGAGGCGCTATGGCAGGAGGGGGGCGCGTGGCCAGGGGGAGGGCCGCGGCTCCCAACCCTAGGCGCCCCACCTGGGCTGCCCTGTTGGGCCATCTTCTTATTCCGGTGGGCCTTCGTTCCTTAACAACATGATGAAGTTTAATTCTCTCGCACGGGCCCAAGTGATTGGCCCAACTGGATGATCAACTGTAGGCGCTTGAGATGGAGGAGCAACTGGAGGCGCCTGAGGTGCTGCTGGTGTAGATGTACTCGTGGTGTCCTCATCATCCTCCCCTTCTTGAACTGAAGTCGTCCTCGACGGCAACTCCTCATCTTCGCCCGCATACGGTTTCAAATCTGCAACATTAAAACTCGTGGAAACACCAAACTCCGCAGGCAGGTCAAGGATATAAGCATTATCATTAATCTTGGTTAGCACTTTAAAAGTACCAGCAGCACGTGGCATCAATTAAGAACGACGTAAAGTAGGAAAACGATCCTTTCTCAAATGCAACCAAACCAGATCACCCGGTTCAAAAGTAACATGTTTTCTCCCTTTACTACCCGCAACATGATATTTAGCATTAGCAGCAGCAATGTTTTGTTGAGTTTGCTCATGCAAGCTAATCATTTGATCAACATGGGCAGTGGCATCTATGTGTGGGGCGTCCTCAGCATCAAGCGCAAACAAATCAATAGGCGCCCGAGGAATATAACCATAAACAACCTGAAAGGGACACATCTTTGTAGAAGAATGCGTTGCATGATTATAAGCAAACTCAACATGAGGCAAGCAATCTTCCCAACGTTTCAAGTGTTTATCTAAAACAGCCCTAAGCATGGTTGACAAAGTTCGATTAACCACCTCAGTTTGTCCATCAGTCTGAGGGTGACAAGTGGTGCTAAACAGCAATTTAGTTCCCATTTTATTCCATAGTGATCTCCAAAAATGATTGAGAAACTTAGCATCACGATCAGAGACTATTGTATTTGGAATACCATGCAAATGAATAATCTCGCTAAAGAACAATTCAGCAACATTGCTAGCATCATCAGTCTTATGACAAGGTATAAAATGAGCCATTTTGGAGAAACGATCAATAACCACAAAAATACTGTCCCTCCCCTTCTTAGTTCTAGGCAATCCCAAAACAAAGTCCATAGAAATATCAAGCCAAGGGAAAGTAGGAACAGGCAAAGGCATGTACAAACCATGGTTGTTCAATCGTGACTTAGCTTTTTGGCAAGTAGTGTAGCGTGCAACAAGGCGCTCAACATCAACGCGCATCTGGGGCCAAAAGAAGTGGGCAGCCAGCACTTCATGCGTATTGTAGACGCCAAAGTGCCCCATGAGACCGCCTCCATGCGCTTCCTGTAACAACAAACGATGAACCGAGCTAGCAGGAACACACAGCTTGTTAGCGCGAAACAGGAACCCGTCCTGTATGTGAAATTTGCCCCATGGTTTGCCATGAATACAATGGGCGAAAGCATCTTTAAAATCAACATCGTCCACATATTGATCCTTCACAGTTTGCAAGCCAAAGATTTTAAAATCTAATTGTGACAACATGGTATAGCGACGAGACAAAGCATCAGCAATGACATTTTCCTTACCGCTCTTGTGTTTAATAATGTAAGGGAAAGACTCAATGAATTCTACCCATTTAGCATGACGACGGTTCAGGTTTGTTTGGGTACGAATATGTTTTAAAGCCTCATGATCAGAATGAATTATAAACTCGCGATGCTAAAGGTAGTGCTGCCAAGTATGCAAAGTGCGCACTAAAGCATAAAGCTCCTTATCATAAGTAGAATAATTCAAGCTAGCACCACTTAATTTCTCGCTAAAGTAAGCAACCGGTTTTCCTTCTTGTAACAAAACAGCACCTAGCCCAATACCGCTAGCATCGCATTCAAGCTCAAACACTTTAGTAAAATCAGGCAACTGCAAGAGAGGAGCATTGGTTAACTTATCTTTCAAGGTGCTGGACGCAACCTCTTGCGAATCACTCTAAGCAAAGGGGACATCCTTCTTTATAAGCTCATGTAGAGGCGCTGCAATGGAGCTAAAATCACGAACAAACCTGCGGTAGAAACCTGCAAGGCCAAGAAAGCTTCGAATTTGTGTGATCGTCGTCGGTGTAGGCCACGCCCGAATGGCATCGATCTTGCTGCTATCCACCTCAATGCCCTGTGGAGTAACAACATAGCCAAGAAACGAGACACGTTGTGTGCAAAACATGCATTTTTCGATGTTAGCAAATAAATGGGCCGCACGCAACGCATCAAAAACAGCACGCAAATGTTCTAAATGCTCTTCCATAGGCTTGTTGTAAATGAGGATATCATCAAAATAGACAACTACAAACAATCCTATGAAGGGCCTCAGAACTTCATTCATCAAACACATAAATGTGCTGGGAGCATTTGTCAAACCAAACGGCATAACCAACCATTCATATGACCCAAATTTCGTTTTAAAAGTCGTTTTCCATTCATCACCTAATTTCATGCGAATCTGATGGTAGCCACTACGCAAATCAATCTTAGTGAAAATAATGGCACCACTAAGCTCATCTAGCATATCATCAAGGCGTGGTATAGGGTATCGGTAGCGAATGGTAATGTTACTAATAGCACGACAGTCTACACACATACGCCATGAGCCATCTTTCTTTGGAACAAGTAACACGGGAATGGAGCAAGGGCTAAGAGACTCACGAATATAACCCTTGTCAAGCAACGCCTGTACCTGGCGCTGGATTTCCTTTGTCTCATCCGGATTTGTACGATACGGTGCACGGTTCGGAAGCTGTGCGCCGGGAATGAGGTCGATCTGGTGCTCAATGCCACGAAGTGGTGGGAGTCCCGGTGGCAAATCTTTTGGAAAGACATCAGCGTACTCCTGCAAAATGTTAGCAACCGCAGGGGGAATATCCAAAGATGGTGCATCATCAAGTGAAACGAGCACACTAGAGCATATAAGGGCGTAGCATGGCAAAGGAGCATAACGTAATTCATCAAAATCAGCACGTGTAGCAAGCAAAACAGGAGCATTCAACTTGATTTCAGAATTAACAGAGGTCGATGGTTCAAGTTGTTTAGCAGTTTTAGCAGCTCTAGCAAGATCATCTTTAAGAATTTGTTCAGGTGTCATTGGATGTATAATTATTTTCTGACCCTTAAACATAAAAGAATAGTGATTTGAACGACCATGATGCAAGCTATCAGTATCATATTGCCAAGGTCGCCCAAGTAACAGAGAGCATGCTTCCATGGGAATAACATCACAATCGACAAAATCAGAATAAGCACCCATGGAGAAAGGAACACGGACCGATCGAGTAATTCTAATTTTCCCACCATCATTAAGCCATTGAATGTGATATGGATTTGGATGCTTACGAGTGGGTAAAGACAACTTTTCAACCAGCGCGGTACTCGCCAAATTGTTGCAGCTGCCGCTGTCGATGATGATGTGAATCAACCGCTCTTGCACAACGCCCTTGGTATGGAAAAGAGTGTGTCGCTGATTCGTCTCGGACGGAGCGACCTATGTACTAAGAACACGCTGCACAACAAGACTTTCATACCTATCGGCGTCGCTCGGGTTGACATGTACTTCCGCTTTTGCTGCATGGTCAGTGGCAAGCATAGCATGTTGAATATCTTCAGAATCACGAGCGGAAGAATACTCACCATCATCACGAATGAGCAAGGTACGCTTGTTCGGACAGACCCGAAACACGTGGCCAAATCCTCTGCAACGATGGCACTGAATATCCCGTGTGCGGCCTGTGGAAGGCGCTGCGCCTGTGGACGGGGGAGCACCTGCAGAAGTGGCTGCCCGCTCACGTGGTGTAGTGGCGGGCGTGGACGGTGCAGGGGGCGCGGGTGCTGAACCAGATGTCGAGCTTCGTCCTGCAAAAGAGTTAGAATATGGCTTCGAGCGGCGTCCCTGCATTTCACGTGCAGCTTTGCAAGCAAATTCAAATAATGTGGTCATATCATAATACTCCTTATAATCAAGTATATCCTGAATTTCACGGTTTAAACCACCACGAAAACGTGCCATAGCAGCGTCATTTTCCTCAACTAACCCACAACGAATCATGCCT
The DNA here is from genome assembly GCF_005286985.2 of Setaria viridis. Lineage (NCBI taxonomy): Eukaryota > Viridiplantae > Streptophyta > Magnoliopsida > Poales > Poaceae > Setaria > Setaria viridis. Next base: position 19,398,471 of record NC_048271.2, on the reverse strand, counting down.
TTTTGCAATTCCTGGTAATAGTCCTCTACAGATTATGAACCTTGCTGAAAACGTTGCATTTTATTAAGCAAATCGCGAGCATAATAAGAAGGTACAAATCTATGTCGCATAGCAGCTTTTAATTGATCCCATGTGGTTGGAGCTGTAGTGGGATGTTTTTGTTTATATTCACGCCACCAAATTAAAGCAAAATGAGTAAATTCACTAATAGCAGCTTTAACTTGAGAACTAGTAGGAATATCATGGCATGTAAATTTCTGTTCGACTTCTAATTCCCAATCAAGATATGCAGCAGGATCATATTTTCCATTAAAAGATGGAATTTTAAATTTTATCTTAGCAAAAGAATCATTAGCAGGATCATATTTTCCATTAAAAGATGGAATTTTAAATTTTATCTTAGCAAAAGAATCATTACCGGGATGGCGTGGCACACGGTGAGCACGGCCTCGACGGTCTCCACCGTCCTGCTCCGTGTCACCACCGTAATCCTTCTGGAAATCTGTGACCATCGTGTTCAATGCATCGAGGCGTGACACGATGGTGTCGAGCATGGTCTTGGTGGCTGTCTGCGTGAGGTTGAACTGATCGAACCGCTCGTTCGCCGTAGTGACCGTGGAATCCATCCGTTCATGCATCGTCTTGATGTCTGCGTCAAGTCCATCAATCTGTGTCCGCATGTCCTACAGCTGTTCATCCTGCTTGTCGTCCTCACCTGCCATGGTTAGCGCAAACACAAAACCGACGCCAAAATAGGGGTGTAACGGCTCACAAGGCGCTCACACTAGTGCTGTTATCAATGTCTGATCCGTTCTTACCTAGCACACAGGGGCGACCCGCAGCCGACCGGAGGAACTCTCGTAAGATTGGAGCAGCGATTGCCTGGAAACAAAGTCAGCTCATCGTAGAACTATGTGGTGTTTTGGGTAGGCTGTACTCAAGTCATGGATTAGCACAATCAAACAATAATGCAAAGTTGAATTATAGTGCTAAACACGAAACAAACGCTGCTGGGAACAAGTGCGAAAGTGGAACAAGGAAGGTGGCAAAGGTGGAGAGGGCGCAACAAAAAGCTGTTTGTCGGATGTTTTTTTTAGATTTTTTTTTCAGGAGTCCTCAAAACCGACAATATGAACACAGAGGATCTCAAACAGCAAATTGTGGCACACACTTTCTCTCTCTCTCTAGAGTAAGGCGAACCTCAGAAAAATGTACCAAGAAAGAGAGATACGGATATGAAAATCTAGCACGGGGTGCGTGGGGAAGGGTGCGGTATGCGTGGGGAGGGGGGGTGCGAAGTTGCCCCTGAGGGTCGCGACCCAGGGGGGTTCACGGCGCGCGCAAGGGGAGTTTCCACCGAACCAAACCGGATCACCTTCCTTCTCCTTGTTGGTTTTTTTTTGCACTTTCCTTTTTTTTATTGCTTTCTATCTTTTTTTTTGACAGGGGAGGGTGCGATCGGAGGGATGGGATGGCGCGGCACGGTTGTCTGGTCGCGACCAGGGGGTGCGGCACGAGGGGTGGGGGGTGTTCGCGCGAGGGGACAGCGCGAGGGGGGGGGCGGTGGGCGCGGTGTGGTAGGATTGGCGAGCAACGGAACGGCGGCGGCGAAAACTAGGGTTAGAAGAAAAACGAGAAACAAGAGATTAAACACAAGTAACCAGCAACAATTGAACGAGGAAGCACACAAAGTCAACAAAGACACTTATTGAAAGAATGTGCGAGGCTAAACGGTTGCTGGGACAAGGATCTAACTTGAAAAAAATTTGTTTTGGTTTTTGTGGACTGTAGGAAGGGAAAAGCACTCGTTAAAACTCACCGATCAACCTGGAAAGCTGATACCACTTGATAGAGGCGGAGTGCCCGATCTTTCGGTGAGTGGAGATAATTTCGATTTGGTGGAAGTAGACCCTCACGATCCGACTACGACGAGCGAACCCGACGCGCCAATGCAATCGCTGAACCAACTCCCGATAGTTACCAACCTCGCTAGTGCGAGATCAGCCTGATCACGAAGATCGTTTCCTGCACGCAATCGAAAAACGAACAAGAAAAAGACGCGAGCAATCTCAATATTACTCGAAGGTGGAGTTCTAAATCACACGAGGATAGCGCGTATTTGCGCATGTTCGAGAGTAGCTAAAGCTATATGTAAAACAAAACTCAAGTTGTAAACAAAAGGGACTCCGACTATATAAAGGGGGCGCAGCCCCTGGAGTCCGGAGGAGGCGCTACGGCAGGAGGGGGGCGCGCGCGACCAGGGGGAGGGCCGCGGCTCCCAACCCTAGGTGCCCCACCTGGGCTGCCCTGTTGGGCCATCTTCTTATTCCGCTGGGCCTTCGTTCCTTAACAGCATGATGAAGTTTAATTCTCTCGCACGGGCCCGAGTGATTGGCCCAACTGGATGATCAACTGTAGGCACCTGAGGTGGAGGAGCAACTGGAGGCGCCTGAGGTGCTGCTGGTGTAGATGTACTCGTGGTGTCCTCATCACCACCAGAGGCTCGGGGCCTACTGTTGGGGAGGAATATTAATGACCTCCCAAAGCCCATGAAAACAACAATCATAAAGGCCCAGGCCCACCTAAGGCAATAAAGACTGCCGTCGGCCCAACACGGGAGGGGAGAGCTCCGCTCCGCCTCCCCCGACCCAGTGCTCCGGGGTCGGACGCCCCCGACCCCATGAAAACCAAACTCCGCCTCGCCCAACCTTGGGGCCTAGGGTCGGGAGCACCCGACCCCCTGCCGCAAGACTCCGCCTCGCCCGACCCAGGGCGCAGGGGGTCGGACTCATCCGGACCCACAAAAAAAATATCCGTCTCGGGCGCAGACTGGAAGATCAGGGCGCGGATCTCGTGGGTCCCCCTGTCGACCTCGCCATAAATGCGCCACGGCACTGGCGCGCAGAAAGGTGCTCGCGCCCCCGACGAGACACGCCACAAGTACCCAGGTGCGACCGTGCGGTACGGGCTACAGTGGCCACGGCTCCCTCCGATTCGCTACAGGGCACTCATGACCTGCACCGCCCGGCACAGGAGGAAATCCCGCCCGTTCTCGCGCCCCGCGCATCCGGCGACAGGGACGCGACGTCCGCGTCCCACGGGCCATCACCAAGGTAACATGACCAGTCGCCCTTCCCGACGGGCACAGATGCCACAACCAAACATCATCATCATATCCGGCGGCAAAGGCCACCAGGGAGATCGTCGACAGGATCCAAAGGTAGCCGCCTCTTCCGGTGGACGCGCTGGCATGAGCCGGAGGCCAGAGTGAGGGGCGGCGATCCTGGAACTTGGTCCCTCTCCTTATGATTGTATTTGTTGACGCCAGATTTTGACACGTGTGAAATCGGCGACAAGAAAGGAAGAAATCAGGAGATGCGGTAAGATACAGAGGTCACGGTTGGAAACCGGCCGATTGGTGCTACAGTTAGGGATCGGCCGGTTGCCCTTTAAGGGTTCAGCTCTGCCTCGCCCGACCCCTGAGTCCTGGGGTCGGATGCACCCGACCCTTCGAGGGAGGATCTCCGCCTCGCTCGACCTTAGGTCCCAGGGTCGGAGTAGTCAGAGCCCCCGACATGTGGGCCCTAATCGGCTGTTCCTTGCCGATGGAGTGAGTAGAAATCGGCCGATTAGGAGGCTGGAGCGATTGGGCCGGTGTGGGCCTAAAGAGGATTATGAAGATGAAGAGGGAGTCAGCCCATGAAGAGCGCGATAACCGACCTAGTACGAGTCGTACTTGTAAATATTCGTTTTTTGTTTAAAATTAGAGATAGAGTTCTAGTCGGATAAGAAGTCGTTTGTAACAGGCTATAAATAGCCACCCTTGTGATCTATAATCATCATCAAATCAATACAACAAACTACTGTTTCCTCGTACTTATTTTCAAGCAGGCGACTTCGCCAATACTTTTTCTTTTTCACGAGTTCGTACGGGTTGGCGGGGCTGCATCAACTTGACCTCCGGCCGATCTTGTAAGTTCCGCTTATCGAATAGTTTCTAAGCTTTAACTTCGGGCGCATCGCTGTCGTTCCGTTTAGATTTATTCACTAGTTATCGATATTCACTAGAATTCTAGGTTTTACTTGTTGTTCTAGTTTTATCACCAGTTATCCAGCTAGGAATTGGAACCTTCGGCTTTCCTGTACTTTGTTATTTAATCTATTCATTTTACGCATAGCCGATTAGATCTGTTCCTAGTGTCGTTACTGTAGCGTTGTTTAGATTGCTCCAGCAGTCTTCTATATCAACGTTACCCGGTAATCGGCTGCATTATAGCCGATTCCTTTATTACGGCAAATCGGCCGATTCGCTGATAAGCTGCCTCGAGATCGGAACCTTAGCCGATCGCAACCTCTGGGATCTGACACGTTTCTTTCCTTGCCAATCAACAGGTCATATTGGCTGGCACGCCGCGCGAACCGCAAGGGCGATCACCCGAACAGGCGTTAAGCAGATTCTCCCGGGTCGTGTGTCCGACGCTGGGGATTCGGTTAGCCGATTTCTAGCGCCGACACACTTTGGCACGCCCGGTAGGACAAATACGACCGCCACTATGTCGAAAGCTACCAAAGTCTCGGAAGACAACGTCATCGAAGTGACGGAAGCAGACCTCAGGGACGATTAGAAGGAAGAATTGGAGAAACAGATGGCATACTACCGGAAGACGTGTCTGCAATCTTTCAGTCGTACCAGGAGCGGGGAAACCGTTAAAAAAACTCTGTTTCCGACTCCCCGCCAGATCAGAATCACCGAGGACTCGGATAAGATGTCCGAGATGGTTCAACAATCTGTCTATCAAGCTTTCATTGATCAATCCCCGGTGATCTCTAATACGGTATACAATGCCGTCATCAGCTCCTTGGCCAACGGCGTGTCCCAAGGGTACCAGGGGCCGGCGTATGCCCCACCTATTACGGCCCCGACCAGGAGTTATTCAAGTGTACCTTATTCGGCTCCTCAGCCGATCCAAATTCCAATTGGAGGTCCCAGCGCCTCCTCATCATCGATCCCCCTGGGGCCTAACGGTGCGCCATATTTCCGGCCGCATCCCGTTCAGTTGTCCTCCGCGCAGTTTCCTCCTTCGAATTCAGTGCCTTGGGAGGCACCATCAGTGACGACCGTCCAGGATCAATCGGCCAGCCATGGAAGTCCTCAACTCCAGGCATCTTTCCAATCGGCCGTTAGACCGACGATGCCACAGTATCAGCCCGTCACGCTGGAGATGAGCAGGGGGGCAGAAGCAACGGAAGTACTTCGGGGCGTTGCGCCGCTCGTACTATATGACGGAGCGGCCAATTCATTCAAACAGCTGACCCCGACTACGCAGCTGGCTATGACACATCAGGCGCTGCACGCTTTCGCTCATCACCCGGTCATCCCGCCGCCAGTATACCAACACGTGCCGGTTCCCCAGCCGATAGTCCATCAGCAACAGCTAGACTGAACGGCACGCATAGCGGAGGTGATTCAAGAGCAATTCGGTTTAAAACCAAAGATGCAGACCTACACATACAAGACACCATACGCGCCTACATATGACTTACTGCCGTTTCCCCATCGGTACAAAGTTCCCGATTTCACTAAGTTTTCGGGGCTGGATGACACCTCAACTGTGGAACACGTGAACAGATTCATCATCCAATGCGGGGAAGCAGCGGCGCAAGATGCTCTACGGGTGCGCCTCTTCTCGTCATCGTTGTCTAGGTCAGCCTTCCAATGGTTCACTACATTACCACCCAACTCGATAATTATGTGGGCTGATCTGGAAAGGCAGTTTCACAAATACTTCTACGCCGGGATACATGAGATGAAGCTGTCCGATTTAACCAGCCTCAGACAGAGAAGCGACGAGCCGATATCCTCATATGTGCAGAGGTTCAGGGAGATCAGGAACAAGTGCTACTCCCTAGCCCTGACCGATGCGCAATTGGCCAATATAGCCTTCTAGGGTCTCCTGCCTCATATCAAGGAAAAATACGCTTCGCAGGAGTTTGAGAGCTTAAGCCAAATCGTCCACCGACTGTCTGGTCAAGAAGTACGCCCTTTTGATCCACGAAGGAACTTCCAGAAGAAGGTGGCATACTTAGAAGAGGTTGAAACCGAAGAAGAAACAGAGATCGGCCTTGCAGAATGGATTAAAGGGAAAAAGCCGATATCGTGTCCATTCGAAAAAAAGGAGCCGGAAACGTTCGGATTTGACACATCAAAGGCCGATAAAATCTCTGACCTTCTCCTCCAGGAAGGACAGATCAAGCTCTCGCCATACCATACGATTCCGTTTGCCGAACAGCTGAAGAAGATGAAATATTGCAAGTGGCATAACGCCACCTCCCATGATACAAATGAATGCAAAATCTTCCGGCAGCAGATACAGTCGGCCATCGAGCCAGGTAGACTCAAATTTGAAGTTCCAACAAAACTAGCCAAGCCGATGAAGATCGACCAGCACCCCTTCCCCACCAACATGGTTGACACGGGGAAGAATTCGCTCCAAACCAAGGTGCTGATGTCCGAATCGGCTAAGAAAAGCGGCGCCGTGGACCCCAGAAATCAAGCGACGCCCGAAGACGTCAAGGGGAAACGGCGGATGGAGCACGATGACGACGGATCAGGAGAACCACGCAGGCCTATTATTTCCCAATTTCTGCTCAACAAATATCAACGGCAACATGAACGCTCAAGATCCCGGGAAGAGGCGATGCGGCGACATGAAGATCACTGGCGATGCCCGTTCTTCATCCACTGTTGGGAAAGCAACCTCAGGTTGCCATCAGCCGATAATTGCCCTGAGTGCAACGGCCCGTATCGTAACGATCGGCCGTTCAGGAGGTCTCGCTCCAGAGATGGAAGACCAGAGCCGATCAGCAGGAACTGGCGCGAACAAGAAGACCGGCGCCCTCCAATGCGTGATCGGCTGGGGGTAGAAGTGACCGATATGACCGGCCGGAAGACAGACACGAGCGGAACGATAGGCCGGGGGGCAGAAATCGATCGACATAACCAGCCAGAAAACAAGGTTAGCGTTCACGATCGACTTGAAGAGATGGCCGATGCTCGGGTATCAGACGAGAATCCCCTAGGACGCGAACCAGAATGGGAACGCGCCAGGCCACAGACCAAACCAGTGAACCCCAGGTGGTGCCCTGATGGATTGACCAAGTCTCAAAAACGAAGAATCCAACGTCTCCGCCAGTGGGAACAACAGGAAGAAGAGCAACGGCATACGGCGGACGAGAAAAACGGCAGGTCTCAGGTCTGGCGCCCCAAAAGAAATGACAGGGGAGACGACGAATCGGCAGCTGACATCGGCATGGTTTTCATACTACCGATGGAATTCATGACTCCTGCCGACCGACAGAACATGTCGGTAATAGAAGAGCAGATGGCACAATTGGCTTTAGAGCCGATGACAGCCACGTTCGAGAAGCCCGAAGATTTCAAACGACAACACCTGAAGGCATTGTTCCTTAAAGGGCATGTCAACGGCCGACCCATCACCAGATTACTAGTAGACGGAGGAGCTGCGGTTAACATCATGCCGTACGCCATGTTCCGGAAGCTTGGGAAGAGTGATGACGACCTGACCAGGACAGATATGATGCTCAAGGACTTCGAAGGCAACGTGTCCCCCGCCCGCGGCGCACTCTGCGTCGACCTCACCATCGGCAATAAGACTCTTCCTACTACTTTCTTTATTATTAATGGCAAAGGGTCCTACAACATGCTACTCGGCCGAGACTGGATACATGCAAATTGCTGCATCCCGTTTACGATGCACCAATGCCTCGTACAATGGGTTGGCGACAACATTGAGGTGGTCACTGCCGATTCCGCATACAGCGTCACGGTGGCCGATACGCAGCAATGGAGCTGCGAGAACGTCAAGTGCATATCCGGGAGGATATGGGACACTGATTTCCTGAAGGTATCCGATTTTGGCCTACAGCCGATCCGAGCAGTCAGCTCTGAAGATTCAAACTAAATGGATCAGTTCGCCCGGGAAGATGGAAAGCTAGGACACGGGTTCACGTCGGCCGATTCATTAGAAATGATAGACTTAGGCGATGGCACCAAACCAAGGCCGACATATATTAGTGCAAATTTGGATCCGGAATACAAATGTAAATTAACAAATTTATTAAGAGAATTTAAGGATTGCTTTGCTTGGGAATACCATGAGATGCCAGGATTAGACCGATCTATTGTCGAACATCGGTTACCCATAAAGCCGGGGTATCGGCCGTATCAACAGCCTGCGTGGCGGTGTAATCCTAAAATCCTACCTAATATAAAGGCCGAAATAATGCGGCTAATCAAAGCAAAATTTATTCGGCAATGCCGTTATGCCGAATGGATCTCCAACATTGTACCCGTATACAAGAAGAACGGAAAGCTCCGCGTATGCGTCGATTTTAGGAACCTCAATCAGGCCACGCCAATGGACGGATACCCCATGCCGACGGCCGATGTGCTGATAGATGCCGCCGCGGGACACAAGGTTATTAGTTTCATGGATGGAAACGCTGGATACAATCAGATACTAATGGCCGAAGAGGACATATCCAAAACGGCCTTCAGATGCCCGGGTCACCTTGGTTTATTCGAGTGGGTGGTAATGACTTTCGGTTTGAAGAACGTCGGCGCCACATATCAGCGAGCCATGAATTACATATTTCACAAACTTATCAGCATACTGGTAGAAATTTACATCGACGATGTCGTAGTCAAATCGAAAGGACACCAGAAGCATCTGGCCGATTTGCGGCAAGTACTGGAATGCACAAAGAAACATGGGCTAAAGATGAACCCGAATAAGTGTGCCTTCAGTGTATCCCCCGAACAATTTTTAGGATTCATGGTTCATGAGCGGGGAATAGAAATCAACCGGAAGACCATAGCGGCCATCAATAAAGTCGTGGCCCCGCAGAATAAGACTGAGTTGCAATCTCTAATCGGTAAGGTGAATTTCATCAGAAGATTCATATCTAATCTGTCTGGGCGTATCCAAGCCTTCACACCATTGTTAAAGTTGAAGCCCGACCAAGAGTTCATATGGGGAGAAGAGCAACGCAAGGCATTAGAAGATATCAAGCAGTACTTGGTCTCACCACCAGTATTGGTCCCACCTCAAACTGGTAAGCCGTTTAAACTATATTTGTCAGCCGATGAACGAGCTATCGGGTCGGCTCTGGTCCAGGAGTTTGAAGGAAAGGAACGGGTAATATATTATGTCAGCAGAAGGCTTCTGGACGCCGAAACAAGATATCCTCCAGTGGAGCGGTTGTGCCTATGCCTGTACTTCTCATGCACTAAACTCAGGCACTATTTGTTATCGGCAGAATGTGTGGTCGTATGCAAAGACGACGTGGTAAAATACATGCTGTCGTTGCCGATCTTGAAAGGACGAATCGGAAAATGGATCTTAGCTTTATCGGAATTCGATTTACGATATGAATCGGCGAAGGCCGTCAAGGGTCAGGTTATGGACGATTTCGTTGCCCAGCACTGCGGACCAGAGACTACCATCGTAGAACCGGTGCCGTGGACCTTATACTTTGACGGTTCGTCGTGTGGGGCCGGATCAGGAATCGGCATCGTTCTCATATCGCCTCGGGGGCAAGCTATGATTTCTCTCTGCCGATAGAAGCATCTGCCACTAACAACCAAGCAGAGTATCGAGCTGTGTTGAAGGGGTTACAATTATTGAGGGAAATCAAGGCTGATGCCGTCGAGATTTTTGGGGATTCCATGCTTATCGTGGACCAATTAACATGAAGGTCTGAATGCAAGGATGATATATTGAGGATTTATTATGAGGATTGCCTTCAACTCCTGAAAGAATTCAAGTCCGCGTTTATTGAGCACATCCCTAGGAATCATAACGAGGATGCCAACAGGCTTGCCCAACATGCATCTGGATATCGGCCGATTCAAGGCGCTATGGCTCTAGAACTCGCGGCCGATGACTGGCGAAAAGAGATCGCCGATTACCTGAAAGATCCATCTAAGAAAGTGGATCGGCGGATACGATTTCAGGCTACAAAATATGTGTTACTAGAAGACGACTTGTTCTACCGAACGATTGATGGCGTCCTACTCAAGTGTCTAGGAACAGAAGAGGCGAAGACTCTGATGGGAGAAATCCACGAAGGAGTGTGTGGAGCCCACCAATCGGCACATAAGATGAAATGGATGATTAGGAATAATGGGTACTACTGGCCGACGATCCTCGAAGACTGCTTCAAATGTTATAAAGGATGCCAGGATTGTCAGAAATACGGGAATATCCAACATGCGCCCGCATCGGCCATGAATCCTATTATCAAACCGTGGCCGTTCAGAGGTTGGGGAATAGACCTCATCGGGCAAATTTATCCTCCGTCAAGCAAAGGGCACAAATTCATTCTAGTAGCCACAGATTATTTCACCAAATGGGTGGAGGCGATTCCGCTAAAGGCCGTGACATCGGCCGCTATGGTTGACTTTGTAAGGGACCATATCGTCTACCATTTCGGCATTCCCCAGACTATCACGACCGATCAAGGAACGATGTTTACATCAAGAGAATTCTAAGAGTTCACGGCCGATATGGGAATCAAGTTGTTAAACTCCTCTCCGTACTATGCCCAAGCTAATGGTCAGGACGAATCTTCCAACAAAGGGATAATTAAGTTAATCAAGAGGAAGATAGAAGAACAGCCGAAAAAGTGGCATTTATGTCTGACCGAGGCCCTATGGCATATAGGATGGCTTGCCACAGGGCCACCAAGATGTCCCCTTATCAGTTGGTGTACGGTCACGAGGCAGTACTGCCATGGGAATTGAGGACAGGGTCGAGACGCACTTCGCTCCAAGATCAGTTGACGGCCGATGACTACTCCTCACTCATGAAAAGGGAACTTGATGACTTGGCAGGCCAACGATTGAGAGCTTTGATCAGTATTGAAGAAAACAAGAAGAAAGTGGCCAGATGGTATGATAAGAAGGTCAAGGTCAAGCAGTTCTCTCCGGGGGACCTGGTATGGAAGTTAGTGCTGCCGATCGGGTCAAAGGATCCTAAATTCGGTAAGTGGTCCCCTACGTGGGAAGGGCCGTATAAAATCGGCCGATGTGCTCCGGGAAACGCTTATATTCTGGAAACGATCGAAGGAGAAGAGTTTACTAGGGCTTTGAACGGAAGATACTTGAAAAGGTACTACCCTAGTATATGGGTCGGAGCATAAGGATCGACCATGATAAAACAAACACACAGCTGATATAAGAAAAATCGCCTAAAGAGAAAACATAATCATCCAAATCGGCCGATTTATTATTCGGTACGGATGATGGGCTACACGGCCGACGCAATACAAGTCACCCTTAGAACAAAAAATAATTAACCATGCTTCTTCTTAAGTTCCCTTTCGACCCGACCTAGTTCTATCAGAAGACGGACGTGCCGTTCTTCTATATCCTTCATCGCGGTTTCCGCTTCAACTTGACGGGGAAGAGGATGGCTCCAGTCCACTACCGGACGGGATGTCCCTGCCACTGCGTCTTCAAGAGCAATTTGACGGGGAAGCGGGTGACTCCTGTCGACTCGAGGTCGCCTGTGGTCGTTGCCATCGAGGAAGTCCCAGATCCGTTGGGCATCGACAGGGACGTGCTCCTTGAGTTCTTCACGATAAGCCCTGATTAGATCCTTGTCTTCTTGTGACAATGGTTCGTCAGAGTACACGAGTCCGATGGCTCGTTCGAGTTCAGGGCTAAGGCGCCGCGGCTGGGAAAAGAGACAATATATAACTGCCGAAGATGAGATTTTTTCAGAGGAATCGAACTGAGAGAAAAGGCGGAGGCAGGTCTCTTACCTGGTTAACAAAGGAAAAGGAAGAGGATGAAGTAGACATGACTGCAGAGCGCGCCGACGGAAACAAGTCAGGGGAAGAGAAAATCAAGTTAAATGGGTGCTCTCTAAAGTGAAACCAAGGCCGGTATTTATAGGTGAAGAAGGTGTGGATGTTTGGTAAGACGTGTCCCATCAGAAGTAAAAAATGGTAATAAATAAGGGAGCATCGCGGGGACGGTCAAAGGAGGCATTAATGTTCGTACAAAACTACCAGTGCTTTTACAGGTCGCCCAGAAGGATGTTGATAGCCGCAATCGCTCGAAGCCGGATCTGATCGGCCGAGTCCAGGACCCGTTGGTCATCCTCTGCCGATCCCGGGACTTCTGACATATGGCGGTGGAGTTTAAGGGCTTCGTGAGCCAAATGCTGCCTCTCCCGCTTCAAATCGGCGATGATGGAAGGAAGTTCCTGAAGCCTCTTCTCCTCGGTGGCTATTTCCTTGGTCACTTGCTCCATCTCCTTGGCAAGTTCTGCTCTTCGGCGTTTGAGGCGGTCTATCGTGCCGACGATTCCGGGGCGAGAGTCCTCCAGAAAATGAATCCGTTGATGCACCTCTTGAGCCTGACGCTTGTACAAATCTTCTTCTTCACGAGTCTTATTCAGTTTGGCGCAATCGGCCATGTGACGCAGAGCCCTGAAGACCGGAATCCGCATTGACTCAATATACGCGACCGGCGCCAAGGCTTCTTCTGCCTCTTCCGGTACTCGCCCGCTGACGTCACCAAAGAGCTGCCGAATGGGCGAGGCATCTTCTACCAATCGACCGATGTCCTCTTGAAGAAGGGATCGTATGCTTTCAAGCTTGGCACGGACGTCGTCAGGAACGGAGCTCAAAGTGACCTGACGGGAAGCAACTTCCTCATCATCGGAGAGAGCGACCGCGAACGATAAAAGGCTGTTATTAGGGGTGTCCTGTTCCTGTAAAATAGTAAATGAAAAGAGGACAAGTCAGCCGTTGGTAGTAGCAAATCGACCAATTAAGGGTGGGAGATCTCTTACCTCCTTAAAATGGATTTCTTCCAGCTGCGTTTGCGAGACTGACACCCTCGACTCTGGGACTGGCGCCATTGGTTCGTTGGAAGAAGAGGACTCAACGACAATTGGCGCTCTGCTCGGGCCAGCTTCTTGTAGGATGGCCAACGGTTGATCAGGCAATGCGCTTAGTGTGCTAGTAACCTGTGTCAAAGTTAATAAGAGCATCATCCAAATACTAGAAGATCGGGTTGAAGGATCGCATACCTCAGCAGGAGGAAGCGCAGGCATTTCATCGACTGCTTGGGTTACTGCCGATTGCTGAGGGATCACAAGGGTAGTCTGTGCAGTCTAATGTAAGAGGAGTCAGTATGGAGATAGCGATTGGGAAGATCGGGCAATAAGTTTACCTGCATAGCCTCCACCAATAATGACACAGCGGCTGCTCCGGCTTCTGTGGCGACTTGAATGTCCACCTCTTCAGCAGTCCGAAGGGTCGGCGCGGCCAAAGTTTCTGCCAATGTAGTCATGGGTGGATCGGCCGATTCTATACGAGCACGCACACGGCGACTGGTCTTCTTGACTACTTTCTTCTGCGCCTGTTTCGCTCGACCGGCGATGACGTCCACAGAAGGGGCATGATAGCCGATGAGGGGGGAGCGTGGTATATGGATAACGGTCCTCTATCAGCCGACCACTCCGGCTGCGTTTTGGGGGAGCATGGCTTTCAGACTGGATCAACAACAGGATGTCAGTATACATGTGTAAAAATAAGGGATGGCCCGGAAAGGAAGAATACCTCGGCGTTCGGATCGATGTTGGCTGGATCCAGGAGATTGCAGTATACTGATGTAGAGGCGCAGAAGAGGTGCTGTTTCCATTCGGCCCACCATAGCTTAAATTGCTGAACAGCGAAAGGGGTTGCTATCCACCCATTCAGATCTATGGTACTGGAGTCTGGAATCCGATCTCGCAGCCGATTGTAGTCAATACCCTTGGTAAGTTCATCTCTGAACTTTGCTCGGCCGACGAAGTATGCATAAATCGGCACCTGACCCATGCCGAATTGCCGTGCTGTGATGGATGGGTTGTAGAACTCATAGGTAGGGGCATCTTTCCCCGAGAAAAAGTTTGCCGGTAAGATCCCCGGTTTGATTAATTCGTCTGTAAGGTCTTCATCGAATCGACCGGTGGTTGAGTCAAAACAAGAGGGGAGCTCAAAGATCGGATCATCCCTCTGATAGGGGAACCAACTGGTCGCATCTTCGCTGAAGCCGTTATAAAAACACCCGAAGTATTCGGCCACCTTGGTAGCAGAGTACGAGCAACCAGAAAAGGCCGATGCCGCTTCGCCGAAAGATGTACATCGGCGTCGAACAGTGGAGTTCTCTGCCGATTCAATGTTGGGGAATGTCATGTGCTCTACTCGCTGCTGAGAAATCTTGCTCATGTATAGGTTGAGCCATAAGTTGATAAACCACCAGGGCCCGCCGGGGTTCCCAATCGGCTCCCCTTGGGATAATTTAACACCGATTTGGTGGAGCATATGATAGGCTGCCCCCAGTAGGTGCTTTCCAAGGGGAACGGAGGCCCCTGTCGATAATGCCTCGGCCAGAGCCTGTGTGTTGGTGGATGGACCAGCTTCTCTCCCACAGAAGAAATGTTTCTCTAGCCACATCATCAGGAAAGCCGTGTGCTCTCTGTTCTTGACTGATCCGGCCCTTTTGTTGCATCTGATGAATCCCTTCCATCCGCCGATTCCCTTTGTGTCCAGCCGATGAGATGTCGTGGCCAAAAGGCGAAAAGGGGTGTCTGGGGAGGAAATGTCAAGGCCGGTCAGCAGGACCACATCGGCCAAGGTGGGGGTCATGGGTCCGTGTCCAAAGAGGAATGCATTGAGAGCATCGGACCAGAAGTAAGAGGCTGCTATCACTAACGGTTCATTTCTTTCCATTTGGGACAAAGATAGATTGATGCACTGGCCGATTTTACGCTCATCCCATTGGACCCTCTTAGAAGCGGCTATCCACTGGTACCATTCCCTCTAGCCGGGGGTTTCATTCGGCCATGACCTGAAGGTACCCGACCAATGATCTAGGTCCATAGTTGATTGCTTAAAGGGGATTCTATGGGTTTCCAAATTGATTAATTCGGTTGGATCTGGGTTTCCCATGGGACCAAGGCAGATTAGGCTGGGAGTCTCTGTAAGGCGAATAGTAATCTGATGCCTAACCGCCTAAAAAAGGAAAAAGGGGTGCGGAAGTAAGAATAGATCTAAAGTAAATGCATTACTGATAAGGAGAGTTTCGGTAATAACCTCCGGGATGAAGCTCATCGTAGTCGGCGGGATCGCCGGTGGAGCTGCAGATGATGAAGCCGCCAATGGGATTTCGGTTGAAGCCCCAGGTCCTGCTGATGGAGTTCCTTCTCCCGTTGATAGAGCCGCTGCTGTTGCCACTGGAATTTCCGCCGGTGGGGCCATCTCCGGAGCTTTGGGCGTTGGTGAAGTGCCTGAAGGTGCCGCCATTGGAAAAGTAGGGAGAAACGAGGATGGAAAGAGACGCCGGGGAAAAGCTGGAAGTTGAGAAAGGCGTCGGAGGAAGAAGAAGGCCTGTACGCTAAAGAAGGAAGACGTGAGCTCGTAAGGGGAGTACGGGACGAGCTGATATTTAAAGTTGGTCTGAGAAGGGGTAAAAGCGGAATTTTTACCGCGCCGGCGTTTCGATTTTTTCGGGAGGAGTGGTTGTCGTGGGTGCCCGTTTCGAAAAGATTGCAATCATCAGGCTAGAGACCGCGTAACGGAAGGATGTTTTCAATGCATTTGTTTCGGAAGGGAAGTTGAAAAGAATTTCGAAGTAAAGACTATGTTTTACTCCGAAACTGGGGGGCATGTGTTGACGCCAGATTTTGACACGTGTGAAATCGGCGACAAGAAAGGAAGAAATCAGGAGATGCGGTAAGATACAGAGGTCACAGTTGGAAACCGACCGATTGGTGCTACAGTCAGGGATCGGCCGGTTGCCCTTTAAGGGTTCAGCTTCGCCTCACCCGACCCCTGAGTCCTAGGGTCGGATGCGCCCGACCCTCCGAGGGAGGATCTCCGCCTCGCCCGACCTTAGGTCCCAGGGTTGGAGTAGTCAGAGCCCCCGACATGTGGGCCCTAATCGGCTGTTCCTTGACGATGGAGTGAGTAGAAATCGGCCGATTAGGAGGCTGGAGCGATTGGGCCGGTGTGGGCCTAAAGAGGATTATGAAGATGAAGAGGGAGTCAGCCCATGAAGAGTGCGATAACCGACCTAGTACGAGTCGTACTTGTAAATATTCGTTTTTGTTTAAAATAAGAGATAGAGTTCTAGTCGGATAAGAAGTCGTTTCTAACAGGCTATAAATAGCCACCCTTGTAGATCTGTAATCATCATCAAATCAATACAACAAACTACTATTTCCTCATACTTATTTTCAAGTAGGCGACTTCGCCAATACTTTTTCTTTTTCACGAGTTCGTAGGGGTTGGCGGGGCTGCATCAACTTGACCTCCGGCCGATCTTGTAAGTTCCGCTTATCAAATAGTTTCTAAGATTTAACTTCGGGCGCATCGCTGTCGTTCCGTTTAGATTTATTCACTAGTTATCGATATTCACTAGAATTCTAGGTTTTACCTGTTGTTCTAGTTTTATCACCAGTTATCCAGCTAGGAATTGGAACCTTCGGCTTTCCTGTACTTTGTTATTTAATCTATTCGTTTTACGCATAGCTGATTAGATCTGTTCCTAGTGTCGTTACTGTAGCGTTGTTTAGATTGCTCCAGCAGTCTTCTCTATCAACGTTACCCGGTAATCGGCTGCATTATAGCCAATTCCTTTATTACGGCAAATCGGCCGATTCGCTGATAAGCTGCCTTGAGATCGAAACCTTAGCCGATCGCAACCTCTGGGATCTGACATGTTTCTTTCCTTGCCAATCAACAGGTCAGATTGGCTGGCACGCCGCGCGAACCGCACTAGGGCGATCACCCGAACAGGAGTTAAGCAGATTCTCCCGGGTCGTGTGTCCGACGCTGGGGATTCGGTTAGCCGATTTCTAGCGCCAACAGTATTTTACTTAACTTAGTCTCTTTTACTTCTCCTCACACCCGGTCTCACCTGTAACCCCGGTGGCCTCCTTGCGCTATAAAAGGAGAACCAGGGGCCCTGAGACAGGGGACTCTCTCGAGCAAGCAGAACACACACACTCTCCTTCAGAGCATCAGTGCACACCCAAGAGACTTGGGACCAGCTCCCTCTCTCGCCCTCCTGTAACCCCTACTACAGACCCCGCGTGGGCAACACGAGCAGCCCCTCACATTGGACGTAGGGCCTTTCCTTGCCCGAACCAGTCTAAACCCCGTGTCTCCCACGCCACCATCCAAAGCCTTACGCGCATAAAAGAAAATTTACTAGTCTTAGTCTTGATCCGCTAATCTTGACAACGACACATAAGTATCCACACGGATAGCAAAAATCATGTATGTGAGAAAAATTAAAAGTGATCCCCAATTTTTGATTGATAACCATACCTTAAATACACCATAAAAAGTTAAAAATGATATGCAAGTTTTAGTTGATAGTCATACCTTAAATACACCATAATTCTTAGGCAGTTGTTTATTTAGCTTCAACAACAATACATAAATAGCAAGCGTTACGCCCCGTGAGTAACTCAGCGGGCTAATTGACTATATAGGTAACTTCAATTGGCTTTAGCCAAGCCTATCCATGAAAGATGGTAATGAATGTGCAGCCCAAGAGCCTATCAAAGGGGTGTCAATCTTAACCTAGCTTTAATACCAATGTTGAAGTTGCAGATATAAACATGAGTACTAAGGGCACCCACAATAGCTCCTACTATAATTTACCATGTCATTGTCAACTTAACTAGAAAATAAGGAATTTTCCTACTAGATTCCTAGAGCAGGAAAACAGAGGATTGATTTTGTATGTAAAAGCAAACAAAAGATTGAAGGTACTAATCTTTGACAAGGGACAATCTAAACAAGACAGTTCCAATGAAATCTAAAGTTACTAGTTAACAACATTGCAAAGATAAATGATCTACATAATCTCCCTAGGGTCGCCCAGGGCCTCCCAATCGTTAGCTTCGCAGACGTTGAAGCGAGTCACGTGGTGAAAGATGACGACCTCATTCCACCACTGCCATCTGCGACCGTGAAAGCGGTCCACATACTGGGAGGATGGAAGCACAGTGACGACAAGCCTGGAGGTGTCGTCGTTCGCCATCCTGAAATTGTGGTGGCCCAACGAAGCACTAATGCAGACCAACGCGGAGTACCAAGGAGCGTATTGGTGTTGCTCGGTGACATAAGCTGCCACCATTTGTTCGGCATCACCATTCCAGACACCAAGATGGAGCAGCATGGGGCAGGTGACGGTGAATACCAGCGGTGGAGGGGGATCCATGTCGATGATCTTAAAATGCACATAGAAAATAGTTTGATCAAATAGGGGCCAGACTGAATAGGGAGAATAGGGAGACAGCACTATACTTGCGCCAAGAGGAGATGTCAAAGAGTTTTCTTGTGTCGAGAGATGCAGAAGGATTTTCTTGTGCTTGAGGTTGACCAAAGAATGTCTTGAGCAATCAAACGAGAAGTGAAGGCTTGTCCCATTTATAACAAAACCACCGCTCCTTCGCCGATAAGCCTCCCAAAACAACTGACTGCGTGGATATGGAACATGGACAATGTGACATTACACGTCGTCGGAACGTGGACGGTTACCATGTTAATCCTCGGGTAAAAATAAGAATTTGTTACAATTTCAAGAAAAAAACATGTATTAATTGTAATAGGCCGGACTTTCTACGAATATATTTTGTACAAGACCGCACTTGTCGGTCACGTGTCACCGGAGAAGTGAAGACAGTTGCGATTCTTGGTGAGGCGGAGACAAAAAATCCATTGTCGGAAAAGTGAATAGGCTGAACTAAAATGTTCGATCCTTTGTCGGGAAAAAGTGAAACCACCTCTCTCTACGAGCCATGAAATTAAATGGTATTGGGACCCTATGAAACTACGCGATGAAATTTTGCATTGGAGAGATAGTTTCAAACACCATTTTATTTTCTTATTATTGCTATCCTGGAAACATGAATATGAAATCAAGCATTGTAGAAATGGCATGCTTGTTTTCCTTGCTCACCCATACAGCCTTGCCTAGCAAGGTTAGAGAACAAGCAAACATGTTTGGTTGCTTTGCTTGGTTTGAATGTGGGCAATGTGAGCAAGGATTTCCTTACTTTTGAGAGAGTTAAATTGGATCACATTATTTGTTAATATTAGTCCCATATTGATTTTCAACTTCTCCAAAAACCGATGTACTATTCCAACTACAATCACATTAAATGAAACATAAAATTCGATCAATCTTGGTCTCTCGAGGCACGTGAGTAGGAGAATGACCCTTTGGGAATTAAATGAAGGAAGAGCATAACTTAATTTCAAGTGCAAGTAACTATGTCTACATGAGAACCAAGGAAGAGAGAAAGGGTGAGGGAGAGGAAAGGAGAGACACGAGAACAGAAGAAATAAAGAGTTTATGCAAGATAGTTAGTCTGTTTACACAAGATTTATTTGTTCTGCTTATATTTACACAAGATTTATGGGAGCATGACAACCACACATTGGGGATTAAATAGGGGAAGAGCAGAAATTGGTTTTAAGTGCAAATAACCATGTCTACATGAAGATGGAGCAGCACGGGGCGGGTGATGGTGAGTACCAGTGGTGGAAGGGGATCCATGTCAACAATCCTTAAATGCACATAGAGCCAAATTGGCTCTCCCCACCTAGCAAGGATTTCCTCGCCAAATCTTGGCAAGCAAGGCTAGTGGGCAAATTTGGGCAAGACAACCAAATAGACCCAGAGTTTCATCCATGGTTTCATTTTTATTTTGTTGATGTGGCACTCTTGGAAACAACAAAATGAAATCATGCATTGAGATTGGCAAAGTGACACTTGCATAATACATCATCGGTACAATGTTCACAAACATAAGGCAACATAACCAAAGTGACACTTGTAGAATACAGTGTCGGTGTTTTATACTCGGCAACCTACCGAGGGGTATCCCGAGATAGTAGATTGGCTTGTGGGAAATTGTTAGACCTACAACTCGAAGGTAAAAGCAAAGACACAAGATACGGATTTATACAGGTTCAGGCCACCAGAGTAGTGTAATACCCAACGTCCTGTTTGGGGTGTTGTATATTGTGCCCTGTGCTTTGGTATTGTTTGGTGCTGAGGATTTGGTCCTCTATTGTAGTTCTATGAGGTCTTCACCTACTGATCAAGGACCCCTGCCCTCCTTTATATACTCCAGAGGGCAGGATTACTAGTCGGTTACAAGGTAGGAGTCCTAGTAGGATTACATGGTATGAATCCTAGTAGGATTACAAAAGAATCCTAGTAGGAGTTCGTCTTCTTCCTTCCTTGCGGGTACTGGGGATCTATCCCCGACAAGCCCCCGAGCACTTCATAGTCAAATGCAGCAGTCTTCGAGTACTTTTTAGATCCTCGCCGAGTAGTTTAGTACTTCTTGAGTACTTTGTCTGGCTAAATCTTCAAAGTTCCTCAAAGCTGCCATGAGGCTATGGTGTGCTCAAACCCTTGATCATCTTGATTTTGTAATATACATCTTTGGAATGTGATATGAAGGGCGGCGGAAGTTGCACTCCATATGGAGTAGCCCCCGAGCCTTAGGTTGAATCGAAAAATCAGGCTGAGGGTCAATAAAATCTTGAATCTTCTTTCTTCGTGTTTAAAAAAAATCAAATGTTGGGTGTAGCTTATCAACCCCTAAGCCTTTGAATGATTAAATAATCAATCCGAGGGTCTTTAGTCTTCACGCAAGTTATCATCTGAGTTGTATTGCGGTGTCCAGCCCCCCGAGCTTATGCACCATGTGAGCCGTAGAAGCCATGTTGAGTAGTTATTTGGTGCTTAGCCTCCAAGCTTGGAAGCTAGCTAAGCCACTGGAGATATTCCGAGTAGTAATTGGCGCTTAGCCCCCAAGCTTGGGAGCTAGCGGAGCCATTGGAGGTACGCTGAGCGTCCTGGAGAGTCATCGCCGGAGCTTGACCTGAAAAAAAAGATGCATACATTGTGTAGCATATTGAGGAATATTGAAACTACTGAAATTTATTCAGTTATGAATGTAAATGTTGTGTGTCATGTTCTTATTTCGGCCATATTTCTCTCGAGTAGTTAGCTTGTTACGTTTAGGCTCTTAGCCCCTGTTTAGCCATTGCCACCGTGTGTGAGATTTTTATCTCGTGTACGCGTACAAGCACTACTGCTACGGAGATGTTTGTCTTGCGTCCTAGCGTTTAGGCATGACTGAAGATCCAAGGGTTTCACAAATTAAGGCGTGTTCTACTCGAGTAAATTAGTGACCACTAAGAGAATTAAAAATAAGTAGTCGGCATTGCGACAAAAGAGGGCGCGATTGTGCGTAAAGTAGTCATTGAGACTTTTCTACCTTTTTGGCAAGGAGAGCGCGTGTTGCCGTGCATAGGATTTGTGCCTCCTTAGGGAGTAGCCGCTGTGAGCCTCCAGCACTCAGTGCACCAAACTTCGTTGCAGAGCCTCCTAACTCGGTGTACCAAACCTGTGGCGGAGCTTCTGGAACTCAGTGCACAAAATGCATGGCTATAGCCTTCGTAATTCGGTGTACCAAGCTCATGGCTATTGGTCAACATGCCCCAAGAGTAGTCGGCGAAGTGTAGCTCTAGTGGGTAATTCCTGTTGAAAGGCATACACATAAAAGTACTCGGCGCGTTGCCCTACATGCGGAAAACAAGCCAGAAAAAGTTATATAAAATAATTAAAAAAGTGAGTTAGCTTGATTCGTGGGCGATTGTCGATGAAGCTGTGGCGGTCGTTGATGAAGCCGCGATAGTTGTTGATGAAGCCGACTAGCCGAAGTCTATTGTGACTAGTTGTCGATGGCATGATGCTTGCCTTGACTAGTTTTTAGTCGAGACAAGTAGTTGAAGTAGTTGGAAAAGTAGCCTTGCAGGGAGAGTACTCGAGCTGATAGTTTCCTCAATCCGCGCACGAGTAGTAGATGGAATATTTATTGGCCTTCATCACTTTAGTATAGGATTCGGCAACCGGAGGCAATTAGCTTAAGATGCATCGTCGGTGACTTCGACTCAGAGACGAAAAAATAATTCCGCCGGTATTTTTCCTTCTCACAGGTATAGAGTAGTAGCGGATCATCAGCCTTGAGTGACGCATGGAGCCACGGAGGATGTCAGCTATAGCAGTGCGACCAGTACTACAGCTTTTTGCATGCAGACGAGCCGATAACTGATTGATCTCTCGTAGGCTTCTTGTATCAGCTTCGAATTGGAACTCGGTGACCTTCTTCTCATTGAGAAGATTGATTTTGAAGATGAGGTCCTTCAAGCTCGCCCAATGATCTTGACGATCACCCCTACCTGGCACGCTCAGTTGTCGGTGTTTTATACCTAGCAACCTACCGAGGGGTATCCCGAGGTAGTAGATTGGTTGGTGGGGAATCGTAGGATCTGGAACTCGAAGGTAAAAGTGAGGACACAAGACACAGATTTATACAGGTTCGAGCCACCAGAGTAGCGTAATACCCTACGTCCTATTTGGGGTGTTGTATATTGCGCTTGTACTTAGGTGTTGTTTGGTGTTGGGGATTTAGTCCTCTGTTGTAGTTCTATAAGGTCTTCGCCTACCGATTTAGGGACCCCTACCCTTCTTTATATACTCCAGGGGATGGGATTACTAGTCGGTTACAAGGTAGAAGTCCTAGTAGGATTACATGGTATGAGTCCTAGTAGGATTACAGAGGAATCCTAGTAGGAATCCGTCTTCTTCCTTCCTTGCGGGTACTGGGGATCTATCCCCGACATACATCATCAATACAATGTTTAGAAAGATAAGGCAATCCTATGGTACTTTCACTCAAAGTACCATTAGCTACCAAAATATAAGAGCGCCATCCCACCTTTGAACCATCTACTTAGCCTTGGCACCAAGCATCAATCCCGCGACAACAACAAATAAAGCAAGCAGCACGTGCGCAAGTTTGACATTATGCTTATAATTCCCGATGAACTTTAGCTCATCAGCAGCCTTTTAAAATTTCTGCCGCACCGTCTTGAGCTCATTTCTAATCTCTCTAATCTCACCGTTAGTTTTTGCCAATTCTTCCTCCTACTTTTTTGCATACTCTTCAGCTTGCACCTTCTTCTTCACGAGCTTCACCAGAATACCATAGGCCCTCTCATCCCATTCTGGATCAACCCAGATCATGTAACTACATTGCTTCTTTTCATCTTGGAAATTAAACACCCCTTTACAAATTGCCATTGACAACAATAACATGAAATCACAAAACCAAAATCTCTATGAAGCAAGTAGCCTTTACCTTTGGGCAGCAAGCAAACCGACAGCCAGGGTTGAGAAAGGTCCAAGAATACTTCACCGCAGCTCTCAACTGATAATCACACTAGTTTTGAGAATGCCAATGGGTAGTGTCACAGGAAGATGTCTCCGAGAAGTAGCTACCAATAGAAGAAGATGATAGAATACTCGGATGCTTCAAAAAGTTCATTGTAACTTGAAATCTGTTTAGTTTTGCACTTCATAAACTATATCCTATCAACTTCTAACACCAATTGGAATGCAAACGTAAGGGTAGGATGAAATTGGAATCTAGTGCCTTCAGCCCAAATCCCCTTCCCTCTGACGATAGGGGAAAGTAGAGGCACAAAATAGAGGACTGACTTAACTGTAGCTCCTACTACTTCCTTCGCCGCTAGGATGCGCCATTCCTGCCACCCGTTGTAGATCTGCACACAGACGCCTCTAGGCTCTAGTCTTTGCCACAGCCAACAGGAGCGTGGCGGCGAGTTCCTTGCAGTGTACACTGTGTAGAGAAATGATAAATAATAATATACCCATTTATCTGGCCTGCAACTGGGAAGTGGACCACACATATTGGAACCATAATATAAAAGAAGTGCCTTTCAATAAAAACATAACTATGTCATGTCTCAGTAATAGTGCTGACTTGTCACTTGTCAGAAGCAAGAGGTCACAAGCTCGACCCCTGGTATGGACATTCTTTCCTTTTTTATTTTCCTTCCTTTTTATCTCAAACTGACATGTGGGACCCTAGCAGAGTTTATGATGAATTGGAAAACCTTATTTCTCAACTCATGCTCACATGAGGGACCCCCTCGGTTTATTACGTTTTTGCACACCTTATTTTTCAACACTTGCTTACATGTGGGATCCTGCTGGTTTATGATGTTTTTGCGGACCTTATATCATCACAAAACCACCATGTAATAGTGAGTGGCGTTGTCTATTTGGCTTCGATGATAACTTTTATGACGTTTTGTAACTTTCTCACTAAATTTACTCAGATGCAAAATTTTATGACATTTTCAGTTTTGACATGTATCGTAAAATTTTCATCATAAATTGGAAAATTTCTTGTAGTGCTATATATAGCATAAAAGATCACCTGGGATCTAACTATAGAACCTCACCCAAAGTTATTGTGGGTCCCTTATCAGCACTATTTTATTTTCCAATCCCTCCATCTCTAACTTCTCTCTCCCACTCATCTATCATAGGTCACCACTCTCCTACCTCCGCCTGCACTACTACCGTCTCCTAACCACTGTGCTCTTACCTCCACCCGCACTGGCCATGTTTCC
Organism: Setaria viridis; assembly: GCF_005286985.2. Classification (NCBI taxonomy): domain Eukaryota; kingdom Viridiplantae; phylum Streptophyta; class Magnoliopsida; order Poales; family Poaceae; genus Setaria; species Setaria viridis. The sequence continues at coordinate 19,373,853 of NC_048271.2, read as the reverse complement.
ATATCCCCTTGTGGTGGCCTTATGGATCTAGGATACTGACTAGAGGGGGGTGAATAGGCAGTTCCAACTAAAATCACAACACTAAATAAATTTAATTAGTAACATAAGAATATTTCTATTTCTACACTTTCCTTAAAGCTAGAAAAGGGTTTGCAACCTAGGGTGACAAGATAAAATTCAATCCCTAGGAATGTAATTGTTTAAAGTAAATTGCAATAATGACATTGAGCAAAAGTAATAATCGAAGACAAGAGACGATTTATCCCATGGTGTCGAGGACTTGCCGGTCACCCCTAATCCACGTTGAGGTGGATTCAAAGTTCCAACCGCTCCTCTATCCAGACTCCGCTTGATTTATGAGCTGACTAGGATCAATGAATGGCTCCACACCTCGATTCTACTAGAGTTTTTCTTCACGGCTCCGGCAAGGTGAGCATAAGAAACTCTCATAAGAACAACCGGGGATCCTTCACAATCTTCTAGAAGGCTCAACAGCTCCACAACCTCCAAGCTATCTAGGAGGCGGAAACCTCCAAGAGTAATAAGCTATTGATGCAATGCACTAGTAGGATGCTCTCAATCTCACAAGAATGCAACCTCTAAGCAAAGTGAGTGAGAGAGAGAAGAAGCATGGCTCAAGTATGTAAAAAAGCTTTCCAAAGTGCCAAGAGACCTCAACCATGCCCGGGCATGAGGTATATATAGTGCCTTCCCCAATTTCTAGCTGTTACATTCAAAATATGTCAAAACAGAGCTAGGGTTTCATAGACCGTCCGCCCTTATAGGACCGGACCATCCGTTGTTCAACCTTATGACTATTTTCACAATAAATGTGTGTTAGAACTATCTGTTACAAGTCAGGTGGACCATCCGTCCTTACAAGGTCGAACCATCCACAATTCATTTTCCAACCACGCAGACCAACTGTGGAAAGGTCTATCTTTCAAATTTGTATGGCAGACCATTCGCCCTAGAAGGCTGGACCATCTGATGGTTGCTCCTTGTCCACGCATAGAATCTGGAAAGGTTCTATTAACCTTTTCTAATTAGTCGATGGACCATTTGCACCAGGGGTTCAGACAGTCCGCCATTCACATTCAAACCCCAAGCAGAACCAAAACTTGTTCTGTTAACAATCAAAAATGATATGGCATACTGTTCGCCTAGAAGAACCGGACCGTCCACCGTTGCACATACAAAACCTTCTAGAAATGCAATCGATCTGTTGCAACCTCAAATGTTAGCCGGCGAACCGTCCAGCATAAGTGATCGGACCATCCATTGCACATCTTTTTCAACACAACAGAACATACTAAAAAATATGGCTAAGGCAAATAATGGTCCACCTCTACAAGGGAGACTGTCAGCCATACACTACGTGTTAGTCATTTTCAAAACACAGTTTTTACCACAATTCTTTCCACTTTTTCAAATGAGACTCACCCAAATGTATGCAATGCAATTGTTTGAGCAAAGTGGCACTATAGAACCGTTAAGCAAATGAACATTGACCCTTCTTGATAATACAACTATCTAGCCTACAAACTCAGTCAATAATCATCCATTACGCACCCCTTGGCCGATAAAATAGAAAAGCCCTACCATATTGTGGGGGGGGGGCTTACTCTGAAGGTCCCACTGATTGCCTGTACCAGTCCCTAGATAAGTAGGCTAATACAGTCATCATCATAGTTTAGTATTTTAAGAAATAAAGGATGCATAAATTCATAGAAAATAAGTTTCACCTTACATAGCGGAGAGCGATGCAGATACTTATTCCTCAAGAATGAATTTAGAGCACCATATAAGTTCTAGCCCTGTGCAAATGCAAGCAAGCCTGAGTACACTTATGAATGGTACTCAATAAATCCTAGCATTGAAATTATATTAAATGCTGGGGATAATCAAGGAGAGGTTATGAGGTTTGTTTTAATAAACCTATTTTATGCAAAGTGAGGTGAGTTTTGGAAAAGGAGGAAATGTAAGAAAGCATATTTTAAGTTGTTGGCCCTGGAGGGGGAATCTTACTTCCCCTACTAGTTCCCAAGTTTTTAGAAGCACCAGAGACCATCAGGGTCCTTCTAGGCTGGCTTACGCCTTATTCCAAATTACTCTCTTAAGGCCTCGGCCCATCTTAGCACACTCAAATTATGATGCTAATCAATGGGAGCTTTGACTATGTGGGTTCGTAACCGTGAGCCTCGGCTATCCCGATAGAAAATGGAAAAAGAATGGATAATGAATATTTTGGGAATTATCAGATTTCTATAGGATAATTCTAGGATAAAAAATGAATATTTTATTACTTATTTAGAAATAATTTTCTAAATAATTAATGGATAAATTGTTGAATTTCTAAGAGGATTAGGAATGGATTTTCTAGGGTTTGGACGGGCGGCATGACGGCTAGATTGGGTCGATATATGTGTTTTGAATTCGGCGGCATCTCAGCTAAATTGGGTTGGTATACAAGGTTGGAATCGGGTAGCATAACGGCTGGGTTTCGGAAAAGATTTTTGATTTTTGGTGCTTGGTGGTGTGAACGAATTTCAAGGCTAGGAAACTTGTACAACAAGCTCGGCTTCGACCTGGGGCCTAGCCCTTCGACGGGTGGAGTGTTGACAAGTTTCATGAGTCTTAGGTTTGTGTGGGTGCTGCTTGATTGCTAGGGTTAAGGGCTTGAGAGCTTGTGCACCGGGCATCACTTCAACCTGACCCGGTGCTAAAGGTTAGCTATCCAGCGATATGTGGACCCGGGAAAGATCAAGTGGAAGCCGGAGAGCTTGCACAACAAACTCACTTCGACCACTAGGGTGGAGCTCGGGCAAGTTCAAGCGGATGGGAAATCGAGGTCGAAGCTTGCTCAACGAACTCACTTCAACTACTGAGGCAGAGCTTGGGCAAGGTGACCAAAGATGGGCATGGAAATATGTTTAGAGGGCTCTAAGATATTTCTAGAAATTTTCCTAGAAGTTTTGGAATTAAAATGAGCAAGACGCGGATTTCTAGGTACGTTTGTATAGGGTTTTCTATTTATGTGGGGCTAGATATTTTGGAAAGGGGCTTATATGAAATGATAAATGTGGAAGGAAGGCATGAATAGGCTTAGAATATTTTGTGTTATTTTTGGAGAAATTTTGAGAATTTTTTGAAAGGTGGAAGGGCTCAACGTGAGAATTGGTGTGCACTTACCGGGGTGCACTTAGCAATTACGCAGAGACTAACGCGGCGGCTACTGCCATGGATCTGTCGGCCTTTGAGCCTTGGTCCAGGTGGACCGCGCCCAGGGAGGAGTGGCGCCGGTTTGTGGGGGGGGAGAGGCGATGGAAAAGGGGGTGACACCGTCATTCCGGGTGGAGCTCGCATGTCAGAAAGAGGGGGCAAGACAGAGCGGTACCAGGGCAGACGGTGCCCACCTGTCTTCAACCTTGCGCCTGCCCGCCATGGAAGAAAGGAAGGGGGTGGCTGGAGCTCGGGGCTAGGGGTGCTCCGGCCCTCTACAGCTCAAGAGGAGGGCACGGAGAGGAAGAGGAGGGCGCGGGCATCCCATTCCGAGGGGAGGAGAGAGGGAGGGGCATAGCCGTGAGGACCGGAGCGGCTAGCTTGGTGTGGAGAACTGAGGGAGGCAGATGCCCCTATTTATAGGCTGGGAGGACCTTGGCGCGGCCGCCACGTAGCGTGGATGGATGAAGGCGAGTGAGCTTTCGTGGCGGTGAAGAAAGGGAGGGGGATGCATCGCTGGCGTGGTGGTGGCGTCATTAATGGCGGCAGTGGTAGGGATAAGGATGGGGGGAAGAGGATGAGCGCGTGGGTGCCGGCGAGGTGAGGTGGTTGGCGGTAGGATAAGGGAAGGGAGCTAGATGGCTCAGCGGGTGAGGGGGGCCGCATCAGCGCGGCTGGGAGTGGTGGGGTGTTACCATGACGGTGGCGTGATTTTTACCGTGGCGGAGAGTCACGGCAGAGAGGCACCGGTGGTGATGGCACTGATGGAAGCGAGCGGAGGGGGTGGCGGGCTAGCTGGGTCGAGCAAGGCGTGCGGCAGCAGGTGGGCCGCGTAGGTGGGGAGGCGGATTGGGCCGGAATGAGCTAGGTTCACGTTGGGCGCGTATGCGTGTGCGGGTGCATGGGTTGGGCCGTGTGCGAGCTGGGCTAGGAGGTCGTGGCATGCTGGGCCGCGAGCTAGGCTGCATGCGCAAGTGGAAAGGTGAAGAGGGGCGTGAGTGAGCCAGCCAAAAGGGAAGTTGGGCGGCCCACAGGAGTTTAAGAAGACTTTTCATTTGTTTGGATAGTGTTTGAAATTAAATTTGACATAGATTTCAGATTTGACTTGTGTTTGAGATGGAGTTTTGTTTGAACATGGAAATGAGGCCTCTTGAAAGGGTTCAAGGATTTGAAATGTTTGAATAGGGTTTAAGAAATTAGTATTTAAATTGGGTTTGAGTATTAATTCGGGGATTCTTAGAATAACAATTATCTTGAGAAGAATTGTTCCTAGGATTTTAGAGATTTAAATGATTTGATAGTGAAGAAGTTTGACAAATAGAATCATGAGCTCGAATATTGATTTGGGATGTTATCCAAGGGGATTTGGCATAAGGTTTCGATGGAATTAATATTTGAATTTTATTTAGAAGATGGGAATATTCTTAAGGTTAAGAGAAAGGAGAAAACTAGAGCAATCAAATGCAACACATATGCTCATATGCATGCAAGGTTTATTTGTAAAAAGGTTTTGAATGTTTGGAAAAACAAGGTATGCTTAAATTCAAGAATTTTTTTAAAAAGTCCGTATTTTTAAATGGATGTTACACATATATCATTGCCTTGAGCTCTCCAATGTAAATTCATCCGAGCCATCACTATAGCATCCATTGAAACTCAATTCTTTTCCGGGACTAACCTATACTCATATCTTCAATAAAATTGTTAGTCCACAAGGGTTTTCATTGATTGCTAAAACCCAAATTAAGAGCTTATATGCTTTCACGGCCGTTGTCCCACCAGTGCCACCGCACACTGCCTTGCTCCCTATTGTCTAGTTTGCCAGCAGCTCTTGGAGGTCATGCCCGAGAGCTCATGCCCTGGCAGCTCACACTCAGCCATGGCCACACGCAGTCTTGCCCATGCCAGGGCCGAACTCCACTCCACCGCACCGGTGGCCACGCTCCATTCCACTCGCGGGTGTGGCCGCAATCCACCAGCCCTCCAGTGTTGTCGCCCCATCCACGACTTTGCGTCCTTGAGTGCTGCTACCTCGTTCATGATTTCGCATCCTCAAGCATCATCGAGGTCAAGCTAGCCTCGACCGTGGCGACAAGATGCAGGCTCAAGGAAGGGAGAGGGATAGAGGAGCGTGGAGACGAATAGTGGGTGGGGACCTCTCACGATGGAATGCACGCTATCAGCTCTCACTAGTTGTAGTGACATTTTATTCTTTGTTTTCATTTATCTTTTCTCAGAACGCAGAATGTGACATCGCTATAGAGAGTCCTTATTAGCCGCTCTAAGAGCATCTTCAGTAGTCTCCCAATAAATATTTTCCAATACTAGTTAATAGGGATATCCCAATATCACTTTTATTGTTATTGGGAGAGTTGCTTTTACAGTCTCCCAATAATCTCATCCCAATCCAACTACCTTATTGGAAGAGTCACAACTTCTCCTTTATTTAGGGAGAGTTAGGGTGAATTATTGGTTTGTCCCAATAATTATTAGAAAAAGGGAAAGGTATAGGGAGTTTGCTAGGGCATTATATTTTCATCAACTCTCCCAATACGTAGTTGGATTGGTGAAAGGGAAACTGCTAGAGATGCTCTAAGGCCTTGTTTGCATCCACCCATCTAAAGTTTAGCTGGCTAAAATTCAGAGGTTTTCTTTAGCTAGCTAAAGTTTAGCTGGGGATGTTTGGATTATCCACCATGCTAGTTGATGAGGTATTTATCTATATTACACATCACTCCCACCTCTCATCAATCTCCTCTCTCCCTTATTATCTTCCTCCTGCTCCATGTGGCTGCCAGAGGTACGCGTGGTGGGTGAAGCGGCAGAGTGTGGGGCAGGGTGGCATCGGGCGGAGCGACGGTGCGTGGCGGGCAGGGCGGCAGTGGGTGGAGTGGCTGTGTGCAGAGCGGTAGCGCACGGAGTGGCGGGGCGCAGGGATTAGGGTGCGCGGACCCATGCGGCCGGGCAAACTGGCGGTGAGCTGCGGGCAGAGCGAGCGACGACCGGAGCCTCACGAGAAGAGCCACGTAGGAGCGGATTTTCCCGAGGAAGGTGGAGGGGCATTTTGATCTTTTACTGGTATAGCTGGGTTTAAATGGTTCAACCAACTAAAGGATTCTTTAGCTAGCTAAAATTTAGCTGGTTTTGGTTTGAATCCATAGCAGCTAAATTTAGCCTGCTAAAATTTAGCTGATGATCCAAACAGGATCTAAATCTGTTATTAATGAGGATGAAATGGCCTATATCCTCTATCCCTCGGTCTTTTCCGTTGTGGCTGTTGAGGCCAGAGGACTCCCCAACTTCTAATTGGATACTATAGTTTCTACTTGTTTTTCCTCTCCGGTTTAACAAAGTTAGACCTATAGATGTCCAGATGGCTCCAGCCTGGTAGTCCGTCTAGAAACCTGTTTTTTTACCTGGTCCAAGCCCAGCCTGGCACGACGGCCTTCGTGCTCGTGCTGCCCAGCCAACTAGCTTGTGCCGGGTGTGGGCCGTCACCCCAGCACACCGGGCAGCCCGGCCCAGCACGGTCTAAAGGAACAGGCCTACTAAGGGCCCATATAAATACCAACACCAGAATTTTACCTCTGGCCAGCCAACCCTAATCCATTTTACCTCCACCTTGTCGTCACCCTTCCCTGGCTGCGTTACCCATCAAGCCGCCACCCGACCATTGATCTCCCCGACGAGCTCCTCCCCCTGCTACCGGCGCTAGCGCGCCACTCCCCCTCTCCTCCACCGCATCCATCCGCCAGATCGGAGCGCTAAATTCCTGGGAGGGCCCCCAACATGCGCACAAGTCATGCGATTTTTCATGCAAAATATGCACGTGCGTGGGATTCAAACCCACGACCTCAAGCCTCGCGTGTAGCTTTCTTACCATCTCACCTACACAACACATCTGACTACGTAGGGGATGCAATCCTTTTGTGTAACTCGTGGGGCACTCTTTAGTCCCGGTTGGTAACACCAACCGGGACTAAAGGATCACCTCAACCGAGACTAAAGGTGTCTCCACGAACTACGAAATTTAAACTCAAGACTAAAGGCTCTTTAGTCCCGGGATCAAAAACAGCTGAGATTTTTGTTGAGGATGGAAGATCAGTTTTCCACCAGTGCCTGCCCCCTCCGACCCTCCCCTCCCCGCCCTGCCCCGCCGTGGCCCGCAGGGTCCTCCGCTCCCTCCACCACCTCCGCCACCTCCGTGGCCTCTGGTGCCACCTCTCCTCCTCCTCCTCCACCAACTCCCACTCCAGTGAGCAGCGAGCGCAAGGCCGGCACGAGCCTGACGGACTCCCCGGGCCAGCCAGGCCGCCCGGCATGAAAAAGAGCCCGTGGGCTCGTGCCTGGGCCGCCAGCGCAACCCGTGGGCGGGCACGGCACGGTGGCGCCGTAGATGGCCGGGCCTTGCCGGGTCCATGCCGGACCGGGCTGGGCGGCCTGTTTGACATCTATAGTTAGACCAACTAACAGTTAACGAGTCTTATTCCACGATATTCCTGTAGTCTTCCCTAGCTAGCTGTCATGTCCTGCGATCAAGTAAAAGCATGAGATGATCGGTGTCACATAGGTCACACAAATTAACAACTTTATTACGGAGTCGATCTAGTAAAGCAAATTCGGCTCTCCCACCCTGTACTGTACACATATCAAAAACACGTTCACATTCAATTTTCGTTAGCGTGACCCTCTAAATCATCCCTGCTATAACGCCTTCTAGTACTACAGTTGTTTTCGGCACCTCAACTCATCAATTCCTCGAGTCAGTTCCTTATCAACAACAAGTAGTGTTCTTGCACTTATATTTCGTTTACGCAATCAGACATATTTCCTTTAAAAGATTCTCATACAAGTTGCTCTTGGCTTGCGTTTGCCTAGAATTTTATGGCATTGCTCGTTGCTAGTATTTGCATGAACTTTTTGGTTAGTTCCCAAATTCTTGCATATCTGCTACCATATTATAGTACGTGGAACGTAACTAGAAAGAGTGAATCATTCAATCATATACACACAGGAAGGCTACCTTTTTCCTTGCAAAATGTGTGATTGTCCCGCGCAATATTAACTGGCAACTGCGCGTGACTCATAGCTCTCCAACACGGTTTGGGTTGTTTGCAACTTCGATATATCTGTGCTGCACGCCTGCACTGCACGCACCTTGTGCATTATTTCGTGGATCCGCATGCAGCCACAGCAGACAGCACCGATCTAACACGAAATTCCTAGCACCGTCCCTGCGAATCAAGCGCCGCCCCATCGAGCGAAACAAGCAGCTGGTCATGGATCCCAGCGCCAACGACACGGTAGTGGCGCCACTGCCACCCCTATCCGCCGCCGAGGAGATCGGCGGGCGTTTGGATCCCAACGTCGACGCCACGACGACGGTGGCGCCACTGCCTCCCACGTCCCCTGCCGAGCGGATCGGCGGCCATTGCAGACGCTGCGCCGGCAAGGTCAAGGAAGCTATAGAAGCCGCTGCATCGTCGCTCTTCGCCCACCGGCGCGCCGAGCGGAAGAAGAGCAGGGGCAGCACGAGGCGTTGGCAATCGTCGGGAGGCTGCACGCTGACGCCGCTGTGCACGGGGGAGAAGGGCGGCGATCCTCAGGGTGCTGCTGGAAGCCGACGCCGGTGTACGAGGACGACGTGGAGGAGCTGATGAGCCACTTGTACGACTATGGGGACGACAAGGACAACTTTTGTTGCACCTGCACCGGTTGTTGCTCCGTGTTGATGGTCTGCGCCGCCGCGTACTTCGAGGACATGGCTGCTGCGTTTTCCATTTATAGTTATTAGGATCGGACCGGTCATCCAATCGGTGAAAGCATCATCGGGAGGATACGGTGAATTATTGTTTGTACTAAGAATGTAGTGACGATCGAGCAGCACACAGAAACTAAGTTATCCGAGAAGATTCGTAAATCGTAATAATCTCCTAACGTCGCACGAGTCCATTCGTAAATCGTAATAAACTAAGACCCCGTTTGGATACACAATGCTAAACTTTAGCACCCTCAAATGGAGTGCTAACTTGAGGGTACTAAAGTTTAGCACTTGGGGTTGTTTGGATAATGTGCTAAAGTTTAGCACATTGGGTGAGAAATGACTACATTGCCCTCATTTATGACTAGCTTGGGGAAAAGTGGAGAGGAGAGAGAGGGGGGCAGCAGGGGAAAAAATAGACTTGGGACCACTTTTAGCACCCATTAGTATCTTTTAGCACCCCTTGGGTGTGCTAAAGAAAATGAGGGTGCTAAACTTTAACACACCCCTTTTAGCACTCTTGTTTGGAAGTTCAAGTGCTAAAAGATGCTTAAAAATAAGATGCTAAAGTTTAGCACCCCTCCAAACAGGACGTAAGTTTCCGTTGGAATGGGTTTGTTTTGTTTCCATAGAGTGCTACCTCGTAGGAGTAGTCGGCGTCATGAGCCAATAAATACGTGGTCACGGTTCAATTGGCGTGCTGCCTACCGTTGTCGCGTTGCCGCGCCTATCGTCTCCGCTGCCGCACAAACTGCCGCCATGTGGACGGATCCTGAGCCCGATCCCGATTCCGCGTACACCACTTACTCCACCGTCGTCGGCACCACGTTGCGCGGCGCCCACGTGCTCAACGTCGACTGCTACGCCGCCACCAAGGGGCTAGTCCCCGCCGGCTCCCACATCAGCTCCTCCTCCTCCACCGCCGGCCGGCACTCCTCGTGGCACTCGCCTACTTCCCCAACGGGGACAGTGCGGAGCGAGCTGCCGACGACTACGTCTCCATCCACCTCGTCCTCGACGGCACGACCCCCGGCGCCCAGGTGGCCGCCGATTTCACCGTGAGCCGGCCCACAGCAAGTCGATCCGTCACCACCGGTTCGCCGGCGACGGGCCCTTCGACCGGTGGTGGGCCGGGTTCCCTGAGTTCATCGGGAGGGAGGCGCAGGTGCAACGTCGTGGTCTACGAGTGCCCCACGGTGACCGGGCAGAGGCAGGGGTAGCACTATTAAAAACGATTTATTGTAGATGCTATCCTATTTTTTTTTTTCTAGGATAGCACAAAAATCGCCCGATCCTACAAAAGGAGTGGGTTTAGGTAGTATCCAGTGTACTTCGGAAGAAACCTTTGTAAGCCGCTTTTAAAATAGGACTGATTTTCAAGATAGATGACGCCGTCACCCGCTTCCGGAAATACTTTATCAAGAATACATATCTATGTATTTAGCGCCGGAGGATTGCAGGCTTAGAGCGTCGGGCTTTACTGTAAGCTACAGTGCGTCCGTGCTATTCCCCATCCACGTTGCGGTTTATGCGGTGGAAAAACGCATTGGCAAGAGTTGTCCTTTGACTCCAACGCTTACGTGTCGTGTTGGCATGCTTCGACCAGAGCTGCTTTGCTGCATGAGCTCCACACGGTGGGAACCGCGTGCCTGGACTCTGGACTCCGGGTGTCCCGTCCTTGCCTCGCGAAGAAATCGACGCAGCACGGACTCCGGGATCGGCCATCTCGCCAGCTTGCCTTCTCCACTCCGCCGCCGTACCGTGCCGCCCACTTTCTTACTGCCCCTCTACCGGATCCACCGTGGCGGGCTCCGACTTCGGGTTTTTTAATAATGAATGGAATGCTTAACATTTATTTATAAATTTGAGTTTATTAGAAATTTAAAAAAATAAAAGAATTATTGTTTAAGCAATAATAAAAAGATTATTTTTCCTCTTTAATTTTTCTTTTCCTTAATTTGATCCACGCCCTTCCTGTCGGGCATACTCTCCAGGCTCACGAGTAGGCCTTGGACGGCCCACTAAGGAACGTACTCGGACAAGATCAGAACAAGGATAGGCGTATCCTTCTCGGACTAGTCTTGTATGTTTATGGAAAACTACTCGAGCCAATACCGAGTAGAACTCTGTAATAGTACCCGACTAGGACTCAGACTTGTAACCCTGCCCTCCCGGGTATATAAGGCCGGGCAGGGACCCCCCTCAGACACATCTAAATACAACTCAATACAAACCAACACACATGACGTAGGGTATTATGCGATCTAGTGGTCCGAACCTATCTAAATCGTGTTCCTTGCGTCACCATTGATTCCTTGATTCTCGACGACCCTTACCGCATAAAAGACCACCTAGGGTACCCCTAGGCGGGTTGCCGGTCTAAAACACCGATAGCTGGCGCGCCAGGTAGGGGAACTCGTCGAGTTTCTCAGCGCGAACTCAATGGCGAAAGTCATCATCAGGCCCGTCTTCTTCATCGAAGCCGGCGCCACCTTCATTTTTGGATCCTGGTTCTGTGTCGTCGAAGGCTCGGGATCGTTCCGGCGCCAGATCGTCAACACTCAGGAGAAGAAACCAGAAGATTCGACCAGAAAAAATCAAGATTTCAAAGTCAACGAGTTCGGGTTCGACTACGCGTCGGATCCGACTTCGCCTCGGACTGCTCCGTCTCCCCGCTCAGGGGTCAGGCTCCACCGACCCCAGGACTCAGGGTCGGGCGAAGCGGAGCCTCACTCGGGGTCGGGCGAGGCGGAGCTACCCTTCCAAAGGGTCGGGCTCCGCCGACCCCAGGCCTCGGGGTCGGACGAGGCGGAGTCTCGCTCAGGGGTCAGGTTCTCCCGACCCCAGGACTCGGGGTCGGACGAGGCAGAATCCCACTCAGGGTCGGACGAGGCAGAGCTACTCCTCCAAAGGGTCGGGCTCGGCCGACCCCTGGACTCAGGGTCGGATTCGCTTCGGATTCGGCGGCCCCAGTCAGCATCCAAATCAGTTTCGACTTCAAGGTGGTTCCCGCACGGACTTCGCAACGCGACAAAAGTCTACCAAGGTTTTCTTGCTCGAACCCGAGTTGAACTTGGGTATGACGAGGACGTTGACTCCGACTCATCCTACTCACCAGAGATACCATTATCTGGTCCAGCCCGAGGGTTGGTAATAACTTCGACACCACAAGGCAGATTCGTCCACTGGCCGGGATTGCGACCATCTTTTCTCGACCGTGACTACGACTCGCGCCTTGTCGCCCATATAGACAACCTGCCATATAAAGAAGGCATTCCACTTACGTCCAACCACGAAGAAAGCTACACAGAGATTGCTACATCAAGTTCCGGAAGCTACTACCCGGATAGGGAGATACTTGTTATTACTCAGAATAAGAACCCGGGTACTAGCCAGAATAGAACCCCCAGGCAACTAGCACAAGTCGACAACATCTCTGAAGATGAGTCTACAGCTGACGCCCCTCACAATGAAACTTCCGAACAGTGCAAACAACGAAGGGCGCGCAATGCCACTCGAGCTGAGCGACGATAGTCGATGGCTACAAATATTCCTATTACAAATCTTGAATGGCCTTTCAACGCAGTCCAGGCTCAGGAGCACAATACTCCACTCGCGGATATCGCTTCAATCAACCTTTTAACGACATTGATGCCTCAAGATAAGGATAACGCAGCCACAGCTCAACTCGTGCAGCGTGGCAACAGACTAATCGCACAACTCGCAGAGCAAACTTACAAGCTACTCGACAAAGAATCACCAATCCCGTCCGTTCCTCGCATTACATCGCATCAAGACGGAAGCAGGGGGCTGCAGATAAAATGCCACCCCACGAAACGATGATGCAGCCAACCAACCCCGGCAACACAGCCAAGGTCCAGGCAAGCATAAAGCTCCTACTCGACAGAAGGATGTGGGTGAAGTCAGCTGCACCAACTCGGTTAAAAGTATTCGCCCTACTCGGAAGGTCCGCGAGATGTCCAACTTCAGCGATCTACGAGAGATCCTCAACAGTCGGCGCGAACGAGAAGTCGACAGCTACAACCACTTTCCTGCTTTCACAAACCGGGTAATGAAAACAAAATTACCCGAAAAGTTCAAACCAACTGGCATTACCAAGTACGAAGGCAAGCAAGACCCAGTTCAATGGCTACGCTGTTACTCGCTAGCCGTCCAAGCAGCCGGGGGTAACAACGACACCAAAGTCATTCATTTCCCCATATGCATGGAACCCGCACCACTGACCTGGCTCGAGTCACTCAAACCCAAGTCCATTGACTCTTGGGCAGACTTGACAAAGGCTTTTACCAACAACTTCACCGGCTCCATGGCTAGACCAGGCAACAAGATCGACTTAAGACAAATTAAGCAGAAAGAGGGCGAGACCCTGCGCGACTATCTGCAACGGTTCTTCGAGAAGAAGGCTACTATAGTAGACATTTCCGAAGCAGACGTCATCGAGTGCTTTCAAAATGGACTCTAATCAAGTCCTCAAAAGGAACAGATGTTGTAGTCAACGGGTTTGGCACTATCCCTGTCTCTACAGGGATAGTCTCCTCTGCATCCCTGCACCAACAAAGTGTCACTGCATGATTCCAAGACAAATCCAACGTCATTCAAAATGGAATGAAAGCTCACCGAGTTGAACGTGGCGGCAGTCGCACACGCTTCTTCTTGGCGATAGGTGGCTGAGTACTAGGAGCCGCGGGAACAGCCGCCGGCACCGTCTTCTCACCAAGACCTAGAAAACCGAAGTCAAGACTACAGTCCTACTCAAATGAATACAATCGGAAGGGACAACGCTTACCACTGGCGATCACATTGGACAACAAGGTACCAGTAGCAAGTACTAGTGACACCTCCTTCGCTGTACCCGCTACTCCAGCAGGCAGCCCCAGGACCGCCTGGTCAGCAATGGGCAGCATGGCAGCCGATGGAGTTGGCGCGGTTAGCTCGGGGGCTACCACAGTTTCTGTTGATGGCACCCTCTCTGGCACCGTGTCAACAGCCGCATCACCGACTTCTGGGTCGGACACGGCCATTTCTTCAGAAACAGCCTCATCTACAGCCTTTACGAACCAAAAACAAGATTCACCACATCAAAAAACGAATTTCAAGCTCATCAGTAATACACAAGTTACCGACTATATACCTTGGTACCCCGAGACTTCTCAGGGTTTGAAGCAGACTTAGCCGCAGACATCTTGCGGACTACTCTGCATCTCTTAACAGGAGGTGAAGGCTCGTTCTCCGACTCCTCGATGACAGTTTCCGACTCTTCTTCCGACTGCGCCAAGTAGCCGGCAAGAACTCGGGACTTCAAGCAACAAATTGGCATCAGCAACAAGAAACACAAGTCAAAGAAGAACAAGTCAGGAGGAAAATACTTACCACTTCTGGCTCGTACCAGGCGTCATACTAGCGAAGGGCTGCAGGGATTACTGGTACTCCCTGATAGTTCCTAAAGAACTTAGTCACCAGCACCTCTACGTCACCATCAGATATGTCCTCATCAGACATATGCGATGGATCCTCCGAACCTGCGTACTCACTTCCCGAGTGAGCACATTTTTGAAGTGGCTGGACCCTTCTCTTCAGGAAGCTGGCTGCCACGTTGATCCCAGTCAAACCGAGTGCCTTCAACTCGGTGATCTGCTGCATCAGGAGATCAAGCTCAGGGGTGTCCTCGGGCTCACTCACCCAGTTCTCTGCATGCTTGGGCGCGTGACCGGTCACCATAGGCAAGCAGGGTTCATGGTTACCGATATAGAACCACCTTTTCTTCCACTCCCCATGAGAATTGGTCAGATTGTACTCAATATACGCGCCCGAGTTCCTAAGCTGGAACCCGGCGCCTCCGAAGACTTCTATCCACTGGGCACTCGGCTGAGGCTTGCAACGGAACAACTTCCTAAATAACTCGAGACTTGGAGGTACTCCCAGAAAAACTTCGCACAGATGTACAAATATAGACATGTGCAGTACTCCATTGGGATTCAAGTGGACGAGCTGAAGATTGTAGTACTCGAGAATACCTCTGAAGAAGTCGGAGGTGGGCACTGCTAGTCCCCTTTCCACAAAATGAGCAAGCATCACCGTCTCGGCAGGATGTTCCTCAAACTGCCACGTATTGGGAAACGCGGGGCGCCACTCAAGGATCTCCTTCACCTGAAGGAGCTTGGCATCAACTAGCGCTTGGACTGCTTCCTCCTTCATCACCGAGTGTTGCCAAGTTACACCAGGTGGCGGCGGTGCAGTTTGGTTCGTTGGCCCCACCTTCGGCGCCGGCAGCACCAACTCCTTCCCCTTCTTGGATCTGACCTTGCCCATCGCCGGAGCCTTGCCTTGGATCTTCTCGGGTTTCTTGCCCATCTTCTTGGCTCGCATTCGATGGACTCGGCCTCAAGTTAAGAAGGGGCTCCCACTAGGATCTATCTCAAAAAGCGGCAATGGCGGAGGCGGCGGCACTGGCGGCGGCGAAACATTGAGCAAAGGTGTAGAGGAGGAGGAAAAAGCGATCTGATTACCGTACGGCGTAACAGCAACCGAAAGGGGATCTTCCAGTTTTATCTCCGCCAGCTCCGATTTCCACGCGTCAATTGCGCAACGGACAGATTAATCGCGTATTAATTGCCTTAAACACCCAACGGCTACTCTATTCAACGGGCTGCTGACCACTTCAACGACAAAGATCACCTAAGTGCTCGGGGGCTGCGGGTACCGTACCCGTTGGCCAATTTTTTTCTTTTCCCAAAGATCTCCAAGGGTAAAATTGACAAAAGCTGGTTTGACCCTAAGCCTGACTCTTCGACTCAACCTAAGGCTCGGGGGCTACTCCATATGGAGTGCGATTGACATCGCACTACCATATAAAAATTACTCAGGAACAGAAACAACTCAAAGCTGCAGAAAGAGTACCTTCCAGCCACGCGACAGTACTCGAGCACTTCAGTCTGCAAAACTACTCGGGTAGTGCCTGCAGTGCCCAAGACTATGGCGCACGACTACAAAGTACTCGGGGGCTTGTCGGGCATACTCCCTAGGCCCACGAGTAGGCCTTGGACGGCCCACTAAGGGATGTACTCGGACAAGATCAGAACAAGGATAGGCGTATCCTTCTCGGACTAGTCTTGTATATTTATGGAAAACTACTCGGGCCAATACTAAGTAGAACTCTGTAATAGTACCCGACTAGGACTCAGACTTGTAACCCTGCCCTCCCGGGTATATAAGGCCGAGCAGGGACCCCCCTCAGACACATCTAAATACAACTCAATACAAACCAACACACAGGACGTAGGGTATTACGCGATCTAGCGGCCCGAACCTGTCTAAATCGTGTTCCTTGCGTCACCATTGATTCCTTGATTCTCGACGACCCTTACCGCATAAAAGACCACCTAGGGTACCCCTAGGCGGGTTGCCGGTCTAAAACACCGACACTTCCATTCCTTTTTTTCTCTTTCTTTTTTCTGTTTCTCCACGTGACCGCAATCCACCCTCATGACTCTTCCTAACCGTTCGCTAATTTAAGTTGATTACAAATTATGAATATAAACTAAAGGGATTTGTGCGCCTATAATTACAAAAGGAGGCATAATCCTTACATGGCATGTAACCATAAAAGCTAATAATAGCTATGATCCTTACATAGCATGCAACCATATAAACTAACTGACATACTCAAGATGATCTAGAAAGGAAGATTGCTCTAGCAAGATCATCTCGGAATTTATCCATGGTCCGATCGTCTGTTTCCATGTTGGATGTATCTCCAGCATCTTGAGAGACATAGTGCTTCCTATATCTTGAAGGTATAGTGGGCATATAATCGGGATTCCGATCGCATTTGCGGAAATCCTTATCTTATGTGTGGTTTTCACGAATGAAGTTATGGAGACACATGGTTGCGGCAACTATCATCATTTGCTTCTCCATTGGGTAACTCGGCATCTTGAGAAGGATTCTCCACTTCATTTTCCACACACCAAAAGAGCGCTCTACCACATTGTGAATACTTGAATGCAAATAGTTAAAATGTTCTTGCTCACCTTTTGGAGCAGGACCTCTCCTCCAATCTGGCACATGATACCTTTCACCCTTGTATGGTGCCAAGTATCCAGGTCTATTTGGGTACCCGGCATCAACCATATAATACTTTCCTAAACACACATGTAAAAAAATGAAGGTTGTGAGCCACGTGCATTCATGTACAGACATGAGAAAAGATAAGGTAGGTGATCTGACATACCTAGAGGGGGGTGTGGAAAGGTGGCATGATCATGTCGAAGTGCATGGAAGAGAACATTAGTATCATGCATAGATCCGGGGTGACCAATAGATGCATAAGTGAACCTCATGTCGAAATCAACAATACTAAGAACATTTTGTGTCGCTTTGCCACTCCGACCAATGTACCTAATCTGGTCCTCAGGACGTGGTGTCGCTGAAATGTGAGTGCCATCCAAAGCTCCAATGCAATCTTTAAAGTGTGGCATCATCCTACGATCATTACTAATCCTAGAATGTGTAGTAGAGAAATTAGGGTCAATTGGCTTTATGTAGTCTGCACTCATAGCCACCATACATATCAATACCTCCTCAAATTTTCTACTAATTGTTTCTGCAGAGTGCTTGAATATACCATGTACACCACTGGTAGAAGTACCATGCCCACACACAAGTAGGAAAATAGCCAATGATTCCATAGAACTCATATGAAGAGTTGATTTTAGTCCATAGTTACCCACTAACAGATCATGCAACTTGTAAAATAGAGATGCATTCATTCGGAATTGCTTATGACTTTCGCCTGGAGTGTTCAGCTTCTCCATTGTCCAACCAAATCCACTTTGTGCCGGAGTTCTAACATCATTCTTGTCATGGTAAGTCATGAAGTACTTGCAAGAAATAAGAGCAGTGGCAAATTGACAATTTTGAGCTGACCGCAACAATCCTAGAGTGTTTTTAACCCATTCATCATGATCAGATATCTCATCATCAGAAGATTCAGATCTGTTCATGATATAAACAACACTCATGAATTTCAAAGTAGAATATAGATTCAAAGTAGCATGCATAAGATTCAAAGTAACAACACTCAAACTACTTAGGCATATATAGAATATAGATTCAAAGTAGCATACATAAGCATACATATTTCAGAGTAGCATAGAAATAGAAATAGAATCCAAAGGATACAAGCATGCTGCACAAACTACTTAGGCACATCATTTCTAGTCATCCATTCGTACTTCCTCTTCAGCCAATCAAACCTCTCCTCAGGTGTATCCAAAGTCATAAACATCTCTCGTTCAGCCCTCTTGGTAAAAACTAGAGATGCAACAAAATGTTTATTCATTGAGGGAAGAGCCCCACAATTCTTGACCAAAGCCATGACATCCTGGATGGAACAACCAGATGTATCCTCCCTCCTTGCAATAGATTCACAAGATGTTGTTGTCCTCTTATTCATCTCCACAATCTTGCCCATTTGTTCCTGAAACCAGTGATCTGTACTTGTCTTGGGTTTCTTTCCCTTCATGTTACTAGCCCCTCTACCTCTCTTTTGAACCTTGCACACTCCTAGGTGTCACCTCCTCCTCCGGCTCGCTGTCATAATTGTCTGCTTCATCTTCATCATCAATAGGAATTGGAGAGCTTTCATGAGACAAGTTTGCTAGCGAAGGTGCTATACCACTAGAAGCGGACCAATGTTCGTCACCAGTATTTCTGAGGTCTTCAAACATAATGCTTAGCTGTTCTTCATTTTGTAGTCCTTTCAGTTTGAATCTGGTAGAACCCTTTATATCCTGAAATGCAATATTTAGATATTAATATTTTACATATTATAAAATGAAAAATTTGAAACAACTGCAACTTGTAAAATTCTACTTACTTTTGCTGTTTTCTTCCACCAAGCTTCTGACATTACAATATTCTTCCCAAATTCATCCCATCCAATCCCAGTCTCCTTATTTTTCAACTGCTTCCAAATAGCATAATCTTGCTTCAACTTATCCCATTTATTCTTGAATTGCTTTCTAGTATACTCAATCCCAGTCCTCTCTCTTTAAACCTTGCTATCACATTCTTGTACCCGGTCTTACTCAAATGAGTACTTGATCTATTTCCTTTTAAAACTTCATCAGCAAAAATATCACAAACTATCCTATTGTTCTCATCACACCAATCAGCCAAGCTGTTGCCAACAAAATCAGTTTGATAAGGGAAAAGCATCAAGTAAAGTCTACTGCACATCAAGGAAGTAGTAACAAGACAATGACAGCTCCTGTAACTGCACATCAAGGAAAACTGCGACAATAACAGCTCCTGTAACAAGACAATGACAGTTGCATATTGCTTGCTGGCAGTAATTTATGGGAAAGTTCAGGCTAACAGTTGCATATTGACACTGACTACAAACTGTTAAGGCTATATGTAGCAGTGGCAGTGGCAGTGGCAGTAATTTATATTCAGGATCAGCACAAAATAAAAAACACGAAAACAGTAGCAGTGGTGCCCATTTATAGTTAGCAGGAACAGTAGGATATATTCAGAACTATAACCAATCCAGGCTATTTTCAGGAACTATATCCTTGTAACTGTATATGCATGATGCACTGGAACTATACTAAGCTACAGTATATATAATAGCTAGCTGCCTTATTAACTTAACTGAAGCAGTGCACCAAGCAGTAAGCATTGGAACTATTTGACACTGGAGCACTATTAGGACATGATCCAGGGAACAGAGCAGCACCAATTGCATGATCATCATGTACCAGCTCTATATGCACAATGGCATGATCGAACACCTGGATAAATATCCATGGTAAACCAGAGAAAAAGCTTGCTGAGACTCAGTAAACCTCATGCTAAGTTCATCAGGGACTAGAGAACGACATAACCAGGAAGACTTGTGTTCCAATATTTTAATGTAGGACAATCAATTACCATGAGATCAAATACCTGAGGTCAATTTTATCGGATCATGAACACATAGGATACAAAAAATGGACCAATCTGTTCAATCTTGGTGTTTGCGCTTATCTGTTTGCAGTTTCAGCCAGAGGAACAACAGGGATCAGGATAACTTTCACAGATAGCAGCATAACAGAGCCACTTTTGACCCCATCTGTAGGACAGCAGATGGAAGCTGAAAGGACATGTCTATATGGAAGGGCAGGTATTCTACAACTTATCACATTCTTTTGGATGAATCCTATCATTGCTACTGGATACAGGAAAACTCTAGATCAGAATGATGTGCCAGATCTTGATGGGAAAGACTCTGCCGAGTTCCTCTCTGATTCGTTTAAGAAAATCATAAATGATGTTGAACACAGGCATGGTATAAGTACTTCATCAATATATACAGCAATGTTCTTATTTGTTAGACGGAAAGCAATGATCAATGCAGCACTTGCTGTGCTAAGTGCCAGCGCATCCTATGTTGGACCATCATTGATTAACGACTATCAAAATGCGGTTGCGAGCTGCTTTGATATCTCACGTCTATCAAAAGGGACTCCAGTTATCCTTCAGTTCAAGGCAGAAGCACAAAAGCGGAGAGATCATAAACTACATGGATGTAGATATACGAAGGATATCTGATTTTTTTATGGTACACAAACTACATATGGATGCTACCCATTGAACTCTTTCTAGCTGTCTATATTCTCTATCAAAATCTAGGGGCTGGGGCCTGGGCTGGTTTAGCAGCAACACTAGCAGTAATGGTTTGCAATATTCCGCTAACCAGCATGCAAGAAAGGTTGCAAGCCAAGATCATGGCTGCTAAAGACGAGTTCTTTTGCAGCACACATCAAAGAGCACACAATCAATAACCAAAAGAACTTGCATAAGACAGTTGTAGAAAAGAACACCATTTGTAAGCAATGGCAATGACAATCGTTCCACAGATGCAGGAGCAGTAGCTGTCCTAGCCGTCGGTGGTGGCCTAGGTGTGCGGGTACCTCGCCGGCGAGTTGAGGAGCCCCGAACCGGACAAGAGGTGACCCGAACCGGCAGCCGCTCATCATTGCCTCCAACCTCCTGTGAAGCTGTCTCCTGTGAAGCAAGTTGAGGATCGGCACGGAGCCAATTCGGTCCTAGAGTCGCCGCCGCTGCTCCAGCCCACCACTCCGGCCATCCTCCGGGCATGCCTGTGCTTGCGGCCATGGCGGAGCTGGGCCATGCGCCGGAGGCCTGTGAAGTTGATACGCCCGCGCCGGGGACGCTGGGCCACGTGCCGGCAGCCAGGCCCGCCACAGGAACGGGACGCCGCCAGCCCCTCCGCCGGACACGAACGGCGCGCCGCTGACCCCTCCGCTAGCCGCATCCTGGAGCCCACCACCGGATCTGCCCCTTTCAGCCGTCGGAGCCCATTTTCCAGCCGCCAGAGCTGCATCCCCCTCATCCATTCCGCCACCGCCGCCGCCACCAGAGCGTGAGATCTGAGACCGAACGAGAGAGGAGCGTAGCGGTTCGGGAAGGAGCGGTGGCAATTTGGCTGTTATTTCGGTGAAGTTCAGGGGTAGTTTGGTAACATAGGTGGCGTGGATGGAGGGGAAGCCGCGGGGAGTTGGTTTTCCAGGCTTCTCCTCCCCAGTACAAATTGCAAAATGGCTTCATGAGTGCTTCACGAGAGAAGTCGTTTTTTGGAAGAGCGTTTGGTACGGCTTCTCCAGAAGCCGCTCGAGAAGCCGTGCAATAAGCCCTAGGCCCTTCGTCGGCTCCGTTGATTGCCGTCAACAACCATGCCAGTATGGGCGGCGAGCAAGGCGAGGCCAAGCGGCGCGGAAGCCGCGGATGGCGCAGGCATTCTTGCTTCTGCAGCGAGATAACGTTGGACGCGAACGGTGGATCAACGGCCGGTCGGTGTACCTCGCGGGCCCAATTGGTGCATCGATGGCGCGGGCGACATGACCGGTCGGGCAGCAGGGCTCCCAATGGCCGGAGTAGCGCCATCGGCGTCACGACTCGCAGCGGTGTGGTCGCGTGGACAAGAGGCCGCCGGCCGGTGGCCCATGCCGTCGTGTTTGTCAAGCGCGAGGTCCATGGCTAGAAGCTGTCGGCCTCCATTGTCGCCCTCTCCATAGCTTCCAAAACCAGATATTGCAGTTTCGATGATTTCTTCCTTCCTCTTTTCTTTTATTCATCTTTGTTTCTTGGTGAATTCGATCAAGGCTAAAATCCCCTCCTCTACTCTGTTACTACAGCTGCTGCCTGCAGAGTTGCTGTGGTAGGCAATCCATGTGGAGTAGGCCGATCCAGCAACATGGAACTAGATTGGAGATGGCGACAGGCTCAATCCTACCAACACGGATCTCGAGTTAGTAGCTGCTAACCGTTTTGGGAACCTCAAATTCGACAATGGCCTGATCTTGGGTTCGATCGCAGGTGCCCCAGCCACCCTCCTTGGTGTCTCTAGAGTCTAGACCCATAAGGCTGCCAGGAACCTAATGTTGTTTTTATGAAGAGGTACAAAACTTACTTTCCTGAATTCTGTACTCCCAACGTCATCTGCTAATTGCTCTACGAAACATCATAGACTAATGTTCTTCCTCATGTTCTTGAAATCAGCATTGCTCATTTTGTTTCCAAAGAGGAGGATATTTGGGATCAGGAAACCTACGCATCAGTTGTTAGATTTTTTTTGTTCTTGCAGTAGCTACCAGTACCTCTGTTTTTAATTGTCTAATTATACCAGGGACAGAAAACATTTGCATATCGAAAGCTTTCAGGATTAAAACGTTGTTGTGGTTGAGGAAATATTGTTTTAAGCGCTTATAGTTTCACAATGTTCATTTTAGTATACTCTAGCACTACTGGCTTCTAAAAATCTACCTGCATCAACTGTTGTTGTGTTTCAAAAGAACGCTCTCTGGTTGTGAAATGCTGAAACAGAATCTGAAATAGATTGATCGTTTGCTTTCTCAAACTATGATGATGGTCAAAGATGACAGCGATAATGGATAGACAAATGTGTAGGCAAGGTAAGAGTTGATAAATAGAATAGACACGATTTGTCCTCACATCTTCCAATCATGAAGCAGTGATTAATATGATTACGCAGGTGCTTATCGAAGGCTGGTTTCATCACCTAAGATGTCGGCATGTACCTCATCTGAAAATTCTTTTTGTTGTCTGTCTGAGTGGTGAGCAAAATCTTTTCCAATTTATCAAGTCGATATGGATGGTCAGTTATAACTGATGTATTTTTTTTCGTTTATCTAAATATCTACGAAGTTGATTCAGTCCGAAGAATGAAAGGGAAGATCTTTAACAATCCCTATATTACATCACCTGCAGACATTGCAATTCAGGCCATGTTTGGCAATCCACTCCTAAACTTTAGTACCTGTCACATCGGATTAGAAGTATTAAATATAATCTAATTACAAAACTAATTGCACAGATAGAGTCTAATTCGCGAGACAAATCTATTAAGCCTAATTACTCCATGATTTGACAATGTGATGCTACAGTAACCATTTGCTAATGATGGATTAATTAGGCTTAATAGATTCGTCTCGTGAATTAGTAAGGGGTTCTGCAGTTAGTTTTATAATTAGCTCATGTTTAGTCCTCCTAATTAGCGTCCGAACATCCGGTGTGACCCTCTCAAAATTTAAACACACCTCAGTTTAGTGAGTGTAATCAATTTCTATAGCCAGCCATGTAAGGGAGAGCCCGCATATCTTGGAACTTTTCACCTAACATATGGTCCTTCACATAATCAGATTAGTAGATCCTCCCTACAGGAACTATAATTGATTCAGAATACGTTTCCACTGGCGTATGGAATTGAAATATCTTCACAGGCAGTTCAGAGCATGATATTCGCTCTCTAACTGGAGTATACGAGCGCGTAGAGCAAGAGCGCGCGGCGAAGCGCACGTCCCATCCTAGTATTTTCTATCTAAACTCAAAAACATGGCAAACCGTTCGTCAGTTGAGAAGGGTTGACAAACAGCAAAAAGAAACGAAAGAATAATGCACAACGTGGTGATGCCGTGGACGTCACGAGTTTATGTTATGACGGTAGGCTTGTCTCTTCCTGTGAAGTCCTTGAGCTTTGAAATAGACAATGCCAGGTCTGCACAAAAATTTATCCAAGAGATGATATTAGCATGTACATAATTTCAGAAAAATGAATGTAAAATTTCATGCAAGACCAGAAGATAGTAACCTATTAGAGGCTTCAAAGCTGTTGGAGCATCGAGACTATGCTTCGAGGTATCAGATTCGAATTGTTCGACGTAGAGACGGATAGTTGCTCCAGCAGATCCAGTTCCCTGCAAGAGCATAATTCATCAAATAGTTGTATACCAAAAGATAACAAGTTACATACTCCCATCGTTTTTAAAAACATACGACGTTCAAGACAAGCTAATTAGCTCGTTCTAAACATGGCATATTTGAATACAGAGGGAGTCTCTTTTTTTTTAGAAAACAATGAGATGAATGTACCGAAAGGCGGAAGATGATCCTAGACCCATCAGTGAAAACAAATCGAAGCCCTTGTTTGGATACAGTACTACCGTCTACCTGTAATATGGAAACACAGTGTGATTTATGCCAACCATTTCATACATGCAGGGAATTGAAGGGGGAGAGATAGAGAGGGAGATAGTACAGGATCAGTGTAGCTAAAATCATCAGCAAATTGAAGGGTGTAATCTCCTGCATAACAACATAAATAACATCAGTTTCCAGGAGGCTTCCATACAAAGAAATTTATAAGTGCAGCTAGATAAAAGGACATGCAAATCAACCATATTTCTCTCCAGGTTTGCTACTTGCAATAACATCTCTAAGGTGATCCATCATCTTGTTTGCACCGTCAGATTCACATGCCTGTACGAGTACAAAATAATGGCTTAATATGACTGTTTGGCCTAATTAATGTATAGGAAAGCTTATTGGGTGATCGTATAAGATCTGTTTTGATGAAATACCTCATAATCGTATCTGGAAAAGAAATTCCTGCCATATGTTGCCCAGTGCTCCCTAGCTACATCTTCCACTGACACTAGTCTCTCTCCAACCTTCTTATCCTTGTTCCGGTGTGCAAGTATGGAAAGCCAAGCAAGAACAGCCCTGAAATTCAGGAGCCCACAATAGTATGGTTAATTGTCTGTTTACAGACATTTCTCACAAAAAGAAATAAATAGAAGCACAACGATGAATAAATAATTTGCTTCTTACCAGATACCATCCTTCTCTCTGATGTGATCAAAGAATAAATTGATTAACTCACAATGATGAATAAATAATTTGCTTCTTACCAGATACCATCCTTCTCTCTGATGTGATCAGATCCTGTCCCAAAACTTTCCTCTCCACATATAGACAATTTTCCTGCATCCATTAGGTTCCCGAAAAATTTCCAGCCTGTTGGAACCTACAAAGTGACACCACTTTGTCTGAGATGATCAAGTTACAGGCTCATGGCATTTTGTCTTTTTGTATATAATAGTTTGCAGTGCAACTCCATGGCAAAGATACCTCAAAGAAAGGAACATTCAATTTCTCGGCAACACAATCCAGAGCACCACTGGTTGGCATTGATCGAGCAAGTCCCTGAAAATAGTCATTTGTCAAATTTTAAGATTTATATCATCTCCATGACAGACAGTTGAGAAATAACGATATAGTCATTTGTCACATTACTTTTATACCAGACTGGAAATAAGGAATTGCTGTTTGTGCATTGGCTGCAATTATTGCAACAGAGTCTGATGGTGTAACAAAGAACCTTTTCCCAAGAATCATGTTCCGATCACCATCACCTGAAACAATTCAAATCCATCTGCTTTTATTCATTAGACAAAGCATTTCCTTGAATTAATAGAGAAACATCACTTAAAAAATGATGCAATCACTAAACAAAGATGGAATGGAGTTTCACAGCGGAACAGTATATTTTTCAGATTTAAATTGCAATGTGAAGTTAGAAACCAAAATTTCATATAAAACAAAAATTCAAATGTAAGAATGTGCACTTTTAACATGTGATTTACATGTATGGTTATAGTAATGCAGTAAATCTAACTGAATCAGGAGTAAAAATTATTAGCTTCTACTCCCTCCGTCCCAAAAAACAAGTCATCCTAGGAAATTTGGTATAGATTAACAAGAGGTAAAATGACCTCAATTGCCCCTATTTATTAGCCATATTTGGCACTAATTGACTGTTGCATGTCCACATGCACATGCACACATGCCAAATTTAATATAATGACTTGTTTTTTGGGACATTGAATCGCAGAATGACTTGTTTTTTGGGACGGAGGGAGTACATGTCATCGTTCAGTTCATAATGTCAATGGCAAAAACATAATCTCTAGGGGAAAGGAACTAGTCTGGAAAAAAGTCGATGATACCCATGAAAAGTTCTGACTTCTTTTAATCCAGTGGCTTAATGGCTTTCAAAACTGAAAGCATGGGTTTATCTTGAACTGAGAACTGCCCATTTCATAAGCAAGAATATTGAACCATGGGCATATCCAATATTAAAACCTGGGCACAATGTAGCAGTGGAGTGTAGACGTACCATCACTTGCGGCACCAAAGTCAGGTGCACGGGTTCCAAACATAGTAAAAACAAGCTCCTTGGCATAACTGTAAAACAATAACAATATCTCTTTAGTTTCATTTCGATTAACATATCCCTTTATTTGAGAACTGATACACATACGTTAAATTGGGATCTGGATGACCATTTCCAAAATCTTCAAGTGGCACCCCATTTAATATGCAGTCCTGAAAACAAGGTATTTAGCATCCAACTAAATGTATTTTTTTCAAGACTAAACTTTTATTCAAGTAAATTAATAAGCTACCGGATCAGCACCAAGTTTCTCGACAAAAATAGGTCCTGCGTACGCACCAGTAATTGCATGCATGGCATCAAATATGAACCTGCAAAATAAAGGTAAAACAATCGATTTGATATGTGCTTTGTAATAAAAAAAAACTCAGCCAGTGGGGGCAAGATCACCCCCATGGTATTTCACTAATCTTGTGGACACTTTCATTGGCCGCAGCTATCATCGCAGACTCGCAGGAAGAAAAGGACAGAGTCCACAAGACATCAACTGATCGTGGCTAAAGAGGATTGCATGATTCTGTTTGTGCGGGAGATATTTGGGGATAAGTTTGATTTGTAAGGGAAGTTATAATTACTTGATGGTTAAGCTAGCCTGATCTATAAAGGCAGCTGTAGTTTTGTATTAGGGTATCGAGGGAATAAACTCTCCCCATTTCAGGGCGTGAGTTGTCTTCGACGGTGGCGAGGAACTCCTCCTCAGCCGCCGGCGAGAGCAACCCGGCGTCCCAGCATAGATACTTGCTACGCTCCTCTTCCCAAGCTCGTTTGCTTCTGCATTCTCCACTAAGCACACCTTACAGACCCTGGCACCGTATCACTAAGAAGAGCTCAACCGGAGCCCAGTCAAGCAACCAGAGCATCTATCACAAAAAAAAAAAATACCACAACAACATGGGATCAGCTAAGTTAAGCAAATACTCCTATTATAGAACAAACCTTGTTCATAACTCAATAGTAATTTTCAAGTCTTCTGCATTCATCAAAATTAATGGCACATGCGTCATGTGAAAAGGAAAACCAACTCAATTAACTTATGGTAAAAAACATGAACTGGTGAAGTACAACAAAGGTGATGCATGAATACCATGTGAAGGTCAATAAAAACAAGTGGATCACAAGGGGTTTGATAGTTGTATTACTCAAGCAATATTTTAACAAATAGCATGCTAAAGACAAAGGGAAACATATGAGACCTGAAATCAGGCCGAGAAAGCAAATCCTTGATAAGTTGGAAGTCAAACACATTCTGCAAGACAAAAAACTAACAAATTATTTCTGGCATTAATAGGCTATTGCTCCTTAATCACTTCACTAGATACCTCCATTAATTCAAGGTAGTCTGAAACAGGATCTATCACTTCTACAGTGAAATCACCATAGCTTACAACTCCTATAGACGATAGATCAACATCAGGAATATCTGCTGTTTTTATTTCAGAAATCTGCAGCGAAGATTAGCATTGTGCATAAGCAACAATACAATCAGAAATGAGCATTAGATACATATATGATGAAATCAAATGTTAGAGCTACAAACTGAAAGTGTGTTTCCATAAATCTGGTCAGTAATTATCTCTGGCGCTGGCTGCCCGCTGCTGTAGTTAAACTGTGACACAACATTTTTACATTAGAATAGTATGAAATCTCACAATATGACAAGGAAATTCCATCTATTTTATCATAAGAATATTTTTTAATTCCAAATATTAGTTAGAGCATAAGTAGCTGCTTTATCAACTATTTGATTGATAAGAGGCGAACAATAACGAACAAGAAAATATATAAATAGAAAGAGTAAAACTTTATTTGTTGTTTGTCTATTTAAAGAAGTTCAAATATTGACAAACACAAACGACACAAATTATACAAAATTACAAATCCAATTGCTTGCTTGCCATTACTGATCATTATATCAACATCCATGCTGTAGAAGAAATATCCAAGTGTTTGTTTAGTACTATTGGTTCAAACCTTCGAGTAAGTTTTAGGATTCAACAAAACACTGCTGTAGAAGAAAAAATAATCCACAGTTTTTATTGCCTATCACCTTAATACCCCAATCATTATCTGGTCCACCTGGATTGTGGCTTGCACTCATGATGAAGCCACCATTGGCCTGGCAAAAGAATTTTGAAACCATAAAAAATAAAAAACGGACAAAACAGGCAGCCGTCTTTTTAAATTAATGGTAGAAGGAAAAAAAAACTTACTTCTCTTTTACGAATCACTGAAGACACAGCAGGTGTTGACAGCAGACCATTCCTGAAAACAAAATGTTGGACATTTAGACAAATACAAGACATGAAGGATGGGAAATCATCAAAACGTTCGATTGATAAAAAAAAAATTTGGGAGAGCATGTTAAATCCAAAGGGAAGTAATATGATACCATTCATACGCTCATCATCAAGTAAACATCAAGTGATCAACAATACAGAAAGTTAGTTTTGTGGAAGAATATAAAATTATATTTTATGCCTTCATAAGGTGCGTGCTGCAAGCTTTCATGAGTATTCTATGGATAAAATTACATAGCATTCTACCCAATGATTTTGAATTAGTTTAGTTGAACAATGGCCTACTCCTAAGAGTTTCTGTATCAATTCTTTAAAAAAGTAACTTCAGCTGATTCCTCACCTGCCAACAAGGATCTTCCCAACACCATTTCCAGCTGCAATCTTAATAATGATCTACGGTCCCAACATTACAGGTAATCACAAATATGCATAAATAAACATGGATCAATTACACATGTGTTTGTTCTACATTTCTAGTTGTACCTGAGAAGCATCCTTGTTAAAGTACCGGCCATCACCCCCAAGTACAAGGGTTCCACCCACATAATCTTCAGGGGGCAAGGAATTGAACAGAGCCTTGAAACCACAAGAAATGGAGAAATCAATATAACTTGATCTTCATAAGGACAACAGCAAACAAATTCCAGCACACCTGAATCCAATTAGCAAGGTAGTTCTCCTGCTGGAACACTTTCACCTGAAAAGAATAGCAGAGCATGATCTAGCACTCCATCCGTTACGAGAATTTGCACAAGCAATGTTTTCCAGAGCAATAAAGTCTACCTAAATCTGCATAGCTCTCAAACAGTAAAATGAAGTACCTTTTTCCTGAGTCCACTAGTCCCTGTCTTCTGTCCCTCAACGGGCTTGGTTGGGATCAAGTTGATCTGCACCATATGTTAGGATAATCATCCTGTGAGATTGTGCCTCACCCACACCCAAAATCCAGGATTTGGGAAACCCATGGCCTGTTGTTTCAGAAAGCATAATTGATAATTCACCTCCTCGAAAAAAAAAAGTCTATTTTCCAATTCAGGTGGGGGTGCTCCCACCCGTGACCATTCAAAAAACAATTCCCCAATGGACCATGCGCCTAGGGTCGGTCCCCAAATCGTAGTGCGGAAAAACACATGAATCATCACACATGCAGATCGGTAAATGCTACAGTGACGTATGGAAAAGCACCCAGATAATCCAACTAATACAACAATGGGCACCATGGTAGCAGTTTTGTAAACGACCTGTCTCGAGAAACATATGAACACACCGCAACCTTGGATCCAGGACCAAAACAACAGCCGAAATCCGGCGCCACTACAGCGATGATGGCGCCGCTTCAGAAAATTCGCACACACATTTGCCCTCACATCACCAGACCTAAGCGCCGCCCGAAATCATGACTGTAAGCAATGATTACCACCACAACTGCGCGGAGGCACCCTGCTCAGTACCCGGCGCCTCCAGTCCGGCAGTCCCACTACCCAAAACCCCACGACAGACTTCACGTCCCCACACCGTCATCCAGGGACAAAAAAAGCGGCGGGACAGGGTCTACTCTAGGATCCGTACCTTGAGCGCCTGGGCGGCGGATGGCGCCCCGGCTGAGGAGCAGCGGACGACGACGAACGCCGGCGTGGGGCCGCGGCGGGCGGCGGCGGTGGCGCGCGGCGGCGCGGGGCCTGCGGCGGAGAGAAGCGGGCGGAGGCGGAGCGCGTGCGTGGAAGCCATCGCGGCCGGCGGCGCTCGTGCAAAGAGCCACGAGAATGGAGTGAAGTGATGAGTGCGAAGCGCAAGGGGGCGGGGCGCGAGATCTTATGAAGCATGGGGAGTTTGTGTGGTGCGGGACGGATACACAATGGACGGCCGGGGACGTTCACGCCCAGCCAACGCAGGGGCCTGTCGTTTTGCCGATACGTGGGCGAGAAAATGAAAGAGTCCTTCCTACGCGGGCGTGGGCGCACGGGCTCGCCAACGAGTTGGCGTCAAACCAAACAACCCACATTCAAATTCATTTTTTATTATCCGAATTTGTATTTATATTCATATTCGAAATAAATGTGGACGTGGATGGATATGCGTAGCATAATCACTTCTTTATATCATACAATAAATATATTATTGTTATTTATTTGTAAAACTAATATTTTTTTAAAATCAGTGTTTTATCTTATCGTACATATAATTGTATGTT
The DNA here is from genome assembly GCF_005286985.2 of Setaria viridis. Classification (NCBI taxonomy): domain Eukaryota; kingdom Viridiplantae; phylum Streptophyta; class Magnoliopsida; order Poales; family Poaceae; genus Setaria; species Setaria viridis. The sequence goes on along the minus strand of NC_048271.2, from coordinate 19,342,762 downwards.
TAGTGATGATTTTGTTCTTCCAAAACTATTAATAAAGCAAATTGATACTTACTAATACAATCGCTTAAATCAAATGGAATCCGAATTTGAGCTATGCATTTTGCATTCACATTCGACAACATCCAAATATGAATTCGAGTAAAAATATGGTAAGAAGTGCTATCCGAATTCGATTCCATCCAAATCCGATCCGTCCATCCCTACCGCTCACTACTCCATTTAACATAGTCGAAGAGGAGGTATTTCCTCGTTCCAACAAGTTATTTCAATTTTTTTATGATTGATTAATGATTAATAAGAGAAATGGTCTTATTTATCATATTTATTAGTCATATTTAACACAATTGATTGTCGCATGCTCATACACATACTAAATATAATAAAATGGTTTATTTTTTGACAAATTTTAAATCAAAGAACAATTTTTTAGTATGGAGGGAGTGCAAAATAAGAAAATTGCATCCATCATTTCCTAGTAGATTGTTCGAAATTCTGTCAATCAAAGCATTTCTAGCCAAATTTCTTCACATTCCTATCCCTTTTTCCAACGTAAACCCTTAGAATTTAATTATTTTTAGCTCCCTATCTCAGAGGCTCGCTATCTGACCACTGTCACTAGCTGCATCTAGCGTGCAGGATCCGGCTGAGGTGCTGCAACCGATCTAACGTATCTTATTATAATAGTTGCCCGAAACGTATTTGTAGCAAACGTACTTGATGTCCTAGGTGATCGTAGTGACTCATTCAGTGACTAACCCGGACGGCGCGACGATGCGGAACGACGGCGATAGCGGCACGGCCGCGTGCGGTTCCGTCCACGACATGGACACCGGCTTGAGCGAGACATTGATAGGGAACGACGCGTCAAGGTATGGACAGCGGACGGGTATGGACAGCCATGGACAGCCAAGAGCAGAAGCCATGGACAGGGAATGACGCCCTCTCTCAACCCGTCGCTGTTGATCCCGCCATCACCGGACTTACGTGAAGAAGTTTTGAGGCCACCACCGTGGACAACTTGCCCAACTTGCTACCACCTGCACAGTTTACAGAACACCAGGCAAAGCACGATTTACACAAAACATGCTTCTTGAGCTTCCTCTCGCCAATGCATCTCAAGATCAGCACACAGCTTCAGAATGAAGCAATCCTCCCCATTCACCCTCCTCTCGCCAATGCACCTTGCACCAGCAAACATGCTTGCTGCAGTCAACAGATCCAAGCCCTACAGAGTCAAGGAAGAACAATTTTCAATCAGATTCAGGCTCCTTCAGCACTGAGATAACACAGCTACAGCCATGTGGTTCCTCACGATGGGCGCGGAGGGGTGAAGGGGCGGCGGCGCCCTCACCAAGCCGGGGAAGCGGAGGGCCACGGGTGACGGGGTGGCGGCGACCACGCAGGTGGTGGAGCGCTAGGGGCGCACGGGCGGCAGCAGCCTACTCACGATGGAAAACGCGATTCTCAGGGGCGGCGGCGACCTACTCGTGATGGAAGGGGCAGGACGGGTTAGAGGCGAAGGGGCAGGAGGGCATTTGCAAAAATGGCTGGTGGGTTGAGGGGTTTAATTGCAAAATAATCCCATTGCTAACCCTGTCCATTGGATTAGCATCTTGTGGTCTTGTTTCAGAGTTTCCAAGGTTACACGGGATAGATGGTTTGCACCAGATACGTTGCCTAGTTGCCCAGCTTACTATGGGATTTACGGTCCGACAGTCCACCTAGGGGTACCCAAATGGAAGATTTATAGGCAGAGGAGATCATGAAACCAAGGACTCAAATGGTACACATAGAGGCAAGGTTTAGATAGGTTCAGCCATCAAGGTGGTGTAATACTTAACGTCCTGTGTTCAAATGGATTGTTTTAATTTGCCTGACAAAGCTAAGGCAGCAATTGCGAGGTATGGGATGTGGTGTACCTCGGGGGTGCCCCAGGCCGCCTTATAAAGGGTGACAAACTAGATTAGCGGATCAAGACTAAGACTAGTGAATTTCTTTTATGCGCGTAAGGCTTCGGATGGTGGCATGGGAGATACGGGGTTTAGACTGGTTCGGGCAAGGGTAAGCCCTACGTCCAGTATGAGGTGCTGCTCGTGTTGCCCACGCGGGGTCTGTAGTAGGGGTTACAGGAGGGCGAGAGAGGGAGCCGGTCCCAAGTCTCTTGGGTGTGCACTGATGCTCTAAAGGAGAGTGTGCGTGTTCTGATGGCTTGAGAGAGTCCCCCGTCTCAGGGCCCCCGGTTCTCCTTTTATACCGCAAGGAGGCCACCGGGGTTACAGGTGAGACCAGGTGTGAGGAGAAGTAAAAGAGATAAACTAAGTTAAGTAAAATACAACACAAGGGGAAGGACCAAGTTCCAGGGCCGCCGCCCCCCGCTCTAGCCTTCGGCTCCCGTCAGCGCGTCCGTCGGAAGAGGGCGGCTACCTTCGGATCCTGTCGACGATCTCCCTGGTCGCCGTTGCCGCCAGGCATGATGATGTTTGGTCGTGCCATCTGTGCCCGTCGGGGAAGGCGGCTGGTCCTGTTGTCTTGCTGATGGCCCATGGGACGCGGACATCGCGTCTCTGTCGCCAGATGCGCGGGGCGCGAGAACGAGCGGGGCTTCTTCCTATGCCGGGTGGCGCAGGCCATGAGTGCCCTACGACGAATTAGGGGGACCTGCGGCCACTGTAGCCTGTGCGGTCGTGGCTACAGTGTTCTGCTCGGGTGCTTGTGGCGGGTCACATCGAGGGGCGCGGGCGTCTTTCTGCGCGTCAGAGTCGCGGTGCATTTATGGCGAGATCGCTGGGAGGCCCACAAGATCCGTGCCCTCGTCCGCTGGTCTGCGCCCGAGGTGGACACTTGTCTTGTGGGCCCGGATGAGTCCGACCCCCTACGCCCGGGGTCGGGCGAGGCGGGGCCTTGCGGTGAGGGGTCGGGCGCTCCTGACCCCGGGACCGCGGGTCGGGCGAGACGGAGTTATACCATCGAGGGGTCGGGAGTGTCCGACCCCGGGGTCCTGGGTCGGGCGAGACGGAGTGGGATGTTCTCCGTCTCTACTGGGTCGGCGGTAATCGTTATTACCGCAGGTGGACCTGGGCCTTCATGATTGTTGCTTTAAGGGGCATTAGGAGGTCGTTAATATTTCCCCCAAACACTAGAGTTACAAGTTGGATAGGATCTGATCCTAATCGGTTATTACAGGGAAGTTGGTTGTTATAGGGAAACCAATATCCGGCCCAAATCTATTCTCCTAGCATCTATCCTGTGCTCCACGCAACTCCATGACTTGCCCCGTACGCTCACACTACCGGAAAACTAAGCATTCGTCCCGAGACTCAGTACCGGTTGCATTTCCGTCCGGTACTAATGTGAGCATTAGTATCGGGCCTAACGGCTAGTTCCCTAGGCTGGCCTCGTGAGCCCATTTAGTACCGGTTGGAGACACCAACCGGTACTAAAGAGTCCACATTAGTACCGGTTGGTTCCCCCACCCAGTACTAATAATGTGGTGCACATTAGTACCGTTTGGTGCACCAAACCGGTACTAATGTGTCACCGGACCTTTAGTACCGGGTGAGGGCACCAACCGGTACTAAAGTGCACCCTTTAGTACCAGTGGGTACCCCCAACCGGTACTAAATTTCTTCCTATGTATCCTCTCCTTCTTCCTCCTACCCGAGCCATTTACCACAGTTCGAGTTTCACCCTATCCATGGTGCCATAGGGGAGGTGCTGCCGGATTGAAAACCATTTCTTATAGATTTCACTCACTCAAGTGTTCTAAAGGTTAGAAACTTCATCCTCCCTTGATACATGGTTAGTATACTAAGTTTTATGCTTTAAAGCAAGAGTAATTTGTGATTTTTAGAATAAGGTACAATGGAGAAATTTTTCATTTATAAGCATGTGTTATTTAGAGCTCATATTTGTTATTTTTAGAATATCTAAATTTTTTCGATGCTATATTTCGTATTAGTCAAAAATATTGATACGAGGTTAGAGGAATAATTTTATAGTTTAGTATTTATCAAATATAAGCTAAATAAATTATGGTAAATGTGAGCGCGATAAATTATGGTACATAGAGATAATAAGATGAAATAGAGGTACGTAATTAGTCATTTTTAGAATAAGCTGCAAAACTCGCAAAGTCAAGCTCAGAGAGGCAGCCAAGCTCGTCTGCATTTACATGAGAAAGTAATTAAGAACATGAATTCCATAAAATTTTGTACTAGTGAAAGATTGTTTGCACGCATCCTTGTTTAGTACAAAGGTTCATGGTACGTTGAGAGGAGCTTCATTGTGAACAAGAAATGGCATGGAAATGCTGAGCTGAGAACAATATTTCCTCTCCAAGCTGGTAGTCAGTGCTAGAGTGTGAAAGAAACAGTAGTAGCTTTGATTAAAATTTCCAGCATACTCGCAAGTCACGTGAGAATAGCTGGCACCATCAGGGAGTGCTTACCCGAAATCCTGGAACTAAAAGTAGCTCTTGTCCTCGTGGAGCTTGAGCCCCTGGTAGTGGTAGTTCTCCCCTTCGTAGAATTGGAGCTCTTCCATGGTGAAGTTGTTGAGGACCAATGCCATTTGAGTTTATCGTAGTATATCATATTGTTTGGGTCTGAAATTCAAGTTTTTGTATTTCTATATATACTTTTAGCTACATTTCAATTTAATGGTATTTGTTTCATGTTTGTTATATTTCATTTATAATTGTATGGATGATCGAAATATCTTTGGTTTGGTAATACTTTGTAGATGGATCGGCAATGGATGTACAACGCACACAAACGTTCCATGGAGTACATTAATGGCTTGAATGGTTTTCTCAACAAACTGATGTCCGGTTTCATTTGTTGTTCATGCAAAAATTGCAAAAATGAGAAGGATTACTCATCTAGAAAGACTATTCACGCCCACATATACAGTTTGGATTCATGCCTAACTATTTTGTTTGGACCAAGCACGGGGAAAGAGGAGTTATGATGGATGATTATGATGAAGAATAAGATGACAACATTCCTGACTGGATTCAAGGAGGTGCCTTTGCATATGCTCCAATGGGCGAGGTTGAAGAAGAGATAGGCGAGGCAGAAGATCCTATCGATGATCTACGTCAGGTGTTGCAAGATGCAAAGGAAGACTGCGAGAATGTGAAGGAGTCAAAAAAGTTCGAGTGTATGTTAGATGATCATAAGAAATTGTTATACCCAGATTGCAAACAGGGGCACAAAAAGTTGGGTACCACACTTGAAATGCTGCAATGGAAGACAAAAAATGGAGTTTCTGACAAGGGGTTTTGATGAGTTAGTGAAAATCATAAAGAACATGTTTCTCGAGGGGAACGAATTGCCGCCCTCAACATAGGAAGCAAAAAAAGGTTGTTTGCCCTATGGGTTTGGAGGTACAAAAGATATATGTATATCCTAATGACTGTATCCTCTATCGTGGTAAGGAATACGAGAAATTGGAGGCTTGTCCTGTGTGCGAAGCGCTACATTATAAGATCAGGCAAGATGACCCTGGTAATGTTGAGGGGCAGGCCAGCAAGAAGAAAGTTCCTATGAAGATAATGTGGTATTTCGCTATAGTACCATGGTTGAATCGTTTGTTCATAAACAAGGCACATGCAAAGTTGATGCGTTGGCACAAAGAAGAACGTAAGCAAGATGAAATGATTAGACACCCCACTGATGTGTCCCAGTGGAGAACAGTTGATAGAGAATTTCCCAAGTTTGAAAAGGATGCAAGGAAAATACGGTTTGATTTAAGTACAGATGGATTCAATCCATTCGGTGAGTTCAGTAGTGGTTATAGCACTTGACCTGTGACCTTATATATGTTCAACCTTTCTCCCTGAATGTGCATGAAGCGGAAGTTAATTATGATGCCAGTAATTATCCAAGGTCCAAAACAACCTGGCAACGACATTGATGTTTACCTATGACTATTGGTTGATGAAATTCTACTGTTATGGAAGGAAGAAGGTGTACGTGTGTGGGATGAGGACAAAAAGGAGTCTTTTAATCTACGAGCATTGTTGTTCATAACAATCAATGATTGGCTGGCGCTTGGTATATGTCCGGACAGTCAAACAAGGGATTTTGAGCCTGCACGCACTGTTTAGGTGATACTTGCAGCATGTATTTGAAACATTGTAGGAAGGTCATGTATACGTGCCATCGTCGATTTCTTCCTGCTAAGCACCCGTTAAGAAAGAAATGAAAGTATTTTGAAGGGGAGGAAGAAAAACGTACTAAGCCCATTCACGTAATGGTAAACGTGTATTTTTTATGATAAAGGATGTGAGGGTAGTCTTTGGCAAGGGCTCTGGTAGCCAACGTGTTCCAAACGACGAGGACGGACATGCACCCATGTGGAAGAAGTTATATTTTAGGAGCTACCTTATTGGGAATTTCTTGAGGTCCGTAATGCAATTGATGTGATGCATCTGACGAAAAATCTTTGCGTGAACGTTCTTGACTTCTTGGGTACATATGGAAAGGCAAATGATACAGTTGAAGCACGTCGGGACCTGTAACATATGAAACAATAAGATTGCCTACATCCAAAAAAGATAGATGATGGACATTACTTGCATCCTGCAAGTTGCACTCTCAGCAAGGAAGAGAAGGAAAATATGTTTGAGTGCTTAAATAGTATTAAGGTCCCATCGGGCTACTCCTCGAATATACAGGTAATAATAAATTTGAAACAGAAGAAATTTATAAACCTAAAGGCCCATGACTGCCACGTCCTGATGACACAATTGCTGCTTATTGCACTGAGGGGTATTCTACTAGAGAATGTGAGAATGGCAATCGTGAAGCTATGTGCATTCCTCAACATAATTTCTCAGAAGGCAATCCATCCAAACCATCTGCTAAAGCTGCAGAATGATGTGTTGCAATGTCTTGTCAATTTTGAGATAGTTTTTCCACCTTCCTTCTTTAATATCATGACCCACCTTCTAGTCCACCTTGTTGAAGAGATTTTTGCTCTCGGTCCTATATTTCTACACAATATGTTACCTTTCGAGAGGTTTATGGCAGTTCTAAAGAAGTATGTTCGTAATCATGCCCGTTTGGAAGGAAGCATTGCAAAGGGATATGGAACAGAGGAGGTCATTGAGTTTTGTGTTGACTTTATTGATGACCTGAGTTCGATTGAAGTCCCAGTATCACGCCATGAGGGGAGACTGAAGGGAAAGGGCACACTAGGGAGGAAAGCTCGGATGGACATCGATGAGAATACATTTCGTAAAGCACACTTCACGGTCCTGCAACAATCATCCCTGGTCACTCCATATATGGAGGAGCATAGGGCTATTGTACGGTCTTCAAACCATGGGAAGACTGAGGCCTGGATTACACGTCATCACATTGACGCTTTCGTCTCCTTGTTGCGGCGACGACTGATGGGTGATGACATGATTGAAGAACAACTAGCATGGTTGGCTAGGGGTCCATCTATCTCAGTATCGACATTCCAAGGATACGAGATAAATGGGTACACATTTTACACGAGAGCCCAAGACCAAAAGAGCATAAACCAAAATAGTGGTGTTCGTATAGATGCAATAGACAACAGTGGAAAAAAGGACAAATACTATGGTATGATTGAGGAGATATGGGAACTCGACTATGGACCTTTGGAAATCCCTCTGTTTGGGTGCCAATGGGTGAAACTTACTAGAGGAGGCGTAACGACAGACAACTATGGGATGACAATAGTGGACCTCAACAAGATTGGATATAGAGATGAACCATTTATCCTAGCCAATGATGTGACTCAAGTTTTCTACGTGAAGGAGATGTCAAGCAAACCAATAAAAAAGGGTGCTAATAAGTCAGATGATCAGCCATAACACCACATAGTTCTTCCAGGGAAAAGAAAATTTGTTGGAGTTGAGGACAAGACTGACATTTCAGAAGATTATGATCAGTTCAATGATCTTCCTCCATTTTCAGTCGAGGTTGACCCAAACATCCTGTTAGCCAAAGAGGATGTTCCATACTTACGCCGCGATCACAACCAAGGGGTGTTCGTCAAGAGGAAAGTTATTAACGTTCCATTAGATAATATTGTGTAATGTATTAGAACCATTATCTTGTGTTTTTGTTATAAAAAAGGAATTAATGTAATAACGCGTTGTAATGATATGTCATGTATCCATTGGGTTTATTAACAATACTATTTGCAAAACTCTCACCCTATTAAACAAGAAGTGATTTTTGCATAGTTAAAATATTAAATATTTTGATTTTTTTAGCATCATTAAATATTAAATAATAAATTTACGTACAATTAAACAAGTACATGATTAAGTCATGGTAAACATGTTAATAACATTACAGGCACTATTCTTCTAAATTTTTGCATGCTCAAAACATCTATTTTTTCTAATTTTAAAGTTAACATAAGTATTATGACTATTATAACCTATTAGTAAGTTAAAATTAATAACTTTACCATGTTTGATATTTGACCGCATCTAATATTTTTATAGTGTAATAGCAATTGTAAAAGAAAGAAAAATAAAAATATTTACGCGGGAAACTGAATTAGTACCGGGTGGGGGCAACACCTAGTACTAAAGGGTCCTTTTCATTTCCCGCACGCGAAGCCCCCTTTAGTACCAGGTCCCCTTCTTGCCCGGTACTAGGGGGTTAAGGCCGACGCCCCTTCTTCTCCTACAACACTTAGGTGCATTTCGATCCACACTGCACGTCCTCCTCGCCCGATCTGCCACCGCCGCCTCCTCGCCTCTTCCTCCACCACCGCGCACCCCGTCACGATCATCGTCCCGCCTCGGGTCGCTGCCACCCCCGGCCCCTTCACCGCCATCCCCGTCACCACCCCAGGTCACCGCCGCGTCGGCCCCTCCACCTCCATCCCCATCACTGCCCGGCCCGGCCCCGTCGCCACCCGACCCGACCCCTGTCGTCGCCCCCCGCCGTCGCCACCCCTTAGTCATCACCGCCCCCCGACACTGCCTCGGTCACCATTCCCGTCGCCGCCCAGCCCAGCCCCGTCACCGCCCCCCTCCAGAGACGCTCGCGCCGGCCACGTGCTCTTCTTGCTGCTGACGTAAGCCCACGGTCGGCCGCTGATGTCACTTATTTTTTTAAATATCTGCATTATTAGAAATTGTATAGGAAATTTAGGAAATCATGTTAATTTAGAAAAAAATGTTGAAGTGGCTAGAATTTATATAAAATCATGTTAATTCTTAAAAATGTATAAAAATAAGTGAAAATTACTTTGATACTCTTTGAAATTACCAAGTAAGTTTATGATTTTGTCATTTACTGTAACAAAATTCATCAAATAGTTCAATCAATTATAGAAATGTGCAATTCACTATAAATATTTGTGTAGTCAATTATTGTATAAGTGTTTCATTGTTTTTTGTTGTCATTTTCTAGCAATTCACTGTAAATATTGTTGGTAGTCATTTGTTCTAACAAAAGTGTTTCATTCTAGTCATTCTTAGAATAAATTCTGCTATTTTTTAGAATAATTCCTTTTATATTATATTAGTCATTTATATTGTAACAAATTGTATAAGTGTAGTCATTCATTATTACCAAATGTATAAATATTAACAATTGTATAAGTGTTTCATTCTTTTTGAAAATGTATAAGTATTAGTCATTCATTTGGGTAGTCATTTATTCTAACAAAATTGTATAAGTTCTAGTCGTTCTTAGATTAAATCGTACTATTTCTTAGAATAATTCCTTTTATATTATACTAGTTACAATGGCACGATCAGAGGATGAGCAAGCCCGATTGGACGAGTAATACCTAATGAAGTTGATTGCTGAAGGTGGCACAAACGATCAACCAAATGAAGAGGTCGATCACAGCTAGACTGAGATCTACCTCAACATGTTTGGTGATGGCAATGAGGAGCAACCAATTGCCGAGGAAGGCAATGATGGGCAACAAGGCAAGGTATAGCAATTATTATATGTGAACATGATTTGAATTCTCTACTTATCAAGATTATTGGGAATTAATAGTTCTTCATTTTTCAGCCATCTGGATCAAGCAGTAGGCCTAAATGGAAATGAGGCAAGAAGAAGAAGTTAGAGGGCCGTATCATCATCACGAAAATTGTTGAAGATGGTGAACCAATTGCTCCTTCCAAAGGTAAGACTAAATTGGTGAATCAAATTAGGTTTCTTGTTAGAGAGAACATCCAAATAAGCTTTCAGAATTGGAAATCCCTGAAATCAATGACAGCATTGCTTCCACAAGCATGGTCCCCATAAGCACGGTACCTGACCGAGAGAAGGAAATGATATGGAATCAGATAAAAGAAAACTTCACGTTCGAAGGTGCAGATGAAGACAAAGTGAAATATTGGAGCTTCAAGAAGGGTGCAATTATTTTTCAGACGTATAAGAAAAGCCTGAACAAAGAGTACATAAAAAAGGGGCTTACACCTGATTTCACGAAGCACCCGAAGTTAAGAGATCACTGGGATTCATTTGTACAGTTCAAGCAGATAGAAAGAGCGCTAAGACAACTCTGACCAACACTGACAATGCTCAGAAGAAGAAATACTTTCATCGTCTGGGCCAGGAGGTTACAAGAAGGGGATCATAAAATGACAGAGGATGGAAGATGACATAATTGCTAGGGGAATAGTACCGCAGACTCTTGAATGGCCAGAGCGAGCAAAGAATTGGTATTATGCTCATGGCAGCATGCTCAATCCCAAAGATGGATCATTTGTGTTCGGCCAAGAATTAGGAGAAGCGGCTCCGAGGCTTGTTGACTTAATAAGGGCAACAGCCGATGGATCTTTCGTGCCTGATCGAGAGGAGGACGAGCTGACTATGGCACTTGGTAATCCCAAACACCCTGGATGTTGCCCAAGAAAAGGAGTAATTCCATGGAAGTTTGCCTTTCGTTAGCACATTGATTCATACAGAAGTCGTCAAAGAAGTAAGGCCGAACATGCACGACGGCTGCGAGAGGTTCAAGAACATGTAGCTTTGACAGAGGCAAGAATGGAGGAAGTAATTGACTAGCGTGTGGCTCTAACTCTTAGCAAACAAGCTAGTGAACAACCAGCTGCAGCATCAGGGGCACATGTCGACATAAGCCCCTCTTAGCATTGAAGCAGTGTCGCTTCCATGGAAGTCCCAGCTGGAGGATCTTCTGACATACTTGAGGACAACCAACGCCACCCCATGGACGACATCACTAGGAGAGCCCCTTGTGACCTTGTTACTCTCGTGAAAAGCAAGCTCATCGATGTGGCTTATGGTGTGGCTGAGCAACCGACGTAAGGCCAAACACTTCATGGCGTAGAGATTCCTGCTCGCAGTTACGCCAAAGTTAGGGTGGACCAAGTGGTCGCCTGAAACTGGAAATCTCTGGAGGTGATAGGGAAAAGAATTTAGGAGAAGCCATCCATGGTTGGATTCTATAGCCCAAGCGCTACATAAGGATTACGCAGCCGAATCCTCCGACCTTGGAATCATCTCCTCAAGGCTCTAGGGCAATATCACCTACGCCATCTGCCAAGGCACCATCTCCACTACTAGACAGGGATCCTAGCATGAGTCCACTACCAGACAAGGATCCTAGCATGAGTCCACCTCCCCCTGCTACGAGCATGGCTACACGGCGAAAGACGCCTTCAGTTCCGCCTACTACGACTACGAAGAAGCAGAAAAAGTCGAAGGAGAAGGAACCAGAGCGCAAGTACCCATATGATATGACAGATGACGAACTCCGCGTAGTAGTGGAGGCTGAGGTTAAAGAGGAGAAGCTAAAGAAAGATCCATGGGTTGATAAGGGTAAAATTCAGGCTTTCATCAGAAGCATGGAGGTGGAGTGAAGGAAAAAGTCAGAGAAATCACCGCAAGATGGAGATTCAAACTTGTCGGAGGAAAGGATACTATGACGTAGGCTTTATGTACCCCGATGTTGTAAACGAGTCAACTCTAAGACATAAACCACATCGGACATTGAAGAATATATATAAGTTCCTCGACAAGCAACATTACAAGAAGTACATACTACTACCGTACAACTTCAATTGAGCCTATTTTCCATCTCTTTATTTTTTGAACTAGCAGTTAAAGATAAGACTAACTAGCTTTGGCTGTACATCTTCCATTGGATACTCATTGTTGTCATGCCTGATATGAGCACGGTCTATGTCTTTGACTCTTTGAGGAAGCCAAGAGATGAATACAAAGACCTCATAGACGTTCTGAACAAAACATGGGCTCGATTCCATCGAAATCACGTGGGTGAATTCAAGGAGGAACTTTATTGGAAGCCTGAATTCCTAGTATGTGTTGAATTTTCATATCTCGTGACACTTCCTTGAACAAAACAAATATTTCATAACTTTTCTTGCCATATATGTTGTGTTTGAGATAGGAGCCGATGTCGGTGTTTAAACCCGGCAACCTACCAAGGGAGTACCCGAGGTAGAGTTTTGGTTGGTGGGTGTCGCCGAAATCAGGAGCTCGATAGTGTACTTAGGCACGCGATTTAGACAGGTTCGGGCTGCTAGATCGCGTAATACCCTACATCCTGTGTGTTGTTTGCTTGTATTGGATTGAACTTGTTTTGAGGGGGTCCCTGCCCGCCCTTATATTCCGGGGGAGCAGGGTTACTGGGTAGTTGTTTTTGCAAGAGTACTAGTTGGATACGATTGCAGAGTTCTACTCTAACTTGGAAGAGTAGTTTCCTTGTCTATGACTAGTCTCTTGGTAGTCCATGTAGACTACGCCACCCTGTATCATAGTCTCCATGTCCTTGTATGTCTCAGTGTACTTCTCCGTGTATGGATCCGTACAAGCCTTCTCGTGGGCCCATGGATGTATGCCCGACAAGCCCCTGAGTACTTTGTAGTCAAATGTAATAGCCTCGGGTACTTTTGCAGACGTTGCTCGACTACTTTCTGATGCTCTTTGAGTACTTTGGTCGTGGCCAAGTCTTCGAGTACTTGAGTACTGTCATGCGGCTGGAAGGTACTCCTCATCTGACGTTGTTTCTGAGAAGTCTATCTTCAAACCTTTATATGGAAGTGCGATAAAAATCGCACTCCATATGGAGTAGCCTCCGAGCCTTAGGTTGACTCGAAGAATCAATCTGAGGGTCAATCTGCATTTGTTCCATCTTTGTCTTGGTCTTTGAAGAAAAAGGAATTTTTATCCAACGGGCACGGTATACGCAGCCCCCGAGCCGTTACCCGACTAGTTCCGGGAAGTATAAGGGTCTTTCAATCTGTTACCGTGACCTTTCTGCTTCTGCCAGTTTGAAAAAATCTGTCTTACGTGCATAAGGCTGTAATTGCCGCTAATTAGCGAAACATCGGCCCATTACCCGTGAAATCTCCGCCACGGTTATAAGGGATAGGGGAAAGTTATCCTTGCCCTTTACGCTGCCATTTTGCATCTTTCATTTGATATCTTCTTTCTTTGATGTCCGTTGTTTGGGAGAGGGCTCAACAGACAAATCATGGGATGTGGAAGGTAAAAGCTTGGATTTGGCTATTGAGAGACTCTCATGGCTCAACTCGGATTCCTCTCAGCGGGGTTCGTTATAGTCGGTAGGGAAGAAAGAGTTTTCTAAGAGGCAATCTAGGATTTCCCTTCCTTCCACTGTAGTTTTGTGTGCAAATGCACCACCGGCGGTGATGTCGAGATCTAGGGGAGATTTCATGTCTAAACATGAGCAAAAGATGTACAATGATACATCGTCGGGTATAGACAAGTCTAGGCTAGATGCCAAAAGGCGTAAGAACCTAGCCCATGCTGCACCTAGGACTCCTTCTCTAATTGCTCGAAGTTGAGGATGTCACTCAGAAGAGAGGCTTTGCGTTTTAAAAGGGATAATGAGTAACAAAAGTCAACTCAAAGTTCTTCCCAATCATTCACACTCCCTACATTGCGAGTGTACCATTGCTCCACCCTCTCCGTGAGAGAGAAAGGAAACAACTTCCACCTCAAAGTTTCCTGTGTCATGCCTGGGATAACCAGGCACGAACACAGATCCTCAAACTCTAGCAAATGATCATAGGGATCTTCATTAATTGTTCAAGAGAAGGGTCGATGCCGAACCATGGCTATAAAGCCAGGGCGGAGTTCATAGCTAGATGTAGAAGTTGATGGTGGCTCATAGAACTCGCCCTTTGGGGTAGAGAGGCTTTGATAGGAAGGCTTCTCCATGGGTAGCGGGGGTAAAGGTAAAAGGAAAGAAAATTAAAAAGATATGAGGACGACTAGGTAAAAAGAAAGATGCAGCAACCGTTCCCTGACAATGGCGCCAGAAAGGTTGTTGGGTATTTAACAAATGCAAATAAATCGCAAGTGCACAGATACCATTGTAGCTTTCACCTCAGAGCATTCCAAGGGTATCGAATCCAAGGGAACGTGTGTGCACTAACTTCTGTTCTAGTCGGCCTAAGGACACACCAAGATAAGTGGCGAGGGTAGAGAGGATTCCTAAGATAACACTATAGATAAGTTAGAGGTCGATCTCTCATGTCAGAATACTCTCTTCGGGCACCGGCTTACCCCGAATTAGTCATGCGCCTCCGGCCAATGGCTCTACGCTATATCCGAACATGAAGGATTACGAAGGACCAATAGGGCTGTCACCACCTATGGCCTACCTCTACGGCCCGTGGGATATAAGGCAAACGAAGGATAACCCTTAGCCCAAACATCACATCTACGCTACTGATTACTACTGCAGTCTAACTACGTCTGTGCACCTATAGCAAACTATAGCACTATGTATAAATACAGAGCGGCGAACCCACGAGTAAGAGAACTGATCTCACTTAAATATAAATACTACTAGTGTATACCGTATCAAGGTCTCAAGGCACACATGAGAGCATACAAGCCTATACTATGATAGCAAGGGTATATGACTAGCATATGAGCATATAAGCCAAGCATATAAACATAGCAATGATAATAACCTACTCATGCATATAAGAACCAAGTATAACACTATAGGAAGGAATCACGAATACGAATTTACTTTACTCAAAGGAAGCCAGCATCCGTAGAGGTACAAGCTAGGAGGAGACTGCCGACACCCCGGCACTCCTCCCAAACTACCCCTCACTCTCTCCCTGTTCTAAGCACAAGCTAGGCAAGGCTTTGCCTTTGGAGTGGAGCTCTACTTCTCTCTTGGATGGTGTTGTGCGTCCTCAAATGAGGCCCCCCTCTACTATTTATAGAGTGGAGGTGCCTTGGGAGAGTGGAGATCCTCCAAGCATCTCAAGGGAATCTTCTCCTCTAACTATTCTCCTTGTGCCATCTAGAAGGATCCAAGGCTTTGAGGCGATAACGCCTAGCCAAACGGTCATAACAGCCTTTAGGAAGTCACCAAGGGCTGCTACGTGGAAGCTGAGCATGAGGGGTGCCAGGGCCAGTTTGGCCAAACCATATGGGTTCGGCCGAACCCTAGGCACTGCCTGTCGTGCTGCCTTTCGTCTAGGACGCTGCCTGGTGGGCCCTCGAGTCGGTGCAGGGTGCACGCGCCAAATTAAGGCAGTTTACCCCCTGATGTGGGTCCATGGATCTGTGTGCTCTTTCCTGATTGGCTGGAGTTGTGTTTTTTTGTCTTTTGGGTGTGTTTCCGTCTCCTTTCTAAGGATAAGTTACCTGCATACAAATATTCACCAACATTTGTGGAAATGATTATTAATAAACCCCTACCACTAGGTTAATGTTCATCTTTCCGATATTTATGCAGGAGTTGACGGCCTAGAATTGGTACTTAAGAGCTGTCAACAACCACCTGCTCACGGGATATGTGCATAGTCAAGAGACATGGTTTCGTGTCATCAGGTTCTTTGGTCTTCAGTGGCTGATGCCCCAGCTTGGGATTCCTTTTGCTGAATGGTGGGTCCACGCTAAGAAGAAAGTTGATAAAGTTCAGCGGAAGGGTTTTGATTCGCTGGTCTGGTTTGTCACTTGGTCACTTTGGAAGGAGCGGAATCATAGAGTACACGAACGGGTAGTTCTACAACCTATGGCTCTGGCACCTGTGGTGTTGGAAGAGGTGAGGCTCTAGGATTGGGCTAGATTTGACTGCACCTTAGGCTGCCGCCTCCGGCTTAGGTTGTTGTTTCCTTCCTTTTCCATGTTGTCTTTCTGTTTCTTCGAGTTTCTTACGGTTATGGTGGTGGTGGAGTGCTGTTGTTGTTTTCAAACCTCTCTTCTTAATGAAAAACGTGCTATGCATATCTTAAAAAAAAATTAAAACCTTGATCTGAAGTACCTCACGTGATACGAGATGACCTTATGCAACAAGATTTGGTATTAACGACGTGATCTTAATTAGTACTACCCCATTCCAAATTGTAAGTTCTTTTAGCTTTTGTTTTTGCTATGCATTTAGATATAGTGTATATTCCAAATTGTAAGTTCTTTTAGCTTTTCTAGATATATAGTTTTTGCTATGCATTTAGACATAGTGTATATCTATATGTATAATAAAAATTATGAACCTAGAAATACTAAAACAATTTATAATTTGGGGCGGAGGAAGTAGTATATTACTCGCTCCACAGGGCGTTTCTGTCACAACCTTTTTTTCTCTTCTCAGTAATCTTTCGTAGTTGCCGTACGGGCGCCTTCCTTTTCTGTCTCCTTTACGATCCGAATTCCCACCTGCCTGTGAGTAGATGATCATATGTAAACCACGACGCGAGTTGCTTGCCTTTGAAAGCCTCGCTCGCCACCAGAATCGCTTCCGTTCCGCCAACCAAAAGTCCAAAACCCTCTCGCTCGAATCCGGCCGGCCACCATGTCGACATCCCCATCGTCCTCCTCCGACGACGACCTGGGCGCACCGTCGCGTTCCACCATCGTCGGGAGGACGGAGACCTGGCACCACCTGCTTGACATCAAGGAGTACTCTTACAGCAAGAAGCTCCCCACCGGCAACTACATCTCCTGCCCTTTCACCGCGGGGGGGCACTCCTGGGCCATCCACTACTATCCCAAAGGTCGAAACTCCAGCTACGCCGCCTTCATCTCCGTCTACCTCGGCCTTAACAAGGGCGTCGCCGCCAACGCCGTCGCCGAGCCCGTCAAGGCGCTCGCCAAGTTCAGCCTGCTCGATCAGGCGGGGAAACCGGTGCCGTCGCACACCCACACGACGGGGCAGTTCGATTTCTCCTCAGAAAGCAGAGGTTACTTGAGCTACCACGATTTCATCGACAGGGCATGGCTAGAGGACTCGGAGCACCTGAAGGACGACAGCTTCACGATCAGGTGCGACATCGTTGTTACGACGGAGCTTCGAGTGGAGGAGACGAGAGCCGCGGCTCCGTTCGTCGTGGTGCCGCCGCTGGACCTGCACCGGCATGTCGGCGACCTCCTCGTGTCCAAACACGGCGCCGACGTCACGTTCCAGGTCGCCGGCGAGACGTTCAGTGCTCTCAGATACGTCCTTGCGGCCCGGTCGAAGGTGTTCAAGGCGGAGCTATTCGGCCCGATGAAGGAGGGCGCCAGCATCCGTGTCGATGACATGGAAGCACGAGTGTTCAGGGTTTTGCTCGGTTTCGTGTACACCGACACGTTACCAGATGACCTGGGCATGGATCAGCAAGAGGAGGCTGCGATGGCTCAGCACCTGCTCGTCGCGGCGGACAGGTATAACCTGGAGAGGTTGAAGCTGATCTGCGAAGAGAAGCTGTGCAAGCTCATCAATAGGGACTCTGCAGCAACCGTCCTGGCGTTAGCTGAGTAGCACCATTGCCGGGGGCTTAAGGAGGCATGCATTCAGTTCCTCGGCTTCCCACTGAACCTGAGCGGTGTGAAGGCAACTGAAGGCTTCGACCATTTAGCTAGAAGCTGCCCCTCTATTCTGGAAGAGATCTAATGTCCGGTTTTTCTGCTTGTTTTCTTGCTGATGAGGGTACAAGAGATAAGAGGCCATGAGAGTTCTCAGTGGGATCAGATGTTTCCATTGACTGCCACAGCGCCACGTTCTAGTACTAGTAGCAATTCTATGTACGATCTGTATTGGTGCAATCAACACGTACTCTTCTATTGTGTTCTTTGTTTGGTCATCATTGTATTGTATCCACTGTGGTTATTATTTCTGTTACAACCATGAGTGAACAATTGTGATAATGTGATGAACCAATTTACCGTCCTTGCCAACGCAACCGGAAGTGCCCCCTGTTTATTTGAAAATACCATTCGTGTAGGCACGCAATGATGCTGTTTAGGTACCAAATTTGGTGGCACCCCTAATACTTCCTCCGTTCCAAAATGTATAAATCATTTTAGTTTTGTCATAAGTCAAATTAATTTAGGTTTTGTTTGGCACGGCTCCACTCCTAAACTCCAGCAACTCCATCAAAAAATTCAGCCAAACACCCCAACTCTAAAACTCCATGGAGTTGCCAACTCCATGGAGCTGTAGTGCAAATGGGGGTGGAGTTTTGGAGCACCTCTTTTGCTGCTCCAGAAACCTCTTTTGAACCTCCTCGTGGAGTTGGTGGATAATTCCCTACCAATACCACTGGTTATGGAAAAAAATGTTTCGTTCTATTCTACCTGTTCCCTGTCCCGCGCCTCCCTCCGTTCTCACGACAGCAGGGCGCCGTTCGGGTCTTGGCCACTGTCGGTCGCCCCCGCCACCGTAGCCCGCCGCTGGCCGCAGCATCCCCCGCCACCGGCACAAGCCCCGCCCGTCGCCGCCCTGCCCCACTTGCCGAGCTCCGCCCGTTGCCGCCCCAGCCCCGCTGCCCGTCATCGTCGAGCCTCGCTGGCCGCCCAAGCCCCGCCGCCGGTCGCCCCCGTCACCACCCAAGCCGCCCCATCGCCCAGCCCCGTCCCGCCGCCTGTCGCCGCCCGCCACCCAAGCCCCATCCCCGTCGCTGCCCGTCGCCACCCCCATCGCCGCCCGTCGCCGCCCAGCGCCACCCCCGTCGCCGCCCACCCCGCCGCTGCCCACCCCGCTGCCCGCCGCCCAGCCCCGCTGCCGTCTTGCCCCGACTGCAAAAACTATCCAGGGGAAGAAGATAGGATAGAGAGGATGACAAGTGGGGCCTTAATTGGGGGTAACAATGACAATCCACACTGAAATCGATGGTTTTTGGAGCTGAGAGCACCCATCTAGCCAAACACCCCATTTTAGTTCTGGAGTTTTGAAGCGGAGCTGGCTCCATGTGGAGTTCTGAAGTGGAGCAACTCCACCCGGAGTTGGAGCCATGCCAAACAGGACCTTAATCTTAACAAAGTTTATAGAAAAATACACCAGTGTCTACAAGACTACAACATTGAGAACACCATTGTTGGTGCATTTGTGAAGAATTTTAGATGTTATGATATATTTTTCTATGAACTTGGTCAAAGTTAGATAAGTTTGACTTTGGGAAAAACTAAAACAACGGAGCGGAAGGAGTATCTCCCAAGTAATTTGTAAAAAGGCTCTCTGATTTTATGGTGACTGTACTTACATGCATCTTCTGGTTCTCAGTGCAACCAAGTAGCGCCAGAAAACAAGTACCGTGCACATCTCACATGCAAGTTAGGTTGGAACCTCTTACTTAGTTGTTAACAGCGACGCATCCGTCAAGCAAGGAGCTCAGTCACTCTTTGTATTAGCACTTCCTTTGTTCCTCCAACCTTTGATTTCTTTGCACCGAGGAAGCTCTTTAGATCAGCGACTGTCAGCAAACGCAGCTCACCTCTCCTATGATGATCGATCACCTGAATGTATTCAAAATCAAGCTATTAAAAAAGCAGAAGATTAACTATCTTTAGGTAAAGCATGAGGAAAATGCGAAATAAATGGCTGTCACCTTTGCTATCAACTCATCACTGGCGACATCTGGCTTTGATTTTGTCCTTTTTGAATTTAAGATATCCTTGTCAACTGCCTTCGCCCTAGACTTTGTAACCTTTTTCTTAAGGTCATCGTTCTGATTATCTCTCACCTGAGGAATTCAATCTAAAGTTTTTAGTTCATTGATTGATCAATCATAAGATATATTATATAGTTAAAGAAGATTATTTTTTACAGTAGGAATTTTGATTAATCACCTTTGTAGCAAATTCATTTTTGACAATTTCTGGCATTGTTTTCTGTTTAGTCACAGCAGTCAACACATTCTTGTCAAGATCTTGCTTTGCCTTTCTCTTTGCTTCTGCAGTAACCTCATCCTTGGCAACAACAGAATTCAATTTTGTGTTTACCACCTTTGCGGTAAGCACATCTTTCTCAATGTCTGGTATTGCTTTTGTCACTTCTTGGATACTTGGTGTGTAGTCTTTACTGTGCAAAAAGGTAACATGGAATTTAGCCCTACAGAACAAGCAACCATGCTGGACTCTAATTCATGCTAGTCAAGAGGCAACACATCTATAATGCAAGCTATTAGATTACAAAACACATTTGAATAAGTAAAAAATTGTTTTCTGAAAATTTAATTACAAAATTAGCTTCGAAGCAATTGTGAAGAGTGGACTCAAGACATGAAAGGAGGAACAACCTACAGCATATAAGGAGCCAAAGAAGTACAGAATTCCCTTTTCATGTCATCTGTATGCAAGACTAAAACAAGTGCAAGCTGCCACTCTGACTCTTGTACAGAAGGTGAGGCAGTTGGTGGAGGCAAGAAGCAACCTTGTTAGTATGAATTCAACATTATTGAAGCACACATTATTCACAGAACCACCATTATTTGAACGAAAAAGCTGGCAAAATTAGATCGACCCACATGGCCACATGCCCGCATCACAAATGTGAACGATATGGGGATCAATTGCCTTCCTTTTCTCATATTAGTTGCAACAGATGAGCTCTTCCTACCTCTTCCTTTCACAATTTCCAGCTAGTTTCCACAATTTACAAAAGCCTTAATATTTAAAATTTATTCAATATTCCAACTGGATGATCATGCGTAACACAAAAAATGGACTGGAAAGGATCAAACCAAGCAACGGAATCATTGGCCTGCATCACTTCCCCTTATTGAGTACATTGAGTTGCATGGTTTTGTCTAAATTACAAGATACCAATGAGCCTAAGATGTTACCCTCTACTAAAATGGTTTCAAGAGATGTAAAGTGTTTTTTAACATTTTGTTGATCAAGGTTTCATTTTTTATTTGCAATTTATATTATTTGTTACTACTAAACAGCATTTCTGATAACATAGAAAAGATAAAAGGACTTATCTTCCTTCTTGAGTCCAACTTTGTTTCTAAATAATCCTGTTGGTCTGCATGGCAAATAAAGAATATTAGATACTTTGTCCTACAATGATACGTGAAGACAGAACAGTTTCGTGATTAATTATACCTTTGGTAATTCCACCTCCTCGACTTCTGTCCTTCAGTAACTCTGCATGATTTCTTCCAAGATTTTCAGAAACCTGTAATGATGATTAACACATGCTGCTCAAAATTCATGCTTTCTAAGTATGCACGTTGGGACCATTACAAACTCTATGTAAGATTACTTTGACATAAAACTAGTGGAGTGAATTTATAGCTGAAATCAATTTCAAAATGTTTCTTATTTATTTAAAAAATACAGTCTAGCACTACTGCATACACATTATGAGGGGAGATAAGGGAATCATTCAGATGGACAGGAAGTTTGATGTACAAACTGGAGAAACTACAGGAATTGACTGCCTTCCAAAATGCAGGCAAACCCTGCTCTGAAAGACGAAAAAAGAACAATAATATAAATAGCAACTAACAACCTCAACAAAAAAATAGACACTTTTTAAACCCTAACGCCGCTGCTACCACATGAACAGATCCTGTTACAGTTATATGCCGTTGTTGAGGCCCGCATATGGTAATACTTCATTTGGCAAATAATATTTGGTCATGTGAGTTTTTCCTCTGTATTAGATATGTATCGTAATATGGCTTGGTCTACAAGGATATCTAATACTCTGGCTAAGAGCTAAGTCCATACCTGAATGACTGGCATGTGAAGAATTGCACTTGACGAACTAACAAGATTAGCATGATTTGCTACAGCATCAAGATGACTTGATTTGTTTGAATTATCCGCATCAGGATGTTCTAATGCAACAATGGTTAGATGTAATGTAAGGAGAAATGCCTTTTATTAATGGAACAAAAAATTATTAAGAAAATGAATCAACAATATGATCAAATCTAGTAGATGTGCATGCATTTATAATTGTACAATAAACTGATAAATACTTGCCTGATGAATATCTCAATTTCCTTTTTTCTGCTGATTTACTTCTGCTGAATGATGGCTTCAACAAAGGAACATGTGCTGCATAAGATTTTAGTTAGAAGGAAGAGATGTCCTAAGTCTCGAACACAAATATTACTGCATAACTATATTCTGATTTAGTAGGAGTTAGTTTGTATCTCCCTCTTCAGATCATTGAGAGATTGGAGAAAAGATGGGATAACTTTTAGTAGGAAAACTGATCTTCAAAGAGCTTATTATATTAGCATGGCCTGCTGCACGGGCGGATCCAGGAATTGGTTAGGACTAGGGATGATCCCAGCTTAATTGAAGGTCATGTGTTTTTCTCTCTTGATATTTGTCTAATTTTTGCTAGATGTCCATTGGTTTTTGGGCCTTAGACCAGGGCAGCAGCCCAGGCAGCCTGGGTCGTAGGTCCATTACTGGCCTGCTGGATATTTGGCTGCAGAGAAATACAAAGCTCTGACAAGCTGCCTCCTAACAAGCATCTTTGGAAAATAATGTTGGATTCAGATATGATGCTCCTAGAAAAATGGTTTCTATGGAGTTTTTAGCACATGCGGAAAGCTGGCAACATTTGAATCACATTGGTTGAAGAGTAGTCTTGTTGTATTACATCAGGTTTGGCAGTTAACACCTCAAGTCCTGTGGGCCTTGTTTATGCTTGAAAGTTTGACCTTGTAGGACCTGTTGTACAGATATCCTAGTCGCATATGAATATATTCAATAGGGTCCTCTCCTACTTTTACCCCAAAAAAATGTAGTCACACAAATTATGAATGAAATGAAGGAACAAAGATAGACAAACCAACCCTTCTTAAATAGGACTTGCACACCAAACTGTTGCCAATGAGAAACATCATCAATTAACTTGACCTAATTTATTTCTATATCTTGATGGTAAGAAAAATTGAAGGTGACAAAAATCTGATCTTACATTTATATGAACTGTTTGGAGCAACCAGTTGTGATTGAAAACCATCATTGATAGGATTCACGCAACTGAGAGTGTAATTGTCACCCAAAGGATGAGCTGTCTTGTGAACTTCGGTATTCAACAATTTTGCCCTCAATGAACAAAGGACAGCAGGTTTTGGGGTGCGAAAGTCTTGCAGAAGAAAAAATATATATGCATTTAGCTGGTGATAGAACAAAAAATTCAGTCATGCAAACATGTAAGTTATTCTGGAAAAATGTACCTAGAATAAATGATTGACCTTTGGACATAATATTTGAATGACCTGAATCAAGATCCTCGATATTATCATTTTTTGAACTGTGTAATGTCAGGTTACTTGCAGCCTTATCCCAAGTAGGCAGAGTTGAAGAGCAGTTCAGTAGAACCTGTTCCTGTAAATAGCATAGTTCAACGAGAGCATTAACTTTGCTATGGTCCCTATGCATAACAAAATATAAAGAAATAAAGGCTATCATAGTTAAGCAAGAGCATTAACTTTTAAGACAAATGAAGAAAGGATAGCCATTCATAGCAGCTAAGACGTGCCCACTGAATAGTTTGACAAGGAAAAAGAACTCAAATCTGACAAAATGAGTTACAAAAGACCAATTGCTTTTACTGTACCTTAATTATTAGTTTATTATGGCCAAAGAAAATCCAAGCTGAAATAAAGAGAAAGGTTAGTTAGGATTCAAGAAGCTACAATTCCAGTGTGTACAAACATTATTTCCCAGAATCATTAAAACGTAAAGATACTCAAGGTTGTCTATAAATAATAATGACAGCAAAAGTAGGAAAATATTGAATCTTTAGCATGTGAATGTCTGTGTCATTGTGCACAGATCTAAACAACCAGAATCACGAAGACAGATGAAAGTTCACACAGACTATTTTTCACAAATGGAAGCAACAGCACGCCCTTACCTTTCAATAATTCTACAAAGGATTGCAAGGCAGACATTGCCTTTGATACTCTTACAGATTTTAAGGCCGGTTGAAGCCCTGGACCTTGGAGAACTAATGAAGAAGGCCACCTACTTATAAACGAAAGAAAGCAAATCAAAAGCATGTATAGATAAATGTGAGAAGTGGAAATGTTCAATATGCTAATATCTTCAGGGCAACATAATATATACAAATAGGATATTAAGGAAGTGATAACCATTTTGTTTCCAATGAAGCTCCATAAGTAAGTTTGACTGCTACATGGTAATCATAGTTTGTATCTAACCCATGCTGCAGAACACAAATTATGAAAAAAAATGAAATCACAAGTCGTCCAGAGAATCTGCTCTTAAAAATAAGCATGAAATTAAATAAGAACAATGATCATATGGCAAGGAACATCATGTATCACCTTAAATAAACAAAGCTCCATAAACTTGTCCAAGCAGCATTCTGAGGGGAGCATCTTTCTATATCCTACGAAAGATGAAAACAAATCTTTACAAAAACAAACTATAGTTTTAACAAGTAAAGTAATATGAAAAATATAAATTACCAATCACATGGCCTTCCTGAAGTGCGGGGAGAGTTGTACAAGCTGTTCGAATGTTAAAGATATCCAAAACCACTTCATTGTTGTGCTGAAATGTTTCCATCATATTGGAGCTAGCAACATCAGAGATCTAGCAGCAAGACATAGATTTCGTTAACTGGAACTATTTTCTTCTCTGTAGCGGAAAGAAGAAGAAAACTGAAGGGTACCTTATGAGTAGTGTAGCGAAATGCGTCAGGTGAGACAACAAATTCAAAATCATCATTTGTCCCTAGTCGGACTTCCTGTAGCAATTTGACCACAAATATAATAACAAAAGCTATGTAACAACCAGCATCATAATATCAAGAGCTTATACTTTATACTAGAAAATAACAGAAGGTAGAAGTAGTCTATCCAGAGCATTTCACAAATGAATCGCGACATACAAGTGGCATCCAATTTTTCCAGATTCATATTTCTAAAACTGTTTGTTCCATTATTTTGAAACCTCTGTAGCTGAACCACAAATGACTTTATATCTACTGACCTTAAAGGCATGTTCTTGCTTCATAAATGGAGATTATAGCATTCACATGTCAATGCTTAACTGGAATTGGATGGCAACTATTGGTTCATGATGATCATGACACTGAACCAGAATGTACATATAGTTATGAAGAGAAGAATTATTGAGTTTTGAGGATTACTCAAATAGCCAAAGACCAAAAAATAAGCTAATTTTGAAGTTTAGAGACTGTTGATGTTGCTGAACCTACGGTTCATTTTTTACTACATGGTCACACGCACTGCATAATTAACCATTTCTAACCCATTTGTCGAATGCCAAACACCTGGGCTTGTGCACAAACTGAACTGTGATTATTCACGTGTCGCACGCGGTTCAGTGGTATGGTCACACCGTCACGTGCGCTGTATTGCTAACCATCTCTAACCCATTTTGCTTCACCTTGAGCCTCGACTGACCATCCTAAAATCCCGATTTGAATGTTCATTTCCAAATACAGAGCAGCAACATCATGACATTTATTTGCACAAAAAGGAACGTGCAACAATGTCCACAGGCCTCCAAATAAAGGGTGAAAAGTATTGTACCACTTTCACCGCGCAGAGATCAGTCCTCTCCTGATTCTGATCAAACTTCGAGTCCACGTAAATACTCTCTCCCAGACACCTCCATCCATGTTCAAGCATCATGGAGCGCAGATCACACCCGACGGCTTTTGCGATCAGCTCACCTGAGCATTCCAGCGCCTCCTCCTCGCCCACCTACAATGCCAAACAGCATGCATACATATGGACAGGTAAAGCGTTACAAGCGGAGCGCAAAACAGTTTCCATGTAGTGCTGCGGGAAAACGTCGAGCAGATAAACGGCGTGGGAGGAGAGGCCGCGCTCACCGAGGCCCCAGGGAACGCGGCCGCGATCTCGGAGACCGCCTCGGCCGCCTCGCGGGACTGGCATCCCTGCAACGATCGGGAGCACGCAGGGTTAAAAACCCGTCGTCACGAACGGACGAGTCGTGCATGCGGTGCGGAGAGCCGGATAGGTGGGGGGTGCGAGACCTGGAAGACGAGGAGGGCGTCGGCGGGGGGCTGGGGGAGGCACGCGACGCGGTGGCGGCGGGAGAGCCTGCAGCAGAGGATTTCGAGGTCGAGGGCGGGGATCGGGGCGGGGGCTGAGAGCGAGAGCTGGCGGAGGCGGAATGGCGGCAGCGCTGGGGAGGAGGAAGAGTCGGAGTCGGCGGCGGCGGCGCGGATCAGGACCTTGTTGCGGAACATGGCCGTGTGCAGAGTGCAGTTGCTCCGCTTCGTCCCGGGTGCTTCGGGGCTAGCACCGTGCGATGCGCCGATGAATAAAAAGAACGGTAATGGTAACATCCAGAATCATTAAAAAAATTTGGACATCCAGAATCATTGAAAAAATTTGGACAGCTGGACATGTATCGATGTTGTAACTATTGTTTCTGCATGTTACATAATAAATATTGATAAAACATAATGTTCATATTGTGGTGGGAATTTTTTATCTCAGAGTCGAACGATGTAGTCATTTTTCGCATATTTTTCAACGTTGCAACTATAGATTTTTAATGCTACAGTTTGTTTTCATATTGCAACGGAGCGTCCGATAGAAAAATTCACATCGAACGTCCGGACGCTAGCAGTGCCGTAAAAAGAAGGGAGTAAATTAGCACATAAATGTAGTGCTGAATTAGCCATGAAATGGTACATGAGTTGAATATACATCACAAAAATATGATTTAGCGAACCTGAGGCTACTTCTAGAAAATTTTATTCTTATTAATTGGCATGTCATGTAGGATTTTCAATAAAAAATAGAATGAGAATGTTGCGGTTTCTATGCCACATAGAGTTTGGGAAGGAAAAAAAAAAGAGGATGTTGTGGTTCCTAAAATGGTCACAAAGCAGATGGGCTCGAGTTTAAGCCGTTGCATTGGCTCAATTTCGGTCCCGTTTTGATGATGCTAGATTCTGAGCTAGCTTTCAAACAGGACAGATTTTAGTAGAGATTTCATAAGCATTCTCAAAAATCCCAAAAGCTGGAGTGGGCTCATTAAGAGCATTAAAGAAATGTATGCACCAAACATCCGTAGAATCAGCTACTAAATCCAGAATCCAAACAGAAGCATCAAGATTGTATCCAGAATCCTGCTTTTGAGAATTCATCCAAAATCTAGCTATTTAAAATCAATTATATGATCCAAATGGGACTTTTTGTGCGTCTCTCATTCCACTAGTGTCCACGCCCGTCTGGCTCCTACTTCTTTGAGCTTTAGGCGTATAGTGGACGTGCACGTGCGTAGCTCCTACTTCTTCGAGATTTAGGCGTATAGTGGACGTGCACGTGCGGCACGCACGTGATATAAAAAGATTGCATACAAGAGCATGTATAATGTAATAATAAATAGTTACTATATTATTATCGAAATTAAAACTGAAATAATATATAACTAACAATCCAAATTCAAATATTTATTAAAAAATAAACAAACTACATTGATTAACACTCCCACATGTACGAGTATTATTTTCTTCGAACACCTCCACGTCTTGATGATTGCCGTTAATCATATGCTCGTATACATCCTCCATAGAAGGTTTTTCCAAGATTGGACGTGAACGTTTTCCTAGGTTCCTTACATGGTAAGAGCCGGCGTCAACAGCTTTTTTTACGTCATCATGTGCACCAGCGCAAACTCGTAGCCCTTCTCTTATTCCTGCACGGTCATGAAATGAAAAGTGGAATATCTATCGTTTAAAAAATAAATAAATCATGATATCATCTTCCATCGATGATTCCCAGAGGCATGTTTCCTTATAAAAAAAATAATGGTATTGTGTGAATAAGCCTCCAAAGAATCTGTGGGTGTACATGGAAGAAAAAATCAAATTTTTTTATTTATGATTAAGATAAGATTTAAACAATGAACTCATACTTCTATCCCGAGTGACAAGAACCCTAGTAGCCATTACAAACTTATTATTCATCTGTGCTTCAACGAATTCTGCACTATGCCCCTGTACGTAGGTAGTTAGAACTTGGAGGAATGAGATGCAACTGCTACACAGGGGAAGTGATATAATATTGTAACCAATGAAGAAAATGCATAATCAATTGCATGAAGTTTAGACCGGAAGCCCAACCTTGTGTCTTTCAAGCAAATTTCGCTGGTACTTAATGGACTATATTGTTGGTAGTCCCAAGGGCCAACTGAAGCAACAACTGCAAAGACGTCCACCTCGGTGCCATAAGGTTCTAACATAGCATCCGCTAGATCCACTAACGAGGCAGATGAGATCATCATTGTCATCTTCGTTGGGCAAAGAGTACAATCTGAATCTGTGGATCTGTGATTGCAATTATCACGAGTTTATATAGAGGCTCACGCTCACACCGGGCCTTCAGAACTGTGTTTAGAAGGAAACTAAAGTGAAATCACCATAATCTCTATGTTCCAATTATGGTTAAATATGACAAAGCAAAGTCATATTTAACCATGCAATCAGATCAGGAAGGCTTTATATGGAAGCAAATGATTTTGGTTTGAATAGTGCACTATACTTACATGCAATCCGATCCATCATTTCGTCAATATGGCAACCAATTCAAACATTACCAAACATTAATATATGGCAACCATTTCATGAACCACTGCAACATTCTTGTTTGTACCGGCATGTGTGTTTGAATTAGATTCCTTACATATGTAAAGCTTGATTAATGATCAGAATGAAACCGTGGGATCTGAAAACAACCATATGATTCCTTACATAATATTTGATTCCTTATTATATATATTGGTCTCCACATGCACCTACAACGCAATTAGATTTGTGTCCTATTTAATTTGCGAATGAATTTGACACACAATCATTTACAGGATTGGCTTGTGATCATCTGATGGGACACACAATCATTGCCGGCTGCGATGATCCCGATGCTGATTGCAGCACGATCGCCCTCGTTGCCGGTGTCGCCGAAAAATGCTCCGTGCACCGCTCGGTTTGCATCCAATCACGAGCTTTGGTGGTTATATTCCCATATTCATGTTGTATTAATTCAAACATGACATGCATTTTAATATAATTCAAAAATAGCATTATAATTATTTATATTTAGAGCAACCAGAATTAAAACTTACTTTATGTAAACTTGAGTTGCTATCCAATTTATATACTTAATCAGGTCATCATATTTGTTTTTATATATCTATACTATAAAGAGAATTTATTTAGCTACATTTGGCACTGCAATCATGTATGTGTTTTGATAATTCTCATGATGCCTATAATATCCACCTGCTGTAGAACATTACGTTGTCTTTGAGGTAAAAACATTGCATATATTAACAAATGTCATCAACTAACTATAATCATAATCGTGGAACACACTCTATATGCAAAGCAATTGGACGCGTAGTTTGTGCTTCACTGTATTACAAGAAGTTTAGTTATGAGAAACTGAAACTTTAAAAAAATAAAACATTTGGACAATTGCCGGATTGGGTTACAGAACACGGATGCATTTGTCGTCTTCTTCACCTAACCTAAACATATAGTCATACAGATACTTCAAAGATCTGGCGTATTTTACATTAGACTGCAATGGCGGTGTATCGAAGTATGTATGACTATAGTCAAATCGAGTGGCCACTGCCTCTTTAACGCATTCATGAACCTTGTCCATTCGTAAAGAATTTCTAACATCTGCCAAAAAAATAACGTTATTTTTTTCACAAGCAATATTTTTCATGGAATTATATCAAAATAATGATAATGGTTTACCTTCAAGTGATGTGATCCATAGGTGCGCTGCAGTTTCACAAAAACTGATTGTAGTGAATCCAGTTCCTACCAGGCACCCTGTAATTGGAGATCATGATAACATCAAAATGTATCACAAGTCAAAATAAACATAATCCACAACAAAATAGATGGAACATTGGTACTTACGCATATTCTGATCTACAACAACCTTTGCAACCATTGCAATGTGGTTGTGGACATCTACTGCGAGAAATTGTTTATGCTCGTCGACATCGTTTTGATGGACCACCAAATGGAGGAATGCTAGTGTACTTTAACAAAGATGGTTTATAATGTAGATGGGTTATACAAAATTATAGAATAAGACATGCTCTAATTTAAATAAATGTGTAACTAAATAAAACTATGTGCCCGCCAAACAGATCTCCCTTGCTCCATATGGATGAAGTAATTTGTAGTCCGTTGGACCAACAAATGCTACCACTGCTACTACATCCACCTCAGTCCCATGAGGTAGAGCCATCGCAATCGCCAGTTTTATGAAATCACCAGAATTGTTCTGAATAAATATATAATAGATGTTGGTCTAGTGGATGTACACGTGCGTGAGTAATCAGGTTTACAATAGTCAAAGAAGAAAGATCAATTAAATATCAGATGAAATACAACATAAGTGTTCTGGCACTACCATGATTTGGAAGCTAATAAGAAAATTCTATGGGAAGATAAGGCATCCAGAGAAATGGGAAAACAACACAACTGAAACAATATGTTAAACTAATCTGAAAATAACAAGTCCTTAAAATGGTTTCTACCTCTATAACCTATGTCTATGAGTGTATATATATATATATATATATATATATATATATATATATATATATATATATATATATGAACATATAAAAACTAAACTGAACAATTGAATTGATGCACGGAGCACTTCTCACCATCCTGGATTCTCGGGTGAGAGCAGCAATGAATGGACGGCACAACTTTCAGCGCTTCGGCACTCAAAAAAACGGACAGGTATGAGTGGGCTAGCAAGTGCCTCAATAGCATAGGACTCACATATATATAATCGGGTATAAGGTTTATAAGGTAATAAAACAATTGTCCATTGTTGCCCAGATTTTTGCCATATTGCTCACACCTAATTGTCAAAAAATATTATATTCTTTCCTTCTTTGCATGCATGCAGATCAATCACTAATTGCTGCGTATGATTTTGTGTTGGCCACAACATGTTAGTTAATTTCCTTTATTTACTTGATTTACTTGATGTGTCTCGTGCATGCTTTCCTTCTTATCACGTGCGGTTGCTAAAAAGGCATCAGATCTTGGATATAATACTGACTTATATATGGTTATTAATCTCAAAAGGAAACATCATTTTAAGGGCAAAATACAACAAATTGTCCATTCCCATTATCCAAATCTTGACACAGCACATAGAATTAGCCAAAATTGATGAAATAATTAAAAATGAAAATTCAACAAAACACGCAGAGTATAGACATTCACGATTACATGTTCCATAAACAATGGTTAATACATGTAAGTAATTCTGCTTGACATCCATAGACATTCCAACTACAGATAAACAACCTATTTACAAAGAAGATTGGAATTAATACAATATATCACAACCTTTGGAAGGTCAGCCAGGAGATTACGCGACGTCGTCGTAGCCGGGACCTCCACCATTCTCACTCGAGCCGTCCACACGACGGCTTTTGCTAGGTAGTCTGCTGTCGTCGCTGTCATCGTCTTCACCATCATCGCTGTCATCGTCTTCGCCATCGTCGCTGTCATTGTTGCTGTCGTCATTGTCATTATCGACACCTTCACTGATGTCTTCATCACTTTTGACACCGTAGAATTCATCAGCCGAGGACCCATGCTCACCATCAGATGACACTGCGATAGAGTCCTTCTCCTCCTCATCATCTAAGACAACCTGCGGAAGCTTGGGAGGCTACAGCCCTGAAGGATCAATCGGGGAATGTGGCAGGGTTGACATTGTTTCCATATGTATGAGGCTCTACACCTCCTACACTTCAAAGAACGGTGCAGTTCAGAAACGGAACTATTAAGGAGGAAACGTTGTGGTTATGCATCGGCGCAGTAGTGCGATGAAACAGCGCGAGCGATCCAGAGAAGTTGCATCGTTTTGTTCCAATGATTCGCCAATACTCAATGGTCCTTTCATGTCTTCTGGCAACTACACAATACAGTTCTTTCTGAACACGTGCGACTGCTAAAAAGGCATTAGATCTTGGATATAATACTAACTTATATATGGTTATTAATCTCAAAAAAGAAATATCATTTTTAGGGGCAAAATAAAGCAAATTGTCCATTCCAATTATCCAATTCATGAAATGGCACATAGAATTAGCCAAAATCGACGAAATAGTTAAAAATAAAATTCAACAAAATGCGCAGAGTATAGCCAAACAAATGGAAATTCAAGAATTAATATATTATCCAACAATCCCTAATCAACTATATCTTTTGTTCTGCTCTCCTCATGGCTCTCTTCATCGGAGCTACCTGATTTGTCCACGTTGTCCTTGCTATTGGAACCTTGGTTCTCACTGCGAGGCTGCTCATGCACTGCTCCAGCCATCTCTTGAACACCATCTTGATCTAGACATCTTCTCTTCTTACGGCTTGTCCTCATCTTCTCTTCATCATCTTCTTCGTTGTAGTCGTCCTCATCCTCTTCGGCCTCATCTTCTACTTGATAGTCCTCATCTTCTTCGGCCTCGTCACTATCCCAGTCATCGTCTTGCCCATCCTCGTCCTCCTCTTCTGCTTGGTAGTCCTCACCCTCTTCTGCCTCATCATTGTCCCAGTCATCGTCGTGCTCATCCTCCTCCTCCTCTTCTGGTGCGGTCATTTGATCTTCTTCTTCTCCGCACTCCTCTAGTTCAGAATTAGTGTCTTCGCCATCCTCTTATGGAATCCATTCACCATCCTCTTCCCTTCTGGAATCCATTCACCATCCTCTACTTCATCTGTTGGCTCTGCCTCAGTGCTTTCTTCTTCATGATACTCTACATCAGTCGGCACGTTGCTGCCGTGTGTGAGAGACTCAAGCGGCTCTTCGATGCTCCTCTTAGGGAGGAGAAGGCGATTTGTCAGGCAATTGCATTGAAAGTTTGTGTCTGGTGGGAAAAAATAAACTGGTCATGATTAGGATGTATACAAATCCCCATAACCATTTTTAGCTGACTATTGAAATTGATTGACTAATTTCCTTTGCGTTGTATAATATGATTGATTGATTAATTTCCTACCATACAATTGATTGATTGATTGATTAGGAAACTAATCAATTAATTAGTGATTTAATTTCAATCAATGAAGTAATATGCCGAAAATCTTAAATATAGTTTCCCCCATAACTACTTTTAGCTGACTATCAAAATTGATTGATTAATTTCCTTTGCATTGTAATATGATTGATTGATTAGTTTCCTACCATACAATTGATTGATTGATTGATTAGGAAACTAATCAATGAATTGGTGATTTACTTTTAATCAATGAAGTAATATGTCGAATATTAGTTTCCATACAACATATAATTGGTGATTTACTTTCACTTACCTTGTTTATTACTTGACTAACACAGACTTGTGTGAATAAAATTACACGATCTCTGAGCATAAAGTTCCTTTTAAGTAGTACTTAAAATTATATGCAGTGAGATAAGAGGTATAGAATGATTGCTGCCATGATTATTGATCAACTACATGCGATCCTGCTTAATTAGCAAAGTTTCCTAGGATGCAGGATCAGGTGATGGTGGATAAGTACTTGAACTTGTGAGCAGCGAGATATGAGATATAGACTCATTGTTGCTATGAATATTGGTCAATTACATGAATCCTGTTTATAATTAGCAAAGTTTCATTGCATGCAAGATCAGGGATGCATTATGCATGTGTCAGAGTTACACATGCGATACCACGTCCAGTTATTCATAGATGGATCAACAATTATTCAAATATGTTTCGTCAATGAGGAAGTACAAAAGCTCAATTCTAGGTGAGAAAAATAATTGTATTATTGATAGATAGATGGATCAACAAATATCCAAGTTCATCGACTGATGTTCATCTAGAAGTAATTGGCCATGCTGGGAAAATAAATAGTTACAGCTGTGCATTGCTACCCTTCTAGGCAATAGAAACAAATAATATTACATCTAGATGTATTTCTCGACATCTGTGGCCCTTATGGAGCAAACAACGACTCTTACATCTTCTGATATGTTATCTGCGCTCTCATTAAAGTTGCATTTCAGGACTTCAATAAGAAGCCACTTCCTGAGGAGTCTTGAATCCTTTCAATGAGGAAAAAACAAAATTAGCTATCAGCACTCAGGAAATTATGTAGAGATGGAGATTGATGGATAAGGAAATATCAATACTAACCACATTGAGCAAACCATGAATCCGTTCACCATCCCACATGCTCATGAGCTCAATTACTAAAAACCCAGTCAGGCACCTGGGCAAGTTAAGAGAAACCTTTAAATTTAAACTTCTCTAAAAAATGATTTATTCATCTTATGAGGTAAAGTTACCTATCAAATGTCTTGGGAAGAAGGCACAGATATATATGGTTCCAATCGTAAATGTCATCATTCCAAGAAGGATCTATTTCATCCATGGCACAATCATACGTTCTAGCAATCTTCTGTATTCTAGGAAGATAGTAGTAGGATGGATGATTATACACAAGATTGTGATGAACTAGAGAAGGGTCAATTATAGCTATCATTCTAGCATGTTTGTCGAATGCAAACATGCCAAGACTTCCGCATGCATAGCAAGGCACCACAACCTACATTGGTAGATGTTAACATAAAATGTGTTCCATTCAACGTTAGCTGATACACAGGTTGAGTTCAACTTACCAGCTGACATTTAGAAAATGAAACTCCAATGCGAGGCCAACCATCAAAGAACTTTGCAAGCCAACATTCTTGCCGCGCCGCGAGACTTGCTCTGCTTCTGTCTTGTCTGGAGGTAACTTGTGTTCCTTGGTGTAGTCAATGAAAGGTGTTCTCCAATCTACATCAATCATCATAACCTCCTGGTCTGGCACATCGTTGTCTCGATCGGTGGTTTTTGAAGGTGCCGGCTCCACTATGGATGACTTGTGTAGCTCATATGGATGGCTTGTGTAGCTCATGGACGAAAACTCCAGCTGGAACTTGGGCACAAGTAGATCCAATATTGGACAAGATGTCTGCGGCTACATTGTTGTCACGAGCCACGTGATGGAACTCTAGACCAGAGAACTTGTTCTCTAATTTGCATACTTCCAGGCAATAAGCGTCCATGTTATCCTTGTGGCAATCCCACTCATTGTTAACTTGATTTATAACAACCAGTGAGTCGCTGTAGACCAACAATCGCTTGATTCCCGATGAGACTGCCAGGCGGAGCCCGTGTAGAAGCACTTCATATTCGGCTTCGTTGTTGGACACCTCCCAGAAGATTTGCAACACGTATTTTAGTTGTTCGCATTTGGGAGAGATTAAGAGTACTCTTGCACTAGCGCCCTCGAGCTTGAGTGATCCTTCAAAGTACATGATCTAATGCTCTGGGCGTTCTGGTGGTTTTGGTACTTGATTTTCCCACCACTCTGCCATAAAATCGACTAGTGCTTGAGACTTGATGCATGGTAGTCCTTGATTTGAAATCTAGGGACAGTGCTCCAAGTTCTACTGTCCACTTGGAGATTCTTCCTGTTGAATCTTGATTGTGGAGAATTTCTCCCAAGGGGAAGTTTGTGACGACGGAGATGTTGTGTTCCTGGAAGTAGTGTTGTAGCTTCCGCGAGGTGAGTAGTATTGCATATAATAATTTTTGGACTAGCGGGTACCTGGTTTAGGAGTCTGACAACACCTCGCTGATGAAGTAGATGGGCCTCTGTACTTTGTAAACATGACCTGGTTCTGGTCTTCCAACCACGATCACCATGTTAATGACATTAGTAGTCGCGGTGATATAGAGCAGCAAGTCTTCGTTGGGAGTTGGTGCCGTGAGGATTAGTGGCTTTGATAGGAAGTCCTTCAACTGTTGGAGGGCTTGATCCACCTTCTTAGTCCATTGGAATTTATCTTGCTGCTTGAGTAGTTTGAAGAAAGGTAGTCCCCGTTCTTCAGGCCTTGAGATGAATCTATTGAGAGCCGCCATGCATCTAGTCAGTTTCTGGACATCCTTGGTGCATGATGGTGCGTGCAGATTGGTGATGGCGGTGATCTTATCAGGGTTAGCTTCAATCCGTCGGTGACTGATGATGAACCTGAGTAGTCTACCGGAGGGTATACCGAACACACACTTTGTTGGGTTCATCTTCCACCGGAACGCTCGCAAGCTTGTGAAAGTTTCTTCTAGCTCCGCAATCAAGTCATCAGGATTTTTGGTCTTCATGACCACGTCATCCACGTACACCTCTACGTCGCGGTGTAGTTGCTTCTTGAAGCACTCCTGGATGGCTTGTTGATTTGTGGCGCCTGCGTTCTTAAACCCGAGGGACATCGTAGTGTAACAGAAAGCTCCATAAGGGGTGATGAACATGGTCTTGATCTAATCTTCTTCTTTAATAGTTATCTGGTGATACCCCGAGTAGCAATCGATAAAATAGAGTAGAGCACATCTAGCCGTCCAGTCGATGACTTGACCAATCCTAGGGAGCCCGAAGGGATCCTTTGGATAGTACTTGTTGAAGTTCATATAGTCAACACACATCCTCCACTCATTGTTGTTCTTCTTCCGCACCAAGATGGGATTAGCCAACCACTCTGGATGATAGACTTCTTTTATGAAGCCAGCCACGAGTAGTTTGGCCAATTCTTTTTTGATTGCTTCTCTTCTGTCTTGGGTGAATTGGCGTAGTCGCTGTCGTTTTGTTGTAGCTTTGGGATCCACATTCAGTGAGTGCTCGATCAACTCCCTCGGTACCCCCGGCATATCAGATGGCTATCATGCGAAAATGTCTCGGTTGACCTGGAGGAAGCTGACGAGCGCGTCTTCCTATTTGGGATCCAGCCCTAAGCCAATTAGGGCAGTTTTGGAGCTATCGCCGGTCTCGAGGTCAATGGCTTTGATATCAACTTCGCTTGCCGGGTTGACCTTGGTTTCCCCCGACTTCTTCTCTAGGATCTTGAGTTCTGTCGGGGACAATTTCTTGGAGGTAGTGAAGACTTGCATCATTGAATTTGGCACCTGAGTAGTCACTGCCAGCTCCACGGCTTCCATGTCGCAGTCATATGATCTCCTCAAGTCTCCGCGTAGGGAGAATACTCCCTTGGGCCTCGGCATTTTGAGTACTAGGTACACGTAATGTGGGATGGCCATGACTTGGCCAGTGCGGGTCTTCCGAGGATAGCGTGATACGATGTCTTGAAATCAGCTACCTCGAACTGGATGTAATTGGTCCGGTAGTGATCCTTGGTCTTGAAGGTAACTTGTAAGACCACTTGATCAAGGGTTATAGCCGCGTTGCCTGAGACAATCTTGTAGAACGGAGAGTTCATTAGTGTGAGCATATCCGTAACATCGAGGCCCATCTTCCTCAAAGCCTTGACAAAGAGTACGTTGAGACCACTGCCGCCATCGATGAGTACTTTTATGAGTCGAGAGCCTTCGATTACTGGATCCAGGATGAGAGGGTAGCATCCTGGGTCGGAGAAACTAGTCCACTGATCCTTCCTGGAGAAGGTGATTGGTACCTTGGACCACTTGAGGAATGTAGGCGTTGCTGGTTCAATGGACATAATCTCTCGGAGGGTTAGTTTCTAGGACCGCTTGGTAGCAATACTCGGTGTGCCGCTGAAGATGACGTTGATAGTGTCGGATGGGTTCTGGAATTTCCCGTTGTCATCATCGTCTTCATCTTCTTTGACCTTGCCTTTGTCCTTTGCTCCTGAAGGTTCTGGCAGATCTTTCATGACTCTATGAAGGCTATAGCAATCCATCGCAGAGTGTTTAGAGTGTGGGTGCCACGGGTACTGCTTTTTCAGGAGCTCCTTGAACGGAGTCCTTTCTTGATTTCTGCCGCCTTTCTTGGAGGACCGAGACATCATCGTGACAATATTGTCTGGCTTCCTCTTGTGATTTTGACCACCCGAGTAGTTGTCTCGGTTGTCATTGTTGGGTCGATCATTACGGTTCTTGTCATTGCGTTGGTTGTTACTTTGGTTGTTGTTGTTCTGGCCTTTGTTACGACTAGACTCGAACTGCTCGATCTCTTTGTCTTCTTCATCTGCCTAGGCCTGTATCATGGTCTTGAGAGATTTGATATCTTCCGAGCGTCTTCTACCAAAATCTTCAAACATCCGACGGTCATAGAGACCATTCTGGAAGCACTCTATGGCGCCCCACTCCGTGATGTCCACGACATTGGCCTTCTTGTCGAAGAAATGGCGTAGATAGCTGCGTAGGGTCTTGCCTTGTTGTTGTTTGACTTAGGACAAGTCAATCCTGTTGCCAGGATATTGCATTTTTCCTGCGAAGTTGTTTATGAACACCGCCTTGAGTTGACTCCATGTGTTGATGGAGCCATGTGAGTGGTCTTGCCTCCGTACAGATGAGGAAGTAAATGACTTTGGTGTCATTGTTTCTTCCCACCGCCTGGACTGACAATGAATAGGACCGCAACCATTGGACTGAGTCTTGCTTGCCGTCGTACTTGGTGATACATAGAGGTTTAAACTTGTCGGGTAGGATCATCTTGCGTACTTGTTTTGAGAAGGTGGGGAACCCATCAGAATCTTCTCCCAAGTACTCAACTTCTTGTTCGCGTTCGCGGCGGCGCCCTTCAATGATTGTACGAGCATCGCGGTTGTTGTTGAGCTTATGACGGAGGTCGCGTGTTGGTTCAAGCTCTGGATGGGGCTCACGGTAGCCACGACTTCCCGAGGGTCATCGCCTTCTACGCCTTCTACGCCGCCTGACCATCCCTCAGCCCCGTCAACCACCACCGTGCGTTCAACACCGGATCTGCCCAAGCATCGAGGGCTCCTAGCCGGGGGACGTGGATAACAGGAACGTTCCTCATGGTGCTTGCCATGGTGACCTGGTCATCATGCAGACGGCGCTGCTCAAGGAGTACCCGAACAAGATGCTCGTTACAACATTGCAGTGTGTGTTCAGCGTGGTTCAGTCGTTCGTCGCAGCCGTGGTGGCCGAGAGGGACTTCTCCAAGTGGAAGCTCCGGCTCGACGTCAGCTTGCTCGCCGTCCTTTACACTGTAAGAATGATTGCTTATTGTTGCTTGGATGATTCTGCTAGTAGTTTAATTTCAAATACTGCAGTCAATTTCTAAATACAAAAATTATATATTCGTCTTTGTTGCTGCATTTGGACGGACCAACTAACTCAATGCATCATCTGACAGGGGTTTGTGGTGACGGGAGTCGGCTACTACCTGCAAGCATGGTGCGTGGAGATAAAAGGCCCTGTCTTCCTCGCCGTCTGGACCCCGCTCTCCTTCGTCTTGACAATATTCTGCTCCTCCTTTTTCCTTGGAGAGATCGTTCACCTGGGCAGGTAACTAATCTGATTTAATGACAGCAGATTTGCATTGCATCCATCTTTCATGAATATATTTATGAAGCTTCGGCATTTTACGGCAGCATTTTTGGGTGGAATCTTGCTGGTCTTCGGCCTCTATAGTTTGTTGTAATGTGGGTAAAAGCATGGAGAATAAAGTGAGCAGAGTGGTGAATGCGGTCAATGGTGGGCAAGATAATTCAGAGCACAGAAGACATCATGGAGAGAACGAGTACAAAGAAGATCCGGAGGAAGTAACAACATCAGCATTGGCGATTGAACGAGTGTGATTATGTTCCGATAAAAACAGATTAAAGAAGTGTGCTCTCATGTTAGTACTTTTTCCGCAGATAATGTAAAATTCACCTGTTGACGAACAGCGTACTTCCAGCTCTAACCAACAAATATTACAGTGGCATTTTTTTTATGGAGATGTTAAATTAATTTTTATGAAAATGAACTATCTGATATCAAGAAAGAGAATAATCAACAGGAAATTGACTGACCATAGTCAGGTCGTTTAGGGCATGTGAGTAACACAGAAATTTAACATGGATTTTACTAAAAAAAATTGTAAAATCTTGTGGTCACGAGATTTAGAAACAAATTTCATATATGGCACGTCTTATCCAGTGACCAAAAGATCATACCTCCCTTGGTCCAGAGTAGAGAGAAGAACTAAGGCCATCTCGCATCTTCTTCTTATGCCGCCACCAATCGTGTTGACCTCTAATTTTCTTTGCCCACTCCTCCTGCTGCTCGAAATTTCTTTCTGCCGATTCTTCTCTTCTTTGTTTCCTGAAACTTTTGTTACCTGGCTAATGGTAGCAGCAAGGGCATGTTTGAATGGTTGAAATTCAGATTCTGAAATTCTAGAGAAATTAAATCCTCAAAACAAGCCCCAAGTAGTAAGTAATCTGCCTTTTTTATGTAGACAAGCATGCACAACTATAAGCCACGAACCAGGCATTATCATTATCGCTATCTTCTCTTGTTTTTTTCTGACAATTGAGCGTTCTCTGCTATAATTTGTTGTGCAGAGGTAAGTGAGGTTGATTTCTACCGAACTGTGGATGTTACTGTTTAAGCATGGGGATTGTTAGCGCTCGTTATTGCTACCTTTTAGTAAGTGGTGTTTTTGAATTAATTCTTATACTAACCCGCCACTTAGCAAGTGAAATATATGTTGTATATTGAACTATATTGCAAAATGGTAGGCAGACGACTCCTGTATGAGCTTTATTTGGACCTGCACTTTGGACAACACAAAGAACCTACACGAGGATTATGAGCACCGGCGATAGGCAAGAGAGGTTGTGTTGATCAGCCGCCAATAGGCTGATCGGCCTGGCCCATTTCACCCTCCAAATGCATCCATATTTGATAAACCATCATTGCAGTTGACTTAGAGGCGAAGCATGTGCAAGTTCATCTCGTGGTCAAGCCCAAGGAAGCTCATGATTAGAAGGTCAAAAGATCAGCATGGGGCGAATTTCGTGTCAAAATTATATGGTTCATAACGATCAATATAGGGTGAGCCGATCAGCCCAAGAGACCCAAACTGATTAGCCTAGCTCTTTTCTGGCTCCATTCAAGGTGCCTTTTGTCCCATAGTACCTCTAGACCATGAATACCCCCATTCTCCATCGGGAAGCAGATCCATCCACCAGAGATCGGCGAAATAGAGGGACACACCACAGGGAGTTGAGGGTCGCTGCAAATCTTTAGAGTTATCTAGGAGATAGTTTAGGCCAAATCCTAGCTATCATAACCTCCATGCATGGTTGTGCCATGGCAAAGTTTAGGAGCCAATAGTAGATCGTCAATGATATGAACTCGGAGGTGATGGTCTAATACATATTGTGTGAGCAATGTTCTTCGTGTCATCCAATCTGTTAGCGATTCGATGCCTCCTTTTATACTTTCTACTATCATGAATATGCTTATTCCTTATTAGTTTAATGCTAGGTTAGACTACATAGCATGCTTTATGTAATCATGGTGATTAGATCTGGTATGTTCATCCTTCATGATAGAGAGACATCTTCACTTGTGGTCGTACCCTTAAACTGCATGCACTGATAGGGGGATCGTGACAGGGTCTGCTTTCCGTGTAAGGTGAGAATTTTTGAGAGGTTGATCGGAGGTAGTAGTTTAAAGATTGCTTTGGATGAGATGCATGATGTGCTTCCTTTTTGGCTAGAACTACAACTAGAAGCTGTAGCCTCTTGTTGCTCTTGGTGGTGTTATCTCGTATATATGTGTGAATGTGATCTACCCTTGTTCAAACCATTAGTCTTTAAATCTGGTTTGCCTTTATATGCAATCTACGCTTCATGTTAGGATTGATCCGTTAGATTAGATGGAAAATCCTAGCCAATTCACTGTCGATCCACGGATTGATAAACCTGGGATGGAATACTCTAAGAAAAAAGTTACAATTAATCCATGCACTTGTGGTTCACAACTTGCGTGCTACCGCCAACAATGGTATGGGCAAGAACGACGGCTGCAATGGAAACCACGTGTGGCTGCTAGTAGCAGTGAGCAAACAGTCATCCCGAACCCCGAAGAGCATAGTTCTGTGCTCGCGTAGCTCCGAGTCCGAGGAGGGTAATCCAGTGGTGAGCATGCAAGAGCAGCCCCGACATTAAAAATGGCCTAAGAGGAGGGGTAGAACACGATCAGCGGTGAAGATGACTACACCGGCGACGAGAGGAGCATAGGAACTAATAGGATGGATCTAAGGTAGGGGAAGCAGATCCGAACCTAGGAAAGGGTTGATCCGGCGAGCGAAAGACCGAGGCAAACATCGACGGTGACAGGAGAAAACGACCTGCTCGCGCGGGGAGCGAGGAGAGAGGGAGGAGAGGAGGAGGAGGATGGGAAGGTTCGGTGGACTTGGTGTGGCGCTAGGCTATCACCCCAGACCGCGGTCATAAGAGAGGCGACACAGGGAAGGAACCTTTCATGATTAAAAGCGTTCGTAGCGAATTGAAAATATTTTTGTGGACAAGTGACTAAAATATCCTCATATCAGAACCCTTAGCCCAACAACTTTCTGCAGTCCACATGGATTTTCCGTGCATTCTTGCAGCTAAAATGGTGCCACGATGTCGTCACTTCTGGTGGTGGACCAATTAATGTGTTGTCTACTTGCGCTATATCGTTTTTAGCTCCTTTGAAGACTGCAAGCAAGAAAAATAAAGGAAAAAAACAAAAGCCACTGCATAAGAAAACAGCATCTAATAGAATTTGGGGAAATTTGTCCGTGGCACACTCCCAAAGCTTGGTTCTGTGCAGCACACATCGCGCGAAAGCCGATTTAGAGGGTGTTTGGATACCCTGCTAAATTTTAGCACCTGTCACATCAGATATTTAATACTAATTAGAAGTATTAAATATAGTCTAATTACAAAACTAATTGCACAGATGGAGTCTAATTCGCGAGACGAATCTATTAAGCTAATTAGTCCATAATTTGACAATATGGTGCTACAATAACTATTTGCTAATGATGGATTAATTAGTCTTAATAGATTCGTCTCGCGAATTACACTCCATCTGTGCAATTAGTTTTGTAATTAGCTCATGTTTAGTCCTCCTAATTAGTGTCCGAACATTGACCCTACTAAAGTTTAGCACCTTATATCCAAACACCCCGTTAGTCTCTAGCAGACCGGTCCACAACACACCAAACCAAGTAAACTAATCATTTTCAGCTGAGAAAAGAGGTAAAAAGACCATTTTGCCCTTGGCCCCACCTGTCGTCTCCTTCTCCCTCTTCTTTCTCTTCATACTATTTTCCCTTCTCCGGCTTCTCCTTGGCCTCTCCTTTTCTCCTTACCAATAACTTCTGCAGGCGAGAGGTGAGAGAGTGAGCCCATCCCGACGATGAGCATTGGGGGTGCGCTCGTGGAGAGAGCCTGTCCTGGTGGTGAGCATGGGGGCTGCGCTGCCAAGATGGAGCTTCGAGCGACGAGCGGTGGAGGAAGCGTGGGGGTGGCGCTCATCGGTGCAGCCGAGATGGAGCTTCAGGCGGGAGCAGGAGGAGGAAGTATGGGAGCGGAGTGCGCGGGGGCACATGGAGGAGCGCCGGCGGGAGCCGTGCCGCCCAAGCTCCATATCGCCGCCGGCCACCATGAGCGGCGCAGCCCAAGATCCCCACCCCCGCCGGCTGCCGCAGGTGGCACAGCTCGAGCTCCACACCACCGCCGCCAGCCTCTCCGCCCGAGCTCCACGCCCCCACCGGCCACCGCTAGCCGTGCCGCTCAATCTCCTCGGCGCCGTTGACCGAGAGGGAGGGACCAACGGAGTGAAGAGAGGAGGAAGAGGGAGGGGAGAGGGAGAAGATAACATGTGGGCTCCATGAAAGGTAAAATGGTCCTTTTACCC
This sequence comes from Setaria viridis, assembly GCF_005286985.2. NCBI lineage: Eukaryota > Viridiplantae > Streptophyta > Magnoliopsida > Poales > Poaceae > Setaria > Setaria viridis. The sequence continues at coordinate 19,298,834 of NC_048271.2, read as the reverse complement.
ATCCTCTCAGCTAGAAATGATTATTTTATTCGGTGTGGTGTGTTGCGTACCAAACCAGATTTTGCGGATTTGTTCAGCACAAAACTGCACTTTGGAGGTGTCCTGCAGACCCCTACTTGGAGGTGTCCTAGAATTTGATATTAGCGCGTCAGAAGGCAGGTGAGGTTGGCAATAAATCCATGCGGGTACCTAGGAGTTTTGTTCCATCGCTGTCAGTGTTGGTAAAATTCGCATCAGAAGAAAAAAGAATAAGTGAAAAATGGTCGGATATATTTATAGCCAGAGAAAAAGTACCATACCAATGATGAAAATTTATGTACGGATATACCATACCAATTATGTTGTCCAGCACGAGATTGGCAGGGTAAAGCTCTCGATCCATGTCCATGCGGTGGGGCCGACCAAACAGGCAAACGGACAAACAGTGTTGCCAAGATGTCAACACTATGACAATCCACGGTCGCATTCCTGCCCGCTTCAAATGCCCCTCTCTTGAATTCCAGGTTCCAGCAAATGATGAAGCAGCCTTCATCGCTTCATTCTTTCGTTTTTCCTTTCCTTTCGTTCTTCCTTCCTTTACCTTGTTTCTTCTCCGCCCTCCTCGTCCACCCAGTAGTGACCTTGATACTCGTTTCAAACTTCGTTCCCTCCACCACCTTAAATTTGCCCCAGCTCACCTCCATATGTGGCCAATGGCGGCATCTAGCAGCCTACGGAGACCTTAACTAATGTCTCACAACGCCGTCTGATGCTACCACAACTAGCAAATTTGGAATACCCTTGGCATGTATATTCCTACAACTTCAGTGAAGAGAAGCTGAACCCGGAGGGGTGCCCTGAGAACACAGGTGCAGCGCAGACGCGCGGCAGAGCGGGGGTTGTGTTCTCAGGTCACCCCTTTGGGCTGCTGCTCTTGATTCGGCCGCCAGTTTGGAATAGCACTCCGGTTCATTTCGGTTTGTAATCTGAGCCCCAAATATTGGTCGCCACAGAATTCGCCGGCTGCTTGCATTTTGTATTTCTGTTTTAAGTGTTTTCTTCTCCATCCATTTCCTTGATTTCCTTTGCCAATTGTACTCAATCATAGGGTTCTGGGGCTCAGATCCCATTTTCCTGAAATCCGCTCGAGCTGATCTGTGATCTCAATGACTGGAAATGTCATTTGCTGGATAAGAACAATGTCAATGACAATTTATATTAGGCTTTCTTTGAAAATTAGGCTTTGTTTGGTTTTGAGCCAAACGATGCATGAAAAGCCATGATAAATTCTGACATGGCAAAAACACAGCGATAAATTAAGCTACCAAAGTTTTGCCCAGAGCTGGCTTTAGAAACAAACTGGAATGTCATAAGGTGGAATCTTACCCATGAAACTTTTATAATGCAAGATATCTTTTGGTATTATTAGGAGCAGCTCTTATGCAAATATCTTCAAATTCTTCCAAACTAAGTCACATTATCACTCAGCAAAACCGCATACGTACTGTATCCTTGCATTCCTGAAACCTAGTGGTACAGTTATTACTTTAATTTCCAAATTACGAGTGCAGACCTGCTCCCCTGGACCTACGCAATGGATAGAATAGTCACAAAGAACAAATGTGCCACTACCTCCTCATAATGCATGCATGCATGCAAGGGACATGATCAATTAGGCGCGGTATATTGTATAGATAATGCCATAAAAAATTACTCAGACAGCTTTTCCAACAACTATGAAGGCTTTTGCATTACATAATTGCCTCACCATCACGTAATAGAATGGCACATGGGAAAGACATCGCAGACCAGATCATGGACCACTTTTATTCATCTTGGCCAAGTTCTGTTGTCAAAGATTTCCCATCAGGTTTTCTCCTTTAGTGAGAGATTTACCATCAAGCAGGTTGCTCCTACCAACTACATCTAGTCTCTAGAGTAACACCTCTTGTGTATGTAAAGTAATAGTATATATTTCGTTTGCTACCTATCATCAGGAATCCACTGTTAGTTTAGATTACGCCAAAGCAGCTTATTACAGCAGAAAAGACCCTGTAAGTAGCCTACTAGCCTAATATCCTGATATATGGATGTGCAAGGGCCACATACCTCCAGTAATATGTGCTTCTAATCTTCAGATCAATTCTTGATGAAGATGGTAATCCTATATATGTTGGTGCTAGCTTGGATGCTGGAAGCATATGAGATCGATTCCTGATTGGGTCATCCTAGGTTTGTGCTAAGCTTGGCCACATATCTGGTGGGCTGATGAATCGAAGTCTCATAACAAAAGTATAGCACATATACATATGAACTTCCGGACAACAGCCACAGACAGTAGAGCTCGATGCTATCCAACGGTGCTGTGCCAGTATCAAGGAAATAGACCACAGCAAATCCGGTCATCAACTCCTGCAAGTAAAGTAGCGTGGCATTGTAAGAAAAAAAACAAAGGCACATTCAATAGGTATCCTGAGGTAGTAGATTGGTTAGTGGGGGATCGTCGGATCTGGAACTTGAAGGTAAAAACGAGGACACAAGATACAGATTTATACAGGTTTGGGCCGCTAGAGTAGTGTAATACCCTACGTCCTATTTGGTGGAGTATATTACGCCCTGGGCTTGGGTGTTGTGTAGCCTGATTGTCGGCTATTGATGATGGTTCTGAGTCTGCCGCTCTAGGTGTCAGTGTTTTAGACCGGCAACCTGCCTAGGGGGTACCCTAGGTGGTCTTTTATGCGGTAAGGGCCGTCGAGAATCAAGGAGTTGATGGTGACGCAAGGAACATGATTTAGACAGGTTCGGGCCGCTAGATCGCGTAATACCCTACGTCCTGTGAGTTTGGTTGTATTGATCTTAGATGAACGGGAGTTGTTGTTTGAGGGGGTCCCTGCCCACCCTTATATACTCGGGAGGGCAGGGTTACAAGTCTGAATCCTAATCGAGTACAATTACAGAGTTCTACTCAGTGTGGTCCGAGTAGTTTCCTTATGCACACTTAACTAGTCCGAGTGGGATACGCCTATTGCTGCGTAGCCCCCTTGTCTTGATCGTGGAGGAGTACGTCCCTTGGTGGGCAATCCAGGGCCTACTAGTGGGCCTGGGGTGCATGCCCGACAAGTCCCCGAGTACTTTGTAGTCATGCGTCACAGTCACGAGTACTGCGGGCACCATCCGAGTAGTTCTTCGTAGTGATTGTAGTGTCCAAAGTGCTCGAGTACTGTCGCATGGCTGGAAGGTACTCTTATTGTTCCTCTGAGTTGCTTCTGTTCCAAGAAATTTTTATATGGTAGTGCGATGATAATCGCACTCCATATGGAGTAGCCCCGAGCCTTAGTTTGAGTTGAAAACTCAAGCTTAGGGTCAAATCTGTTCTTTGGTTGTTTTCCTCTGGTAGTCTGAAAAAGAAAACTTTGTCCATCAGGTACGGTACCCGCAGCCCCCGAGCACTTAGGCGATTTTTGTCAATGAAGTGGTCAAAGCCCGTTGATTTGAGTAGCCGTTGTGATATGCACCCGCTAGGGTTGATTCCCGATCTTTCGATAAGAGGCGTGGGATAACTCGATTGGTGGATGGAGACGACGTTCACGGCCTGACTACAGCCTTCCAAGCTGCGCCTTAGCAACCGATACACCACCTCCAATGGCTGCCGCGATCTTATGGAGCGCGTCACCCGGCCACTAGGGCACTCGTCCTGCAAGCAATCGAAGAACAAGCAAGAACAAGTATAACAAGCAACTCAATTGCAAATATAGAGATGGAAACCAATCTGAACTCACAAAGTTGGGGTTCCGAATCGAGTAGAACAGATGGTCTAGTCGACACACGCGTCTACAAGGAAGTAGCAATGGCTAAACTTACATCAAAACAAAACCCAATCTGTTCGTGGCGGCTCTAATCCTTATTAATACCTAGGAGGATGACTAGGGGGGTGTTGGGGTCGTGCTCCAATCCTAGGACATGTCCCTAATGGACCCAACTTGATACACGGCCCATTGGGCCAAAATAAGGCGACGCAGCACCTTTGGATAGAAAACCTCTCAGTAGTATTTCGATGATTGCGGCCGACTCAGAGAAGATATGGATATGATTCTAGATCCATATGAAAATAGACTTCATAAGGATTCCAAGGAGTATTTAAACACCTAAAACGGAGTCCGGATGAGGTCGTGGCAGCCGTTGCAAGTTGACACAAAGCTGCAGTCCGAATCCAGCCCCAAAACATATTGGATTGGAACTCTTTCTTTCCTTGGGCCAAAAGTGACGTGGTGGCCTGGTGGAGGATGTTAGGAATACTTGGACTTGGCCCTCAATCTACTTCTTTGGTCCTCCATGCCTTCCATGTGTGTTTAACACTATTTTTGATCCATGTACGTATTTCTGAAATTGACAACGAATACACATCATGTGCAGCATCAATTTATCAAATGTGTCACATATAATTATGATAAAGAATTGTTTCACCTTGGAGTCAAAAGATGACAATATGGTTGTATCCAAGCATGTGATGTCCTCATCATTCTCCCCTTCTTGGCTGCAAGTCGTCCTCGACTTGCTCCAATGGCATTCTAAGGTGCTTGTTTTGATGTTGGAGCACGGAGCGACGGCCATGCTGCATGGCCACAACCAGTAATGCTCCCCTTCTTTGGCCTTACCCTGTTGCATATGAGAAAAACTAGAAAAGCTTTGCAAGACATTACCCTTTGCTGTCGTATTTGCCAATTGGATGAAGCGAACAATGATTAAAGCTTGGCAAACTAGAATCAAATTTAAGTCTCTCTTTTAGACAACTTAGATTACACAGAATATCAAATTCAATATAACCCAAAGTATTTAAAGAGGATAGCAAATTTAGTTCATCTTGTGCACAACTAATAGGATGAAAAAGCTTTGCTTTAGCACATTTATATGTTTCCAAATGAAAAGTATCACACTTATTTGTTACTTGTGGCATAGGAGTAAAAGAATCATCATCACACATGTCTTCTTTATCACAAGAAACAGCAAGTAATTCATTTTGTGACAAAGGAAAATCAACACTGGGTTCCACTAGTTGTTGCTCGTCATTAGCATGGTGGACAAATTTTGGACATTATGGGTCACATCATTATTGCAAGTATTCACAGATAATAGAATCTCCTTTTCAGCATTGAGAGCAAGACAATACAATTGAGCAAGATGCATGCATGATTTGCTAATTAACAAAGTTCGAATTTCAGAATTGAGCCCTCTCATGAACCTACTCATCACATATTCCATGCATTCATCTAATCCACCATACATGATACAAATTTTAAAATCATGGAAGTATTCTTTCACAGTCCTACTACCTTGCCTCAAGTTGTCTAATTTAGCAAGCAAATAATCAGCATAATATTCAGGAATGAATGCATCTCTAAAAACAAATTTAAAGTCTTCCCAAGATTCTAGAAGTTTCTTACGCCTACAAATGTGTTTCCATTGTAGCAAGGCAAATTCAGTCAAAATATTAGAGGCAATATAAATCTTTTGTTTCTCGGACAAGTCATGCTCATCAAATTCATTATCTACTTTTATCTCCCAATCAATGTAAGCTTTAGGATCAAACTTACCATCATATAACAGCAAGTGTTGAATAACACCCTGAATATGAGAGTCTAGTTTCATCAGCTCCAAAATCTCCGTATCACCTGCCATGGTTAGTAGGAAACAAGAAACATAAAAATAATATGTATCCTCCTGTCAACTACTATGATGTGTTGGTTGTAATTCTCTCAAACTCAACTTGTAAAAACAAGCCCTTACAAGTTCTTACCAAGCCAAACAGGAGGTGACGACAACCAACAAGTCTGCAACCGTGGAGTGAAGTGTATCGATGCCGCAGCAACAAAAGCCTGTCAAGCTGTAGTCGAATATGTGGAGCTCTAGGTGGGCTAAAGCAAGGAAGTACTAGAACCACGTTAGTTGCAAGCAAATTGAACAAATGCTCAACGACGTTATTGTGCTGGTCCTAGGCTAGTACGTGCTAGAGACGCGAGCCTGGACACAAACGAAGTCCCTACTGCAGCTGATATCGTCTGATGCGCACCAAAAAGATAGGGAAGAAACCCAAGAAAACTTAGGGCAAGGCTCCGGCGGCGGTTAAGGTGAAATCGAAGAAGGGAAAGGAGTTGGTGTTGCCGGCGCCGAAGGTTGGTCCAACGAACCAGACTGTGCCGCCACCGCCTGGAATTACGTGGCAGAATTCTGTGATGAAGGAGGCGGCCGTTTAGGTGCTTGTTGATGCCAAGCGTCTGCAGCCGAAGGAGGTACTCGAGTGGAGGCCTGCCTTTGCTAACGCGTGGCAGTTCGAGAAGCATCCGAACGAGAGAGTCATGCTCGCACACTTTGTGGAGAGGGGACTGGCTGTGCCCATATCCGACTTCTTCAGAGGTATCCTCGAGTACTGTAAACTTCAGCTGGTTCACTTGAACCCCAATGGTGTGCTTCATATGTCCATTTTTGTACACCTGTGTGAGGTTTACCTGGGTGTTCCTCCTAGCCTTGAGCTATTTAGAAAATTGTTCCGTTGCAAGCCTCAGTCTAGTGCTATTAGGACAGAGGTTTTTGGAGGCGCCGGGTTCCAACTTAGGAACTTGGGCGCTTATCTTGATTATAACTTGACGGATTCTCATGGTGAGTGGAAAAGGAAGTGGTTTTACATTGGGAACCATAGCCCTTGCTTGCCGGTAGTCACTGGTCACGCCCCCAAGCATGCGGAGAGCTGGGTGAGCGAGCCTGAAGATACCCCAGAGCTTGACAACTTGCTGACCCAGATTGCCGAGTTGAAGGCAATAGGCTTGACTGGAATTAATGTGGCAGCCAGCTTTCTTAAGAGGAGAGTTCAGCCTATGTAGCAGCGGGCTCACTCGGGTGGGGAGTACTCGAAATTTGATGATCCATCGCGTATGTCTCCTAAGGATATATCTGACGATGATGTGGAGGTGCTGCTGACCAAGTTCTTCAGGAACTATCAAGGAGTACCCGTTATTCCTTCAACTCTTCGCCAATTTGATGCTTGGTATGGGTCATCAAAGGTATGTTTTTTATTTGACTTGTACTTTTCGAGATGTTGGAACATTGTTTGTGTTCTGTAGTCCCGGGTTCTCTCCGGCTATCTGGCGCATTCCGACAAAGAAGAGTCGGTTGTTGAATAGTCGGAAGATGAGCCTTCTCCTCCTGCGAAGAAACGCCGAGTGGTTCGCAAGAGGTCTGCTGCTAAGTCTACCTCGACTTCGAGTTTGACTCCTGAGAAGTCACAGAGTACCAAGGTATGTAGTCGTGTATTCATTGGTAACTTGTAGAATTTATCCTGTAGCCTCTTGATCTCTTTATTTGTCTGAAAAGGTTGTCGACGCGACCCTTGGTGGCGATGAGGCTACTTCTAATGAGGTAGTCACAACCGCCAAGGACGTAGATGTTGCGTCTGTTGAAGAAGTGCTAGGGGCGGTGCCGCCAGCGGATGCTGGAGTAGCCCCCGAGCTAACAGTCCAGGCTCCGTCGGCTACCACGTTGCCGGTCCCTAACAAGGCAGTTCTGGGTTTGCCTGCTGGAGTGGCGGATGTTGCGAAGGGAGGATCGCCAGTAATTGCTGCTGGCTTTTTATTATCCAATGTGATCGCTAGTGGTGAGCTTTATCCCCGACTATTTTTGTTAGTCTAAGTTTATTGTAGTCTTGACCCTGTTTTTGCGGGACTTAGCGAGAAAACTGCACCTTCAGCTGCTCCTGCGGTGCCGAGTACTCGGCTGCCTGTTGCTGAGAAGAAACGTGTGCGATTGCCGCCACGATCAACTCGGTGATTTTTTTATTCTTGGTTTGTATCTTCAAGCTTTCTGAAAAGTCGTGTGATGACTTTGTATGTTGATGTAGGGATGCGGAGGACACTATCCCTGTGGAGGCAGGAGTAGAGTCTTGTCCCTCGACTACTCTTTTTGCTCCCTTGGATGATGTGTCTATTGATGATGTATCCGAAGTTGATACTAGTCGTCTTGGAGCCACCATGTCCATGCTTCAAGAAGTGATCCGCTCGGTGGAGGATCCTGCGGTTGCTTCAGGTTTTGGTGGTGTACCCTCCTCGACGTCTACTGGCGGTGTTCTTGCTTTGGTTGATGTGGCTAAGGCCAAAGAGGCGACTGAGCCAGGTATGTAGTTGAGATATTGGTGTTGTAGTCGTTGTATTGCGTTGACTAATGTAGGTCGTTTCAGGTACAGCCTTGGGTACAGCTCCAGAGCCCCATGTTGTAAAGAGTGATCAAGGTTCAGTGCTCGGGCTTCCATCGGAGTCGGAGTTTCAGAGAACTATGCAGAGCTTTCAGGTATGGTGTTTCTTTTGTCTGACTGTTTTTTGCTGAAAACTTGACCATTTGCTTTCATTTGCAGGATCTATATGATAGGACTCGAAGGAATGCTCGGGCCCTTTCAGAACGAAATGAACAATTGGAGCAGGAGTGTGCCCGGCTTATAGAATCCTTGAGAGTTCATGAAGATGCTGCGAAGTCTTTCGTCGTTGAGCGGTCGGATCACGAAGTTTTGCAAGAAAAACTGGAGAGCCGTTATAAGTTTTGAATAAAAAGTATCAAGGTGAGTACTTTCCATTATCCGAGTATGTCCGACTGTAGTCGGTTTTTTGAACTTGGTCATTTTGTTGCAGAGCTCAAGAGAAAGGAGGTTGTTGCGAGTAGCCAGCTCCTTGATTGGAGGAATGCGCATGACCAAGTAGCTAATGAGGCTAATCGACTTCGGGCTTCGCTGGCTGAAGCGCAGGCTGCCTGCGAGCATCAGAGGGATAGGAAGAACCACAATGGAGTGATGCTTGCCATGGCCATGGTAGCCTGTAGGGATCATGGCCAGACCATAGGAAGACTTCGAGGCGAGCTTCAAGAATTAACTGATGCTTCTCAGGACTTGATGAATGCCATTGCTCCCCTTGAGGAGGACGTAGGACCTTGTTCACTGGTCGAGCGCTTGAAAGCTGCTCCGGGCAAAGTTGCTGGCCTCTGCAAGGCTGTATGTAAATAAGTCCTTGCAGTGGTCAAGTCGTATTACCCGCGAGCAGATTTGACGGCAGCTGGTGACGGCGTTGCTCGCAACTGCACGGAAGAAGCCTATGCACAATACCTCGAGGAGGTTGAGCCAATTGCGGCGAAGATGTTAGAATTTTTATCTTTGGAGGAGCCTTATGCTTTGTACTCTTGTAAGCTTTCGGGTATTTGAAACAATGTTTTTGTTTGAAAGTGGGTACTTGTCCGTCCCTTGTTGTATGGAGCAATTCCGAGTGTTGAGTTTGAGTAGTCGCGCGGTTGTCGAGTACTCTGCTGTTTACTCTTTGATGGGGGGGGTGCACGGGTGTACTGTACTCTTTTGTCTTTTGTGGCGTGAATGATTTCATGTGGGTAGAGTCAGAGGTCATCCAGACTCATTGTTCACGAGCGAATAGTAACTCCTGGGTGGTTGGTGGTTGTAGCGCTTGGCTATAAATAGACCGCCATGGAGGTCGATCCGGATCAGGCTTTGAGTAGCGATGAATTGCCTTGGGTTGCTGTTGTTTGAGTGTAGAGAGCCTTCAAAGAGTACACCGGTGCTAGAAGATTCCTCGTAGGTTAGAGCCACCTTCCCTCCACAGACTCTAGCACTCGTAGGGATAGCTGCGATGCTAGAAGAATTCTTGTAGGAGGTTTCATCGCGCGCCTCATCTTGCAGCTCGTGATCCAGCTGGGTACGCGTTGGAACTCGCGGGTGATGGGTGATGAGTGCCGCGGTCTTTATCCCGCTCTCTTAGAGGTGGAGGTGTGGCCGCAGTGTGGGATGGTTCGACAAGGCTAGCAAAAGAGCAGCCTTGTTTCCTTTACGCAGCACGCGGGATTCATCGTTGCCGCTCTCGAGGTAGCGGTGATGCAGGAGTTCCTGTTGCTGCCTTGGGAGGAGGACCTGGATATGGCTGCATTTTGCGCAGCTTCCTTGCGTGCGGGCCCTTCCCTTTGTAGTCGGTAGACCTGAGTGGCCTTGTGATATTGTAAAAGCCTGAGGCTTAAATGTAGACCGCCAGTAGGCAATTGCTTGTAGTCTTTTGCTATGATGTTATTGAGTACTCTTACTCATATGTAACTTTAAGATTTTCTACTTGAGTCAGGCTCGAGTAAAAAATTTCTTTGCCCTTGAGGCTTTGTACCAAGGCTGGAATGCCTGTTGAGTTGCTAGTCTTGTGTTAAGAGTAGTACATCTTGTAGTCGGTAGTCGAGCTGTCGGCTCGAGTAGTTGAAATGAGTTTCTGCTTGAAGCAAAAACTCAAGTTCTTTTTCCTACTACGGGTAGTAGCAACAGAGATGTTCTATATTCCAAGAGTTTGGTACTTGTTCTCCTAAAAGTTCTTGTAGTCGGTAAGATCCAGGTCCTGTGACCTTGGATATGATGTAGGGACCTTCCCATGGTGAATTGAGTTTATGCAACCCTGTCGTTGTCGGGTATGCACCCCAGGCCCACGAGTAGACCTTGGATGGCCCACTAAGGGGCGTACTCGGATACAATCAGGACAAGGGATAGGTGTATCCCACTCGGACTAGTCAAGTATGTGTATGGAAAACTACTCGGGCCATACCGAGTAGAACTCTGTAATAGTACTCGACTAGGACTCAGACTTGTAACCCTACCCTCCCGAGCATATAAGGGCGGGCAGGGACCCCCCCCCCCAAAAAAAAGAACAACTTCAGTTCATCCAAGATCAATACAAACCAACATACAGGACGTAGGGTATTACGCGATCTAGCGGCCCGAACCTATCTAAATCATGTTCCTTGCGTCACCATTGATTCCTTGATTCTCGACGTTCCTTACCGCACAAAATACCACCTAGGGTATCCCCTAGGCGGGCTGCTGGTCTAAAACACCGACAGCTGGCGCGCCAGGTAGGGGAGCTCGTTGAGTTTCTCAGCGCGAACTCAATGGCAACGGTCATCATCAAGCCCGTTTTCTTCATCGAAGCGAGCGCCACCTTCGTTTTTGGATCCTGGCTCTGCATTGCCGATGGCTCGGGTTCGTTCCGACACCAGATCATCAACGCTCAGGAGAAGAAAGCAAAAGATCTGGTAGGGAAAAACCAAGATTTCGAAGTCGACGACTTCGAGTTCAACTACGCGTCGGACTTGACTTCGCTTCGGACCATTCGGTCTTAGTCACTTCCCAACTCGGCTTCGACTCCAAAACGGTTTCCACATGGACTCCGCAATACAGCTGAAGTCTACCAGGATTTTCTTACTCGAATTCAGCTCGAACTCGGGCACGCCGAAGACGACGATTCCGACTCGGTTTATCCACCAGAGATACCATTATCTGGTCCAGCCCAAGGATTGGTAATAACTTCAACGTCACAAGGCAGATTCGTACATTGGCCAGGTTTGAGACCACCTCTTCTTGACCGCGACTACGACTCGCGCCTTGTCACCCATATAGATAATCTCCCATATCAAGAGGGTGTTCCACTCAATTCCAATCGCGAGGAAAGCTCCATAGAGATTGCAACATCAAGCTCCAGAAGCTACTACTCGGACAGGGAAGTACTTGTTATTACTCAAAATAATAACCCGGGTACTAGCCAGAACAGAACCCCAGGCGATTATCACAACTCGACAACATCTCTGAAGATGAGTCTACAGCTGACGCTCCTCACAATGAAACCTCCGAGCAACGGAACCAAAGGAGGATGCGCAACGCTACTTGAGCCGAGTGACGGCAGTCGATGGCTGCAAATATTCCCATCACAAACCTTGAAAGGGCTTTCGACACAGTTCAGGCTCAAGAGCACAATACTCCACTCGCGGCAATCGCCTCAATCAATCTCTTGACGACGTTGATGCCTCAAGACAAGGATAACGAGGCCACAACTCAACTCGTGCAGCGCGGCAACGGACTAATCGCACAACTCGCGGAGCAAGCCTACAAGCTACTTGACAAAGAATCACCAATTCCGTCTGTTCCTCGCATCACAGCTCGCCAAGAAGGCAGCAGAGGAGCTATAGCCAACAACGACGTTCCAAGGAATGACAGCGAAGTCGTCAACCAGCCCTGGTAGCACAGCCAAGGCCCAAGCAAACACAAGGCCCCAGCACGCCATAAGGATTTTGGAGAGGCCAGCTGCACCAACTCGGTTAAAAGTATTCGCCCTACTCGGAAAAACCACGAAGTGTCAAACTTCAGTGATCTACGAGAAATCCTCAATAGTCGACACGAGCGAGAAGTCAACAACTACAACAATTTTCCTGCTTTCACAAATCGGGTAATGAGGACAAAACTACCTGATAAGTTTAAGCCGACTGGAATCACCAAGTATGATGGCAAACAAGACCCAATTCAATGGCTACGATGCTACTCGCTAGTAGTCCAAGCAGCCGGGGGCAATAACGACACCAAAGTCATCCACTTCCCCATATGCATCGAACCCGCACCACTGACCTGGCTTGAGTCACTCAAACCCAAGTCCATTGACTCTTGGGCAGACTTGACAAAGGCTTTCACCAACAACTTCACCGGCTCCATGGCTAGACCAGGCAACAACATTGACTTAAGTCAAATTAAGCAAAAAGAAGGCAAGACCTTACGCGACTACATGCGTTGATTCTTCGAAAAGAAGGAAACCATAGTTGACATCTCAGAAATAGACGTCATCGAGTGCTTCCAGAATGGACTCTATGATCGACGGATATACCAAGACTTTGGTCGCCGACGGCCAGCTAATGTCAAAGACCTCAAAGTCATGGTGTAGCAGTGGGCAGATGAAGAAGACAAAGAGTGAGAACGGTTCGGCTCCCACCGCAACCGCGGACGTGGCAACAACAATAACCAAGATAGAACTCGACACAATGATACTCGAAACAACTATTCGAGTATTCACAACCGCAAAGGAAGCCCGACAACACTGTTGCTACCATGACCAACTCCGGGAAAAAGGGATCTCGCAAAAACGATGAAGGGCCAACCTTCACCGAACTACTCAAAAAATAGTGTCCATGGCACCCGACTAGCAAGCACTCGACAATAGACTGCTACAGCATGCGCCGAGTAATGCAAGACTTACCCGCACCACCACCCCCTGAAGAGTACACAAAAAAAAAGATAAGGGCAAGAACAAAGCCTACAGCGACGAAGACGAAGAGGGCGACTTCCAGACCGCCTCAAAAACTGTCAACGTCATCTTTGGCAGTATTCCAGGCACCGCATCCAAGCGAGCCAACAAACTCGTACTCAGGGAGATCATGGCCATTGAACCAACGGATCCAACACCGCTAAAATTGTCAGAGGTGCCCATTTCCTTCAGCAGAAAGGACCAATGGACCAAGTTCTCAGAACCAGGCCGTTTCCCCCTAATACTCGATCCAGTTGTGGCAGTCTCAAAGTTAACCAAAGTACTCATCGACGGCGGAAGGGGACTCAATGTTATTTTCGCCAAGATATTGAGGAAGATGTGCCTCGACATCACTGAAATGCTTACTCCAACAAATTCACCTTTCTACGTTATCATTCCCGAAAATGCAGCTATACCACTAGGACAAGTCATCCTTCCAATTACCTTTGGAACTAAAGAACACTACCGTACCGAGTACATCAGATTTGAAGTCGCCGACTTCGAGACATCTTACCACGCCATACTTGGAAGGCCAGCGCTTGCCAAGTTCATGACCATACCACCTTATGTTTACTTAATACTCAAAATACCAGGCCCCAAGGGAGAACTAACGCTACGAGGAGATCTACGGTGATCCTACGAATGCGACACTGAAGCCGTGGAAATTGCTGCGACTTCTCAAGCACCTAGTCCCATGCAACAAGTCTTCACAGCTTCAAAGAAGCTCCATCCAACCGAACTAGAGATCCCAGAAAACAAGTCGGGGTCTACAAAGGTGAAACCCGCCAGCGAGTAAGACTTCAAACCAGTCGACCTCCAGACGGGCGACCCTTCCAAGACAGCCCTGATCGGAACATGGCTAGACCCTAAATAGGAATCCGCGCTCGTCAGTTTCCTTCGGGCTAACCATGATATCTTCGCTTGGAAACCGGCTGACATGCCAGGTGTGCCCAACGAGCTGATCGAGCACTCTCTAAATGTTGATCCCAAAGCTACCCCAAAATAGCAGTGACTTCGCAAATTCGCTCAAGACAGACGAGAAGCAATCAAGAAAGAATTGGCCAAGCTACTCGCGGCAGGGTTCATCAAAGAAGTCTTTCACCCTGACTGGCTAGCAAATCCCGTACTCATGCGTAAGAAAAACAACGAGTGGAGGATGTGCGTCGACTACACCGACCTCAACAAGCACTATCCAAAAGACCCTTTCAGACTCCCCAGGATCGATCAGGTGGTCGACTCCACCGCTAGATGCGCTTTACTATATTTTCTCGACTGCTACTCCGGCTATCATTAGATCAGCCTCAAGGAAGAAGATCAAGCCAAAACAGCTTACATCACACCTTTCGGAGCATTCTGCTACAAAACAATGTCCTTCGGACTAAAAAATGCAGGGGCAACTTATCAACGAGCCATACAGATGTGCTCCGAAAGCAACTTCACCGCAATGTTGAAGCTTATGTCGATGACATAGTCGTCAAAACAAGAAACCAGGAGGAACTCATCGCTGATCTGGAGGAAACTTTCTCCAGTCTACGAGCTTTCCGATGGAAACTCAATCCGACTAAGTGCATCTTCGGAGTACCTTCTAGCAAGATACTCGGGTTCATCATTAGCCATCACGGCATCGAGGCCAACCCGGAAAAAAAATCTGCCGTCACAAACATGCAAGCACCAGCTAGCATCAAGGATGTGCAGAAACTCACAGGCTGCATGGCACCCTCAACCGGTTCATCTCGAGACTTGGAGAATGGGGACTACCCTTCTTTAAGCTTCTCAAACGCCAGGACAAGTTCAAATGGATGGAAGAGGCAGACAAGGCACTAACACAACTCAAAGACTTTCTGTCAAAGCCTCCTGTACTCATCGCTCCTTCTCCGAACGAAGACTTGCTCCTATACATATCAGCTATTACTCATGTCGTCAGCACGACAACAGTAGTCGAACGGTCTGAACCGAGCCACGCTTACAAGGTCCAACGACCTGTCTACTTTGTCAGCGAAGTACTCTCGGACTCCAAAACTCGGTATCACCGATACAAAAGCTCTTATACGCAATCCTGCTCACCTCCCAGAAATTGCACCATTATTTCTAGGAGCACAACATCACACTTATCTCTGACTTCCCGCTCAGCGAAATTCTTCACAATAGAGACGCCACGGGTAGAATCTCCAAATGGGCAGTTGAACTCGGAGCTCTCACCTTGGACTTCAAGCCAAGGACAGCCATCAAATCCCAAGCTTTGGTCGACTTCGTAGCTGAATGGACTGAAAATCAAGTACCAACATCAGTCGAACGGCCAGAACACTGGGTAATGTACTTCGCGGGTCCCTCAAGCTTGAAGGGGCCGGTGCAGGCGTATTACTCATCTCCCCCAAGGGAGACCAGCTCAAATATGTACTGCAAATCTTCTGGGAAGCATCTAACAACGAAGCCGAGTACGAAGCACTGTTACATGGCCTTCACCTTGCAATCTCCCTCCGCATCAAAAGACTACTGGTGTACAGCGACTCACTAGTCGTTATAAACCAGGTCAATGATGAGTGGGACCGAAACAAGGACAACATGGACGCTTACTGCAAAGAAGTCTGTAAACTGGAAAACAAGTTCTCAGGCTTGGAATTTCATCACATCGTCCGCGACAACAACGTTGCCGCTGACGTCTTATCCAAAATGGGCTCAACTCGTGCAGAGGTTCCAGCAGGAATTTTTGTACACGAACTACGCAAGCCGTCCATACCGAAACAAGTGACATCGCCAGCGATCCAGACTGCTGATGTCTCTCATGAAATCATGATGATAGAAGTCGACTGGAGGACACCCTTCATCGAGTACATCAAAGATAACCAGTTACCATCCGACAAAAATAAGGCTGAACAAATCTCCCGGTGAGTAAAAAATTACGTTCTAGTCGGAGACAAGCTCTACAGGAAAGGTGCATCATCCGGGGTACTCATGAAGTGCGTTACCTGGGAAGACAGCCAAGAAATCTTAGAGGAAATTCACAAAGGAATCTGTGGCAACCACGCCTCTTCGTGGATAATAGTTGGCAAGGCTTTCAGAGCAGGCTTCTACTGGCCAATGGCTCTGGCCGATGCTAAACAACTAGTTCAGAAGTGCAAAGGTTGTCAATTCTTTACCAAACAACAGCATGTACCAGCCTACAAGCTAGTCACGATACCTCCAACATGGTCGTTTGCCTGCTGGGGGCTCGACATGATAGGGCCATTACCAATTGCGCCAGGACGATTCAACCGAGTACTCGTGGCAATCGACAAATTCACCAAGTGGATCGAGGTCAAACCAGTCACTTGCCCCAAGGCAGACCGGGTCCTCAACTTCTTAGATGAAATCATACACCGCTACGGCTTTCCCAACAGAATTATCATAGACCTAGGGTCAAACTTCAACAATCACGACTTTTGGGAATACTGCGAGAATAGCGGCATCGACGTCTGCTATGTCTCGGTCACTCACCTGCGAGCCAATGGACAAGTCGAGCGTGCTAATGGCATGATACTCGACGCCCTGAATAAAAGACTACACGTTGTTGGCAACACCAAAGGCGGCAAATGGCTCAAAGAGTTACCCAATGCTCTGTGGGGCCTACGTACCCAACCATGCAAGACTACCGGGCTCTCGCCCTATTTCCTCGTATATGGCTAGGAAGCCATACTACCCGCCAACATCATGTGGCAATCACCTTCAGTTGAACAATATGACGAAGAATTGGCAGAAGAAAAAAGGAGAACAGATATAGACAGCCTAGAAGAAACAAGATGCGCAGCACTAGTGCAATCTGCCATATACCTTAACGGTTTAAGGCATTACCACGACCGTAACGTCAAGGAAAGACCTTTCAACTTGGGCGATATGGTCCTCAAGCGTATCCAAGATACAACAGGGTTGCATAAACTCAATTCACCATGGGAGGGTCCTTACATCGTATCAAAGGTTACAGGACCTGGATCTTACAGATTCCAAGAGCTTTCAGGAGAACAAGTACCAAACTCTTGGAATATAGAACACCTTTGTCATTATTACCCATAGTAGCACCCGTGTAATCGCTTCAAGGCAACAACTCATGATGACTACTCGAGCTAACAGCTCAACTACTGACTTCAAGATACATTAGTCTTGATTCAAGAATTATCAACTCAACAAGAATCACTACCCTAGTACAAAGTTTCCATAAAATAATTCTTTACTCAGAACCGAAGGTACATCATCAAGTTACATATGAGTAGGAGTACTCGAAATACACAAGGACTACAAGCAACTGCCTCCTGGCAGGCTGCATTTAAGCCTTAGGCTTTTACTATATCACAAAGCAACTCAGGTCTATCGACTACAATGGGAAGGGCCTACACGCAAGGAAGCTGCGCAAAACGTAGCCATATCCAGGTCCTCTACCCAAGGCAACGCCAGGAACTCCTGCATCGCTAGTGCCTTGATAGCGGCAATGATGAATCCCGCGTGCCGCACCTAGAGGGAACCAAGGCTGCTCTTTTGCTAGCCTTGCGGAGCCAATCCACTCTACGGCCACACCTCCACCTCTAAGAGAGTGGGATAAAGACCGCGGCACTCGTCACCTATCACTCGTGAGTTCCAGCATGTACTCCACTGGATCACGAGCTGCAAGATGAGGCGCGCGATGAAACCTCCTACGAGGATTCTTCTAGCATCAC
Organism: Setaria viridis; assembly: GCF_005286985.2. Classification (NCBI taxonomy): domain Eukaryota; kingdom Viridiplantae; phylum Streptophyta; class Magnoliopsida; order Poales; family Poaceae; genus Setaria; species Setaria viridis. The sequence goes on along the minus strand of NC_048271.2, from coordinate 19,281,037 downwards.
GGCTATCCCTACGAGCGCAGGAGTCTGTGGAGGGAAGGTGGCCTCATTCTACGAGGAATCTTCTAGCACTAGTGCACTCTTTGATGGCTCTCTACACTCAAACAACAGCAACCGAAGGCAATCCATTGCTACTTAGAAACTTGATTCGGGTCGACCTCCAGAAGGATCTATTTATAGCCGAGAGCTACAACTACCACCTACCCAAGAGTTACTATGCGCCCGTGATCAATGAGTCTGACGACTTCTGAATCTGCCCACATGAAGGCACTTATGCTACAAAGGACAATGAGTACAGTACACCGGTGCACCCTCAAAAGCAGAGTACCCGACAGCATCGTGACTACTCGAAACTCAGAACTACTCTAGCCAAGCACGGCCTGCATTGTCTCGGGGGCTTGGAAGGATCCGACCCTCTGTTCAGGGGTCGGGCGCACCCGGCCCTGGGACTCAGGGTCGGGCGAGGCGGAGTTTTTTTTCCCTCAAGGGGTCGGCCGCACCCAACCCTGGAACCTAGGGTCAGGCGAGGCGGAGTTTTTTCCCTCAAGGGGTCGGCCGCACCCGACCCTGGGTCCCAGGGTCGGGCGAGGTGGAGTTCCCCCCTTTCGGGAGTAGGCTTAGCCGATCCCGCAACTTTAGGTTGGGCGAGATGGAGTAAAACTACTCTTCGCAAGACAACCACTTCAAGCAGCAAAACAATGGGCAAGCCTTCATTTGTCAAAATATTGTTCAAAGTACTCGACAGATTCAAGGGTACATAAAACGCTCAAGGATCTTCTGGAGAGACAAACTCCAACATCTTCGACGAGATAGGCTCCGCCTCCTCGAGGTATTGCGCATATGCTTCTTCTGTGCAGTTGCGAGCCACGCCATCACCAGCCGCCGCCAAGTCCGCCCTCGGGTAGTATGACTTCACAACAGCAAGGACCTATTTGCAAACAACTTTGCAGAGTCCCGCCACTTTACTTGGGGCAGCCTTCAATCACTCGACTAACGATTGAGGTCCTGCGCACTCTTCCATGGGGGCTATGGCATTCACCAAATCTTCAGCTGCTACAGTCAAGTCCTGAAGTTTGCCTCGGAGTCTTCCCATGGTCTGGGCATGATCCCTGCATGCCACCATGGCCATGGCAAGCATCACTCCATTTTGCATCTTCCTATCTCGCTGGTGCTCGCAAGCAGCCTGTGCTTCTGCCAGCGCGGCTCGAAGACGTTCAGCTTTCATCTACCACTCGATCGTGCGCATTTCTCCAGTCAAGGACTTGGCTCCTCGCAGCAGCCTCTTGCCTCTTGAGCTCTACAAAATAGACGAGTTCAACCACAGCCGACTAGAATTGGACATACTCGGAATATGCAAAGTATTCACCTTGATACTTTTGGTTCACAGACTTGTAGCGGCTCTCCAGTTTTTGCTGCAGGACTTCGTGATTCGACCGTACCACAGCAAAAGACTTCGCTCCAACCTCGTGCACCCTCAAGGCTTCTGTAAGTCGAGCACATTCCTGCTCCAATTGATGACTTCGTTCCTGAAGGGTCCGAGTATGCAAAGCAATACGATCAGTTAAAACCATCACAGCTACTCGCTATGTAACAAAGCAAAGGAAATTCACCTGGAACCTCCAGAAAACATCGACGGCCCTCTGGAACTCTGAGTCAGTTGGCAGGCTAAGTACTGGTCTTCGACTACTCTCCGCAAGATGAGGAGTCGCACCCAAAGAGGCACCTAAAACATTTATTATTAGTCATCTGACTGCTTCGACTACAATAACAGGAATGCAAAGACATACCTAGAGCAGTTGCCTCTTTAGATTTTTTCACGCCCACTACAGCAAGAGATCCGCCAGTTGATAAGGTAGCACTTCCCGAACCCGACGCGGCGGTAGGAACTTCCACCGAACGGATGACATCTTGAAGCATAGACATAGTAGCTCCAAGGTGACCGGCGTCGACTTCAGCTACTTCATCAACAATCAAATCCTCCAAGGGAGCAGATAATGTAGTCGGGGGATCCGACTCTACCCCTGTCTCTACAGTGATAGTTTCCTCTGCATCTCTGCATCAAAACACGTCATTACATGACTTCAAGATAGTTTAAAGATATAGAACAGACAAGCAAGCTCACCGAGTTGAGCGTGGCGGAAATCACACACGTTTCTTCTCAGCAATAGGTGGCCGAGTACTCGGCGCCACAGGAACAACTGCCGGCGCTGTCTTCTCGCCAAAACCTGGGAAACAAAAGTCAAGACTACAATACAACTCAGACAAACGAAACTAATCGGGATAGAATGCTTACCACTAGCGATTACACTGGACAACAAAGAACCAATAGCGACTACTGGCGACACCTTTGCAACACCCGCTACTCCGGCGGGCAACCCCAGGACTGCCTGGTTAGTAACTGGCAGCGTGGTAGCCGACGGAGCCTGTGCAGTTAGCTCGGGGGCTACTCCAGCTTCCGTTGATGGCACCCTCTCTGGCACCATATCAACAGATAAATTACCGACATCCGGGTCGGTCACGACTACTTCTTCAGAAGCAGCCTCACCATCACCAAGTGTTGTATCAACAACCTTTTTGAACAAGACAAAGTAGTCACAATGATTGCAAGTTCAAATTCATCAACAACAATTGAGTACACGACTACATACCTTGGTACCCCGAGACTTCTCAGGAGTTGAAGCAGACTTTGCCGCAGACATTTTGCGGATTACTCTGCGTTTCTTCACAGGAGGGGAGGGCTCGTCCTCCGACTCATCAACAACAATTTCTTCTTCCGACTGCGCCAAGTAGCCGGCAAGAACTCGAGACTACACAAACAAGTCGATATTAACAACAAATATCACACAAGTCAAAAAGTACAAGTCAAGGGCCAGAACATACCACTTCTGGCTCATACCAGACATCATACTGCCGAAGAGCTGCAGGGATCACTGGTACTCCCTAGTAGTTCCTGAAGAACTTGGCCTGCAGTGCCTCTATATCATCATCAGATATATCCTCATCGAACATACACGATAGATCATTAAGACCCGTGTACTCACTCCCCGAGTGAGCATGTTTCTGAAGCGGCTGGACTCTTCTCTTCAGAAAATTGGCCGCCACGTTAATCCCAGTAAGACTGAGTGCCTTCAACTCGGTAATCTGCTGCATCAAGTGGTCCAGCTCCGAGGTGTCTTCGGGTTCGCTCACCAAGTTTTCTGCATGCTTCGGCACGTGGCCAGTCACCACAGGCAACCGAGGGTCATGGTTCCCGATGTAGAACCACATTTTCCTCCACTCCCCATGGGAGTCAGTCAAGTTATACTCAATATATGCGCCCGAGTTCCTGAGTTGGAACCCGGCGCATCCAAAGACTTTTGTCCTTTGGGCACTTGGCTGAGGCTTACAACAGAACAACTTCCTAAACAACTCGAGGCTTGGAGGAACTACCAAATAAACTTCATAGAGGTGTACGAAAATGGACATATGCAGTACACCATTGGGGTTCAAATGGACAAGTTGAAGCTTAAGTACTCGAGGATACCTCTGAAGAAGTCGGAGGTGGGCACTACCAACCCCCTCTCCACAAAGTGTGCGAGCATCACGGTCTCGCCTGGATGTTCCTCAAATTGCCACGCATTTCGAAAAGCTAGGCGCCCCTCGAGTATTTCCTTCATCTGCAGAAGCTTGACATCGACTAGCGCTTGCACGACCTCCTCCTTCATCACCGAATGCTGCCACGTCACTCTAGGCGGGTGCGACGTAGTCTGATTCGTCAGGCCCACCTTCGGTGACGGCAGCACCAGCTCCTTCCCCTTCTTTGATTTCACCTTGCCTGCCACCGGAGCCTTGCCCTGGATCTTCTTGGGCTTCTTGCCCATCTTCTTGGTGCGCATCCGATTTCAACCTCAGCAAAAGGCACTCACTCTAGAATCTCTCTCAAGGGGGAGCAATGGTGGCGGTGGCACTTGGCAATTGCGACGGCGCAAACACGGAGCAGAGGCGCAGGGGAGGAAGAAAAACAGATCTAATTACAGCAGGGTGTAGACCTAACCAAAAGGGGGTCCTCCAGTTTTATCTCCGCCACCTCCGGATTCCAAGCGTCAGTTACGCAACGGACGGATTTTAAGCGGATTAATTGCCTTAAAACACCCAACGGCTACTCTTTTCAACGGATTGCTGACCACTTGGAGATCGCCTAAGTGCTCGGGGGTTGCGTGTATCGTACCCGATGGTCAGTTTTTTTTTCAAGATCTCCAAGGGAAGAATAGGCAAATAGGAAGGATTGACCCTAGGCTTGACTCTTCGACTCAACCTAAGGCTCGGGGGCTACTCCATATGGAGTGCGATTGACATCGCACTACCATATAAAAATTCTCAGAACAGAAACAACTCGAACGAACAAGAAGAGTACCTTCCAGCCACACGACAGTACTCCAGCACTTCGGTCCACAACCTGCATGACAAACTACTCGGATAGTGCCTGCAGTACCCAAGACTGTGGCGCACGACTACAAAGTACTCTGGGGCTTGTCGGGCATGCACCCCAGGCCCACGAGTAGACCTTGGACGACCCACTAAGGGGCATACTCGAATTCAATCAAGACAAAGGATAGGTGTATCCCACTCAGACTAGTCAAGTATGTGTATGGAAAACTACTCGGGCCATACCGAGCAGAACTCTATAATAGTACTCGACTAGGACTCAGACTTGTAACCCTGCCTTCCCGAGCATATCAGGGTAGGTAGGGACCCCCCCTCAAACAAGAACAACTCCAATTCATCCAAGATCAATACAAACCAGCATACAGGACGTAGGGTATTACGCGATCTAGCGGCCCGAACTTGTCTAAATCGTGTTCCTTGCGTCACCATTGATTCCTTGATTCTCGACGGTCCTTACCGCACAAAAGACCACTTAGGGTATCCCCTAGGCGGGTTGCCGATGTAAAACACCGACAGTCGTGTCTTGAATTCATTTGAGTACCATGTCGCCTAAGTTGAAAGATCGTTCCTTGACATTGCGGTCATGGTATCGTCTTAACCCGTCAAGGTATCTGGCTAATTGGACTAATGCTGCGCATCTTGTTTCTTCTATGCTGTCCAGATCCGTGCGTCTCATTTCTTCTGCCATTTCTTCATCATATTGTTCGACTGAAGGGGATTGCCACATGACGTCCGCAGGTAGTATAGCTTCTGATCCATATACTAGGAAATAGGGGGAGAGCCTAGTAGTCTTGCATGGTTGGGTTCGTAGTCCCCATAGAGCATTAGGTAATTCCTTGAGCCATTTGCCTCCTTTTGTATTGCCGACGTCGTGTAGTCTTTTCTTGAGATCTTTGAGTATCATGCCATTGGCGCGCTTGACTTGTCCATTGGCTAGTGGGTGAGCAACCGAGACGTAGCAGACGTCAATTCCACTATTCTCGCAGTACTCCCAGAAGTCATGATTGTTGAAGTTGGACCCCAGGTCTATGATGATTCTGTTTGGAAAGCCGTAACGGTGTACGATTTCATCCAAGAAGTCGAGGACTTGGTCTGCCTTGGGGCAAGTGACTGGTTTGACCTCGATCCATTTGGTGAATTTGTCAATGGCCACGAGTACTCGGTTGAAACCTCCTGGCGCGGTTGGCAATGGTCCTATCATGTCCAGCCCCCAGCAAGTGAAAGGCCATGTTGGAGGTATTGTGACTAGCTTGTAGGCAGGGACATGTTGTTGTTTAGTGAAGAATTGGAAGCCTTGGCATTTTCAAACTAATTGTTTCGCATCTGCCAAAGCCATGGGCCAGTACAAACCTGCTTGTTAAGCCTTGCCTACTATCGTTCGTGAGGATGCATGGTTGCCACAGATTCCTTTGTGAATTTTCTTTTAGGATTTCTTGGCCATCTTCACGGGTAACACACTTTATGAGTACCCCTGATGATGCACTTTTCATGTAGAGCTTGTCTCCGACTAAAATGTAGTTTTTTCCTCATCGGGAAATTTGCTCGGCTTGATTTTTGTCGGATGGTAACTTATGATCTTTGATGTAGTCGATGAAGGGTGTCCTCCAGTCGACTTCTATCATCATGATTTCTCGAGTAACTTCTGTAGTCTTGATCACCAGTGGTGTGACTTGTTCTGGTATGGATGGTTTATGGAGTTCGTGTATGAAAATTCCTGCTGGAACTTCTGCACGAGTTGAGCCCATTGTTGATAGTACGTCGGCGGCTACGTTGTTGTCGCGGACGATATGATGGAATTCCAAGCCTGAAAACTTGTTTTCCAGTTTGCGAACTTCTTTTGCAGTAGGCGTCCATGTTGTCCTTGTTTCAATCCCATTCGTCATTGACTTGGTTTATAACCACTAGTGAGTCGTTGATACTATTAGTCTATTGATTCCGAGGAAGATTGCAAGACGAAGGTCGTGTAGCAGTGCTTCGTACTCGGCTTCATTGTTTGAGACTTCCCAGAAGATTTATAGTACGTACTTGCGTTGGTCTCCCTTTGGGGAGATGAGAAGTACGCTTGCACTGGCTCCTTCGAGTTTGAGGGAACCGTTGAAATACATTACCCAGTGCTCTGACCTCTCGACTGGTGTTGGCACTTGGTTTTCAGTCCATTCAGCCATGAAGTCGACCAAAGCTTGAGATTTGATAGCTGTCCTTGGTTTAAAGTTCAAGGTTAAAGCTCTGAGTTGAACTGCCCATTTGGAGATTCTACCCGTGGCATCTCTATTGTGGAGAATTTCACCGAGCGGAAAATCAGTGATGATTGTGATGTGGTGCTCTTGAAAATAATGTTGCAGCTTTCGTGAAGTGAGCAGAATTGCATATAGGAGTTTTTGTATCGGCGAGTACCGAGTTTTGGAGTCCGAGAGTACTTCACTGATGAAGTATATAGGTCTTTGGACTTTGTAAACATGGCCTGGCTCAGACCGTTCGACTACTATTGCTGTGCTGATGATGTGAGTAGTAGCTGCTATGTATAGGAGCAAGTCCTCGTTTGGGGATGGAGCAGTGAGGATTGGAGGTTTTGACAGGAAGTCTTTGAGTTGTGTTAATGCCTCGTCTGCCTCTTCTGTCCATTTTAACTTGTCCTGTCATTTGAGAAGCTTGAAGAAGGGTAGTCCTCGTTCTCCAAGTCTCGAGATAAATCGATTGAGGGTTGCCATGCAGCCTGTGAGTTTCTGCACATCCTTGATGCTAGCTGGTGCGTGCATGTTTGTGATGGCAGATACTTTCTCTGGGTTGGCCTCAATGCCGCGATGGCTAATGATGAACCCGAGTAGTTTGCTAGAATGTACTCCAAAGATGCATTTGGTAGGATTGAGTTTCCATCGAAAAGCTCACAAGCTTGAGAAGGTTTCCTCCAAGTCGACGATTAGGTCCTCCTAGTTTCTTGTTTTGATGACTACGTCGTCCACGTAAGCTTCAACATTATGATGTAATTGCTTTTCGAAGCACATCTGTATAGCTCGTTGATAAGTTTCCCCTGCGTTTTTTAGTCCAAATGACATTGTTTTGTAGCAGAAGGCCCCAAATGGAGTGATGAAGGCTGTTTTAGCTTGATCTTCTTCTTTAAGGCTTATCTGATGGTAGCCCGAGTAGCAGTCGAGAAAGCATAGCAAATCGCACCCAGCAGTAGAGTCGACTACTTGGTCGATCCTGGGTAATCCAAAAGGGTCTTTTGGATAGTGTTTGTTGAGATCCGTGTAATCGACGCACATTCTTCATTCATTGTTTTTCTTACGAACGAGTACAGGATTAGCTAGCCAGTCAGGGTGAAAGACTTCTTTGATGAACCCTGCTGCACGTAGTTTGGCTAGTTCTTTTTTTATTGCTTCTCGTCTGTCTTGGGCGAACCTGCGGAGTCACTGTCGTTTTGGAGTAGCTTTGGGATCAACATTTAGAGAGTGCTCAATCAGTTCCTTGGGCACACCAGGCATTTCAGATGGTTTCCAAGCAAAGATATCATGGTTAGCCCGAAGAAAACTGATGAGCGCGATTTTCTATTTAGGATCTAGCCCTGTTCCGATCAGAGTTGTCTTGGAAGAGTCACCCGTATGGAGATCGACTGGCTTGAAGTCCCTCTCGCTTGCTGGTTTCACCTTTGTGGATCCCGACTTGTTTCCTGGGATCTCGACTTCAGTTGGGTGAAGTTTCTTTGAAGCTGTGAAAACTTGTTGCATAGGGCTGGGTGCTTGAGAGGTTGCGGCAATCTCCACGGCTTCGGTGTCACACTCGTAAGATCGCCGTAGATCTCCTCGCAGCATTAGTTCTCCCTTGGGTCCTGGCATTTTGAGTACCAAGTAAACGTAGTGTGGTATGGCCATGAATTTAACTAGTGCTAGCCTTTCGAGTATGGCGTGGTAAGATGTCTCGAAGTCGGTGACTTCAAATCTGATGTACTCGGTTTGGTAGTGTTCCTTAGTTCCAAAAGTAACTGGTAGGATGACTTGTCCTAGTGGAATAGCTGCGTTTCCTAGTACGATTTCGTAGAAGGGTGAATCTGTTGGAGTGAGCATTTCCGTGACATCGAGGCACATCTTCCTTAGTGTTTTGTTAAAAATGACGTTGAGTCCACTTCCGCCATCAATGAGTACCTTTGTCAGCTTTGATCCTGCCACGACGGGGTCAAGTACTAGAGGGAATCAGCCTGGCTCTGAGAATTTTGTCCATTGGTCCTTTCTGCTGAAAGTTATGGGTACTTCTGACCATTTTAGCATGTTGGATCTGTTGGCTCGATGGCCATGATTTCCCTGAGTACAAGTTTGTTGGCCCGCTTGGATGCGGTGCTTGGGATTCCTCCAAAAATGACGTTGACTGTCTTGGAGGCAATCTGGAAGTCGCCTTCTTCTTCTTCGTCGTTGTGGACTTTGTTCTTTCCCTTATCTTTTTTCTTGTTGTACTCTTCGGGAGGTGGTGGTGCGGGTAAGTCTTACATTACTCTGCGCATGCTGTAGCAGTCTATTGCTGAGTGTTTGCTAGTCGGGTGCCATGGGCACTGTTTTTTGAGTAGTTCGGTGAAGGTTGGCCCTTCATCATTTTTGCGGGATCCTTTTTTCCCGGAGTTAGTCATGGAAGCAATGGTGTTGTCGGGTTTCCTTTTACGATTTTGATTACCCGAGAAGTTGTTTCGAGTATCGCTGTGTCGGTTTCTTTCCTGGTCATTGTTGTTGTTGTCGCGTCCTCGGTTATGATGAGAGCCGAACCGTTCTCGCTCTTTGTCTTCTTCATCCGCCCACTATTGTACCATGATTTTGAGGTCTTTGACATTGGCTGGTCGTTGTCTGCCAAAGTCTTGGTATGTTCATCGATCATAGAGTCCATTCTGGAAGCACTCGATGACGTCTGTTTCTGAAATGTCAACTATAGTAGCCTTCTTTTCGAAGAATCGTTGCAAGTAGTCGTGTAATGTTTCACCTTCTTTCTGTTTTACTTGACTTAGGTCAATCTTGTTCCCGGTCTAGCCATGGAGCCGGCATAGTTGTTGGTGAAAGCCTTTGTCAAGTCTGCCCAAGAGTCAATTGATCTAGGCTTGAGTGACTCAAGCCACGTCAAAGGTGCGGGTTCCATGCATATGGGAAAATGGATAACTTTGGTGTCGTTGTTGCCCCCAGCTGCCTGGACTGCCAACGAGTAGCATCATAGCCATTGAATTCGGTCTTGCTTGCCATCATACTTAGTGATTCCTGTTGGTTTGAACTTTTTGGGTAATCTTGTCCTTATTACCCGATTTGTGAAAGCAGGACTTAGTGGTTGTAATTGTCAACTTCTCGCTCACGCCGACTGTTGATTATTTGATACTTCATGATTTTTTCGAGTATGGCGAGGACTTTTTGCGGAGTTGGTGCAGCTGACTTCTCCAATGTCTTTTTCTCATGCTGGAGCGTTGTGTTTACTCCGACCTTGGCTGTGTTGCCTTGGTTGGTTTACTACTTCATTGTCATTCCTTTGTACTTCGTTGAAGTTGTTGTTAACTGCAGCACCTCTACTGCCCTCTTGATGAGCCGTATTGCGGGGAACAGACGGGATTGGAGATTCTTTATCGAGTAGCTTGTAAGCTTGTTCTGCGAGTTGTCAAATTAATCCTTTTCCTCGCTGTGCGAGTTGAGCTGTGACTTCATTGTCTCTGTCTCGAGGTATGAGCGTTGATATAAGGTTGATCGAGGCAATTGCCGCGAGTGGAGTGTTGTATTCTTGAGCCTGTACTGCATCAAATGCTCTTTCAAGGTTTGTGATGGGAATGTTTGTAGCCAGCATTTGTCGTCGTTCAGCCCGAGTAGTATTGTGCATCCTTCTTTGGTTCCTTTGGTCGGAAGTTTCATCTTGTGGGGCATTAGCTGTTGACTCGTCTTCTGAGACATTGTCGAGTTGTGCTAGTCGCTGGGGGGTTCTCTGTTGGCTAGTACCCGGGTTGTTATATTGAGTAATAACAAAGACTTCTATGTCTGGGTAGTAGCTTCCAGAGCTTGATGTTGCAATTTCTGTGGAACTTTCCTCGTGGCTTGAAGTGAGTGGGAGGCCTTCCTGGTATGGGAGGTTGTCTATATGAGCAATAAGGTGCGACTTGTAGTCGCGGGCGAGGAGGGATGGTCTCATTCCTGGCCAGTGGACGAATCTGCCTTGCGATGTTGAAGTTATTACCAGTCCATGGGCTGGTCTTGTCAGTGAGATCTCTGGGATGTAGTCCGAGTCGGAGTCATCATCTTCGTCTTTCCCATGTTCGAGTTGAGTTTGGGTGAGGGAACTTTGGTAGACTTCGGCTGCATTGCGGAGTCCGTATGGGAACCATTTCTGAGTCAAAGTTGATTTGAGAAGTGACTGGGACCGACTAGTTCGAACTGGGATTGAGTCCGACGCGTAGTCGAACTTGGGGTTGTTGACTTTGAAATTTTGGTTTTTCCTGACCGAATCTTCCGATTTCTTCTCCTGGATGTTGATGATTTTGCGTCGAAACGATCCGGCGCCGTCGGCGATGCAGAGCCAGGATCCAAAAATGAAAGTCGCACCTGCTTCGATGATGAAGACAGGCTTGATGACGACAAGTGCCATTGAGCTCACGCTGAGAAACTCGACGAGTTCCCCTACCTGGCGCGCCAGCTGTCAGTGTTTTAGACCGTCAACCTGCCTAGGGAGTACCCTAGGTGGTCTTTTATGTGGTAAGGGCTGTCGAGAATCAAGGAGTCGATGGTGACGCAAGGAACACGATTTAGACAGGTTCGGGCCGCTAGATCGCGTAATACCCTACGTCATGTGAGTTTGGTTGTATTGATCTTAGATGAACGGGAGTTGTTGTTTGAGGGGGTCCCTACCCGCCCTTATATACTCGGGAGGGCAGGGTTACAAGTCTAAATCCTAGTCGAGTACAATTACAGAGTTCTACTCGGTGTGGTCCGAGTAGTTTCCTTATGCAAACTTAACTAGTCCGAGTGGGATACGCCTATTGCTGCGTAGCCCCCTTGTCTTGATCGTGTCCGAGTACGTCCCTTGGTGGGCTGTCTAGGGCCTACTCGTGGGCCGTCTAGGGCCTACTCGTGGGCCTAGGGTGCATGCCCGACACTAGGTACCCCTACCCTCCTTTATATACTCAAGGGGCGGGATTACTAGTCGGTTACAAGGAAAAGTCCTAGTAGGATTACATGATATAAGTCCTAGTAGGATTACAAAGGAATCCTAGTAGGAGTCCGTCTACTTCCTTCCTTGCGGGTACTGAGAATCTATCCCTAACAAACCCTCGAGCGCTTCATAGTCAAATGCAGTAGTCTTTGAGTACTTTTTAGATCCTCGCCGAGTAGTTTTTGTCTGGCTGAATCTTCAAAGTTCCTCAAAGCTGCCATGAGGCTATGGTGTGCTCAAGCCCTTGATCATCTTAATTTATAATCTTCATCTTTGGAATGTGATATGCAGGGTGGCGGAAGTCGCACTCCATATGGAATAACCCCCGAGCCTTAGGTTGAATCGAAGAATAAGGCTGAGGGTCAATAAAATCTTGAATCTTCTTCTTTCATCTTGTAAAAATCAACTTTTGGGTGTAGCTTATCAGCCCCCGAGCCTTGGAATGACTAATTTAATCAATCCGAGGGTCTAGCGAGCTTTAGTCTTCATGCCAGTCATCATCCGAGTAGTTTTGCGGCTTCCGTCCCTTGAGCTTATGCGCCAGGTGAGCCGTAGAAGCCATGTCGAGTAGTTATTGATGCTTAGCCCCCGAGTTTGAGAGCTAGCAGAGCTACTCGAGGTATTCCGAGTAGTAATTGGCGCTTTAGCCCCGGAGCTTGGAAGCTAGCTGAGCCACTGGTGATATTCCGAGTAGTAATTGGCGCTTAGCCTCCGGACCTGGGAGCTAGTGGAGCCATTATAGGTACGCTGAGCTTCCTAGAGAGTCGTTGCCGAAACTTGACTTGAAAAAGGAAATGCATACATTATGCAGCATATTTGTAGAATTTGGAACTACTGAAATTTATTCAGTGATGAATATAATGTAAATGTTGTGTCATGCTCTTGTTTCGGCCATATTTCTCCTGAGTAGTTAGCCTGTTGCATTTAGACTCTCAGTCCCTGTTTAGCTATTGCCATTGCATGTATGAGATCTTTGTCTCGTGTATGCATACTGGCACTGCTGCTACGGAGATCTCTATCTCGCGTCCTAGCGTTTAGGCACGATAGAAGATCCGAGTCTATCACGAATTGAGGCATGTTCTGCTTGAGTAGATTAGTGACCGCTAAGAGAAGACAATAAAAATAAGTAGTCGACACTGCGACAAAAAGACTATTGTGACTGCGCGTAAGAGTTTTCTGCTCTTCGGCGAGTAGAACGCATAGGATTTGTGCCTCCTTAGAGTGCAGCCGTTGTGAGCCTCTAGTATTCAGTGCATCAAATATGTGGCCATTGCCTCCATAATTCAATGTACCAAACCTGCAGCGGAGCTTCCAAAACTCAGTGCACCAAACCTATGGCCATGGCCTCCATAATTCGATGTACCAAGCCTATGGCTGTCGGTCAACATGCCCTAGGAATAGTTGACAAAGTGTAGGTCTGGAGGGTAATTCCTGTTGAGAGGCATACACAGATAGGTAGTTGGCGCATTGCCCTGCATGTGGAAAACAAGCCGGAAAATAATTAAAAAAAGTGACTTAGCTTGATTCGTGGATGATTGTCGTGAAGCCGCAACTGTTGTTGATGAAGCCGACTAGTCGGGGTCGATTCCGACTAGTTGTTTGATCACGTGGAAGCCGCCCTCGACTAGTTTTCTAGTCGAGATGAGTAGTCAAAGTAGACCGTCCGCGACTAGTTTTCTAGTCGAAACGAGTAGTCGAAGTAGTCCGTCCTCAACTAGTTTTTTAGTCGAGATGAGTAGTCGAAGTAGTCACCAGCGACTTGATTATTTGCCTCAATCTGCGCGTGACTTGATTGACGAGCTGTATGCAGCAGCCTGCGACAAAAATTGACTTGGCCTTCGATTGGAACATGAAGCGCATCAATTATGTCTCGACGTAGATTTGTCTGCTCGGAACTCTGACTCGGTGAGTTGCTTCTTATTGAGTAGATTGATCTTGATGATGAGGTCCTTCAAGCTCGCTCGATGATCTCGACGATCACCCCTACCTGGCGCGCTAGATTTCGGTGTTTTATACCCGGCAACCTACCGAGAGGTATCCCGAGGTAGTAGATTGGTTTGTGGGGGATCACCGAATCTGGAACTTGAAGGTAAAATGAGGACACAAGACACAGATTTATGCAGGTTCGGGCCACCAGAGTAGTGCAATACCCTACGTCCTATTTGGTGGAGTATATTGCGCCCCGCGCTTCGGTGTTGTGTAGCTTGATTGTCGGCTATTCATGATGGTTCTGAGCTTGCCGATCTAAGTACCCCTGCTCTCCTTTATATACTCAGGGGGTGGGATTACTAGTCGGTTACAATGAGGGGTCCTAGTATGATTACATGGTATAAGTCCTAGCAGGATTACAGAGGAATCCTAGTAGGAGTCCGTCTTCTTCCTTCCTTGCGGGTACTGAGGATCTATCCCTGACACTGGCTAACACACTTGGCTGTCAGATGGGTAGCATGCCTTTCACCTACCTAGGTTTGCCTCTTGGGCTCACAAGACCATCAGTGTACATACCAATTCTAACAAGAATGGAGAAGCATCTTATGGGGATCTCAAGAATGCTTTCTTATGCTGGGCATCTTGTTCTAGTAAACTCGATTTACTCTTCAATGCCCACATTTTATCTCTGCTCTCTAAAGTTACCTATTGAGATCCTTGAACAGATTGACAAATACAGGAAGCACTGTCTGTGGAATGGTGGTGACTTAATGAAGAAAAGGAGGATGTCTTGTAGCTTGGAAACAAGTCTGCAATGGTGGTGATTTAGCATGTGTTTGGTTTTCGGACGACGCAGATTGGGTCGAAGCTGACCCCCTTTTGTAGTTGGAGTCGAACCATCTCGTGTTTAGATGAGAGGGAGGAAGAGGGATGGGTTGGACCCAGTCTTTTGTTTGGTTGAAGGGTTTAAGAGGGATAGGATGGATGATATTTTAACACCGTTAGTAGCAGGTCCCACCTGTCAGCTGCGGGTCCCATATGTCATCCTCATTATTATTTTTACTCCATCTTCTTCCCTAGGTCCTCCCGGCGCCTGGCTCCCCCCACCGCTAGCTCTGCTCCCACAATGCCTGGATCCCCGCGCCAACGGCCTACTCCCCCGACGCGCCGACCGCTCCTCCCTCTTCCGCGCCGGCAGCTGCCTCCTACCTCCCTTCCCGCGCCGGCCTCCGCTCCTCCCTCTCCCACACCGGTCGTCGCTCCCTCTATCTCTGTGGTGGAAGCACCTAGATTAACCTGACTAAAGTGTACTTAACCTCACCTCAAATGCAAATGGTCACTTTAATTGAATTAAAATGGCAGTCCGTCGGGTTTCACCTGATAAAACCACTTGTCTCGAATCGAAACAAAGCATACTCGCACGAAGGCGAGTCCAGAGATTACAACAATCCAAATAAATTATTACAGGTCCCACATTAAGTTATTACAACTCAAGAGTTCAAGAGCATAAATTAGATTTCAAAGTTCAAAAGCAACGAAAAAATACCATGGTGAAGCCTGCCATGATATCAAGCACCACGATCCTCGCCGACCGAGGATGGGTCCCACTCGACAGTCCAACCCGCAGGGAGTTAGGATAGCCAAGACACACTGGCAACCAAGTCAACAACAACACCTGAAAAACATAGCCACAAGCAAGGCTGAGTATACTAATACTCAACAAGACTTACCCATCAGGTGGTATCTACTCCACCGACTCCTAGACATGCAAGGCTTTTTGGCTGAGGGGTTTGTTTTGCCAAATGCTTCTAAAGTAGGTCCTTACTTTCAAGTTTTAGCAACAGGTTCTAGTTGGTTTAACCATTCTAGGTAAGCACCTACTCTAAGCAAACATGTTGAACAAACAATTTAACCAAGCATCAATATTAATCATCATCCTTTGTTCTTCTTCTTAATCAGTGCAGCATAGTGATCAAGCAGCCTCAAGCTGTGAGAGGCAGACGATTCGAATCGAGTTTCTTAACCTTGTAAGATGGACCTAAACCCACGATATATGCTACTGCCGCGCCGGATTCACATATATCAGCGGTTCCCATCAATTCACGGTGTTTGTCCAGAGCCCACTTCCCATGGATACAAGGCCCCACCGGTCCCAGAACGACACTGTACCGTGGCTACACTTGTACCCAAATGCTACAGCAGGGGAACCTAGTTCTAGAGAGAGCGGGGTAAAGGTCCACATCGGTTCAATCAGGTACTAGGCTTCCCATCCCATACTAGGTATGAGCTTAGTACTATCAAACACTTGACCACGAACACCATCACGGTTCGACCTTAGCACATTTTTCACTAGATAGACGACGCAATCCACCAATTCAGAACCAATTGGCCGACCCCGCCCGTCATCCTTATGGTTCTAACATAATTAAACATGCAACTCATATAACTCGCAAGTGATAGGAAATCACTCGACTTTTACCATGTACCTATTAAGCATTGCAACTACTCATCTTAACATACTAGTATTCAACACATAGGTACTTAGGACCATGCAACTAGGGTTTCAAGCAACTCCTATGAACTTAATGCACAAACATAACTAGCATAAGTAGTGCATAATTTTAGAAAACTGGGTTATGCTCCGGGGCTTGCCTTCTTGCCCTAACTCAGCCTTGGTTCGGGCCTTGATTACGTTCAGCTCAGCAGGAGGGTGTCCTTCTTCGCGTTCCAGGCTGAGCTCATACATTCCGTCAATGAGGTTAGCTTCTACACGAGATGCATATACAAGCTTTCAGTTACATGATTTTATGCATAGGTTTCATCTTGTTAATAATTGCACAAGCACAAGGTGTATTTTGGACCACATTTACTTAGACAAGGTTATAACCATTTCTTTTTTTTAAAGTAAGGTGTGACATGATTAAAACTCGTGCTTTACTTTGATGGTGATTGTGTACACATATAAGATTTTAATAGCTTAGAAATCACAAAAAAAATGTTATGAGTGCAAATGCTCATGAATACATGGTAATAAAAGAAACAGTAAGAAATCAATGGTTAACAGAACCATCTAGCCACAAACAAAGCAAAACCGTACAAGAATGACAAGAGAAGCTATTTTGCACGCTAAGCCAAGCAATCATGAAATGGCAGATTAAAAAAATCATCTTCTGAGAAATGATCATGAAATAAATGGCACTAACAGAAGATAACAATACAAAAACTATGAGAGTTGGATTCATCTCAAAATAAAATTTTAAAGCAGAGATATGAATTAAACAAGATAAACTATCATTAAACACATTAAATCTAGAAAGGCTTGTAAATCAACCATAAAAGTATCAACAGTACCTTACCTAGATTAAACTACCATTAAACACATTAAATCTAGAAAGGCTTGTAAATCAACCATAAAAGTATCAACAGTACCTGACATAGATTCTATGCAGAACACAAAGGCTAATAGAGGTGGTTTCATCATTTTATCACTTTTCCACTATTTATCATGCAATTAACAATATTAACATAGCAAGTAAGCATTTAAATCTAAAATGGTATGAACATCATGGATTATACTAACACAAGTTCTGGATCTGAAACATGCATGTTAAAAGGAGGCTAACAAAAGTGGTTTCACCATTTTTAGAGCACTAGGTGATCTATAAAGCATTTAATGGCTTTCACACAAAAGAAATCATACCACAAAGCATAAAACAGAAACATGCCAAAAATCATTTTTGAAATATACTAGACACCACAAGGAATCTAACAAAATAAGAATCACATTTTTAGCATTTTTCTACAAGTTTCTATGCCTTTTCCAAGTTTGCAACATTTTAAATCTAGCAAATAAAACAAAACCGAAACAACTTCGCAATCTGCCCCCTGGAAAAACACAGCTCATCTCATAGATCTACCCTTCCCCTCACAACCAGGCCCCTGCAACTTGCTCCCACACCCCTGGAACAAAATGCACCTAACACTTAAACCCGAAACTTTTTACACGATCCCCTACACTTCTTTCCCCCCAAGCAATCAGGTCCTTCTTCAACCTCCAGACACACAAGCACCGGACAGACAGGCAGGCTTAGCCGGCACATGGACTAGAGCCATTGGCGGCAGGGGTTTAATAGCGGGGTGGCTAGGGAGCGAGGCAGGATGGCGCACGGAGGCCATGGAGTTCAACGGTAGGGCCGAAGATGGGAAAAGGGGCGGCGCACAGGAGCTCCACGAGCGGCGGCACACGGCCGGTGACAAGCGCGGGAACGCGCGTGGAAAGTTGCCCCATGAGGAAAACACACACGAGCACGGGAATCAGGGCCTCACCTAAGCTCCATTTGCACCGTTGGTTGAGGAGCAGGCAGGCAGGAAGATGGGGCGCCACGTTTGGGGTAGACGGCGGTGGGTGGAAAGCTTCTGGTGGTTTGGGAAAACTTTGATTGTCGGCAGCTCCGTGGACGGCGCATGGCGAGGAGTGGTTGAGGACGAAGCCAAGGGAGTGGAGGAGCTATGGGTGCGAGCTATTGAAGCGAGATGGCCGGAGTTGGGTAGATTTGGCCGACGAATGGGGGTGACTCAGGAACTCAGTTGTGGTTGCAAAGTCCCTGGAGTTTTGGTTTGGGAGCAAAAAGCTTGGAGGAGGGGCTGATTTATGGACCAGGCACGAGGAGATAAGGCCGGGCGTGAAGATAAGGATGCCACGGCATTGCTGCTCATCCATTGGTGGTGACGGGCACTGCCGGAGTTTGACGGACGCCTGGTGCCCATGCTGTTCGGGAGGGGCACTGCCCAATCCATGGCGAGGAGAGGTGTGGGATGCAACAAAAGGCACCTGGGCGAGGTCCGGGCAACCAATCGGTGAGGAGAAGCCCTGCTAGCACGGCCGGAATTGTGCAGTGATGATCCTCGATGTCTGTGTCACGAACCAGGAGCGCACAGGTGTCGGCAAGGGAGGAAGACGGTGACTGACTTGTGGGCCCGCGAGAAAATAAAACGTGTCAACTTTGCTCCCTTATTTGATCCAGCTACACTTGTTCAAAAATTTCCTAAAAATACTTGTTGGAAAGATAAAATCACGAAGAATGCAATGCAACAAAATCACTGCAGGAGTTTTTCTAGTTTTCACGCAATCAATAAAACAAAACAGCTAAAATTGAACTCTTAAATGAATTCTTGGCACAAGCAAACATCTCTGAAAAATTTGGTAAAAAAATTGTAAAATCACTATAGTGTATATAGTATTTAAATAAAATAACAGGAGACATAGTTGTATAGTAAAAATTGGGGTTGCTTCACAAACTTGGTTTTTCACAATAAACAACAAATTTCTAGGACCTTAAACAAAGCATGGCCACAATGTTCATTTATGCACAAGTGATGCTCATCATGTCAATGATGCACAAAAGGATGTTCATGATGCTCAATTATGCACAAAGGGTATGCATGATGCTCAAGAGTGCACAATGATGCTCGTGATACATGTCGTGCGAACGTGTCGGGTTCAATGCGTATTCTCTCACCAAGTTTGAACTACGCGGTTGAATTTCCAAAAGTAAAAGTTTGAGAACAAGGTATGTGCTATAACTTTCATAAAGGCCAACAAGAAAAAAGCTCGATGGATTTGGAGATAGGATTGTGGGATCTTTGGTGGGACGTCGGTCAAGCTATTTTTTTGAATTTGATTGAAATTTGACCGAACTTCTACTCAATTTTGGAACACCTTCTGCTCAAAGTCAGAAGAAGTGCAAATTATGAAGGGTGGTTCTTGGAAAAGATCTGTCATTTTTATATTGGCCAAAAAAATTTAAGTTCTTATATAAATTTTGTTTTTTCGCCTCCCAAGTCCATCATCAACAGAAGGGAGTTTTAACACTTGGTCAAAAATCTAAGGTGTTTTTGGATCTTAACTCTCAGCAATTTGGAATTAGCTTTTATTTGCTTTCTTAATCACCCTATTAATTATTTAATTTAGTCTCTTAATTACTCGGGCTGTCACAATGTCCTCGCGCCGCCGGCCGCTCCTCCCTCTTCCGCACCGCCGCCCGCCCCCTCCCTCCCTCTCCTGCAACAGGGATCGAGCTCGCCCAGCCAGCCGCAACAGGCCTCGACCTCACCCGGCCGGCGGCGGCAGGGATCAAGCTCGGCCGCTGGAGGCGGAGCTCCCCCTTGGCGCTTGTTCTCATGCAGCTGCACTCGCCTCCCTCACCCGCGCCTGGATGGAGCAGGACGGTGTCGAAGTGGGTTGAGATGGTCCGCGCGATTTGGGCGGACCATCTCGACCCGGATCTGAGGTGAATATTCCTACGTGGGTTGGATCCAACCCACATCCTTTTTGAACCAAACACGGGACAATGTGGGTCGAACATGTTCCGACCCACATTAACCCAGTAACCAAACACTACATTAAGAAAAAAAAGGAGGATGTCTTGTAGCTTGGAAACAAGCCTGCCAAAGCAAAGAAGAGGGAGGGCTTGGAATAATCAATCTAAGAACTCAAAACTTGGCACTCTTATTGAAATTTCTGCTCAAATTTATAACAAAGCTGAATTACCATGGGTCCAACTCACTCGGCAATGCCTGTACAGAAATGGAACGCCCACTCATGCTAGGAAACAGGTGGGATCTTCATAGTGGCGAGACATCATGTCCTTGTCTCAAGACTTCTTCGTGATTGCAAGTAGCAATATATGCATCTTCAAGTTCAGTACCAGTCGCTTAGAAAATTGTAGTTGATGATTTATAATTGATTAAACTGGTGGCTGGACGACTTTTTACTTTGCAAATTTCTCAATGATACTAACAATAATTATGTTACTGGCATATTTTTTTATCGAGTTCATTTTGTGTACCAATTTAAAAAGTTAGGAAAAAGTCTAAATTACTAGTATAGACGAAGTTCAGAGTTCAGATAACCCTTAAACTATTTATTATTCACTTTATCCCCTAGACTATGCCATTTGGTTCAATTTATTCCCTAACACAATTTGTTTTTTTTGTTTCTCCATGCACAGGTGGAGTTTTAAGTTAAAATTTTAGGAGATGATAGAAGACATCATAACACATATTAGAAAAAATCATCATAAACTTTTTATCATTATTTTTATAGGGAACGGTATTTAATAATAATTTTAATTCTTGGGATACAAAACTGTACAGAAAACAATGATGAAAAATTCATAATATATTTTTTTATATACATTGTGGTGTCCGCTTCCACCCTACAAAATTTTAAATTGAAACTCAACTTATGTATGGAGAAATAAAAAAAAGACAAATTGTGTTAACGAGTAAATTAAACTAAATAGCATAGTTTAGTGGACAAATTGAACCAAATAATATTTTTTTGGGAGGGGTATCCGAACTTTGGCTATATTTGAGGGTAGTAATTTGAACTTTTTCCTTTAAGTTATATGTTACCTTTAAACTCAAAGAAACCATATCTCTTACTCCGTATCTTTCGGAGTTGATGTTGTATTATCAACCTAATAGTACTACCAGGGAAAGCCCCGTTAGTACTAGTTTGTAACCTCCTTTAGTACCGGTTGCGAGCGCAACCAGTACTACTAGTTCGGTACTAAAGGGGCCTTTTAGTACCTGTTGAAATAACCGGTACTAAAGGGGTATTAAAAAAATTAAAAAAAAACTCCCAGCCCCCGCCGCCCGCCTGCCTCCCTCCCCCTACACCCCCTGCCCGGCACCCGCCTGCCTCCCCCCCTCCGCCGCCCTTGCCGCCCTCCCGCCGCCGGCCTCCCTCCCCCCGCAGCCCGCCCGCCTCCCTCCCCCGCCTGGCACCCGCCGGCCTCCCCCCGCCCCCTCCTGCCCGGCTCCCGCCGCCATCCGCTGCCCTCCCGCCGCTCTTGGCCCCGTCGCCACGGTGTAGAGGGAGAGAGGATAAAGAGAGAGGAAGATAGGGAGGAAGGTAGAGCGGGTGGGAGGAAGATAGGAAGAGGATAGACTACAGAGAGACTGGAGCGGGTGGGAGAGACTCGAGCGGGTGGTGTGAGATATATGGATAAGGCGTGGGGTGACGGGTAGCTCCTTTAGTATTGGTTTTAGTATTGGTTGATAGCACTAACCTCGGCACGGGAGAAAGGGTCGCTGCGTTCCTTGAGCTGCCATTGCCACCGTCTAACATGCACCAACACTTGGGTGACCTCATCAAGGCCACGGATCAGAACGGTGCATACGTCACGTTCCAGGTTTTTCCGGCGAGACATTCAGTGCGCACAGATGCATTCTCGCGGCCCGGTCACCGGTCTTCAAGGCCGAGCTCTTCGGCGCGATGAGGGAGAGCAACGCTGCGGGGGATCATTGCATAAGGATCGATGACACACTAGCGCAGGTGTTCAGGAACTTGCTGCACTTTGTATACACAGACACAGACTCACTGCCGCCGGAGACGCCGGAGATGCAGGAGGGGCAACAAGGGGCTTTGATGACTCAGCATTTGCTGGAAGCTGCAGATCGGTATGACTTGCAGAGGCTCAAGCTGCTCTGCGCGAGGAAGCTGTGCGGCTACATGGACGTGAGCACGGTCGCAACCACGTTGGTGTTGGCGCAACAGCACCAGTGTCGTGAGCTCAAGGAGGCTTGCATCGAGTTCCTAAGATCTCCTCGTGTGGTGGAGGCGGTTGTGGCAACCGATGGCTTTGAGCATCTGACTAAAAGCTGCCCTGCACTAGAAGGAGCTGATGTGCAAGCTTGCTGCCCGCTAGTATGGAGAAGCAAATTGGAGGCGTAAGTGTCTAAGATTTCAATAATGACAACTGCAACTATTTATCGAAAGAAATTAGAGGCTAACAAGCTATCAGGTACCAGTTCCAGCAGCAGTTATTTGTCGCACTTTGCTTTTTGCAAGATGTCCTGCGACAGCTTACTCTGCTATCCAGACCTAGATAAGAACATGGATGTCACACTACATCGAGTATAAGATGTCCGCTTACTGGTTCTGTTACGATTTTCATTTATTTGGTCAGAGATCTCTTTGTTTCTTGCGGTGTTCTTTTTTTTAGTAGAGTATTTGGTGGGCCGGGCAGATGGCTGAATCACATGCTTTTCGAGCCAAAATTGGACACCTGCTCGTTTGCTGGTAATTAACTCCTTGATGAAAATTTGGCTCACGGCATGGGTTAACCGTTAACATGATGTTGAAAATAAAAATTGAAGACAGATCCACCTGGCCTGTTTGAGCAACTCCATCTCTTTTGCTGCAAATATACTCTTTGGAATTTTAAACGGACAGGAGATCGACACTTTTGAAAAGTGTGCCACTGCCATGTACCATGTTTGAGATGATATGATTCTGCAGTTGGGCACAATAGGAAGGAAAGATCATATTCGTTTGCTAAATTGTACTCTCTTTATTCACCAATGTAAATATTTTCTAGCATAATGATTTTGGTCGTCACTTTTTGGTATTTAGCATTTTGCATGATTATTTCAGTTAAACTATCATACCCTACTTGCAGCAAGTTCCAAAATCTCGTTGCACCAAACATGAAGCAGTGGACAGGTTTAGATGCTCGTGGAGAAAATAAAACTAGTTGGCATTTCACGGCTGACGACATGGTCGAGTGTTTATGAGAGAGAGGAGAGAGGAGATCTTAGAGCATGTACATTAGTGTTGTCTAATAAGCGGTATCATGTATTGACACGTAATCTTGAGATTACTTAACAAACAATCAGTATAATGGGTTATATTTTTAAGGTGTCTTATAGTAATTATATTTCCTTAATTTATGCATAGAAAAAAAGAAATATTGTGAGTTGCATGTGTTGAGGGAAATTAGCATGCCAATTTGTGAACCGCAAGCGCATGGATTAGTTGTAGCTTTTTTCTTAGAGTATTCCACCAAGATTTATCAATCCGTAGAAACAAGGTCACAGGATCTAAACTAAGAATCATGAAACATGATTCGAGTTGCAAAGTGATTGTGAATAGGCATGATAGACATGGATAGATAAGTATTATGAGCATATATCAACAAGAGGTAACTCATCTAGAGCAAAGTCTAGACTAGCACATGTTGTAGTTCTAGCTAGATGACAAGGAAACACATGGTTCTCATTCAAAGCATCTTTAAACCACCATCTCCGGTCTGACTCCCGAAAACCCCACCTTACACAGCATCAGATCCTATCACGATCCTGCTTATCAACGCAAGCAGTCTAACGGCATGAACATAAAGCACATGTCTAGCTGTTATGATAGACCAGGCATGCAAATCTAGTCACCATGAATACAAGAACACCCTATGCAATCTACTACGTAAATCAATTGGACTAAGCAAACTCATAATAAGAGAAATCATAAAAGGAGACATATAGATCGCTATTGAATCAAAACCAATTTATTACTTCACTATGAATGATTGTTCATTACAAGATCTCCATCGAGGCCATACCCGCGACTTGTGAATCCAGCTCCAGAACTCTGGTGTGGATCTTCCTCGTAGGGTGATCACAACAGCCAGAGCCTAGCCTAAGCTAGCTTCCGGACAACTGCACGGTCCTCAGCTCTCTGTAGATGGTTGTCCCTCAAGTTCCTTGGCTTCTTCTGCATCAAATCTGCTCTCCAATACTAGTGCTCGACGAATATCGGGGTATTTATAGTCTAGAGGACCCGTGGTTTAAATTGGAAGGAGAACGGGCGAAGGAAAGGGCTGGGTTGATCAGCCTAGGGGGGTCCAGGCCGATCGGCCTGACCCTTCCATTTATCCCCACGTGTCCAACTTCGTCACCAAGTCTTCTCCAATGTTTAGGAAACTTATTTTTACTTGCATGCGGGCTTGGCACATCGATAGCCTCAGGATAAGTATAGATCTTGATATCTTTCCAAAGTCCTGCTTGCTTCCATTTTTTATCCCGAGGTGAACTTGTCATATCTTATGAAACTTAGCCCCTAAGTCTTCTTGGATGAGTGCTCGCCAAGAATAAGCATGAATGGGCCTAGGGGACCCTAGGCCGATCGGCTTGGGCTCCATAAGCCAATTGGCCTAGGCCCTTTTTGGCGCCTCTAGCCTTCATCTTTCTCTAGATCATCGCTTGTTCCGAGCCTCATCCAATTATGCTCCAATTTAGTCCAATTTCTTGCGAAAATAGAATGTCCTCCAAAATACAATGCATGTGCCAAAATGGCTCGATTATTGAGTATGATCAATAGTTATGATATCATTTGAATGCCAATATTAAAGATAAACAGGGGTAAATGTTTGTAAATAAGGAGCGTCAACAATCTCACATGCTTAAACCTTACTTGTCCTCGAGCAAGTCTTCTATAGAAATCAACATTGCCCTTCAGTGTTAACCCTGCACTTAATCATACATAACAAAACATGACGCTCCATTTAGATGTTCAATTAATATTCAAGTTGTAGCTAGCTTAGCATTACGGAGGCTCGACATTTTTCAATTATGAACAAGCCACAAAGAATTTAGAACAATGCTCTCAAATTTAAATCAACTTTAGAACTTCTCTTTCAATGGAGCACAATTTTCAAAAAGAGGTAGATCAACATCAGCAACGAAATTCTTGCAATTGCTTAATGGAAACTCTCAGCCCATCAAATCTCTCAAAGCAAGTGCTAGAATATTATCAACCTATTCTACTCATATAAATAAGTGGGAAGCTTTATCTACAGCTTGGTAGGTAGAAAAAGTCCTAGCAAAGTATTATATTCAGAATATTATCAAACTAGGAAAAACTTCTATTTGGGTTTACTGAGACTTATCAAAAAAGCTATGGAGAAATCATTGCTTATGGAGAGGGAGAGAATGGAACACACACTTTTTAGATAGGTGGACATGTGCAAGTAGCAAATGAATGATCCCTAGGCACAAATGAAGTCCTCGTTATCAGATTGCACTTGGTAGGAAAATGAGTGTGGACTAACATTTAGGGCACTAGAAACCTTATGAAGCCTTATGAAGCTTAAAGAACTGAGAAGCATTTTTATTCTCATTTTTCTTCATTTTTTTTCTTTATTTGTTTTTGCTCTTTTTCTTTTGTTTCTCATCTCATTTCTTTCTTTCTTTCTTTTTGCCTCCTCATAACTTTTTGCAACATAATACTTACTCAGCAGTAGTCAGAGATAATGCGATGACTCCATCCCCCATGATTGAACGATGCTCATCCTCGAGCACGAAAGAGAGAATAAAATGACTGTTGATGTAAGTATAAAATCTTATGATCTTCTACAAAAAATAATTTTATTCTTCAGGGAGGTCATCCACGCCAAAATTTAGAGCCTCCAGAGGAGGGAACCACCCAAGCCGATTGGCCTCAGGGTATCCAGGCCGGTCGGCCTAGCCCTATCTTGCCTTGTTTTTCTTTGATTTTTATTCTGCACACGTTAACGGCCTCCAAATCTTATTTATCATGAAAAGGTGCCAATGGATGTTTTGAATTAACGTCAAGAATTTATTCCATACTCATATTGGGTTGTGGTCAAGGAGGGTAATCACAAAAAGATATTTGGGTTTTTGGTTCTAGTGTAGAAAAGTCACAATGCATGGACAGAAAGGATAGCAAGAAATGGTTACACAAAGGAATGACCAGCTTCTAAGCCTCCTACCACATAAATCAATCATAATCCAATTCATCTGACATATAAACTTGCAATCTAAGGTTTATCATGAAGGCATAAATATATAGCTTTGGATAGGATAGAGCTCTTGCAAGAATTATTACTCAAGTGACCATCATAAAGAATTTTATTTCAAGAAATTAGCTGGCATTTAATTCCCTTTAAATCATTTTCAGGAAGCACTTATCGAGCTATGCATAACTAAATACAACAATCAACAAGGTAGCAACATCCATCATATTTCACAAGGCATAAACAACATCATCAATATTAATCATATGAAATTAAGCTCAAAGTGATGAACGTTTATTCGACACACACGCTAAAAATAAAATTGAAACATACTAACACTGCCGCAACTTGTGATAAATAAGGAGGGGAGAAAGATATCCAAACCAAGAGTATGAGTGTTGTTTCATCTGCTTCTCCCTTCTTCAATGGTCACTTTGTCCATTACCCGGCTGTTGTTCTTCCTTATCATGTCGTTGCGTTAACTCAAAGAGTGGTTCGGTGCTGATCCTCCGACTGGGGACTTTCATGACGTGCTCTTCTCTTTGTTCAACATTCATTTCATGATTCTTGCGAAGAGCGCAAATAGAGAGCACGTCGTGGTTTCTTGCTGACGCGAGGAAGCAAAGCAAAACGCAAAAGCCATAGCTCTAAAATGATCAATGCTTGGTCGTGGTTTTATTGCTCCCAACATGAAAATCCATCTCTGATTTGAAGAATAAAATCATGCTCAATGTAATCACCGAGCCATTATGTAAATCAGAGGTGAAGTTCATTGTCAAAAACCAATGTAAATCAAGAATTCTTGATCATGTTAATTTAGGTTAAATCAAAGACACTCTATCGAATCAAACTAAATAATCTTCAATCCTTACCATGCATGGTTTGTGGGATTAGGTTCCTAGTTTTGGCTAAAACATAGAGAGAATTTTTGAAAGAAACAAAAATAAAAGGCTTAGAAAACTCTAACTAGAAAAACCGAATTTTCAATAAGCATAAACCAAAAAATATTTTTATCCTAATTTTTCACAAGCTTAGCATGCATATCTTATACATGAATAAATCATAAAAAATATTACGCATTCTCTACTCAAAGATTTTATACATGAACCCAAACTTCTTGAGGAGACACTGGTTTTGCTTGTTGAAATCCTTAACACCCAGGCCTCCTTTGTCTTTGGCAAGGCAGACAATTTCCCAAGCAACTCTGCATCGGCCTCTCTTGCATGTATCCTCTTATGTTATTTTGATGATGTTGATATTATTCATTTATGGACAGATTGAAATAAAGCCAATTTCGGAAGGCCAAGATTGGACTGTGCAAGCAGATTGACATAAGAAAATTTCAGTACTTGGTTACATTGCAGCACTTTTCTCTCCTTGACCTTGATACAGCAACAAAACCTTTTTAATCCCAAGCAAGTTGGTGTACGCTAGAGATGAAACCCAACAAGAGTCACATCTAATTTCACTAGATAATGGAACGAAGGAATTTTTACTACTACATGGTTTTTCCACTTGTACGTGTATCTATTATTAAGTGCCAACACCATCAAATGTGCATCTAGACTAATGCAAACTTCAAAGTATCATTCGTATCATTGCAAGGCTTTGGTGTTTGGCAACCGATGAAGAAGGTCAGTTTCTTCTTCATTCTTTTTATGCTCAAATTTGCATAGAGTATTGAGCTTCTATTTATCCAGGCAGTCTGCTCTGGCATATAGCTTTGACAAGGCGCTGAGAAACTTGTTGAAGCTTTGATGAGGATGCTTCTGCCTGTCTCATGCTATAACGCAGTTGCAGATCAGTCTGAAATGGAAGACCTGCAGGGGTATGGTGCCTGAGTCTCTTCTGTTTTTTCTTGATTGGATGCCAGTGAAGATTGTTGATTGTTTCTGACCAAGTGTAAGTTCAGCACCATCATCCGGGGGCTATCTTGGACTGATGAGTTTTTGGTCCACGTCTGGCGATATGTTCGCTGAAGAAAAAGAAACTTGGCGTTTGGTAGTTGTATAGTTTCTGTGAAACTTCTAACTACGTTGCAAGAAACATACATGATCATGCATTTGAGTTTTGAGATTAGTTCTCTTACCAGTTCTATGTAGTCATTCGTTCTTTCTTTTGATGCGCACAATCATTTTGATTTTCAGGGTTGCACTGACACTAACTTTTAGTTACATGTACTGCATTCATCTTTTGTTCAGCACAATAGCAAGTTCACTTAACTTGTGTGTAGTTTGAATCTTGAGGTGAGTACTGCCACAACCATGTTCGTGTTTTCTGAACAGCACCACTGTCAAGTACGGATCAAGGAGGCTTGCATCGACCTAAGTACTCATGGGTGTTGGGTGCCGTCATGGTGAACAATGACTTGATCATCCGACTAGAAGCTGCCTTGCCCTGAGTTAATGTCCAATCTCGCTGCCCACTGATATCGAGGGGCACACTGAGGACATGAACCTAAATAAGGTTTCTCAGCGATGATAATGTCAATGGCAATGATCCACAAAGGAACTGGTGCTTTTTTAGATTAAGGAAAATATTCGGTCTTGAACATTCGCAAGTGAATGTCTACAACAACAGAGAAATAAAACTGACCACAAGGTCAGAAGATACACGAGTACTTAGACTCGAAGTTCCACATTGAGGAACACAAAAGGCAAGAAAGAGACTAAGAATGAAAGCTACAAAGGCTAAGCTTCAAACTTCTTTTAAGTCGTTCCTTCAACCTTGCTATAGTCCAGTGCAGCAACAAACTCCTTACAAAGTCTCTAATCCTAGCCAAGAAGGTGAGGCCTCACTTGTAAGCACAAAATTTTCATAAGAAAGGGCCAAAATGTGGATCTCAGCTCTCGGCTGAGAACACTTGCCATTGGTGCCATCTACAGAGTCATGGACCCCTGCATATATAAAGGCACCTGAGAAAGCAACAGAGAGGAGGTGAGATATGAGAAGCACAAGCCATGGGATCTTTACAGAATTGTAATTTTTCATAAATTGTAGTAACTCGGCATCAGTAAACAAAATTTGTGAAAATGAATACATTCTGCACATGCAGTTCACAAATGTATGTTCCATAGTTAACATGGAACTAGATACTAGACTAAATGGAACAAGACTTGATTCAAATTTTGATTCAACTACTTGAGGCAAAGATAATTCCACCAAACCATCTCATTTCCATTCCTTGTCTGAATAACTCAGTTACTCCACAGCTCCTCGCATGATTACATATTCGCATGAGACTCCCTCTTTGTTTGCGGCCCACAAGAGTCCTTCCATCATCCAATTCGTTCACCAGTTTGCTTAGCCATTGTCAACTTTTAAAAGACAGACCTCGACATCCTCGTGCCAGCTTGACTTCGTTGGAGTCTGAATCGAGCAGTACATCATCACTCAAAACGTTCCAGGCTTGGCTTCACGTCTTCGCTTCAGCTGGCGATGCCGGATCGTCACCTCTGTTGCACTCACGCCGGCTTTTCATTGGTGTCTGAATTGAGCAGTACATCATCACTCAATATGTTCCAGGCTTGGCTTCGCGACTTCGTATAGCACTCGCACCAGCTTCACTCCGTTGACGTCTGAATCGAGCAGTACGTCATCAGTCAATGCGTTCCAGGCTTGGCTTCGCGACTTCGTACTGCACTCGCTTCAGCTGGCGAAGCCAGATCATCACCTCTATTGCACTGCAATGGAGAAGATCATGCACAAATAAGAAACAACGCAAGCATGTCTTCGTAACAAAAACTTCAACCTACGAAGACAGTAAGCGAAGTGACCCAGAACCAAAGTACCGATCCCCAACAGTAAATCGGCATCTGTTAACAAAACTTTGGGAGATATACTAGTCTGCACCTGCAATTCACAAAAGTGTGTTCCACAGCTACCCGGAAACTAGACTGAATGAAACGATACTTCATTCAATCTACCAGAGGCAGAGGCAGTTCCGCCAAAACCATCTAATTGCCATTTCAGATTTGAAAATCTCTAGTTACTCTACAGGATATAAAATATTTGGACCGATACACTATAGTTCAGTTTTCATTTTTAGTAACATATCCCAACTAGTATAATTGACATGCTGAGTCCATCGACCGGTAGAGTTCAACCCTATATCTGTTTGTAGTCCAATCGATTACAGAAGATGTATTGCGTATGAAAATTCTAATATTCGTATCTGTGCAGTTGATAACAGAACAAAATCGTAACTCAAGCAGAAAAGGGAAGTGCACATACCTGGAACAAAGGAGACAATCTGCAGTGAGCATAAACTTCAAGTATGGGTTAGGAAAGCAATGGCTAGCAAAAGATGATAATCATAACTTCTATTTCATGCACGTGCAATCAATTATGACAAGAATGTATTTCACAAAAAAAGATAACAATCATAACTGCTATTTGTCAAAGAAAACTGTGTAACAGTAAAAATAACATGGTTTTAACTTTCCATGGCATCACACCACACTCATGGCCACCAAAGGATCGATCCAAGATGTTACTTTATCAATAGATGAACTAATAGTTTAGTGGCCAGGATATTAAACATTTTGTTAAAACAATTTCTTTTGAAAACTCAAAATGATTTCAGCATTGTGCCAACAGGTTTTGATTGCAGTAATTCAGCATCTTTTGACAAAAGCTTGTAAGAATTAAAAACAGAATACAGCCCAAAACAGCACATTGATCATGTTTCACCTTTCACGTCGTACTTACTGAGGTAGTAACTAAATGGAAACAGATTAGATCCAATCGCATAAGCAAAGAAATCTCTGCCAAACCATCTAACTGCCATCTTTGATGGTAACTATATGGAACCTAAAATCCAGATCTCTTCCATTGAAACGCAATATTTCAGATCTCAGTTACAGAAATACCGATGCACATGTGCACAATTAAGCAATACGACAATCCAAGACGTGTGCAGCAACAATTTTGAACCAAAGAAATGTGTGCCAACCAATCTAATTGCAATCTGCAACACAGATTCTAGATGGAACCTAGATAAAACCCATGGTTTTCCTGTTTGAAACGCAATATTTCAGATCTCTGTTACAGAAAAACTAGTGCACATGAAAAGCTAACACTAGCAGCTGCACAATTAAGCAATGTATGTATGACGATCCAAGACGTTTGTGCCGTAACAAATGCTGAATCAAAGAAAAGGGCAAGGGGATGGCAGTGCACGTACCTTGAGCAAGGAAAGCAACACCTGCAATCGGGTTAGGAAACACATACCTCACGGGGCCAAACCGAACCTAGCACATGTCCATCTCCGGCGGAGGAGGCGGGAGCTGCTCCACCACGGTCGTCGTTGCCGGCGCCGCCAGCTGCGGCGGTGGATCGAACTCGACGACGTAGACCCCGTCGACGTTCATGTGGTGTCGGATGAAGACCCACATGATGAGCGCGGTGGCGGTGTAGCACAGGCACTGGAGGACGCGGAGGACGGGGCCCCATAGGGCGGCGACCTCGGCGACCGGCGAGAGGGAGAGGAACCTGGCGAACTGGAGCGCGCAGTGGAGCCCGGCGTAGGCGCAGCCGAGCATATGCCCCCGGGGCCCCGCGCCGGAGAAGACGCAGTACATCGCGTAGGGAGCCAGCTTCATCTTCATCCGCGGCGGCCACGGCCGCTCCTCCACTTCGTCGTCCTCCTCCTCCGTTACCGGCGGCGGCGGCGCCATCGCAGGGCGGGTGTGGAAGGGGGGCGAGATCGACGAGCAGGGGATTCGA
The DNA here is from genome assembly GCF_005286985.2 of Setaria viridis. NCBI lineage: Eukaryota > Viridiplantae > Streptophyta > Magnoliopsida > Poales > Poaceae > Setaria > Setaria viridis. Next base: position 19,249,208 of record NC_048271.2, on the reverse strand, counting down.
GGGGGATCGGGGGAGCCGGATCGATCGAGAGATCGCGAAGCGCGCGCGGAGCTCTGGTGGCGTAGGGATCGAGAGATCGGGATGCGGGGAATCGAAAGCTCGAGGGGATTGGATTGATTTAGTGGGAGGAGGGGAGGGGGAGGCGGCGCTAGGGCTTGGGGCGAGTCGGTTGGGTTGCGTCGCGTGGCCCTCACGCACGGACGCGCCAGCCGGAGCCAGGTGGACGAGCCGGACCGAGTCGGAGTCGGTCTGTGTGCGACCGAATGTACTACGAGTCTATAGGACGGTAATGGATAAGAACGGTCAATTGACCAATAAAAATTTTCCAAAGTTTTTCACCACTGTAAAGTTCGACATTACAAAAAATTTTCCCATCAAAATTGAATTACCCATAATTTGGCCAAACATTCCAGAGAGACTGAGGGCACGTTTGAAACTCTTGCTTTGCCTTGCCTCACCTTGCCCAGCAAGGTTTGCTGTTTGGTACTGCAGAAAAAACTTGCTTTGCTGAGCAAGCTTGCTCGGGCCAGCAAGGTTTTCCTTGCCAGCGCAGGCGAGCTGAATCCGCTCTCCTGCGCAAGCAAGGTTGGTCGCTTGCTGCAGCTCGTTGCCCAGTAGCTGGCCTGCCAACGGCAACTCGTGAAAATCCTGGCAAACTGAATATTGGCAACAAAAATCAGCACCCATATGAGGCCGGCACCGAATCGAGCGGCAATCTCGGCAGTGGCGAGTTCCTCAGGCACTGGATTGCGTTCTTCCGTACTTGAATCTCAACTTCTTTACCTCCGATTCAATCCAGGCTCGATTCAGCTCGTCAACGGAAGTCCTCCGCTGCTCGTGAAATTGGATGCCGCCTCGCGTCTCCAGGCAACCGGGGCCGGCAGGCTCTCCGCATTGCAGATTTGCGGACAGTCCGCCCCCTCCGCAGTTGGCCTCAGCTGCTTGCTATCCGCAACATCTGCCAGCCATGCCCGACCTTCTCCCGATGTGTGTTATCGATATCTCCTTCCGTAGTTCCGTGGTTTTGTTTGCATCTCTATGTCCCTCCCAATGACAGGGGAGCCCACCATCATGGTTTGATCTATGCTAGATTGCACAATCCGGATTGTTTCGACCTACGCTAGATTGTGTGATCCAAGTCACCTATTTGATTGAAAGCTTTCTGGACTATAAAAGCTGGATTGTGTAATCGGAGAGGAATCCAAACAAAAGTTAATTCTTTTCATAAACCTAGTGCTCTCTCGCCAATCACAAATTCGCAGCTCCCTAGCCCGGAATTAAGCCTGCTAGTGGGGCGGTGGAAAATGGGGATTTTGGGTCAGGTCCTTGTGTGGGGGTTCATTTATATGGGTAGTTGTGGGTTTAGAGGCCAGCGGGTCGGGGCAGGGTGGGGAGCTGCATTTGTGGGTCAGGCCAGGTTAGAACACCCATGCCCGCAAACGGGGCACCTAGACTCCTCGGCTCCTCGCGCAGCGGCTCACGAGCGTCCAGGATGCCAGGACGGGTGCAAGGACGGGGGCGCAAGAAGAAGCGACACCGCCGCCGGCTGCCGGCGCCACCGCCCCTCCCGTGCGAGGTCCTCCTCCGGCAGCCACGGATCCAGGTACGCCTGTTGCATCTCCCTTTCCAGTCCCCTCCTCAATCTCCTCTGCATCACCCCTTGACCTTCTTCTTCTTGCCAGATCTGCGGGGGAGGTGCCGCCGCTACTCCTGCCGACGCCGCCGGCGAGAGATCCCTTCAAAAGATCAAGGTGCTCTTCCCTTTCCTCTCCGATTCCTTAATGATTTGTTTCCTAATCTCGTATTCCTGTTAGTTCCCATGCATAATTGTCACCGTGCATAGTTCCCAGTGCATAGTTGTTTGCTAGTAGTGTTTGACAGTATTAGCAAGGTACTTGCTGCTGAATGGATCATTTTGATCTGAATTTTGATCATAGAGATGGTTTCATCATGAAGTCCCCATGACCTGGGCAAATAACTCTTATTGGAAGCTATCAATGGATCATTTTGATCTGAATTTGTTGAGCAAGATGTAGCATGCTGCATGAATATTGCTATTTATATAAAGCCCTTTGCATGATTTTAGAAATCGCATGTATAAAGCTCATAATAAGTGAATTTATTTAGTTTGTATGTTTCAACTATTTGCATAATAAGTGAATTTATACTTTGTTACTGATTACTACGAGTATCAATTTCCTATCTCGTTATACTTTGTGCTGTTCATACCTATTTGTATCTTCCTTTTCTTCAATGTATTGCCATTCATATGCATGATATTATTCTTGATTATCATTTATGCCTTTTTGAAACAGATGTCTTCTCATCGGTTAGAGGCCTCTGGTACTAGTGAGAGCACTAACAACAGTTCCTCGCAAACACCAAATAGAAGGGCACAAGTCTAGGAGTATTATGAGCCGGAATTTGTCGAGATAGATGGTGTCCTAAAAGCAATTTGCAAGTACTACTGAACAAAGTTAACTGCAAACAGGAAATCAGGTACAAACAGCTTTCGAACTCACATTGCAGAGCATTGCCCCATAGTCCCTAGTGATGATACGAACAAATTTGTCGCTACAATGAAGAAAAAGCCTATAGATGGTTCGTTCAACTTTAATTAGCAGAGAAGTCATGACTTGATTATTGCATGGTGTGTTAGAGCTGATGTAGCATTCAATAAGTCTGATGATGAAGGCTTTGAGCCTTGGATGGAGTCATTGCAACCCACATTTAGATGCATAGGGCAACAAATGATTCGTAATGAATGTGTTGCTAAGTTTGAAAAAGCAAAGATAGAATTACGAAGTGAACTTCAGAATCTTAACTCTCGCATATGCTTCACATCTGATCTTTGGACATCAAACCAAAAGTTGGGATATATTTGTGTGACAGCCCACTATGTTGGTCCTGATTTTGTTTTGAAGAAAAAGATAATTGCATTTAAGGATGTGAAGTATCCACATACGGCAACTCGTGAAAATCCTGGCAAACTGAATATTGGCAACAAAAATCAGCACCCATATGAGGCCGGCACCGAATCGAGCGGCAATCTCGGCAGTGGCGAGTTCCTCAGGCACTGGATTGCGTTCTTCCGTACTTGAATCTCAACTTCTTTACCTCCGATTCAATCCAGGCTCGATTCAGCTCGTCAACGGAAGTCCTCCACCGCTCGTGAAATTGGATGCCGCCTCGCGTCTCCAGGCAACCGGGGCCGGCAGGCTCTCCGCATTGCAGATCTACGGACAGTCCGCCCCCTCCGCAATTGGCCTCAGCTGCTTGCTATCCGCAACATCTTCCAGCCATGCCCGGCCTTCTCCCGATCTGGGTTCCCGATATCTCCTTCCGTAGTTCCGTGGTTTTGTTTGTGTCTCCGTGTCCCTCCCAATGACAGGGGAGCCCACCATCATGGTTTGATCAATGCTAGATTGCACAATCCGGATTGTTTCGATCTATGCTAGATTGCATGATCCAAGTGATTGTTGGATTGCAACAATCTGAAGAAAAGTTTGCGCCATCCACCTATTTGATTGAAAGCTTTCTGGACTATAAAAGCTGGATTGTGCAATCGTAGAGGGATCCAAACAAAAGTTAATTCTTTTCACCAACCTGGCGCTCTCCGCCGATCACAAATTCGCAGCTCCCTAGCCTGGAATCACCAACTCACGCGCATCTCAGGCCCTGTTTAGTTACCCTAAAATTCCAACTTTGGCACTATGTGTGGCGGAACCGTCCAACTTAAACTGGTTTAAATGCGCCTAATTGCTGCCGACGCAGCAATTATTCGAAATGCACAGTATAAATCCGGTCGTCCGTCGAGTGTCCCTAGGACTCCTCGAAAAATCCACGTTGTGTTTCGTAGCCATACATCAGGAATAGTATCCGCGATGGGATAACATCAACAAATATTACATTTTTACATACATATAAAAGGTACGAGTTATTACAGAACATAGATTGAAGCAAACTTAGCAGTGCAGTGTTAGACAGAGTTCTAAGATTTAAGCATAAATAGTTCAGGAGGAGATGAGCATTTAAAAACTTCTTCTTAAGGGTATTGTGAGACTCATAACAATACCCTAGGGCTTCGGGGCTTCCTCCTCTGTGGACTCCTGCGGAGCTTCTAAAAGATAGCCACAAGGGATAACCCTGAGTACGGGGTACTCAGCAAGTCTTACCCGACTAACCAATATAATAGCGTTCTTTGGATGCATATGATAGCTTTTGGTGTACTTGGCTGATACAACTTTTGCTGAAAAAGCTTACTACAAGTGATACCTTAGTTTTATCTTTTATTTGGGTTAAGTTATTGCCTAACCATTCTAAATGGTGAGCAGAAAGTAAAAGCAACCATAGATATTAAGTCATACATCAAACATTATCAGAAGGATATATTATTCATGAATTTATACTACGATGCTCAACAGTGATCAAGTGCATTCATAACCGAGAATTGCGGCGATCCGGATCCATTTACATCCTGCAGGAGAGTACCCTGATCACCAGCTTTATACGACTGTCCAGGTCGTACATAACAACCTTTCGATTAGCAAAATCAATGATTGGGAATAAGACTACCCGAACCCAGGGACGCACCCCCACATGGGACCCCACGTCTGGCCCGATCACCATGTGAGTTTCAGGCTACGTCCCTGCCAATCTCCAGCACGTCAAGCGCAGGTACGAAGTATTCCCGATCATAGAGTTTACTAACCTACTGGGCTTTACTGGTCTCATACCCAGTAAGTGATCAGATGCTTATCACTTGATCAAAGGTTAAGACAACGAATCGGGCCTTAACCAAATTAATCTAGCAACATGTATGACTCAAAAGTTTTCCTTAAGGTTGGTAAACCAAGTATGTAAGCAAATAAGCAATTCTAGACTTGGGTTATCTACTAAAGGGTTGAACAAGTGGCAAAGATGTCCTTAAAGCAAGGCATGATCATACACAAGAATAGGTTTCAAGCAACTCCTAGACTTAGTGCATACATATAGCAAAAAACCGATAATTGGACACATGAAATAATGACTCCAAAATAGATAGGTATAAATGCACCGGGGCTTGCCTTGTTCGCTTAAAAAGTTAGTGTTGTCCGACGGGTTGGCTTCGTAGGGGACCAATTCAAAGACTTCTTCGAACTCCGAAGATCCTTCTGAAAATTCCAAATAATCTCCTTCTGGTGCTTCGGGATCTATAGCACAACCCATGCAGGGGTTAGGAATGCAAATTTTTTGAATAAAAGACTATACAACTTTCCTTCATGATAAAGTTGCAAGCCAACAAGGACTATACAATTTATCATGATAAAGTTGCAAGTCAACACACAAAAACCCAAAAAGATTAGCCCTCAATTTTATTTTCTTACCTAATCCTTACTTAAGGCCTTTATTTTATTTTTAGCAAAGGTGATAATTATTTTCTAACTTGAAAACCTAATTTCCTATGGGTTAGGAATAATTTGTGATTAAGAAAATGTTATTCCATATTTTATACATTTTATAAAGATTAAGTATTTATTTAATTACCTTAAAGGAAAGGCATTAAATAAATACCCAAATTTTTATTATTTTTCTAGGGTGTAAAAATTTTAATGCATAAAGGAAAATAAAACAAGCCTAACAAAATTGGTTTCACTAATTTTGGACACTCCTAGAAATTTCTGTGATTTAAATAGTGAAATTTGGATTTAAACTAATTATTCTATAAAGGAAATCAAATTTTCCCGAAAAACACCCCGAAAAACTTTTCTTACGCAGCTCGAATCTACCCTCTCTCACACGCGCGCTGGGCCCACGGCGCGGACCCACTCTTCCCTGTTCCACTTACCCGCCGGCCCTATTCTCCCCCTGACGGGCCCCTTTGGGCCGTTTCTTTTTCCTCGGCCTGCTACAACGGCCCACTTCTTCTTTTCCTATCTTCTTTCGCGAGCGCGGCCTGCCTCCTACTGGGCCTCAGGCCTCTTTCTTCAGCGGTCGACCGCGCCGGCTTCTTGGGCCTCCGACGTGCCAGCCCAACAACCGCCCGCGCCCCCGGCCTCCTTTACTCCCCCGCTTCTCTTACGCGCGGGCCCAAGGCTCCAGGCGCTTCTTCCTCCTCCCGCCAAAACGCGCGCGCGCGACAGGGGCGGCGTGACTCGCCGGCCGGTGCCCTACCGGCGGCGGAGCTAGGTCAGGACAGCACCTCTATACCTTCACGCACCCGCGCGCGGCAATAGCTCCTCGGGAGATGGCCGGAGCCATTCCCTCCACGGCGGCAGGCGGCGACACCTTCGGCCGGTCGCGGCTACGCACGACGACGGCGCAAACTACTTGAACGACTGCTACTACACCATCCTAGTATCCTAAGGACCTGCCTAAGACTACTCAAGAAGGAAGGGAACCAGCGCGAGGGGGTGCTCACCATGAGCGGGAGGCGCGGCGATGGCGGACAGAAGCGGCGGTGGTTTAAGGTGTGCCAGCGAAGAAGCTAGGCAACAAGCTGCTAGGGTTGCTGGTGGGATGTGGGCGGAGGTGTGGACGGAGGGAATCGACGGGAGCTGCGGTGTGGCGGTGGAATTTTACCTGGCGGCGGTGGCTTGGACAGAGGTGCTGGCGGCGGTAAAAAGAACGGCGGTGAAACGGTGGCGCGGGAGCGGTAATTATACAAACGTCTTACCGCGCGCATGGTTGCCACCGTGGTCTACCCATAGGCTTGCGTGGTGAGGAGGTGGCCTAGCCGTTGCGCTGGCAAGCGACCGACGACGGCGGCGGCGACACGTCCTGCCTGCTCTGTCATCGCCTCCCCCCTTTCTTTTGACGCCCGAAATTTCAGAGCTAAAATGCGGTCGATTTCCAATCCGACGGTCCCCAAGTGCCTTAACCGAAGTTGTAGATAATCTCGAGCTTTCCAATTCATCTATAAACCTTCTCCCGGGATAAACATAAAAAAGTCTTCAAATTTGAATTTTTCTTGGGCAATTTACTGAACCCTTTTACCCTTCCATTCAGTTTCGTCAGTCTCCCGACAGCAACATCGATCTCATTTGGGGAATCAATTTAGTGATCCAATTCCTTTTCTTCCAGTCCAAATTCTCTCCATTTGTGTTCTACAACATCCCAGGGTTCCATTTTGCTCATGAACATGTACACCTTTTGATCTACATTGCTCTGAAATCAACTCCAAAGTCGACCATATGCTGCTGTTTTCAGACTTAGCCATTTTCCGTGATGTCGTTTACAGTGACAAGATGCTGACTTTGAGCTTGAATTTGAATTCGTTCCCTTCACTGTTCCTGGCCAACAACACCCAATTCTAGGAGTCCAAAGTCCATACTTTGATATGGTGTAGTTGTTCTGATTCACTTATTTGAAAAATTCATCAGAAATCAATTTTGAAAACAGACTCTGCTACTATTTTTCTGAATTCCTATTTTCGGACGATGAACAGTAAACTTCAGTTTTCCAATTCCTTTCTTTGATTCCTTTGGGATATTTTGGACCAGTTTTGCTCCAAATTCTTGATCCTTAAGTTCTAGTGTATTCTATATTTTTGCCGAATTTTTCTGAATTTCAAATTCAAAATTCAAATTTCGGTCAAATTTGCCCCGAATTTGATTTTCGGCCAATTTCTTTTTCTTCAAATTACTCTACAGAGGTTGTAAACTTTTCCCACAAGTAGGGTACCGTAGCACGATCACCTTAGTGCCGGTGCGGATCCTAACAAAGCCATTACCCACCTAAGCTAAGACTGGCTAGCCCTTACGGAAGCACCCAAGGGGTTCACGGCTCATCCACGAGACCATAACTGGGACCTAAGTCACCAAGATCTTACTCCTTTTACATGGGCTCCCGTTGCTCAACAGCACCCCTAAAGACTAACAGTTTAGCTAGTGGGATTTAAGCTAAGCCGTTGCCCATACAACGATCGAGTGGTTGCACGATGGTGGAATTAGGCAAGATGACATATCAACTCGGTCTTTAACCATGACAAGATGGATATCTCCCAACATTGCTCAACCACTAAGGTAGGAGCACAACATCCTGGTATTTCACACAAGAAACACCCATCCATCTCGTCTACACATTCCTTTCCTCTGAACCCAGAAAACTATTTTCGCAATTGCACACACACACACATTTATTTTCCGAATAAACCATTGTAATAATGATTGTAGTCGAGTAGCAATTTCCTAAGCATTCTAGCGGTGGTTATCGCCTAAATAGAGCGGGTCATATTTAGAGGCAACCATAGGATAACAAGGAATGTTCATAACAATCAAGGGGTGGCTATCCAACCATGTCTTGCAATAAAATAATATGCATTTTAGAAAACAGGCCAATAGGTTGTGTTTGAAAAACTAGGTATTAAGTATGCATGAAAGGGTGAGATTGGACTTGCCGTCTTCAAAGCCTTCTGGGAGTTCCGGCTCGTGCTGCTGGTCCTCGGGCTCGGGCTCGCAATCAAACTCCTTCTCGGGCTCCTCTTCGGGTAATCTGCGATCTACGGCACACACAAACAGACACACAAATAAATAAAAGAAAGTTGGTTTTTAACCGTTGAGCTCCAAACAGAAAGTACGAACGGAAAATAGGTAGAAGTAGTATTTTTGGGAAATTTGGATATGGATTGGTGGAAGTATTCTGGAGGATGATGTGGTAAAATCTGGGATTAATTGGAGGAAGTTTGGCGCATGAAATGATGAGCTAAACATGAATTAGGGGCTTTAAAAGGGAGGTTTAGGACTGATTTGAGATTGGGCATTCTTGTCTTCCTCTTCTCGAGGAACTTGGACAGGGAGAGAGAGAAGATGGGGCCAGCGGCGGCTGGCCAGTCGGGCCTCGCCGGCGGCGAGCCGAGGGTCGGGGGCGGCGGAGGGAGAGGAGGGGGCTCCATTTTTCCCCTTACCTTGGGGGGTTGGGGGTTGGAGAGGGGGCAGCCGGTGGTGGCTCGGTGGGCGGTGACGTGCGGGAGGAGTGGCACCGGCGGCGGCGCACGGGCAGCGGGTGGAGGAGGTCGGGGGGTGGTGCGGCACGGTGTGGGGAGAGGGCGGCCAGGGCAGCCCCCCTTTTATAGCCGGCGAGGTGGCCAGCGGGTAGGGGCCCGGCAATGGCCGGCGGTGGAAGCTTGGCGGCACGGCACCGGTGGCGTGCCAGGGCGGGGAGGTAGGGGCCGGCGGCGGGCGGCGTGGAGCGGGGCCGGAGGCGGGACCGGCGCAAGAGGGGTGCGGGGAGGGGTCGGCGGGTGGCGCGCCGGCGCGCTGGGGTCGGCGAGGTCGGGCGGCGCGGGTCCCGGGGCGCGCGGGGGCCGGGCGACCGACAGTATGGCGCCAGGGAGGTGGTTGCTTGTGGAGTTATGGTGTTGGGCCGACCGGGAGGAGTGGCGCCAGGAAGAAGAAGGAAGGAGGAGAGAGAAGAAGGAGGAGGAAGAAGAAAGAAGAAAAAGAAAGGAGAAGGAAAAGGAAAAAGAAAGAAAAAGGGAGGAAAAAGAGAAAGGAAAAGGGGGAGACCGGCGGCGTTCGCGGCACGCGGTCGGAGCACGCGCGCGACATCTGACGACGGCACGCGGCGAGAAAAATGGGTAGGGATAAAATGATAGCTGTCGGCTTGGGTGCCGGGACGGCGAAATCGCCGGGAAGATTTTAGATTTCCGGGAGCTCAGCGGTAAAAAGATTTTAAAAGCGATTTTTAACGGGTGATTTGAGGTTGGTGACTTTTCGGATGTTACATGTAAGGAGGTAGGAATCCAGGACGGCATGCATATCCAGCATCTACCAGATAGAACTTCCCTAGAAAGATTAGAAACAGGTATTAGTCCTAGAGTCAACTAGTTTGTAACTAGGTTTATGGAACTAATTTAATTCATTACTTTCTACCCTTAACCCATCCTCTCTCTTTAGTGCATCTGCTAGAATGGTGGCATCATGTGCAGAACCCTCCCAGCCAGCCAACACATAAGTGAACTTCAAGTCAAAGTCCACTGCGGCTAGCACATTTTGAGTTGTATAGTGTTTCCTCCCCCTAAATGTTGATTGCATCTTAGCTGGGACTCTAGCATAGATGTGAGTGCCATCTATAGCCCCAACACAATCCTACATAAACCCAACAACACTTAATTACAAAATTTTTATTCAATTATGCATTATTTGTGTCATATGGATACTACTGTGTTACCTTGAAATATGGGTACCATCTTAAGCTATTTGTAATCTTAAGAGGTGCCTCAGTTGATGGAGCCTTAATCATCTCATGCCTAAGTTCACCAATTGCATACAACACCTCTTTGAAATGTCTACTTACTGTCTCTACAGATCTCCTCCAACTTTGATGGATAACTCTAAACCTTTGGTTATGCCCAACAACATGGAGAAACATAGCAAGTTGCTCTTCTACACTGCTATGTATGGTATCTCTAAGCAAGTCCCTGCCCCTAAGCAAATTACATAGCCTAAAGAAAGGGGCTCTTCTCATGTGAAGCATGTTTACACACTCTACATCATTACAGTTATAAATTCTGTCCAAGTTTTTTTGCCTTTCCTCATCCATAGCACTCATTGGGGCATAACTAATTTGAGGACGTGAGGGTTTAGCCATCCTAAGCCTATTCAGGAAGAATGCATACATGGCAGCCACTAGAGCAGCTGCATGAATAATAAGCATGTGTCTCTTGTCTTCAAGAGCCATCTATATGAATAACATGCAAAACAAGGGTCACTGACATGGGCAACAGAACCTCAGATCAATATATAAACAAATCATTGGCATGGACAACAGAAGCTCAAATAAATGTATAAACACATCACTAGCATGGACAACAGAAGCTCATATCAATATGTAAACACATCACTGGCATGGACAACAAGGCTGAGATCAATATCTAAACACATCATTGACATGGACAACAAAGCTCAGATCAATATATGAAAACATCACTGACATGGACAACATGCCTCAGATCACTATTGTAAAACATCATTGACATGGACAACAATAATAAGATCAACATAAAGACATCATTGACATGAACAACAATGCTCAGACCAATCTAAAAACATATCATTCACATGGAAAACATGCTCATATCCATATACACGCATCAACATCATGAACAAGTGTGCTCAGAGTATGCTCACATATCAAACAACACTGGTAGCCATCATTTCAACCACATAGTAACCATCGACAACATGGTTTTAGGATAACATGCGCATGCACAGAGGGGCAAGGGCTAGGATATTTTACCGCAACAACAGCAACAGGGAGAACAGCGTGTGAGAGGACGGAGAACTCAGATCCGCAACCGAACCACGAACAGATCGGCGGCGTCTGGAAGAGGGGGAGTCTGATCGGCAAACCTAGCAACCAAAAAAATAAGAAATCACTCAGAACCGAACCTAATATCTCAGATCGGGTGCGGAAACTTAAAAATCGTACATACGAACCAGCAAAGAAATCAGATCGGGTCCTTAAACTCAAGAATCGTACCTAGGAACAACCGAAGAACTCAGATCCAGTGGGGGCCTGCGTGTGTCACATAAGAAAAGCACCGGTCAGTGGGATCATCGAACCCTAGGGTTATGATTTTGATGAAATCCGAACAAAGGATGCAAAAAACTTGCCTTGCCAACAGATCCGTCAACAACTTCAACCTGCGAACCAAAGAAAACCCATGGGGTGGTAGATCAGGTCTCCGGAGATCAAAAACAATAACGAATGGGGACAAGGGTCCAACCCTAACCTGCGAGCCGCCGGTGGAGGAACAAATCTGCGCGAGAGGGAAGGGGAAGGGGAAGGGTCGGGGTCACCATTTATGCCCGCGGAATGGCGCGAAATCGCCCGGTAACCCTAGCGAAGGCGCCAAAGCTTCCCGCGTGCACGCGCGGAAGCTTTTTCGCCCGCCGCGCGCTCGCCTTGCACGCGCCGCCGCACCCGCGGAGCCTGGCTCTGGGGAGAAGGTCGAATCGTCCGCACCACGGGAGCCAGGCTCTGAGGGTGTTTTTGCACCCGCGAACCAGGCCCAGCGAAAGGCCCAGGTAATCAATCAGGCCTTAGTTGCACGCGGGGAGCCCGGTTCTGGGTATGTGCGAGCAACCAATCACACCCTATGTAGCAGATTCAGTCAGTTCACTAATACTGAAGCTACTTGTGCAAAAAAAATCGCTGACTTGGAAAAGGATATCATAATCTCACACTAAGTTACCAGCTAGCGCATTGAAGCTTGGAAACAGTAAGTACGATCCACCTAGCAAATATAAATAGTCTGAATTGCATCAAGCTCCATCAGTCAGCCATCATGTGCATCTTGCATGTACACAAGAGGTAACAAAGGTTCATCCAGAAACCGCAGTGATACCTACTATTTAGGGGATGTTTGGATACCAGGTGCTAAACTTTAGCAGTGTCATATCAGATGTCCGAATGCTAATTAGAAGGACTAAACATGAGCTAATTATAAAACTAATTGCAGAACCCCTATGCTAGTTCGCGAGACGAATCTGTTAAGCCTAATTAATCCATCATTAGTAAATGGTTACTGTAGCACCACATTGTCAAATCATGAGCTAATTTGTCTCACGAATTAGACTCCATCATTGCAATTAGTTTTGTAATTAGCTTATGTTAAATACTTCTAATTAGCATCAAACATACAATGTGATAGGTGCTATGGGTATCCAAACGGGGCCAGCTGTGCTTCTTGTTTTTTAGGCATGGCATAGTTTCCTATAATACTCGTTATTATGATGACGTGAGGGCATAATCTAGTTTCAACTTCTTGTGCCATAAATGGGCGTTTTGGTTAGGCTGCTTATTTGAAACAAGCTTTGTAGAGTGATTCAAAAGAAAATTATTGAGCATCCAACTCATGCTATGTTCAAATTGTGTACTTATTTATTTAGCCTACTCAAAGGCTTTATGCTCAGGGGGTGTTTGGATACGAGATGCTAAACTTTAACAGTGTCACATCGGATGTTCGGATGCTAATTAGGAGAACTAAACATGAGCTAATTATAAAATAATTGCAGAACCCTGTGCTAATTCACAAGACGAATCTATTAAACCTAATTAATCCATCATTAACAATGGTTACTGTAGCACCACATTGTCAAATCATGAATTAATTAGGTTTAATAGATTCGTCTCGTGAATTATACTCTATCTGTGCAATTAGTTTTATAATTAGCTTATATTTAATACTCCTAATTAGCATCAAACATATAATACGACGGGTGTTAAACTTGAAGAGCTATAGCCAAACAGCCCCTCAGTCCTACATGACGGGGTCCTATCCTATCTAATTAGTGGAAGTCAGATAAGAACCATGGTTTAGGCCCACAGCCTAGTAGGGCCCATCCGCACCACCTCCTTCTTCCCCAACGCTCATCCACCCTTGCCACTGCCTCCGCCAGCATGGTCGACAGCTGCCAGGCCGCCCGCCCTTCCATCCCGCACTTTCCTAATTCGGGGCACTTCCTCCACCACCCATGGCTGGTGGCGACCTCGTCGTCGAGCCGCTCCTGCCCACCCCCACCCCTCCGACCTCGGCTTCTCGCTAGTGTGAGGACACGTCAGCGAATGGCAGCAGCACTAAGGTTTGGAGGCGGCGGCGCAAGAAGAAGGCACTATTCAGGATTGGACGGACGATATCAGCCGCACGAATCTGAAGCTTCAGAAGTTCATAAACTACTCACGTGACCGGGCGCTCTGTCAGACTGTTTGGGCTGGCGGAATGGCCTAGATTGGGGCAGCCCGGCCCATCTGTGCCTTCGCAACGGTGGTGGATCAGGTACGCGGCCCGTCTCAAAGACCCATTTCTTCGCCGTAGAAAGCCCTTCGTGTCCCCAACACAAAACCAGCCCAAGCGGCAAAACCCTCGCCGGCCGCCGTTCCGCATCCCCGCCGCCATGCCAGCGCCGGGATCTGCCGTGCTCGGTGGTAACGAGCACCGCTCCGCCTCGGCCATCGTCGGGGGCACGGTCACGGGTCACCACCTTCTCCACATCGACGGCTACTCGTGCACCAAGGATAAGCTCCCCACCGGCAGATCCATCCAGTCTCGCCCTTTCAGTGCGGCGGGTCACCGCTGGTGCATCCACTACTTCCCCAACGGCCAGTCCTCCAAGGACGCCGATTTCATATCCGTCTTCCTCCACCTCGACGAGAGTCCCGGAGGGCCCGTGATGGCGCGAGCCAGGTTCGATTTGCTCGATCGAGCAGGGAAACCGGTGCCATTGAACAACTCCACGTGGCTGAAAGAGTTTTCCTTTTCCCCCGACGGCACAGGGTACGGCTTCCCGGATTTGGTTAGGAGGGAGTTCTTGGAGAAGTCGGAGCACCTCTTCAACGACTGCTTCACGATCAGCTGCGGCATCATTATTTCCGACGAGCTCCGCACGGAGGATAGGATTGCCGCATCACCGCTTGTTTCGCTCGCTGTGCCACCATCTGACCTGGATCAGCATCTGAACAATCTCCTCGTGGGCAAAGAGGGCGCCGACGTCACATTCCAAGTCGCCGGCGAGGCATTCAGCGCGCACAGGTTTCTCCTCGCGGCCCGGTCGCGGGTCTTCAAGGCAGAGCTGTGCGGTGCAATGAAAGAGAGCACTGCCACAGGGGGTTGCATCATCCAGATTGATGATATGTTACCTCAGGTGTTCAAGGCCTTGCTCCATTTCATCTACACCGACTCGCTGCCGCAGATGGAGGAACAAGAGGAGTCCGTCATGGCTCAGCACCTGCTGGAAGCGGCGGACAGGTATGACATGCAGAGGCTCAAACTGATTTGTGAGGATAAGTTGTGCAGGCACCTAGACGTGAGCTCGGCCGCGACCACGTTAGTGTTGGCTGAACAGCACAACTGCCGTGGTCTCAAGGATGCTTGCATTGAGTTCCTTCTATCTCATCATGTGCTGGAGGAGGTCATGGCAACAGATGGATTTGAGCATCTGACTAAAAGCTGCCCTGCTCTTGTGAAGGAGATAATATCCAAGCTTGCTTCCCGGTGCCGTTGATACTGGGAAGCAAATTCTGGTAACGAGCTTGGCGTTGCAGTAATGACAACTGCAACCATACTGAATGGAAAAATTAGTGGCCTTGCTATCAATTAGTAGTTCTAGTACTTATCTGCACTGTGGTCCTAAAAAATATGCAATGTACCTATGCACTCTGGTTCTAGTACTATGATACAAGAAAAATCTTTGTGGATGCCATGAGAAAAATTAAGTTTGCTTACAAGTTCTTTATAGCCTTTACATATTTATCTTGATGCTTGTAAGCATTTTTATTTTTCAGATTGCACTGGCACTAGCTTTATTTTTAGCTGCTTGGATAGTTGGATGCATCTTTATTTTGTACTATACAGTACAAAGCTTTATGCTGGTTCAGTAAGCTTGGGGCACAATTGAAGACAGCGGTGATATCTACTGACGAAAATATCTGGAAGTTTTCCACCCTTTGCATCTAGAAGTGATAATTATGCAGTAGTTAATTTGAATGAAATTTCTCAACAACTCAGTTTCCATGAACTTAATAATTGTGTATTCATTTTCATGTTATTTTCTTGAGTTGAGACTTGAGACAGCGTTCTGTATGGACATATGTAGTATATTGTCAAAAGATATTTAGATGAGCCAAAATTAGAAGACCAGGATTTAACTGTGCTAGGAAGATATGAATCTAATTTTCCTCTATATATCTTTTTTTCTTGAATACAATTTTCCATTTTTTCCTTGTTTTGGTCTCTCTTCAACACCATGCGTTGCATTGCTTTGTACTTCCTTGTCACAAGAAGACCTGTTAATTTTCTTTCCTCTCCTTCCCAAAAAAAATTAAGTACACAGTGTAGCTCAAATCATTCACAAAGATTGATATGAATGTAAAGATAATATGTGTCATATTTTGCTGTTGTGATCACTGTTTGATTTTCAAATACCATTTTTGTTGTCATCATCACTGCTTCGTTTCCGAACAATGTACAAGAAATGCCAATCAATTGTATCCAACAATATCACAATGATCACTATGCTGATTCTTTTTCTCGTTGATCAAAGACGTATGATCGGATAAACCGTATGCTTTTTGTATCAGATTGCATAACTTCGACACTGCATGAAGATCTTCCTGTAAACTCATATGGTGCTTTGACCAGGACTGCCAATTTCCAGGTGTTCATCACTTGTCTACAGAAGCAACTTCTCTGTGGATTTTTCTTTTGTGTTTGCTTGCCATGTGATGTTCTGTAATTTAATTTGCTGCTTCTTTTACCGTGTCCTGAATAATTGAGGACCACGCCGCAAGGGCATCAAGTCTCGCCCTTTCGGTGTTGGAGGTCGTTCCTGGCGCCTCTGGTACGGTACTACCCGAACGGCGAGCGCTCCAGTATGCTGATCACAGATCCATGTCCCTCTTCCTTGAAGAGAGTGCAACCAGCCCTGTCAAGGTGCGAGCTAAGTTCAGTTTGCTCGATCCGGCAGGGAAACCGTTGCCGTCTCACACCAGAAACACGTACCTACATGGGTACCCCGTCGGCTCAGCATTTGTTGGAAGCAGCGGACAGGTATGACACGCCGAGGCTCAAGCTGATTTGCGAGGAAAAGTTGTGCAATCTCCTTGAAGTGATGGTTCTATACAGCAGAGTTCGTGTCCTGATGTATCACTATTCTCTCGAGCTAATTGCTGCGTAGCAGGTCGTTGCTTTCGTATCTCCATAGTTTCCAAGAATCTATTGCTACGCATTATTTAATTGCCAACTAAAGGCATTCTTGTCCCATAGTTCTACAGGAAAACTTTGCTGAATACTACCACCAAGCCATGATACGCTTTTCCATATTTACAATACCATTTTATTGCCATCTGCCTGATCTGGTTATATGTGTTTATCTCACAGCACATTTTAGTTTCAAACTGAGTAACATATATACAGGAAATGTAACCTTTGATTGAACAACATTTCATTTGCTACCATCTGAAACTTTTACCGGTAATACTAATAGTGGCCTAATCTCATGTATTTATCAAATTTATAACAAATTGTATACCAGTTCCACTACATTTGATATGGTTTGGAGGCTGGTTTTGAGTAGCGAAGCATAGTTTTGTTCTGGAGGAGGACGAACCAAAGGTTTGTCGTGGGATAAGTATATTGCTGGTTTGGAATGGATAATCTGGATATTTTCGGAGGAATTATACTGACCAAAATTGTTGTTGCAAACATAACTAAACCATTGTATTTTTTCACCATAGCAATTGTTAAACTGAAGTATAACATTGATACCCCTGTCTGTTCACCTAAAACTGTTACGGGCCTGTTCGCTTCAGCTTATTCAGCCAGCTTATCAGCTACCGAACAGTGTTTTTCTCTCACAACAAATCAGCCGTTTCAGTTTTTCAGCCGGCTTATAAGTCCAGCTGAACAGGCTCGTTGTTTCTGATATTGTCGAGACATCTTTAATGAAAAATGGACAGTTTACTGGAATGCCAGTTGCTGCCTTGTCAGTTTGCATTATGTGCCGTACTCATAGTTCAGCTTCAGTATGTTAATGTGCAACCTGCACATTTTTTTAAAGATACACGGATAAACCCCCGATTTTGAATAAACTATAGTGTACTTTAGAAATACGAAGTCTTTAAAACGTTACATTACTTTCACGAGCTAAAGCAGAACAGCAGTAACCCGCCTTACAAAAGTACAGGTCAGGTGCAAACTCAAACGAAACGTCACCTAAAGTTTGCACCTTCAGCAAATGTAGAAACTACTTTGCTTCACCTAAAGACTAAAGCTAATTATCGTTATTTTGACGATGTTGGTAGTGTTCAGTCAGGACAGACTGAGCATAAGCAAATTTCAGAGGGCCAGGCACCAGCAGATTGACACAAGACAATCCTAGGTGTCCACCACTTGTCTGCAGCAACGACAACCATGTGTAATTTACTTGTCATGATGTTCTGTAATACTTGTTTACCTTGTCCTGAACAAATAAATGGAATAGTTAAACAAAACATAGGTAATATTTCATTGCAATTCCTAGAAAGAACTTGAAATGAAATTAATAATGTTTCAAGTCGACGCCGGCAGCACTCCTCCCTCTCTGCCGGCGCCCCCTTCCCCGGCCCTCAGGAATGGACGAGGCGGGCCTCCTCCTCTCCGCCGGCGGTAGCACCAAGCTTTACATTGCTGAGCTCGTTCGCAAGGCTAGCCACTACCTGGAGGCCAAGCTCATTGCACTCGTGCTCTTCTCGTAGAGGATTTGCTTGGATTCTTGGAGTTGTTTGGGTGCTAGCAGAGATACGTTGCGGGTGGATGCGGGAGTGCGATTCGCTGCCGGTGCGCACGCGAGATTCGCCGCAGGTGGGCGCGTGATTGGCCGGCAAGGCCCCGACCACCGACGAGGCTCCTATCGATCTGTGTACCGTCGGGAGGAAGAAGAAGATGCTGATGAGTGGGGTCCGTTCATCAGTGAGAGAGGGAGAGAGTTGAGTTGGGTGGACTGTGAATGATATGTGGGGTCCGCTCATAAGTGTTTTCAAAAAGCCACACCTGCTTCACCAAACGGCTTTCAGCTTTCCACAACCCACAATCTACAATAGCTTTTCCACATCCCATAGCTCATAGCTATTTTTTAAAAGCCATATCTCAACCAAATACACCCTTCGTGAAATAAAAACTGTAGACATCTCACGGGCAACTTCTTCGGCCGACCCACAAGGGCCCAGGCACCGCCTCTTCAACGTCGTTTCTCTCGCTTTCCCCATCCATCTGCTCGCCGCCAACCCAAAACCCTTGCCGCCTCGCTCAGCCGCCGCTCCACCTCTCGCATCCCAATCCCGCATCGCCACCACCATGTTGCCTCCCGGATCTGGTGCCGCTGATGTCGCCGATCCCGGCTCCGCCTTGGCCATCGTTGCGGGCACAGTCACCGGGCACCATGTCCTGCACATCGAAGCCTACTCGCGCACTAAGGAAGAGCTACCCAATGGCGAGGGCATCAAGTCTTGTCCTTTCAGGGTTGGAGGTCGCTCCTAGCAGCTCTGGTACTACCCTAATGGCGAGCGCCCCCTGTACACTGATTACATATCCATCTTCCTCTCCCCTTGAAGAGAGTGCTAAAGGGCCTGCCACCATCCACTACTAGAAATATGAGCATTCATCCTCTACCTTAGTACCGGTTGCTTTTTATCCGGTACTAATGTTAGCATTAGTACGGGGTCCAAAATTGGGGGGGGGGAGTCCTCGGAGGTCTTTTAGTACCGGGTCGTAACACCACCCGGTACTGAAAGGTACGACCCGGTACTAATGCTCCTAGAACTTTTAGTACTGGATAATAACACCATCCGGTACTAAAGGATCACTTTTAGTACCAGTACCGGGTTATAACACCACCCGGTACAAAATGATCACTTTTAGTACTGGGTGGTGGTAGGACCCAGTACTAAAGGTCTTTCCACGAGTTTACTTCAAAAATAAAGTATATCTACATTCATCACACGTGCTGTGTAGGTAGACTGGTAAGGAAGGATCACGCGAGGATGGAGGTCGTGGGTTCGAATCCTCACGGACTGCGCACGTGCATATTACGCGTGACTTGTGACACGCGCATATTTTTTTCTTTATTTTTTGGGAAAAAATGGATTAGTACTGGTTGGTCTCCCCAACTGGTACTAATACATACCCTTTAGTACCGGTTATTTGATCCGGTACTAAAGGACCCCCTTTAGCACCGATATAGAAGTACCGGTTGCACAACCGGTAGTAAAGGGGGGTTTAGAGCCAGTACTGAAGGCCAGTTCCTCAGCAATGATCTAGAAGTGAGCACTGCCGCAACCACACTTGTATTGGCGGAACAGCACGACTGCCAGGGACTGAAGGAGGCTTGCATTGAGTTCGTGACATCTCCTGATGCACCGGAGGCTGTCATGGTAACCGATGGCTTTGAGCATCTAACTAAAAGCTGCCCTGCTCTTGTGAAGGAGTTAATGTCCAACCTTGCTACCCGATTGTGCAAGAGAAGAAAGTTATGAGCATGAGCCTATGTTTTGGCAGTGACAATATTGGAATTACCCAGAAAAACGTTAGTGGATAAGCCTAAGCTATCAAGTACTACTTTAATTTGTTATATGTGTATAGTCTCGTCGTCAAAAGTATGCGATGTACCTCGGCTTGTTTTTAGTTCAGTGGACGTATACTTTGTGGGTAAATTCTAGCCATGATGTAAGGAACAATTATTCTAATGCCACATGCAGCTACTTTAGTTATAATCCTGCATGCCTAGTACTACCATCAAAGTTAACCAATTGTTCCTTCGTACGATGCTGGCAGCCAATTCAGATTCATGTTGCATGCATCTTCAGTTCAGTACAAAGGTTCATGGACATTCAGGGAGTACTAGGAACTCATTTCAGTCACTGCTGATGGACTTCGTATGAAAGATTTGGAAAGTTATTCATACTTGGATGAATTGACAGTTATACAGAGGTTAGTTGAATTACTCTATAGTCCTAGCACCTGTTTATCTCATGATATATTACTATCTTTTCTAGCAAATAAATGCATATCATGCTAGTGTTTTAATAGGTCCATCAGTCCAAGGTTTTCATGAAACCATGAATTTTTACCACTTGTTATCTGCATGAACAGTTGGAGTCTTTTGATAGACAAGATTGTGTCAAATCAGGAGTGCCGCAAAAGTTCCTTTGCTAACCACATGTAAAACTGATTATCCACTTCATCTAGTCTCCAGCTCACTTAGCATGCGTTTAGCGCACTGGACATACACCTAGAAGTTGTTTACAGACTATTTGTTATTTGCTTTTGTGTTGTTTATACGTCATTACTGTCTCATTTCACAAATTGAGCAGCATATGTACATGAATTTTGTGGAACTTCCTTTGAGCATCTGCTAAAAGCTGCCCTGCTCTTGTGAAGAAGTTAACGACCAAGCTTGCTCAAGAAACATTTTTGCTAATGTGAATTAGTTCATTTACAAAATTGCACATTGATTTCAGTTTTTTCTGACATTAGTTTAACTTTTATTTTGCTATGTGGGGAGTGCTTTGTTCAGTACAATGTGTCATTCAGGGTAAGTAGGATAAAGGCTTATGTATAGAAGATTTGCAAAGTTTATTCTTGCTACTAAAGGTGATGGTTATATACAGCTAAGCGAAAATTTTCAGCAATCCTAGTACTCGTAGTCATCCGTGTCTGTGTCTTGACGTATCACTATTTTTCTCTAGAATAAAAGAATGTTTGGGGCAGTACAAAAGGGCATACACCATGATCACTTAGTTCCTTGATTGTTCTTCTACTCGTTTGCGATCCATGAGGGCCTTGTGTACATATGAACTCTCTTTCCTTCTTAATTGAGAGGCAGAGCTCTTGCCATTTTCCTTCAGATAAAATAATATTCTCTAGCTAATTGATGCATAGCAGGCCGTTGCTTTTGTAAGTCTGTAGTTTCCAAGAATTTATTGCTACATGTTATTT
This sequence comes from Setaria viridis, assembly GCF_005286985.2. Taxonomy (NCBI): domain Eukaryota; kingdom Viridiplantae; phylum Streptophyta; class Magnoliopsida; order Poales; family Poaceae; genus Setaria; species Setaria viridis. The sequence goes on along the minus strand of NC_048271.2, from coordinate 19,227,757 downwards.
AATTGCCAACTAAAGGCACTCTTGTGCCATTGTTTCTACATGAAAACTTTGCTGTATATTACCAACGAGTCATGATATGCTTTTTTCGTATTTACAATATCATTTTTATTGTCATCTTCCTTATCTGCTTATATGTGTTTATTTCACACCACAGTTAATTTGATTCAACAATATTTCATTTGTTATCATCTTTGATTCAACAACATTTTATTTGTTACCATCTGAACTTTTACCGGCAATACTAGAAGTCGTAATGTGCTAACCTCACGTGTTGATTAATTTTATAACAAATTGTATACCAGTTCTGGTGCATGGATTGACTTCGACTGAAACACCAGCTTTCTGCTGAATTGGAGCCGAATATAAGATTGAACCAAACTGTGTTATTATTCTCTGCTGATCATCATAGATTCATACTTTCTTCATCTTGTCAGCATGGTGTGCAAGCTTGTCAGATATAGCTATGGTCAGTTGGCTCAGGAGGATATGGAAAGATATGTGTTTGTATACTGTCTGTTTCATAACATCACTCTGCAGCCAAACAATTATAACTTGAGAGGTGGAAGCTGATTTGTGAATATAAATTGTGAAAGATTTCTAGTAAAACGCAGTTGTGATCTGGAGGGCGAACTAAATGTTTGTCCTCGGATAAGTACATTCTTGTTGGAAATTCGACTGGAGGACCTGGAGGGGATTTTTGGAGGAATTATACTTACCAAAATTGGTGTTGCAAACATAACTGAACTGAAGTGTCACCATGAAAAATATTAAAGTGAAGTCTAATACTGATACCCCTGTCTAGTTCAACTAAACTGCTGTTTCTGGTATTGTCGATAGAATATCTTTACTGTGCTTGTGTTCTTCATGTTTGTGTTACTTTCGCGAGCTAAAGCAGAACCCTCCTTACAAGTTACAAATCAGGTGCAAATTCAGGTGACCTTTAGAAATCTTTGAAGCGTTACCTTTTGTTTCTTTTGACACTCTGTGCTACCAGTTTTCGGACAACTGATGCCCTGACTCAGGTGACCTTCTCTTGTGGGTGAGCTCCTAATCCATCAGGATTGAGTCCTTGGAGTAGTGTTTTACTTTTTACAACAATGGTCAAATGAGATAATTGGCCCCGCCATGAAATGAGCGAATTAGTTTTCTAGACTGTTTGCTGGGCATTTGACTTGAAAAGGTTTTCTTTTGCTAAATCTTTCTAGTGCACAATCTCATGCTGAAATTACAGGAATGGCTCTGGTCTCTAAAATTGGAGATTGCTCACTCGCTCAGCATCAGACCACATTATCCTTGTCGCTTGCACCAGTAAGGATGACAAATTTGAATTTTTACTGTCCTACATGATGGGCTTTGTAAAATTGCCATTGTAAACATGAGTTTTGCAAAATCACCACTAAAATGAGGAAAATGGAAAAGAAATCACTAAAATGAGGAAATGATTCAATGATGATTTTGCGAAGCCCATATTTGCGATGATAACCGCTTAACGGAGAGAGTTTTTTTTTTATCAAATTTTACCAAGTAACTGTCTTCTTGCATCTCATTGCCGTTTGCCCGGCGGCCAGCGGCGAGGTCTGGGCTGAACGGAAGTCAGGCAGGCACCAGCAGTGGCCCATCCATGCGGAAAAAAATTGGGTGAGGACCGTCCGCATACTTCTCTCATGCAGCCTCCCTCCCGATTTCTGCCGCATGGGTGTCCAGCGCGATCGTGCGAGGGAACTCCGCTGGGAATGAAAGCGCGTGCTCGGCTCGGTCGCGTGGGAACGCCTGGGCCGCTGGCTCACTCGGCTCGCTCGTTCAATCGCTAGCTCCGTCGCTAGCTCGCTCGCTCGGCTCATCGTCAAAACCAGATGCGAAATAGAAACCAACGCTAGATGAGAAACAGAAACTGTCGTCCGCCCACGTTGAAACCTCCGCTAGATGATAACCGCCCTGCCTCTCGTTAAAACCTCCGCGTGAGAATCCGTTCGTTGTCTGCCACCACATCCCTTGTGTGCCGCCGACGCTACCACCGTTTTCCGACGCCGTAGCCTAGGTCAGGAGAAGACGTCCTTGTGCGATCCTAGATCGTGGCATAGGAGGACAGCCGCCATAGAAATCTTCGACGAGCATCGCAACTGTAGCAGCCGTCATGGGAGAAGGAGGCCAGGAGGATACCAATCTGCATTCCACGACAGGAGAAGCCTCCCCACATATCACAGTTGCAATGGTGGTAGGAAGCTAGGAGAAGGACAACGTTCTCGACTCATTGCTTACGGTGTCGTCTGTGCCTACCCTAACATACAACGGAATGTAGCCAACGCAGGTACATATTTTTTTTCACATTCTTTGGTCATCATGAGTTTTCACGTATGTGTTTGACCGTGTTACATGACCTCCAGCTCCACTGATTTGTGACCATATATATGCTAGATTGCACAAAACTACTCCGACAATAACATCAGAGTTTGTTGCATGATACCCGAAGAAATAGCAGATGAAGCACAAGATAAGGTAACTAAATTACAAATAATTTATTTAACTGAGAGCGTAATTTTTCATATCGCAAAGGTAAGTCACATTAATTCTTGACTTAATGTACAAGAGATGGCTGATGAAGTTGTGCAACCTATGATTGTTCCTGAAGTTGGAATGGCTTTCGAATCAGAGGATAAAGCTTATGAGATGTACAACACCTATGCCGGCAAGATTGGGTTTAGTATTAGAAAGAGCCATACAAAGTGACGAGGAGATGGGACTCTACGTCAGAAGTATTTGGTTTGCAGTAACGAAGGTCATCGAGAAACTGAAGCATCAAGGCACACTACAAGGACGGATTGTGGTGCTCGTGTTCAGTTTAGTATTAGTAAAGAGGGGATTTGGACGGTGCAAAAGGTTATACTTGATCACAACCATTACCTTGCTAGTCCAAATAAAAGGGACAAGCTGAGGTCCCAATGAAGTGTTCAAGAAGCGGACATGAAGCTAATTGGGTAGATGAGGCAATCCGGGATGAAGCCAGCCCAGGTTTTTGAGTTTATGAAGGAGTTTTATGGAGGAGCCGACAAAGTGCCATTCTCACGGATGGATTGCAACAATGAGATTGGCCGTGAGCGCAAGAAGTATTTAGAATCCAATGATGCAGAAACACTACTGGAATACTTGAAGCATAAGCAGATAGAGGATCCAACTTTTTTTATGCCATGCAAATAGAGAAGAAAGATGGTCGGATAGCTAATTTCTTTTGGGCAGATGGCCAATCTATCATGGATTACACATGTTTTGGTGATGCTGTGTCATTTGACACAACGTTTCAGACTAATAAGTTTGAAATGTCTTTTGCTCCATTCCTCAGAACCAACCATCACAAGCAGACTATCATTTTTGAGGCTGCACTGTTATTTGACGAGACTATACCATCATTTGTTTGGCTATTTGAAACCTTTCTAAGAGCAATGTCAGGCAAACATCCTAGCACAATCTTCACTCATCAAGACGCGGCCATGGCAGGAGCAATTGCTTATGTATTTCCAAACACAAGTCATCACCTCTGTTTATGGCATATTTACCTTAATGTTGCTAAACATTTCAGCCATGTAATTCAAAAGTATCCTGTCAAGTTTCTACCTGATTTTAGGAGATGTGTCTATGAAGACAGATCAGAGTTTTACTTCAAAAAGAAGTGGGATGAGTTATTATGTGACTACAACCTTGAGGACAACAAATGGATGGCAAACCTATATGATTTGAGGGCAAAATGGGCTGCTGTGTATCGTGACTCATTTACAGCTGATATGAACTCGACCCAAAGGAGCGAAGGTATGAATAATGTATTTAAGAAAAGATTTCGTAGAAAACTGGGTCTTTCGGAACTTCTTGAAGAATGTGAGAAGGTTTCCAGTAGTCTTCAAAATAATAAGTTGGATGAAGATTTTAATTCATGTCGAAAGAGCCCAGTTACTCATATTCCTCTGTTAAAGAAAGCAGCTGAGTCATATACAGGGAGGATGCATAAAGAGTTTGAGGAAGAATTTAGCAAACAATTTTCATTCTCTTGTAAGTTGTTGCAAGCCGAAGGGTTAATTCTAACATATACGGTTATGCATATGCATTCTGATTATGGAGCAACTATCATATTCAACAAAGCAGACAGTACCATTACATGTGCTTGCAGGAAGTACGAATCCATAGGTACGTATATATATATATTCAAATTTGAAATTGCAATAATACAGCATCTAATACAAATTTATGAAACATGGCATTCATATCTGATACAAATTTATGAAACATGGCATTCATATCTGATAGGTATATTGTGCAAGCATGCCTTCAAAGTCTTCAATGTCAACGATGTTTTCATTTTGCCTTCGCAATATATCCAACACAGATGGATAAAATATGCAAAGAGAGGATTTTATATTCAGAAACAAGGATACGAGGAGGAAAGTACCCATGCCACGCGTATCTCACGGAAGGCAACATCTATTGCATTGAAGTGTTCAAAGTCAAAAGAACTTTTTGATCTTTTGGAGGAAGCCACGGATAAGTTGGATTTGGATTGTCTTAGAGGGGCGTTTGGTTCCATTTGCTTATTTTTAGCATGTGTCACATCGAATGTTTAGATACTAATTAGAAGTATTAAACGTAGACTATTTACAAAACCCATTACATAAGTGGAGGCTAAACGGCGAGACGAATCTATTAAGTCTAATTAATTCATCATTAGCAAATGTTTACTGTAGCAACACATTGTCAAATTATGGACTAATTAGGTTTAATAGATTCGTCTAGCAAATGTTTACTGTAGCAACACATTGTCAAATTATGGACTAATTAGGTTTAATAGATTCGTCTCGCCGTTTAGCCTCCACTTATGTAATGGGTTTTGTAAATAATCTACGTTTAATACTCCTAATTAGTATCTAAACATTCAATGTGACGTATGCTGAAAATAAGCGAGGGAACCAAACCAGGCAGAGAGCTCGTTGGCGCGATGAGAGAGGGCAGTGCTACAGGGGCCTGCGTCCAGACTGGTGATATGCTACCTGAAGTCTTCTGCATTTCATATACATCGCATCGACTCGAGTCCACTCCAGCTGCGGGCCCACCTGTCAACCTCGCCGCTTCTGTCCCGAACCCCTCTCCTGTCCTCATTCCCCAACCCAAAACCACCCCCTCGCCGCCGGCCGCCGCTCCGCCTCCCGCGCGACGCCGCCATGCCTGCGCCGGGATCCGCCTCGTCCATCGTCGCGGGCACGGTCACGGGGCACCACCTGCTCCACATCGAGGGCCACTCGCGCACCAAGGAGGAGCTCCCCAACGGCAGGTGCGTGCAGTCTCGCCCTTTCACGGTCGGAGGTCTCTCCTGGCGCGTCTGGTACTACCCCAACGGCGCCCAACCCGAATGCGCCGATTACATATCCATCTTCGTCTGCCTGGACGACAGCACCGCCGCCGCGGAGCGGCCGGAGCCCTTCAGGGCGCGAGCCAGGTTCAGTGTGCTCGACAGGGATGGAGAACCGGTGCCATGTCACACCCACACCACGGAAGTGCGCGAGTTCTCCGGCGATTCCACCGGGTACGGCTTTGACAGGTTCGTGAGGAGGGGATTACTGGAGAAATCGGAGCATCTCAAGGACGACTGCTTCACCATCAGGTGCGACATCATCATTTCTGAGCAGCTCCGGACGGAGGACCGGGCCGCTGCATCTCCGCTCACCCCGGTGCCTCCGTCTGACATGCACAGACATTTCGGTGATCTCCTTCTGACCCAAGATGGCGCCGATGTCACATTCCAAGTTGCCGGGAAGACATTCAGGGGCCACAGATGCATTCTTGCGGCCCGGTCTCCAGTCTTCAAGGCAGAGCTCCTTGGCGCGATGAGAGAGGGCAGTGCTACAGGGGCCTGCGTCCAGATTGGTGATATGCTACCTGAAGTCTTCAAGATCTTGCTGCATTTCATATACAATGACTCGCTGCCGGAGATGGAGGGGCAAGAGGAGGCTGTGCTGGCTCAGCATTTGCTGGAAGCGGCCGATAGGTATGATATGCAGAGGCTTAAGCTGATTTGCGAGGACAAGTTGTTCAGGCACCTAGACGTGAGCACAGCCGCAACAACGTTGGTGTTGGCTGAACAGCACCACTGCCATGGGCTCAAGGAGGCTTGCATTGAGTTCCTTAAATCTCCTTCTGTGCTGGAAGCGGTCGTGGCAACTGATGGCTTTGAGCATCTGAGTAAAAGTTGCCCTGCTCTTCTGAAGGAGTTAATGTGCAAGCTTGCTGCCCGTTGATTCAGCAGAAGTAATTTGGAGCACAGGTCTAAGGCTTCAGTAATGATAATTGCAGCTGTCTAGGAAGAAATTGGTATCTGAGTTGTCGAATAGTAGTTAGAAGTTTTTTTTGGAGGTAGTAGTTATATGTGTAGTCTCATCCTGAAAAGCTTCCAATGTAGCTCCGATTTCTTCTGGTTCGTGGTCGTATCATTTCTCGGGAACTTGCAAACATGATGCAGCAAGAATCATCTGTCCTAATGCCATGTGCTAAAAGATTATTGCAAACCTGGAAATTCCCTGTAGACACTTGTTCTTTATTCTAATGCCTGCATCTGCACTCATTTCAATTTCTCTGGGTTGCATTGTTATTAGGTTTACTTTAAGCTCCTTTGATGCATCTTTTGTTCTGTAAAAAATCAGTTTTGTTATATGCTCATCATCAAATCTTGGTTTCTTTATTGTCATATGTACAAGAAATGCCAATCATTTTTTGGGGGCTGAAATGCTGATGAATTTTTATCATCCAACAGTATGGCATTTTTACTGTGCTGCTTTTTTTTTTGGCAATAAATGAAAGAGGTATGATTGGTTAATTTCATGGTGATCAATCTGATAGCAAATGCACACCTATGCCACTTCATGAAGATCTTCGTGTAAACTAAACTGATTGTGGTTGAATTGACGAGGGTTGACAGTTTTATATCAAAGTTGAAGTTCAAATTAGAGTTTCTACATCATACTTTCGGTGTGGTGTGCAGAACCACACCTGTCCCTCTTATTCCCTTGGCCCTTGGGCAGAGACGCAGAGTACCCTTGCCAATATGATCATTGACATTGAACCAAACGCATGCCTTTTGTCAGTTTGTTTATTAAAACGTCTATCTGTTGAGAGATTTGGGCTACGTAAAGATTTACAAAGTGAATTCTGTCATGCTCACGGTCGATAGCCATATATCCTATTAAAAATCTTGCTGGTGACCAACATTGTGTAGAAGATCTGCAAAGTCCTTCATGCTTATAACTACAAGTGATACCTGTTCATGCCCTTATTTCTCATTTTCTCTAGCAAATTAATGCATAGAGGTCTATAGGTTCCAAGAATTATGATGAGTACACATGTTAATACTGATGACCTGATAGTGTTATTTTGATGATGCTTAGTGTTCGGTTTTCGCGGATTGAGCATAAGCTAATTGCAGGAACTCTGGATTGGACTGTACCATCAGATTGGCATAAGAGAATCTGAGGTGTTAACGACTTGTCTGCAGCAGTAACTTCTCCATAGTGTTGATTGTTAGGTCTCTTCTAACATCATTTCTCATATTATTTCTGTATTTTCTTGTCATGACATGTTCTGTAATTTGCTTATTTTTTTACTCTATCCTGAATAAGCAAATGGCATAGTTTGCAGTTCTTTAAGTGATCATTATAAATTAAACAAAACTTAGGTAATATTTTGCTGCGATTCTTGAAAATTTGATTTTGAACTTGTTACCGGTGCAGCCTTTCTCTATTTCTACTGGATACAACAACAACGAAGTACAAGAAAGATGTCCAAATGTGCTGGTCACATACAACAGTTACATGCCTCCCCACAAAAAGCATCAGTTCAAAAGATGAACTACCAACTATCATTCTTTCTAATTGTCTATCACATTCACATAGATGAAAGCCTTCCATTGTTGCGCTTGATTGTTTGCACTACTATTCTGAAACTCGGTCAAGAGTCACATATATTTTGACTGGACAATGATGCAAAAAGAATTTTACTGAGCTTCTATGGATGTGTTTGGTTGCCTAGGTAAGGGCTAGCCAGGCTCCCCAGAGCCAACCAATCAATTTTTAACCGATCAATTTTTTGTTACCTGGTTAGACCCTTTAGCCAGGCTCCACCAATACAACCAACCTCTAGCCAGACTAGAGATAAACGTGAGGAACCCACGTCTCTAGCAAGCTGCAAGCTAGGCTTGCATAAGACAGGCGCACCCATCCCCTCACCCTCGGAACGCATCTCGTCCTCCTCTGCTCGTCGTCGTGCCTCTTCATCCTCTTCACCCGCACGGCGGCACTAGCCCGCACGGCCGGCGGCGCCCCGAGCGGCGGGGCTCACCAGCACGGCTGGCTTTGCCCCGAGCGGTGGCGCTCCTCGCTGCTGGCGGGCAAGGGCGCCGAGCACGAGCTCCCTCTCGTCGCTGTTGGACCCTTGCCCGCCACCGCGGGCACCTCCTGCTTCTCTTCCTACCCTTCCTTGAGTAGGGGCAAGATCGAGCAGCGGTGCGTCCGAGCCGCAGGCTCCGCTCTCGACGGCAGCGTCCAGGACAGGAGCGGTGACATGGAGGATAGCTGTGCTCCTGCTGCTGCTGGTGGCGCCATCGATATCGAAGGCACAGAGCCTCGATTTGGCCGCACGGGACCTAGATTCGCCCGCAAGGGATCTTGATTCCGTGGACCTTAAGGTCATGACGGCGAGGTAGGAGCGGCGGAGCTCCATTTGACTGCCGTATTCCTTCAATGACGCAAGGATTGGACAACGGCGGCGTGTGCTTGGAATCCTACGTTCTTGTTTTTCTCGTCGAGAAGCTAATGGCTAGTGCTTCCGTACTTTCGAATGTACTTCTCTTTTTATCTCATCTAGCGTTTAACAATTGAGGATCCGGTGTGTGAAGAGAACAAGAGAAGATAATTGGTGACAGTGAGCAGAGAGAACAAGAGAAGGAAGAGAGATAATTGGTGGTAACCTTCAACCAAGATGTGGTCACTGTATCACAATATAATATGCAGGCAACCAAACATGAGCCAGTGTAGTCGAGACTAACTTAAACTAGGCAACCAAACACGGATCAAATGCAATGTTGGAGACAGGCTTGAGCTAGCCATGTTAGAGACTATCCTAGGATCTCTAGATGCACATCTAGTCGGGTTCGAGAGAGACATGAGGGACAAGGTGTTCCTGGTGAGTGCCGAGTGTGAGAGGGAGAGTAAAGGGGTACCTTCACCCCTAAAGGTGGGAGCAGCAGAGCTGCTGGCCATCGCGGGTTCTGTCGGTGTAGTCTGCGCAAGGCAGCGACGCGCAGTGCCGAGTCCGGTCGCCGGTGAGGTGGTGGTGGTGCTTCCCGCCGCTACTGCGCAACCTAGATCGGTAGGTGTGTCGGTGGGGCGGCTGGCTGCGGCGAACCTCGTGAGCCGAGCCGGGTCCCCCACCCTGTTTATATAGCGCAGCGCGACAGGGGCCCACCACCCATTGATAGGGTGAGCGCCCCCGATCAGGGCGCAGATCAAGGTCCTGATTGGCCTTTGGGCCAATCGGGAAAGAGATCAATCTAACATTCTCCCCCTTGATCTCATCATTTACTTTTAGCTTTACACTTTTCACTTTTATTCGTTTCATCATAGACTAATATGTAGAGCATGTTTCATCGTCACAGCTTGATTTCCGATAGAATCAACAGCTACAACACACCTCTCTATTTTGAAACAATTCTGTTTCTTTTGGGCCTTATCCAATCCAGGAATCATAGGCTTTCCCTTAAACCCATGCCGGCTAAGTGTTCCCTGAACACATTGGGAGGTAAGCCTTTCGTGAGCGGATCCGCAAGCATATCTTTTGTTCTTATATGCTCGAGACTTATAGTGTGATCCTGGATTCTGTCTTTCACAACGTAAAACTTTATCTCAATGGCTTTGGAAGCATTGCTTGATTTGTTGTTGTGAGCGTAGAATACTGCTGGTTCATTGTCGCAGTACATCTTTAGTGGTCTGTGAATACAGTCAACCACTCTCAATCCGGGTATAAATTTCTTTAGCCACATTGCCTGCCCCGTGGCCTCATGACATGCTATGAATTCTGCGTGCATCGTTGATGACGCAGTTACTTTCTGTTTTGAGCTTCTCCATGAGATAGCTCCTCCTGCGAGAGTGAATACGTAACCAGACGTGGATTTTCTATCATCTTTGTCTCCCGCAAAGTCTGCATCTGAATACCCTTTTATCTCTAGGGAATCAGATCTCTTATATGTAAGCATGAGTTCTTTTGTGCCTTGCGCGTAACGCAACGCCTTCTTTACCATCTTCCAGTGTTCTATACCTGGATTGCTTTGATATCTACCGAGAACCCCGGTGACAAAAGCTAAGTCAGGGCGAGTGCACACTTGGGCATACTGTAAGCTTCCGACAGCTGAAGCATATGGAACCGCTTTCATTTGATCGATCTCGTACTGGTTCCTGGGACATTGAAAATTCCCAAAACTGTCGCCCTTGACTATAGGAGCAGGTGTGGCCTTACTCGCATGCATATTGTACTTCTTTAGAACCTTTTCTAAATATGCCTTTTGCGATAACCCTAGGACCCCATTTAATCTATCTCGGTGAATTTCTATGCCCAAAACATATGTTGCTTCACCAAAATCCTTCATATCGAAGTTTGAGGACAAGAACTTCTTTGTCTCTTGCAGTAGACTGATATCACTGCTTGCAAGCAAAATATCATCCACATACAAGATTAGGAAAATGTATTTCCCATTTTTGAACTTTGCATAGACACAATTGTCCTCTATATTCTCTTGAAACCCAAATTTCTTTATTATATCATTAAACTTTAGATACCACTGTCTAGAGGCTTGCTTTAATCCGTAAATGGATTTCTTTAGACGACATCCCATATTCTCTTTGTCTTCCATGACAAAACCCTTTGGTTGTTTCATGTAGATATTTTCTTCCAAATCCCCATTTAGAAATGCCGTCTTTACATCCATCTGATGTAACTCTAAATCAAAATGTGCAACTAATGCCATTATGATTCTGAAGGAGTCTTTACATGAGACAGGAGAAAAAGTCTCATTATAATCTATTCCTTCTCTTTGTGTAAAACCTTTTGCTACAAGTCTCGCCTTATACCTTTCTATGTTCCCTTTGGAGTCACGTTTAGTCTTGTAGACCCATTTACAGCCTACTGTTTTGGCTCCTTTAGGAATCTCCTCAAGTTCCCAAACATCGTTGGAACTCATCGATTTCATCTCATCTTCCATGGCCTCTAGCCACTTCGATGAGTGAATACTTTTCATGGCTTCTTCATATGAAGTGGGATCACCTTCTATATGAATTTCTTCTGTATTATAAACTTTATAACAATCAGGGATAGCTGATTTTCTGACCCTTTGAGACCTTCTAGGCCCCTCACTTTCAGGCACATTCTGTGCCTCTGCTTGTGGCACACTGTTCAGAGGTGGCTGTTGTAACTCTTCCTCGTGTGTAATGATGGGTTCAGTTGGCTCCTGAAGGACAGGTTCCAAAACTTCACTCATCGTTTCCACTGGTGGAATCACAGCAGGTGCCTGCACCACAATATCAGGGACTGTAGCAGGTGCTTGCACCACGACCTCAGGAACTATTGGTGCGGGAATAATAGGTAGTGAGAAGTATGGTTTCTGAATCATCGGATTAGGTGCACACACCCGCTTCTCCTCAAGATCAATTTCCCGAGCTACCATGCTCCCCCTCACCATCTCATCCTCTAAGAAAATCACCTGTCTCGTTTCTACAAACTTTGTGAATCTGTCTGGACAGTAGAAACGAAAACCCTTTGATTTTTCCGGATAGCCAATGAAGTGGCAACTTACTGTTTTGGAATCTAATTTTCCGATGTTTGGGTTAAACACTTTGGCCTCAGCTGTGCTCCCCCACACACGCAGATGGTTTAGTAAGGGTACTCTTCCTGTCCATAGTTCGTACGGTATTTTGGGCACCGACTTACTTGGTACTCTATTTAGAATGTGAATGGCGGTCTTCAGCGCCTCCATCCACAGTCCCAATGGTAAGGTGGAATAGCTCATCATGCTGCGCACCATATCCATCAATGTACGGTTACGCCTTTCAGCTACTCCATTTTGCTGAGATTCGCTCGGCATCGAATACTGGGCTACTATGCCATTTTCCTGCAAAAAACCTTGCAAAAGGTCCAGGAACTTGGCCAAATGGGGTATGTCGACCATAGTACTCCCCCCCACGGTCGGATCTTACTATTTTGATTCTTTTGTTATGCTGATTTTCAACTTCAGCTTTAAATATCTTAAATTTATCCAATGCTTCTGATCTTTCTTTGATTGGATAAATGTAACCATAACGGGAGTAATCATCTGTGAATGTTATGAACAAGTCATAACCATCCACGCTTTTCACAGGAAAAGGTCCACAAATATCAGTGTGGATTATCTCTTAAACTCCTGTGCTACGCTTAGCGCCTTTTTTAATTTGCTTTACAAATTTTCCTTTAATGCAATCAACGCATTGTTCTAAGTCTGAGAACTCTAATTGAGGAAGAATTTCATTCTTAACTAATCTTTCTATTCTCCCCCTCGAAATATGGCCTAAACGACAGTGCCATAATTTTGACGATATTTCATGAGTTCTCTTTCTTTTCTTTGTTTCTTTCTCTGACGAGGATACATTCATATTCACATCACACACAGAATTAACTTTTTCACGCAATGATAATAAATACAACTCATTGTGAAGGATGGCAACACCAACACATGCATTATCGAACCAAATGGCACACTTTCCATTACCAAAATGACATTCATAACCATCATGGTCCAAACGTGAAATACTTATTAAGTTTCTGTGTAATGAGGGAACATAAAGCACATCTTTAAGTACAAGCATGAAACCATCAACTAGCTCTAAAGAGATATCGCCAACAGCTTCAACTTCTGCTTGGACTCCATTTGCGACTTCAACTCATCTTTCGCTTCTTTGCGTAGTCCTCGTCGAATGGAATCCCTGTAAAGAATTTGCAACATGAACAGTTGCACCTGAGTCAATCCACCAAGTAGATTTCGAATACTGTGTATACAAGGATTCATTTACAAAAGAAATAGTATTCTCACCTCTTTTTGCCATTATTGACTTTAACCAGTCGGGACAGTCTTTCTTGAAGTGCCCCTTTTTCTTGCAGTGTAGACATTGATCTTTGTCTACTGGGAGAGGCTTTTGGTGATTCTGCTGCATAGGAGCTTTTCCACGTGCCTTGAAAGAGGGGTTAGCAATCTTTTTTCTGTTATCCTTCACATAGTGCAATGAGCCACCATGTGAGGATCTAAGTCTGTCCTCTTCCTGCACGCACATGGCTATCATTTTCTCCATGTCCCACTGTTCTGGCTGCATGTTATAATTGACAACAAAAGTGTCAAACTCTTTAGGCAGAGAAGCAAAAACCAAATGCATAATGTGCCCAGGCTTGAGCTCAAGATCCATAGGCTTCAGCTGTGCTGCCAAGTTATACATCCGCATGATGTGATCTCTTATGCCAGTCCCTCCGCCATTGTACCTCTCTGTGGCCAGCTGCTTGAATAGCTGGGTAGCATATATCTTTGAGGAACCAGTGAACTGATTCCTTATCTTATCGAGGTACTCTGAGACGGAGTCACACTCTGCGATCGAGCCCAAAATGGCAGGCTCAATCGTATTCTTTACCAAAGCCATACATTTCTTGTTGGCAGTGGTCCACTGTTTATTTTCAAGGGTGTATGCCAACTCCAGTGGAGCATAGTCCCTTTCCTTTTGCTGCCATGCAGCATCATCATCACCATCAGCCCTCACTGGCTTCTGTGGAGCTTGTGGCTGCGGTGTGGTCAGCACCCAGTCAACTTCTCCACAAACGAAGGAGAACTCAATCTTCTTCCTCCATTCTGTGTAGTTGTTGCCTTTGAGAATGGGTATCTCTTTGAGACACGCCATTAAGCTGAATGATCCTGAAATTCACAATCCATAAGTGAGATCATAACGACAATTGCATGATTTATTTTCAACGTTGGTCAAAAAATAAAACATACAACTGCTGATGCAATTTAAAACTATATCACCGTTGGGCAGAAATAGAAATAAAAGCATCAAAAGAACTTTTTAAATCATGATACAGTTATTAACAACGTTGGTCAGAAAATAACAGCACCATGATCTAATTAACTTTATCATGCTCTCACAAAATTTAATTGTCTTGTTGGTTCAAATTAAATTTAAATGGAGCAATAAATATGACTTTTGCAGCGGAAACTGTGAAATAAATCTATTTTCAGAAGCAAAACACTGTACAAACTTTATTAATCTCTAATACAAATTATCCCGTTGGTTCAAATTAGATTAGAGACTAAAACTATGCAAAAAACATCAATTAAAAGCTTCTGGAAATAGAAAAAACAAAATATCAGAAGTTACTGTGCAAAACCCGAAAAACGACCCATGCGCGAAAACGGCCCACAGCCCGTTCCCGCTCGCGGCCCACTCGGTCGACGCCGGCGGCCTGCCAAACGCGGCCCACGAAAGCGGCCCGCTAAACCAGCTCGGCTCCGGCCTCTCGCGCGGCGCGCGCCCGCAGGCCGCAACCTGGGCCTGGGCCGCGAAAGCGGCCTGCCGCCGCATCCCGCCTGGGCCGTAAGTGGCCCGGTCGATCACGACCGTCCGTCCAGATCCGACGGCTAGGCGCCATTTTCGGCGGAACAAAAACCGGCGGAACGCCGGCTCCCCCAGAAACCCTAGCCACTTTCCATCTTTTCCCCCGCGCGCTCTCGCCGCGGTGGCGGCGGCGGCGGGGCTTTCTCTCCCGCGCCCGGCGATGGCCGGCGGCGGCGGTGGAGGGATGGCCCCGCCGGCGCACGGCCGCGGCAGCCCCCTCCTCCCCCTCTTTTCTAGCCTCCCCCCTTCCTCCCTTCAAAAACCCGAAAGTTCGAGATCCAGATGGAGAAGAAGGGCCGGCGCCACCGCGGGTCCCCTCGCCGGCGAGCGCGTCCACCCGAGGGTTGGGCGCGCCGCCGTCGAGCAGTCCTGTGGTGGTGCTTTTGCGCCCTCCCCCGAGCCCTGAGCGGTTGCGCCGGTGGTTCGGGTGGACGTGTTGCCCGGCGAGCCCGAGGCTCGGCCGGCCTTTGCCACTCGCCGTTGGTGGACGTGCGGCGGTGAAGGCGACGACAGGTAAGTCTCCCGGCGTCCCTCTTTTCTTTAGATCTAGGGTTAGGGTTAGGTTTCTGTTTCTTTTCTATCGTCTTCTTTTTCTCGATCTACTTCTTTTCCCGATCTAGAGTAGCTTCTAGGAGGTGTCTGATACCATTGTTAGAGACTATCCTAGGATCTCTAGATGCACATCTAGTCGGGTTCGAGAGAGACATGAGGGACAAGGTGTTCCTGGTGAGTGCCGAGTGTGAGAGGGAGAGTAAAGGGGTACCTTCACCCCTAGAGGTGGGAGCAGCAGAGCTGCTGGCCATCGCGGGTTCTGTCGGTGTAGTCTGCGCAAGGCAGCGACGCGCAGTGCCGAGTCCGGTCGCCGGTGAGGTGGCGGTGGTGCTTCCCGCCGCTACTGCGCAACCTAGATCGGTAGGTGTGTCGGTGGGGCGGCTGGCTACGGCGAACCTCGTGAGCCGAGCCGGGTCCCCCACCCTGTTTATATAGCGCAGCGCGACAGGGGCCCACCACCCATTGATAGGGTGAGCGCCCCCGATCAGGGCGCAGATCAAGGTCCTGATTGGCCTTTGGGCCAATCGGGAAAGAGATCAATCTAACAAGCCAGGCTTAGGATCCTAGCCAGGCTAGACTTAGCCGAGCCACCAAACACACCTATGTGACCAGACATTGTGCTCTGGGATAAAGCTTCCACAAGGCATCGAGAAACCTATTCAAGCTTTGATGAGCCAGGTGCATCTGCCTATCCCAATTGCAAGCTATACTGCAGTTGCAGATCAGTCCGAAAGAGCAGATCGGCAGGGTTATGCAACATCTGTTATGTTTCTTCTTGATCAGGGGCCAGTGAAGATGATTGGCTGGGTTATGCAACATAGCAGGTTCAAAATTTTGGCCGAAATTTCGCGAATTTCGTGAAATTTCGGTCTTTTGATGGTGACCGAAATCACTGTTTGCTCGAAATTTCATTCTCATCGAAAGATTCACTTTTTATTCCAAATTTCGACCGAAATTTTGCGAAATTCCGTGCTTTCGCCGGGGACCGAAAAATTCGAAAAATGAAATCCTAATCCCTGTGTTTGTGTTTCTTCTTGGTCATAAGTGCAACTTCAGCAAAAATCATCTGGGGATCAACTAGGACTGGTGAGTTTGCATCTGCATGTGGCGATATGTGCATTGAATTATAAAAGAGGAGCTTGAATCCTCGTACAGCTGTTAGCCTGTTACACAGTGTAACTTACACTACGTGGAGTCTGAGATTTCTTTGTTGCTGGTCAGAGCTACGTGGAGTCAGAGATTTCTTTAATTCTTTGTTGCTGGTCAGATCTAAATTCGTTTGTGTTCTGGGCACATAGCTGCCTCTTGAGTTATGAACTCAGAAGCTAGATGGATGTAGCGCTGTAGCTGTAGTTTAACGGCTAATGCCATGCAATTTGGCCAAATATGAATTCTTCTTACTTCTTTGGCAATTTGCTCAATACCAATGCAAACGATTGCGAGCTGGAAAATATCATCCAAAGGGACCAGTGAGTTGCGAAATGCCAGTATCCTGACGGAGAGGCACTGGAAATTCGTCATTGGCACTGCATGTGGAGCAAAAAATTTGAAGATTCAGTTAACCCGTTTGATCAAATCTGTCTCTTTTACAATGGCGTTGAGCAAAATAAACTCTTTGGAAATTGGACGGACATGAGTCACCGTTGAAAGTGCAATGTACCAACTTATTCGTTCTCCAAATTGTAAGTAGAGCCATCTTATCACAGGAAGAAAAACATGGAGCACTGAGTTTCTGATTGACAAATACCTCACTACGGGAAACAGTAAAGTTGTCGAGTGCCACAGGCACTCGGCGAAGATCCAAAAACACTCTGCAAACAGGTATTTGCATTGCCGAGTGTCAAACATCGCGCACTCGGCAAAAGTTTTGCCAAAGGCCGAAAAGACATTCGGTGAAGATAAACACTCGGCGACAACGGCGGTTACGGCGTCCAGGTTAATGGCAAGTTTGCCGAGTGTCAGACGACAGACACTTGGCAAAAAATTAACGTTTGCCGAGTGTCGGTCGGCAAATACGTAAAACTTTGCCAAGTGTCGGTGGCTCGACACTCGGCAAATACGTAAACTTTGCCGAGTGTCGGGGTCGTGGCACTCGGCAAACATGGGTCACCGGGAGCATTTTATGCCTTCTTTGCCGAGTGTTTAAGCCAATACACTCAGCAAAGAAGCACCAGATAGTGGTGCAACTGCCACCTTCTAACATGCAGTGCCAAATGTCATACGTGGGGAGTACAAAAAGTGTGGAGGGTGAAGGGAAAAATTATTTTGGTTTTGCCGAGTGCCGGAGAAAATCACTCGGCAAACACATGTCTTTGCCGAGTGTCGACCGCGGCACTCGGCAAACTTGTAACTTTGTCGAGTGTCTGCAACGGACACTCGGCAAAGGACTAACGTCCGGCACGCTCCCCTAACAAACGCCGCATGTGCCGGTCACGTGGTTAAGATTTGCCGAGTGTCAGTTGTTTGCCGAGTGTCGGTTACGAGTTTGCCGAGTGTTTTTAGTTTGACACTCGGTAAAGAGGATTTATGCCAAGTGTATAATGTTTGCCGAGTGTTTTCAGTTTGACACTCGGCAAACACCTCCTTTGCCGAGTGCCCGAGATAAAGCACTCGGCAAATAGAAAACACTCGGCAACTTTACTGTTTCCCGTAGTGCCTTAATGCTATAGGGTAGCGAATATACTCTTCGAGCTCTGAGTTTTTTTTCGGTAGTCTTATCCTCTGCAGGGAACTTGTAACACTGATGCGAGAAATGATTATTCTAATGCGTATGCAGTTAGTTCTTTATTGTCAATTGTTCTTTCACTTGATGCTGGCAGCCAATTGAGTTTCAGGTTGCACTGAGATTAACTTTACCTTTATACTTTTATAGCTACTTTAATCTCACTTAAAAGTGGAATTCTTTCTCGGGATCCTGTTCATGTCTTCAAGTATTTTAGTAGTACTAGTTGCACTGTTGTAGGCAGGCAGTATAACGGTCAACGGAATACTGTTCAAAGTTCAACGTACACTAACCCCTGTTAATTTTTTTTTCCACGCATTAAAAAACTTGAAACATAGAAACTTCGAAGAACTTCAATGTCAAGCCCTTTTAGAGTACTTATCATCTATCTTCAATTGATAACTACTTGGTACATTGTAGTAAAAGGGATAAATATGCTAGGTAACATTGCATATATATAACAAAAAACTGTATATATCTCTAAGGATCCAACATATATGTAAAGGAAATCGACAACATAATCAATATCATTCAATATTACCTTTAGAGGCGTCGTGCTTAATAAGCAACAGACGAAGCCTCTGGTCAGGATTATTTCTTCCTTCCGGAGAGAGTTGCGGAAGTCCAAGCATGCACGCTTCAGCCCTTGGCAGTTGTGTAGCTCAGCCAGCGCAAGGATGCTTGCCACCGTGGTTGCTTCAATGTGTTGGCATAAATTATCTTCGCATATCAGCTTCAACTTCTCGAGATCGTAAGAATCTGCCGCCACGAGCAAGTGCTGCCACAATATCATTACATCATCGTCGTAGTTGTCGTCACTAATCTTTGGCACCGAGTCGTTGTAGATGAAACTAAGCAATAACCCGAACACTTGTGGTTCTATGTCATCTATGCGTAGGGCGCTCGTAGTCGTGCCTTCCTTCATGGCGCCAAACAGTTCAGCCTTGAAGACCGGAGACCGGGCTGCCAGCACGCGGCGGTGCGCCATGAATGTCTCGCCGCCGACCTCGAACGTCACGTCGGCGCCCTCACCGTCACCGGAGAGGAGGAGGCTACCGAGATGCTGTTGAATACCTGTTCGTGGTGACACCACAACCGAAGAAGAACGCTCGGTGCTTGCACTATTCGTGATGACGATGATGTCGCACCTTACCGTGAAGCTGTCGTTCTTTAGATGCCTTGATCGCTCGAAGAGGCTTCTTGTCACGAAGCTTGAGTAGCCAAAACAAAATCCACCAGAGACGTTCCAACTTGGCGACGCACGGATGCGCGACGCCTCTTGCTTCTCAACCTGATCAATGAAGCTGAACTCACACTGCAACGCCAGATGATGCTCGACGGCGCGACGACGGTCCTCGTCGAGCGAGAGGTAGAACGAGATGTAGTCTGTATTGTCGTCTTCGAAGCCATTAGGGAAGTACTCGATAAGCCACCGGTAGCCTCCGACTCTGAATCGTTGGGACTTTATACTCTTACCACTGGGGGTGTCATCTTTGGTGCGCGAGTACCCGCGGACCACGAACAGGTGGTACCCGCTGTCCGATGATCGGCGGCGGTGTCCCAGTCGGAACCCGACGCCTCGCCGCCGCCGCCGATGAGAGATACGCCAGCAAACGACATGGAGAACGGCCGAGCAAAGCACCCGTGGTTCCGCCGGTGGACCTGTGGATGTTTTTTGGCCGCGCGCTGCAGGCACTACCTGTGGATGTATAAACAGATGGTCCCACATCAGACTTCGAACAAATGCTTGCGTAGCTTCAATAATCAATTCCTTAATACTAGTAAGCAAATAAACAGATGGCCCCACATCAGACTTTTGGAAAGAGCCCCACCACGGCACCACCGATGGCCCATGGGTTCGAATTCGATTATCACATTCCTTAATAAGCAAGGGCTTCGGTACCACCAATTACCACTTACCAGGGAAGAAAATTCTCAGCATCGCCCGCTGCAAAACTGACCTGATAGTTGTCCATTAATATATCTTCTGTTTAGTACAAAGGTTCATGCAGCTTTCAGGGAGGAGCACGAATTCTTTTCAGTAGGAATAGCAATGATTTTTTCGGAGTTGCAAGTACTGGATCCCTAGCTCGTTACAGGGCATCTCGTGGGGCATTACAGCCGCCAGAGCAGTAGATCGGTCTATTTTAAAAAAAAAGCAGTACATCGGTCTACTGGAGAAAGCTATGCCCTAAACATTGCCACTCGCTAAGCAGTCTGAGCTCAGCGGTGGTAAGTTTTCTTTTTGGCCACTCGCTAGGTGTAATGACACACCTGCTGATGTGTTATAATGTGTTTTGTTTGATGTGTTATAATGTGTTTTGTTTGACTGCTCTAAGGGACCAAAATAGAGCTATGCTCAGCTCGCAGTCATCCCATCAAATTTGATCCCACACTGGAGCAAACATATTTAATTAGCATTGACAATATTAAAAATGCTACTCCATCCGTCCCAAATTATAGGTTATTTTAATTTTTCTAGTAAATATCTTTTCATATGAATCTATATATACGCAATGTCTAAACTGTACATAGGGAACTAGTTACGTAACGTGCTATATTAATACAATTATCCCTCTATATTTTACTTTATTTTAAGGGGCGCGCGGTGTGTGTGGGGTCTTAGTATCACGGCTCAACTGGATTGATTTTGACTCAAAAAGACTGTGGCGGAGCCACTTCGGATTAGCTTGGTTGAACAGGGTTAAGCCGCCTAACATGCGACACTCCTGCCCTAACCAAGTTAACACGAAGTGCCGTCGGATTTCATCCGATTTAACCACTTGAACAGGATCGAGTTTAGCAACTCACACGAAGGTGAGTGGTTCCAGAGAATACAATGAGTCCACTGGGCTAGACAAATTTACCTATTTAGTTCGACCATAAAATCCAACATCAGAGTTTTACAAGATTCAAAAAAAACAACAGAGAAAAACACTAGCGGAAGACTTCGTCGGGGTCGGACATCCCTGGTGAGGCCAACCGGGACATCACTGGTTCCTCTCCTCACCGTCCGAGGAAGGATCCCACTCGACCATCCAGCCCGGCGGGAGCTGGGGCGGCCAAGCGCCAGCCAGAGAGGGGTCGGGAGCAGCAACTTCACCTGAAAAACAGGAGCCACAACAAGGCTGAGCTACTAAGCTCAACAAGACTTAACCGATAGGAGTAAACTACTCCTCCTTCTAGACATGCAGGGCTTTTGGCCGAGGGGTTTGTTTGCCAAAGCACTAAGTAAAACCCTATTTTCAAGTTTTAGCTCCGGTTCTAAATTCATTAGCCGGTCTAGGTTTTTGCAACCTATTCTAAGCAATCATAGAGCCAAACAAGGGGTATAGATATATCAACAAACATGCCATCATCAGATTCCTCATTTACTCAGGGTGACATAGCGATCAAGCAATCTCAAGCTGTGAGAGGCATACGAATCGATTTGAGTTCTTTAACCATGCATGGTGAACCTAGCCTCACGATATCCGCGCACCCGGAGGTCGCTTCCTGTGTCGACCTTCCCCATCAATCCTCTAACCCGTGTCGGGACCATTTCCTTTGGTGCAAGGTTCCACAGACCCGGCCTCTGCCGTTCTGTGATCACGCATGCCACCACGTGCGACAACCAGCAGGGGAAACTCCGTTCCAAGAACAATGGGGCGACTGCTCACGTCTAGGTTCAATCCGGTACTAGGCTTCCTCATCCCATACTAAGTATGAGGCTAGTACTTTCAAACACTTGATCACGAACACCACCACTGTCGGGCCTTAGCAAGATTTCATAGACAGACGGGGCGACCATCCGTCCACCAAAGAGTTACCAAACCCTGCCCCGTCCATCGTCCTTATAGTTATAACAGGAGAGTAAACATGCAACTCCTACAACTCGCGAGTGACAGGAGATCACTCGGCTTTTACCGTTTCCTAGTTAAGCAATGCAACTACTCGGTCCAACAGCTAGTGCTCAGATCATTGGGATGACTAAGTCATGCATCTAGGGTTTCACGCAACTCCTATACGTAAATGCACAAGCATGTTACAGAGGGCATGCGCAAGTTTGGCAAAACACGTAGGATTTTCATGCAACCGGGGCTTGCCTTCAAACAAAGAGGAAGGAAATTGCTCGACTTCTGGGGCGACTTCGGCTTCAGCGGGCAGGAGCTCGGCTACACCTTCTTCTTCTGGCGCCAGGTGTAGCTCGTACAAGCCGTCGGCGAGGTGCAGCTCTACACGAATGCAATGCAAGAGTTAGTATAGACGGTTATTTCAACAGCACACTGGCTCGCCTGAGCCCAGAAACTCGCGACAAAGAGCAGGAGGGTGGGGAGGTTCAAGAGAGCTGGTGAAGATCAAAAAGCAAGGGTAGGAAAGGAACTTATGATCTAATCCTTGAACTAGAGGATGTGGTATATTAGGAAGGCTCAGACGCAAGCGCAGAAAGGTTCCTAAATTTACACATACACCCTCGGGTTGAAGAAAAGATCACAGCCAAACCCTCGGGCGAGGCGGATAAGGGTCGGCAGAACAAACATGGTCGGGCGAGACGGAACCGGGGTCGGGCGGATAGAAGGGGTCGGGCGAGACGGACTGGGGTCGGCAACTCACCTTCTTCCTGAAAGGAAAACTTGGGGTCGGGAAGAAGCAGACTTGGGCGGAGGGACTAAAGCTTCGAACAAAGGCTAAGGCCGGGAATGCTCCGGCGGCGGCGGTGCTTCTTGCAGATCACAAGAAAGCTTTTACGCAGCACGGAGGAGCAAGCTGCTGGGTGACTGGGAGAAAACTGAGAGAGAATGGCTGAAAGCAACAATGGCGGAGGGAACTCCGGCGGGCTGGTGTGCTCCTCTTTATAGCTGCTGGAACGGGAAAGGGAAGCAGCGCGGGCGAGAGAGAAGGGAGCGGCGCGAAGGCCGGGGAGAAGCAATGGAGTGCTCTGCCGGGGCGGCGATTGAGCGAAGAGGACGGTGGTGCAGAAGTCCGGGGGTGACGCCAGCGATCATTGGGCTCTGTCGTCAGGGCGGTGTAGGAGCGGGTAGACCGGTGGTTGAGATTTGGCGGAAAGCGGGCGTCGCCGTGCGGAAGATTTGATAGAAGCGACCGGTTTAACGGCGCTAGAAACGAGGGCGCACAGGTGAGAAGACGGGCATCTGCGGGCGCGCGGGCGAGCGCGGAGCAACAGATTGTTGGGCGGCTTCTGATAGGGTGGGGAAAGGAGCTGTCGCTGCCGCGGTCGGGGTTGGCGATGGGGGAATCGTCGTATAGCGGAGACCGGGCGGCGCGACTGTGGTCGAAGTGACGGAAAAGACGGGCGACATCGGGCTCTGGGGCCGGGATCTGGCGGCGTGATGATGGGCGCGGGAGGCGAGGTTCCGCAGAAAGGGTGCAGAGGGGCTTCCGCTGGCATTGGGGAAGGGGGCGCGAGAACCCACTTGGTCACTTGCCAGAGACAAAACTGAGCGGCGGGCATCGGAGAAGACGAGCCACGCGGCAGGGAGACTCTGAAGCGGGCATGCAACTCGAGTGCGGCTGTCGCGGAGGATCTGGAAAAAGATCTTGCGGGTCCACCGGTGGATAGAACGGATGGTTGAGGAAGATTAGCAGGATCCGACGGTGGGCTGAGCTTGCCGGGGTCGGGAGAAGAGCGAAACGGGAAGGGGTCGGGTCGTCCGGGGTCAGAACCAGGCGGAAGGCTGAGCACTCGGCGCGGTAAAACAAGATAGATGGCTAGGATCAAGGGCTCCGATTAAGATTAACTTGGAAGGCTTTAGGGGTCGGTCGTCACAGCCTACCCCTCTTAAAAAGAATCTCGTCCCGAGATTCAGGGATCAAGGGGGGGGTGTGCTGTCCTTACCTCCTTGATGAGGTAGAAAACCTGGGAAGCGCTTGTTCAGATACTCGTCCGTTTCCCATGTTGCTTCATCTTTGGTGTGGTTTCTCCAGAGGATCTTGTACATCTTTATCACTTGACGTCGGGTGTGCCTTTCCTTCTGGTCAAGAACTCGATCTGGGTACTCGGCATAGGTCAGGTCGGGCTCTACCTGAAGCTGTTCTTGCTCTAAGATCTCTGCTGGAACTCGAACACATCTCTTCAGTTGAGATACGTGGAAAACATCGTGTATGGCCGATAGCTGTTCTGGGAGTTGGATCCGGTAAGCAACGGGTCCACATATCTCCACAATCTCATAAGGGCCAATATAGCGGGGAGCTAACTTGCCTTTTACTCCAAACCGTTGTACTCCTTTGGTCGGGGAGACTCGAAGGTACACGTGATCACCAAGGTCGAACTGCAGGGGTCTTCTCCGCCGGTCGGCGTAACTCTTCTGTCGAGACTGGGCAGCCTTGAGATTAGCTTGAATCACCTTTACTTGCTCTTCAGCCTCTGCCACTAAGTCAGGGCCATAGACCTGTCTCTCTCCTGGTTGGGACCAGTTCAAAGGTGTCCTGCATCTCCGGCCATACAGGGCTTCGAACGGTGCCATCTTCAAACTGGCCTGGTAGCTGTTATTGTAGGAGAATTCTGCTAAGGGCAGACACTTGTCCCAATTCTTGTCATAGTGGATAACACAAGCTCTTAACATGTCTTCGAGGATCTGATTGACTCTCTCGGTTTGGCCATCGGTTTGAGGATGATATGTTGAGCTTCGGATAAGCTTGGTGCCCATGGATGCTTGTAGTTGCTCCCAAAAGCGTGCCACAAACTGAACTCCTCGATCAGAGATGATGGTCTTGGGTACACCATGTAGGGAAACTATGCGGTCGAGGTACAACTCTGCATACTGCTTGACGGTGTAGGTGGTGCGAACCGGAAGGAAATGTGCTGTCTTGGTCAAACGGTCCACTATAACCCAGATGGAATCATATCGTTGTGATGTAAGGGGCAATCCAACTATGAAATCCATGCTGATGTCCTCCCATTTCCAAGAGGGAATAGGTAGCGGTTGTAGGGTACCTGCTACCTTCAAATGACTGGCTTTGACGCGTTGACAGGTGTCACACTCTGAAACATACCGAGCTATTTCCGGCTTCAATCCACTCCACCAAAAGGTTTGACGGAGATCATGGTACATCTTAGTGCTGCCAGGATGGATCGAGAACTTGGAGAGATGAGCTTCATCTAGGATTTGCTTCCTCAGCTCGGGGTCGGCGGGTACAACTAGTCGGTTTCCATAATGCACACCTCCCGTTTTGTCCTGTCGGAATTGCTTATATCCCTCATCCTTTACTGAGATCTTACTGATGATCCGTTGTATTTCCTTATCTCTCACTTGTGCTGACCGGATTTGGTCTTCCAAAACTGAGTCAAGGATGATGTGACCAATGGTTCCTTGAGGAACAATCTCCAAACCGAGTTTTCCCATCTCGTGACACAGAGTCTTGGTGTAGGCGGTTGACAACAAGCAGTTGCAATGGTGCTTGCGACTAAGGGCATCGGCTACCACATTGGCTTTGCCGGGATGATAGTGCACTTCCAATTCATAATCCTTTATCAGCTCCAGCCATCTTCTCTGGCGCATGTTGAGGTCGGCTTGAGTGAAGACGTACTTGAGGCTCTTGTGGTCGGTGTAGATGTTGCAGTGGGTTCCCATTAGGTAGTGTCTCCATATCTTCAAGGCATGTACCACTGCTGCTAGCTCCAGGTCATGGGTTGGGTAGCTTAGCTCATGAGGTCGTAACGCCCGTGAGGCATAGGCAATGACTCGATTGTCTTGCATAAGAACACATCCGAGTCCAGTGCCAGAGGCGTCACAGTATACGTCATATGGCCTAGAGGGGTCGGGCTGAGCCAAAACTGGGGCTGTGGTCAGCAAGTGCTTCAGGGTCTTGAAGGCCTCTTCACACTTGTTGTCCCACACAAATTTGACCTCTTTCTTCAACAACTCAGTCATCGGCTTAGATATCTTAGAGAAATCCGGTATGAAACGCCGATAGTAGCCGGCCAGTCCAAGGAAACTTCTGATCTAGTGCACTGAGGCAGGAGGCTTCCATTCCATGACTTCCTGCACCTTACTGGGGTCAACGGCGATACCTTCCTTGGAGATAGTGTGTCCCAAAAACTTGACACTATCTAGCCAGAACTCACACTTGGAGAACTTAGCATAGAGTTGGTGATCTCTTAGCCGTTGGAGAACTATATGAAGATGGTCGGCATGCTCTTCTTCGTTCTTCGAGTACACTAGAATATCATCAATGAACACCACTACAAACTTGTCCAACTCGGGCATGAATACCGAGTTCATGAGGTACATGAAATAAGCGGGTGCATTGGTGAGTCCAAAGGACATGACTAGGTACTCGTACAGTCCATATCTGGTAGAGAAAGCTGTTTTGGGTATGTCGCAGGGTCGAATCTTGATTTGGTGATAACCAGAACGAAGATCGATCTTGGAGAACACTTTTGCTCCGGCTAACTGATCAAACAAGACATCAATGCGTGGCAGGGGGTACTTGTTCTTGACGGTCACAGCATTGAGGGGTCGGTAATCCACACACATACGTAGTCTGCCATCCTTCTTCTTCACAAACAGGGCAGGGCAACCCCAAGATGACGTACTGGGTCGGATGAAGCCTTTTTCCAACAGATCATGCAACTGGGTCTTCAACTCGGCTAACTCAGCGGGTGGCATCCGATAGGGTCTCTTAGATATAGGGGCGGTGCCAGGAATCAACTCTATGGAAAACTCCACTTCTCTATCGGGTGGCATACCCGGCAAGTCTTCCGGAAACACATCAGGGTACTCACAGATAACAGGGAGGTCTTCTAGACGGGCTCCCGATAGAGGGTAGGCATAAGGAAGCGCAGACTCAAGATGGGTCAAGGATATGGTAGAACTGCCATGGGAGGGTGAGCTGATGCAGAGGAATCGGGCTACTGCATCTAGAACCACATGATGTCGTGCCATCCAATCCATGCCAAGGATGACATCTATGCCTTCTAGGTCAAGGATGATAAGGTTTTCCTTGAAGAGGGTGGGGCCTAGCTGGAGAGGTACAAGAATAACAATCTGATCCGACGTTATTCTTCCTCCAGGAGTGACGATCACATAAGGCTCCTTAGTGTGACCGACATCCAGCCCACATTTTTCCCTAGCCTTACTCCCGATAAAGCTATGAGAGGCTCCCGAATCAAACAACACAACAACAGCTTGATTTAAAACAAGGAAAGTACCCGTCATTACTGGCGCACCTTCGGGGAGCTCGGTCAAGCTGGTGTAGTTGAGTCGGCCTTGTCGGACTTGTACCTTGGGCCTTCTTCCTCTGGCTGCCATGGGGCTCTGACCTTGCTGTTGATTCTTGTTCCTGGGGCAGTCCTTTGCAAAGTGCCCTTCATTGCCGCAGGTAAAACAACGGTTACTGGCTGCCGGGCGGGGTGGTGTTGGCAGGGTCGGCCGGGGCACCTGCGGTTGGAAGCCTGGAAAACGAGGCGCTGTTACTGGTGGGGGTTGGGCAATCCACCTTCCTGATTGCTGGGGTCGGCCAGGGGCTTGTGGAGGAACCATCCGGAACCTTCGAGTCGGCTGACTCGGAAATGCCACAGAGGCCTTCCTCTTCTGGTCGGCCTTGAGAGCTTGCATGCAATCCTCTTGGGAAATGGCCAGATTGACCAACTCATTGTAGGTGTCCACCTTGATGGGGTTCAACCTTTCCCTGAGCTCCAAGCTCAGTCCTCGGCGGAATCTATCCCGCTTCTTCTTGTCTGTGTCCGCATGGTAGCCAGCATAACGGCACAGGTCGTTGAAAGCTTGAGCGTAATGCAGCACATCTCGGGTTCCTTGGGTGAGGGCCAGAAACTCGTTGAGCTTGCGCTCCAAGAGACCTTCTGGAATGTGATGCGCCTTGAACGCCGTCTTGAACTCATTCCAACTGACCACGTGGCCAGCCGGCAGCATGGCATGGTAGTGATCCCACCAAAGCCGTGCGGAGCCACGCAGCTGTTGGGCTGCAAACCGAGCCTTGTTGTTGTCGGGGCACGGAGCGGTGAGAAGCTCAAACTTGGATTCGATCGTACAAACCTAGGCGTCAGCATCGAGCGGTTCCTGTGTCTTTTGGAACAAAGGGGGCTGTGTCCCCAGGAAGTCCTCGTACCGAGCGATATGCGGCTGCTGTTGAGCTCTTCCACCATGTGGCTGTTGCTGTTGCCCTTGTACCAGATGCCTTAGCAGCTCCGTTTGAGTTGCTAGGATTGCCTCCAGTGGCGATGGGGGCGGGGGTGGGGGAAGATCCTATCGCTGATCGCTACTGCCGGGAACAAATCCAGACCTGGTGCGGTGCGCTATCTGCAAGAGTTAAAAGCTCCGTTAATTTCTTAACCTTAGGTGTATTCCAACAAAGGGAATGTATAAATTAAATCCTTCAACGCGACTCTTGCCATTGGTGCAACACACGTCCTCATAGAGAAAACACACTTTTCTCGTCCTCAGGGTAGACAACATCTATCTTGACCTGGTACTCCATCTTTAGGCAAAACAGGTCATGTACAGACTCCTATGATCCAACTCAAGCCAAGGGGTCGGGCTAGGTGATCCTACCGAGAAAAAGGGGTTGGCACCAATCTATACTCAAAAAGGGTCGGACGAGGCGGAAACTGCCTCAGGGGTCGGCGCACTCGGTCTCACAAACTGGGGTCGGCCAACTGAACAGGCTCCCCAAAAACAGCATATGGCGCAACTTACTTAACCTAGCATCCACACCATACAAAGATGAAAAAGCCAGACACCAGAATCGACTTTATATACAATGGTGTTCCAATCACAGGGAGTACTCAACTCTAGGCTAACCTATTACAACCTTTCAAAAACTTAGGCTGCCGAGGAGTACAACAAGGAATGATCCCCTGAGAACCCGCAATCTACCAATGGACACTATGAGTAGGAGAAGGGGCGCCATCTTCCTCAATATCCATGCTGGACGCTCCTTCGTCTTCCTCAGGGTCCTCCTGAGCTTCGAGCTGCATGTTGAGGGCATGCATATCTTCGAGCTCAGCTTGATGCTCCTCCAGATGGGCATTGGCAACTGCCAACTCCATTTCCATCTCCATCTTCTCCTCCGATAGCTCTATCATGCCGTCCACGAGGTCGGCGACTTCTCCCTCAAGCTCGGAGATCCGGTCTTGCATGTCGTGGATCTGGATACCCCGTTGAATGAGCTGGTAGGTTTGGCCTACCATACCTCTGCGTGCCGCTTGGAGGTACCCGTGAACATCTGCTGCTGTCCGGGCGAAGAGGGTCATGGCTCTCCCTTGAAGCTCTATCAACCGGTAAAGAGCTGCCATGCACCTGATATTGGTGGATATGGTGACCATGGCGCATGTGGTGGCTAGCACCTCAATGTTCCCAACGCGGTCAAGCCATGCCGGGTCCAGCCGGTTCCTGACTGGAAAAAGACCGATCGGGTCGAGCGTGATCTCCAAGGGATGCAGCTGGCAGAACTGCGTGAGAAGCTGGAGGGCGGCAGACTCCCATGTATCCTCAGGACCAAGGCCATAGGCTATGATGCCGAAAGAGGGCCAGTCGGGCCGCGCAGGGGGAGGAGGTACCACCGCCTGCACTTGGCACGTCTGGATACCCTGTTCCAGATATAACCGTCCGGCGTATAAGGGTGGGGACTGGTACCCAAACCACTTCAACGTATCCCATAGAATCGCAGGGAATCCCTCGAAATGCAGACACGTTGATTGGAAAGTACCGTCCGCTCCAAAAAGAACATGCCCGGGAATAGCCATCTGGAACCAAGAAAACCGAAACCACGTGAGATAGACTCCAAGGATCAGGGGTCGGATAAAGAAGCATACGGTTTTGACCGAGAGCAACCAAAAGAAACTAGAAATCCTTAGATCTAAAAGAACTCTTCCGAACAAGGTTGCTGTTGAGAAAAGAACCGTACAACTTTTTTAGGTATGACGCATGCACGGCCTACCTTACTCTTAACCAAAAACAACTGCCCGAAACTCGGGTCTTACGCGGTCAGTGCCTGGTGACAAGGCAACCATTACGTCTCTCCCTATAATAACTAGTCGGTTCTAACAACGTCTCCTAAAGATCGCGGTTAGCGTACCTGCAGAAAAACACCAACACACGAACCTTCCGTGCCAGCACCCACGAAAGCGTTCCCAAACATTACCGTTCACTATAGGAACGGCACCCATGCGTTTAAGGCTGCATGGACCGCACTCAACCGTGGACATAGGTTCCCTTTGAATGGAACCATACAACCCTTCGCATACTCGTGATGCGGAATCGGCACACGTATGACAAACGTGGCGAACCAACCGTGCTGATAGGTTCGTTGGAATCGAACCGTACCAACCTTCGTATGAAGCACATACGGAACCTGCGCACGTATGATAGACGTGGGCGAAAACAACCACGAGGATAGGGTCCTTTGAATAGAACTCCCTATCAACCTTCGCATGCTCGTGATGCGGAACTCGGCACACGTATGATAGACGTGGCGAAGTGCTGGAGGGGTTAGCAAGATAACCAAGTAATTATTAGTCACCTAAAACAACCCCAAAATCCCCTAGGGCCTCTCGTACTAAAGCCATCCTTAACGATCGTACGAGATTTTTCAAAAGTTTCTGGCAACTTTTATCTTTTCAGAAAAAGTGTGTAGGGCTTGTTGTGTTCTCTGTAATGCTAAACACCGCTCTGATACCAGCTGTGGCGGAGCCACTTCGGATTAGCTTGGTTGAACAGGGTTAAGCCGCCTAACATGCGACACTCCTACCCTAACCAAGCTAATCCGAAGTGGCTCCGCCACAAAGACCCACCTGCATATCTGGATATAATTGTTGCCCCCAAATTACCTGAAACCACCACCAGCTGCAAAACCCTCGCCACCAGCCACTGCTCCACCTCCTGCATCATGCCGGCGCCAGGATCCGCAACGGTTGACGTCGACGAGCCCTGCTCTGCCTCGGACATCATCGCGGGCACGGTGACAGAGCACCACCTGCTCCACGTGGAGGGATACTCCCGCACCAAGGAGGACACCCCCAATGGCAAGTGCATCAAGTCTTGCCCTTTCAGGGTTGGAGGTCGCTCCTGGCACATCTGTTACTTCCCCGATGGCGAGCGTTCCCAGTACGCCGATTACATAGCCATATTCATCTCCCTTGTAGAGAGTGCTACAAAGCCAGTCAAGGCGCGAGCCAAGTTCAGCCTGATGGATCAGAACGACGAGCCGGTGCTGTCGCACTCGGTATCCACAAACCTGTACGAGTTTCGGGTCCAAGGCAGAGCATTGGGCGTGTATAACTTCATCACGAAGGCAGAGACATATTCTTGCTGCGCGGTCGCCGGTCTTCAAGGCAGAGCTCCTTGGTGCCATGAGAGAGGGCACCGCCACAGGGGATTGCATCCGGATTGATGATCTCTTGCCTGAGGTGTTCAAGATTCTGCTTCATTTCATATACAATGACTCGTTGCCGGAGATGGAGGTGCAAGAGGAGGCTGCGATGGCTCAGCATTTGCTTGAAGTAGCGGACAGGTATGACATGCAGAGGCTCAAGCTGATTTGCGAGGAGACGTTGTGCAACTACCTAGAAGTGAGCATGGCCGCAAAACCACACTGGTGTTGGCTGAACAACACAACTGACAGGGACTAAAGGATGCTTGCATTGAGTTTCTGAAATCCCCTGGCACACTGGAAGATGTCATGGCGACCTATGGCTTTGACCATCTAACCCAAACCTGCCCTGCTCTTGTCAAGGAGTTAATATCCGAGCTTGCTACCCTTGATACAAGAGAAGAAAATTAGGGACATGAGCACAAGGTTTTAGTGAAGACAATTACAGCTACCCAGAAAGGAAACTATAGTGGCCATGCCTAAGTTTTCAAGTAGGAAAAAGCTAGCGCGTGCTCGATCGCGCTTGCTCCAGAGTGCGCGGCCTGCGCGGCCTACTGCGGCCCATTTGTTTCGCTGCAGCTGGCTCACGTACTTTTTATTTTCCTTTCCCCTTTTAAAGCATGATAACTTTCTTCTCAAGTGTCTATTTTCGATTCCATTTGCACCACAGCGTTCATTTTGATGACGTCTATAAAACTAGATCCATGATGAATATGTTTTTAATATATTTTTTATATTCTAGCAACTTATATTGGGTACATAATAGCTGGTTATATATGAAGTGTGTAGCAATTTATGTATAAATCTATCAACATATTATATACATAACTTGCTACATTTTTTTCATCCAATATAGTTACGTATTTGAGGATCTCATTTGTCTCTGTATATATGGATACATTAACTCCGAAGAAGCTTGACTTTATGTGAGTTATAATTAATACCATATGTAAGTTATAACATGTTCTCTATATAAGTTACTCCATATAAGTTGACTGATAATACCATATTTTATTTATAAGTTGTTATACAGTTTGTCCATAAGTTGCCAATCGTGTATAAAACAGCATCAAAATATATCGATCTTGTTTTTTGTAGATCTCATCATTAGGAACACAATGACACAAACGGAATTAAACGGACACTTGATGAGCGAGTTATGCTTATTTAAAGAAAATGTACTAGCATTCCCCATAACTGATATATCACTGACATCATCTGGACCCAGCACGGCAGTAGAGTGGCGGAAGCTGGGGTCGCGGGATAGTGCAGTCCTTTCAAGTATTAGTTTTAGTAGTTATGCCTGTAGTCTTGGTCTCAGAAGTATGCGATGTACCTCTGTTGGTTATTGTTCGTTAGCAGTATCAAATACTTCTACTTTTAACAATAGTGCAATAAGGACTTATTGTAATGTCATATGCAGAGCATGCACAGTAACATCGAAGTTTTTGTAATCATTCATTCGTAAGATGCTGGAGCTAATTCAATTTCAGGTTACAGAGATTAATTTTACTTTTAGCTCCTTTAAGACATCTTCTGTTCAGTGCAAAGGTTCAAGCAGTTTCAGGTAGTAGGACTTCGTTTCATTCACTGCTCACTTCTGATGGGCTTATGTATGAAAGATTTGGGAAATTGTTCACACTTGTATGAATTGATCGTTATACACAATTAAGTTGAATTTTCTCTATAATCCTAGCACCTCACACCTGTTCATGTCCTGATATACTATTAGTTTTCTCTAGCAAATAAATATATACATGTCATGTTGGTGTTTAAACTTTTTATAGGTCCATGGTTTCCATGAGACAAGAATTTGCTGTTATTGCTACTCGTCGGATGTTCCGGTCTCCATCCTCGGGGTGTCGGAACATCCAGTCACTCACATGACCAAATTCTAGCCGTTAGAAAAGTAACAGTGAAAAGTTCTTCCGGTGTTTGCTTCATTGTTTTTGAGCTCATCCGGTGCTGAAGGGAGTTTGGCTCAAAACCTTCTGTCAGCTTCAATTGAAAATATGCTTCCTTCGATGCATTCATCCGACGGTCGTCCACAGGACGTTGGATCATCCGGTGCTGAAGGCCCAAAACTCAAAAATCTTCTATCAGCTGGAATTGAAAATATGTTTTGTCCGATGCTCTGTACCAATTCATCTGATGGTAGCATCGAAACAAAGGATGCCTTCCTTCAGGAATTCCAATCCCAGAAAATTTATCCAATGCAACTAAAAAACAGGGTGTCGGATCATCCGGCGGTGCCTTTATCTGTATAACTCATCCAATTCAATCTCCTTTGAGTTCTTCAACGATTTCTTCACTTTTTGAGTTCTTCCATGAGTTGTTTAAGCTACCAAGTGCCAAAGAGTATTGAGTGTGCATCATTTTCATGGCTAGCTTTACATGATCAAGCTACTATCATCGAAACCCCTCTTAATAGTATGGTCCATGAGCTACACTAAGTGTCCTTCATCTCTTTGTGACACTTAGTTCTAGAAAGATCCTTAGCCTTGTCGCATTAGCTCCATGTCCGTTATTGCAATTCAAATTAGGGGTCCACATTCTACTATACTCGTGACGAGATAACCAATGATATATCCGCTTCAAAACACACGGGTTAGTCACAAGCATAAGGTTGTCATTTATCACCAAAACACACCCTTAATAAAGGTACGAAAGGGCCTAGATGACGCCTAGGTGCTTCAGCAGACAAGCACCACAACTTGGGCTTTAGGAGGCACGCTTGCAGTTCTTCCCCTGCTCCTTGCGACTCTGTAAGGAATTGGTGCTTGTAGTCTAAGAGGAGGAGGGGGTGAATTAGGCAACTTAAAAACCTTAACCTATGGCTTCCACTAGTTGCATCAAAACATAAACTAGATCAAGCTATCTAGATGTGCAATCTATAGTTGATCTAGTATGAAACTCTCATCCCAAAATAAGTTTTGCAACCTATAACCAATCCTATCAAGATATTACTCTAGGAAAGTAAAGGCACACAAGTTGCAAGTATGAAATGTGAAAATGTAAGGAGGGGATGAGAGGAAGCAAACTCTTGACACAAGGATTTTTCCCGTGGTATCGGTAGGCACTAAGCCACCAGTAGTCCAGGTTGTTGAAGCACTCACATAAGAGTATTGCTTCTCGGTCACCAAGTCTCTCCCAAGGCACCCATTGACTTGCCACAAAGGCTCGGCCACTAAGGCACACGCCCAAGTTCCTCGATCACTTTGATGCTGTTTCCACTAAGGAGCTTCTTCACGAAGGAAGGAGGTCTCCACGTCCCCCACACAAGGTTGTCGACGCCGCTTCATACCAAGCCAGAGGGTCGAAGACTTGCTGGTGAGCCACCAAGGCTTCAAGGCACCAGCACACCTCTTGTACAACGATGGTTCACTCTAGAACCTGATCATAAGGTTGGCACACCTTGCACTCACTCCTCTCTAGGCCTATACAAGAACTAATCCCTCTCCTAAGCTTATGGTAAGCCTTTGATGAATTACTTAAGCACTTTTGGTGGCTTGGATGTGTTCTTGATGAGTCTTGGTCTTCAAAGCATCCCTAGACACTCTAGCAACTCCAAATGGGTGAGTGGTGGGGTATAAATAGCCCTAAGGGCTCAAAGAGCCATTGCTCCACTGGCTAGTAAAAAGGATACCATCAGATGTTCCGATGGTCTATTTTTTAGCTTGCATCGGAACATCCGGTGCAACTAGCCGTTGGACTCCCCGTGCCCAAATTCCTTAGAAATTTATCCAACACTTTATCCAGTGCCCTATCGGATCATCTGGTGCGACTATTCACGTCACATAGCCATTGGATCCCCCTGACATCATTGATCCGACACTTTCTCTGATGGTGCCATCGGATCATCCGGTGCTGAAGGCATTCTGGCCAAAAACGTTCTGTGTGATTTCAAAGTAAATATGCTTCATCCGATGGTTAACTACATAGAGCATCGGAACATCCAGTGCTATATGGTTTCCTCTGCCTCCTCAGCAAATTGCTTCGACGCTTGTAAAATGACCCCCATCGGATCATCTGGTGCACTCAAGATTTTTCCCTATTTTTCCCGTTGTACCAATTGCTTTGATGGTTAGTCCAACACTTGGTTTGGTGGGCCATCAGAACATCCGATGGTGCATTTTTCCTTCTAACTCATCCAAAGCAAGCACCAAATATACCGTCACTTGGATGGTCTAGAATTATTCTCTCTAGATTTTTTCTATCATTTGGATGCTTCAATACCATAGAACAATCCTAGATATCATGGCTTGGTCACTTAAATACCATAGCTTGGATATTCGAATACCATGACTTGGATACTTGAATACCATGTACTCGAGCACATTTGAATACTCAATCCAATGGAGTACTCAAAAGGAGCACCACAAACTAATTGGCGACGTCTACAGAAATACTCGGGACTGCTGCATTTGACTAAAAAGTACTCGGGCTTGTCGGCCATACATCTATAGGCCCACCGGGAGGCTTCGGCAGTCATACAATATAGGGATGTACACCAAGACATATCAGACATGGAGACTACGATGCAAGACGGCGTGGTCCATGTGGCGGATAAGGACTACTCAAAGATTAGGAAACTACTCGTAGCAATTAGAGTAGGACTCTCTAGTCGAATCTTACTAGTACCCTTGTACAACAACTGACCTGTAACCCTGCCCCCAGCAATATAAGGCAAGGCAGGGACCCCCTCCAAACATCTCATCAATCAATACAAACCAACCAACACACAGGATGTAGGGTATTACGCGACATAAGCGACCCGAACCTACCTAAATTGTGTGTTCGAGTTCACCTTCAAGTTCCTGATCTTCGGTAAGCCCCATGCACAAAACACTACCTCGGGTACCCCCTCGGTAGGTTGCTGAGTCTAAACACCGACACCAAGTATGGGCACGATAGGTTGTCGGGCGGCCCGAGGCATGGTAGTCTACTGGGCCGCCTAGGGCACGACGCGGCCCACACGGCCTGCATCGGTGCCACCGCCCCGTGCACTGCCTACTAGCTCTCCACTGTTGCCCTGTGCGCCACCACCTCGGCTTGCTGTCGCTACCCTTAGTACGCCGCCACCACCACTGATGCCCCCGTGCCCCGTCACTGCCCTAGTGTGCCGCTCCCGCCACCTACCATCTTGCACATCGCTGCTCCTGGCAGCCCCCTGCGGCCGTAGTAGCCCTCTGTGTGCCGCACCTCGACCAACCTGCTCGTCGTTGCTGCCACCTACTGTCGGGGAGGTGGGGAGCATTGAGGGTGGCGGAGGCCAAACGAGAGGATTAGCCGGAGGGAAGGGGGATGGGGAGGCCACCGGGAGGGATGAGAGACAAATGGAGGAGGATGAGGAGCGGCTGTCGGCTGGAGAAGGTATGAAGGAGCGAGAGGAATTGGATGAGGAAATGAGGATCAGATAGGAGAACTGGGTGGCTATACGTGGGCTATGGTGGAGTTAATAGGCCTCCTCGGGCCGGCCACCTAAAACCGTGCCAGGTCAGGCCGCCTGTCGTGTTGGGTGGTGGTCCACGCCCGGCACAAGCTACTAGGGCGAGCTGGCATGGGCACGGAGCCCTTCGTGCCGGGCCAGGCCAAAAATTTCAGTCTTCATGCTGAGCGAGCAGGCCACGGGCTGCATGGACATCTGTAGCCATTGGTAGTCATGACATTTATCTACAACATTTATATAATATGCTTTGTTTCCTTTATTAATTTTAGACAAATGAGCACCAATAAAAAATAAACATATGTATTGCGACTTGCGAGGACCGTTCTTGGACCTAGTAAGAGGTTTGACATGCCATGCTGGTACCGCACGACATGTCTAGCGTGCGTGCCTAGAAGTCTAGGCATGATGCGACACGAGGCACGAGAGGGCCGGACATGGTGTGGCCCAAGTCTCAGCTCTACTCTGCTGCTTGTTGCCTACCACTAGGTTGATTCATGTCTGGATGGATGATAAGAAAATAGGAAAAGTATGATAAGAAGTAGATTGTATCCGTTTCCTATGATAATTTCTTGTCCTTATGCAGAGACCTGAATAATGACATATCAATGAGATTTATTAAAAAGAAATACCACTTTACATTTGTTTGAGAAAGAACAGAACAAAAAAAAAATCAGTGAAAAATCAATCCTACCAAATCTTACGCAGCACCTAGCCGTCGCATCTGCATCTCACATCATACATTCGACCGTGGATGGGAGTCAAACTTGCTTCCTCTGTTCCTAACTCCATACTTTCCTTCTTTGCCCCGGGAGATCCCACGCAAAACCCTCGACCACCTCTGACGCCGCCGCCTCCGCACCCACCCAACCGCTCACTACGCCGCATACGTTACTCTATGCCGACATCCTCGCCAACCACCGGCGATGGCGCCCCACCGACCTCAGCCTCCTCCTCCTCCACCATCATCTTCGGCTCCATGAGTGGAAGCCACGTGCTCAAGATCGTCTGCTACTCGCGCTCCAAGCAGAGTGTTGTCAATGGCCGGAGCATCAAGTCTTGCAGGTTCTCTGTGGCAGACCGTAACTGGCATGTGCAGTACAACCCCAACGGTTGGAAATCGGAGGACACCGATTACGTATCTCTCTATCTTGTTCTTGATGATAATGTCGCCGAGGCCGTGAAGGCGTAGGCCAATATCAGTTTACTTGACCAAGATGTTGTCTAAAGAAATTCATTTATGGATTAAAGCAAGCCTCTAGACAGTGGTATCTAAAGTTTAATGATATAATTAAGAAATTTGTGTTTCAAGAGAACATAGAGGACAATTGCGTCTATGCAAAGTTCAAAAATGGAAAATACATTTTCCTAATTCTGTATGTGGATGATATCTTACTTGCGAGCAGCGATATCAGTCTACTACAAGAGGCAAAGAAGTTTTTGTCCTCAAACTTCGATATGAAGGATCTCGGTGAAGCATCATATGTTTTGGGTATAGAAATTCACCGAGACAGAAAGAATGGGGTTCTTGGATTATCGCAAAGGGCATATTTAGGAAAGATTCTAAAGAAGTATAATATGCATGCGAGTAAGGCCACACCTGCTCCCATAGTCAAGGGCGACAGTTTTGGGAATTTTCAATGTCCCAGGAACCAATACGAGATCGATCAAATGAAAGCAGTTCCATATGCTTCAGCTGTCGGAAGCCTATAGTATGCACTCGCCCTGACTTAGCTTTTGTCACCGGGGTTCTTGGAAGATATCAAAGTAATCCAGGTGTAGAACACTGGAAGATGGTAAAGAAAGCATTGCGTTATGCGCAAGGCACAAAAGAACTCATGCTTACATATAAGAGATCTGATTCCCTAGAGATAAAAGGGTATTCAGATGCAGACTTTGCGGGAGATAGAGATGATAGAAAATCCATGTCTGGTTATGTGTTCACTCTCGCAGGAGGAGCTATTTCATGGAGAAGCTCAAAACAGAAAGTAACTGCGTCATCCACGATGCATGCAGAATTTATAGCATGTCATGAGGCCACGGGGCAGGCGATGTGGTTAAAGAAATTTATACCCGGATTGAGAGTGGTCGATTGTATTCATAGACCATTAAAAATGTACCGCGACAATGAGCCAGCAGTATTCTATGCTCACAACAACAAATCAAGCAATGCTTCCAAAACTATTAAGATAAAGTTTTATGTTGTGAAAGACAAAATTCAGGATCGCACTATAAGTCTCGAGCACATAAGAACAAAGGATATGCTTGCGGATCCGCTTACGAAAGGCTTACCACCCAATGTGCTCAGAGAACATTTAGCCGGCATGGGTTTAAAGAAAAGCTTATGATTCCTAGATTGTAAAGGGCCCAAAAGAAACAGAATTGTCTCAAAATAGAGAGGTGTGTTGTAGCTGTTGATTCTATCAGCAATTAAGCTGTGACGATGAGGTATGCTCTACACATTAATCTATGATGAAACTAATAAAAGCGAAAAGTGTAAAGTTAAAAGTAAATGATGAGATCAAGGGGGAGAATGTTAGATTGATCTCCTCCCCAATGGGCCCAAAGGCCCATCAGGACCCTGATCCGCGCCCTGATCGGGGGCGCCCACCCTAGCATTGGGTGGTGGGCCCCTGTCGCGCTGTGCTATATAAACAGGGTGGAGACCACAGCTCGGCTCACGAGGTTCGCCGCTGCCAGCCGCCCCACTGACACACCTACCGATCTAGGTTTTGCGCAGTAGCGACGGGAAGCACCACCGTCGCCGCGCCGGTGACGCAACTGCACTGCGCGTCGCTGCCTTGCGCAGACTCCATCACGCGAATGAGAGATGGCCAGCAGCTCCGCTGCTACCACCCCTAGGGGTGAAGGTATTCCTATCTCTCTCTCTCTCGCTCTCGGTTCACACCAGAAATCCCAAGAACTTCATGTTTATCGTGATGCCGACTAGATATGCATCTAGAGATTCTAGGCTCGCATCTAACAAGTTGCACTTCCCCCTAAGGTAAGGATCGGATTTCGATAGACTATTCACATATATGCTCGCGCCCTTCGCCCAAGCTCAGGCGAGATAAGGCCATATATGGCCTTGAGACTAAAGGTCATCCACTCATCCTCCACCTTAGGTCGAACAAAAGGTTCCACCTCTTCTGTCAAACCTTTTTTCATACACGGCCTTGGTATTTATTTGGAATTCGAGAATTATTATATTGACCATCCCAAATATTCCAACAGCAACTAGTAAGTTATGGCACTCTAGACTCTGCTAGCTTGTCACCAATAAATGCTTTCCTTTCCACCCATCTGTTCTCAATTCTCATTTTGATGATCCTCCATTTTTTAGGATCACCACCATTTTCTCTCATTCGCTGCAATCATGTATTGTTGGGCTACAAAGGTAGGTCAATTTGTGGCAACCTTTATAAAAGCTTTGAATCTAACGTTTAGAAAACATATTAGTCTGTTTTGTTGAATTTCTCTCACTTCACTGCTTTTTGGTAATAGAATTATTGTTCCGAAGTTTAAAGCATGGAGAGGTGATATACTGTTATGGAATTCATGAAACAAATCAATCATATCATCCCTAATAATTTTACAGAAAAGTTGATGAAACTTAGGTGAAATTTATCTGTCGGTACATTGTGCTTAAGGAGGTTACTTAACAACGTGCTAATTGTGGTTTTATCTCTGTTATGTTGCGCTTAAGGAGGTATCAGCAATCTGATATTGTTCACTTAAAACTGATGAATCGGAGTCTCAGACACCTAATTGGCATCTGCCCTGATCATTTTCTAGAAGCGTTTGAGACAGACGGCGCTCTAATCCAATTATTTCGGTGGTTACAAATTCAACCGAAATAAGAAGAATCTTTGGATGCACGCTAAATTTCGTACCAAACAATTGGCATCAGCTTCTGAATGTTTTCCTGTTGGGAGGGTTTTCAAAGTTTTTACGCTGCCAAACTGAAAGGCCCGGCAGACCCAAGAAATGTTTTTCTACGGCTCAAGAAGAACGGAAATATTGGGCCCAGCCAGACCCAGACTCAATGTAGCACAAGTAATTTGAACAATGCCAGCCCATCAAGCCACCCCCGTCAAAACTCAGAAGGAAAACCTCTCAAAAAAAAACTCAGAAGCAAAAGCCGAGCGGCCGAGCCTGAGAATTTTTTATAACTTTTTTAAATTTATTTTTAAAAATAACCTCAGCCGAACTTTATTTGCGGCGCATAACCCTTTTGCCCACGCCAGACCGCCAGACCCGGCAGGAAGCCTCTGCCGCGCCACATGCACTGGCGCGGCGGATCCCCTGCCACGTTGGCGCGGCGCCGCGCGCCGCCAGCTGGGCGCTGACGTGGGCGGGCGCTTGCCGCGCCTGGCGCGGCAGCGCCCCACCTACACACGCGTGCCGGCTCTTTCCTTCCTTCCTCCCTCCTTTCTTCTTCCTCCAGACACCCGCGCCCGAGTTTCTTGCTGCCGCCGCCTGCCGCCCCACCCCCAAATCCACCCAAAATCCAACGATTTCGGTGGGGGAAAGTTGAGGAAATTGATCCCTACTTCGTGTGGAAGGTATCCCCCTAATTTTCTCGTATTTTACTGTTGCATTTGGTAGATCGGAGGATGTTTAGGTGACTTAGGGTTAGGTTGATGATTTCAATTTTGAATGAAATGCAATGGTGTTTTGTGTTAGATGATGCGTAGTTCAGACGCAATTGAGTCTCTGCCCGCGATATTGACGTGTAGAACTTGTTGAATGCTTCGATTTAGGTATGTATTCATCCAATTGTGTAGTTTACATGGCATGTATATTTTTTTTATTTGCAATTTGTCCAATATGTGGAATGTGTCGAGTTGATATGTCGAATATGTGCAATGTGTAGTGTATATGACATGGTGAAATGTTTGTATTTTGTAGATGGATCGTTTAGTTCGATTTTTTATGGTGGTATTGTAAAACAAAATGGGGAGTTAGAGAATATGAATGAGTAATTTGAATTCTTCGAGGGTCCTCCAAGTTTTACTAATTTAGTTGATCGTGCAATGAGGAAGTATGGATGTAGAGTGGATGAGATGAGTTTGAGAGGTCGTTTTGATGGTGGGAAAGCTAGAGCTCATTATGTTCTCATGAACTTGGCATCCGATTCAAATTGGAAGCACTATGAGGATGTAGTTCACGAAGCAAATGTTGCATGTTTGGAGGTTATAGTTGAAATTGTTCGTATGCCTGGGCCAAATGTCGTCTTGAGGGAGGAAGTGGCGGTAGTGAATCGTAATGGTACCCAGGAGTCAGAAATGTTGCATCACATGTTAGGTGAAACAGAATGTGCTTTTGACTTGGCTATTGCTAATGATGATTTTCCCAATAACATTTTTGAGAGGGATGAAGCAAATATAGATGATGATAATGTCTCTATGGGTTCCAAAAATAGTGAATTCAAGGAAGATGGGGTAGTAGGTGTCGAGGCAGAGGAGGAGTCACTATCTCAGAGTGGTGGGCATGAAAATGAGGACGAGGAGGTAGAATATGAAGAGGATGGACTGCAGTTTGACACCGCAACCGTGCATGATGTAGAAGGTATTGGTCGTATGGATGATTGTTTTTCTTACACCCAGAACGAGTTGCGGTTGTTAAAAGAACGTGATGTCGAACTGCCATCCGTTTCTAATGATAAGGATATCAGTATGGTCCACAAAG
Source organism: Setaria viridis (assembly GCF_005286985.2). Classification (NCBI taxonomy): domain Eukaryota; kingdom Viridiplantae; phylum Streptophyta; class Magnoliopsida; order Poales; family Poaceae; genus Setaria; species Setaria viridis. The sequence goes on along the minus strand of NC_048271.2, from coordinate 19,185,312 downwards.
CCATATGTGAATCTAGTATGGTGAATTCCGAAGGGATGCCCTTTGGTGAGAGTCCAGTGATTAAGAAGGGAATGAAGTTCAATAGTCTTGAGAAGCTGAAGTTTTTTCTTAGCTGACTACGCAGTGAGGTTACATAGACCTTTTAGCGTAGTTCACTCTGACAAGAACTTAAGGTACAATGTGATGTGCAAGCAAGGATTCCATTGGCATGTATGGTCTCGGCTAATATCAAGCACCGGACAATGGAAAATTTCAAATGTTGTGCAACCGCATACTTGTCGTTCGTCACAGCCAAAGCGAGTGCACGTCCAGTGCACAGCAAAGTACCTTGGGCAGCATATCCTAGGCATTATCGGTGCCATCCCTCATGGAGTTCATCTTTGCCTTTAGTGGGTACCGTGTCAAGTATTCAAAGGCTTGGTGGGCAAAGCAACACGCCGTTGCCCTGCTTTGGGGGGACTAGAAGGAGTCGTATAGCATGATTCGTAGGGTACTCACAGCTATAGCCTACTATAATCCCAGGGTTAAATGGTTCATTGACTCATGTGGCATGATGCATCCTGACAATGGAGTTTTCAAGCATATACTCCAAAGGGTATTTTGGTGCTTCCCTCAATGTAGTGAGGCATTTCAACATTATCGTCCTGTGATACTTGTGGATGGTACATTCTTGACTGGAAAGCATAAGGGTACATTAATGATGGCAGTTGGTGTAGATCCAGAACAGCAGCTTGTGCCTCTTGCTTTTGCCTTGGCCGAGAGTGAGAATAATGAGAATTGGTCATGGTTTATGAAACTTGTTCGGCGACATGTATTTGGACCTTCACGGCTAGTGTGTATGATATCGGATAGGCACCATGGGCTCCTAAATTGTGCGAAGGACCACATGGATGGTTTTCCACCGCTTGTGCATAGGTGGTGCACGAGGCACTTTGCTGCCAACATGTCGCGTCGGCAGAAGAGCGACCACGTGATTGGAAAATTGAAGACTTTATGCAAGATTCATATGGAGAGAGAATTTAGTGAGAAGTTAGAAGATCTAGTGAAGGACTTGAACGATGACGCAAAAGAATGGTTGAAGGGTGAAATGGAGGATAAGGATAAATGGGCGTAGGCTTTCGATGAGGGAGGGATGCGTTGGGGTATTATGACCACGAACTACTCAGAATTACTAAACGCTGTTTTCAAAGGCATCCAAAGTAGGCCCGTCTCTGGAATTATTGAATACTCATTCGAAAAATGCAACGCCTACTTTGTGGACCGATGGAAAAAGGCAAGTGCAATGTTGGATGAAGGTCATAGAATTGGGAAGGTTGCAGATGAATATTTATCACAGGCTGAGCTTAGATCCATGCACTACTTAGCAAAACCGTACGGGCCAGAAAGGATGGTGTATTCTATAAGAAGTTGCGGTAGTACTAACGTTGGGGGTGAGAGTCATGGATTCCGACACTACAGAGTGGATCTGAACGAAGTTTCGTGCACCTGCAACGTTCCTCAATTGTTGCACCTTCCATGTTCACACTTCATTACAGCTTGTAAGGCAAGAGGTCTTAACTATGAAAGTCCCTTGTACATGTCACTGTTGTACTCTAGGGAGCACTGGGAATCAAGCTTTCAACCTTACCTTGATTCGTCACAATGGCCGGCATATGAAGGGGTTGGGTACGTGCCCAACCCTAATTTGATAAGAAATAAAGTAGGAAGGAGGCAGAAGAAGCGTTTGACAGGCGACATGGACGTGTTGCAAGGGAGGCTTTCTGTAGATTATGGCATTGGTGATTTTGATGTGGACAAGTCAGAAAATCGTTGCTCGAAGTGCCACAAGATCATTAGGAATTGCACATGCCGCAATAGAAATTCTAAGGCCACGAAATCTAGGGCGAACAGTAATAGGCCGCGTTCTTCGAACAATAGGGTAGACGCGTTGCTCGTATTTTGCACGGTTATCATTATATATTTTTTATTGTAGTAAATTATCATTGTTACTGTACTTACCATATAATGAAGCTTTTTACTAACGATCTTGTTTGTTGTTTCTTTAGGATGGCGGCCCCAGCGTACCCACTTCTTGAGTCCACGTACGACTTGCAGTACCGTGCCCACCACCTCGCCGACCTACAGGAGGTACTACATCAGGTCTTAACAATTCTTGCTAATTTATGCTGATGAATGTATACCTTAGGATGAGAATTGCAAGATTTTCATATGAACTGTTCTTATCAATGCTTGCTAATTTGTCGCAATAGTGCTTAACATACTTTTTTTGTTGCAATAGTGCTTAACATACGTTTTCACTTGCATTTTGAAAATAGTCGTTACGAAATTATTATAAATTGATGCTAAGAATGTCCTTAATATTTGCTTGTGTAATTCTCAGCTGACATTAAGTTTCAACTACAAAACAGTGATGATAAACACCATTGCAGTTTGTTGTGTACAATGTAAACAATTTCATACTAAAAATGTCATTTATATCATATTTGTGTTACTTACCATTTTAGTAGCCCTTTATTCATATAGTTGATGAGCACCTTATTCTCAAATGCATTGACTTCTCATTTTTGTTCGAAACCACCTTTTTCATCAATGTCTATTTCCTTGTAAGTAAGTAATAATCTTATAATGTTTGCAGGATTTGAAACCACTCAGGGCTAGAGTGCACTCACTACTTAGGTGGGATAAGTGTGATGCGGAGTACCTGCAGAGACCAGGATTTTTGGATATTGCGGTTCAGGTTGTCGCAGGTGTCCCTCCAATGGACGGACCGTTGTTGACCGCTATGGTCGACAGGTGGCATCCGGAGACTCACACTTTCCACCTCCCGTTCGGAGAGATGACCATCACGATGCAAGACATTGCTATGATACTCGGTCTTTCACTTGAGGGGCATCCAGTGATGGGAATTATACAGAACAAGAATTGGCGTGACATGGTAGCAATGCATATTGGGATTAGGCTGCCAGAGTCAGAGGATGGAGACAACTCCAAGAAGACCTCCGGTGTGAGCTCCGCATGGTTGAGGGAGCACTTCAATGTTTGCCCGCGGGGAGCAAATGATGAGGTTGTGCAGCGATACGCTCGTGTTTGGCTATGGCACTTTGTGAGCACATTCCTCCTTCCTGATGCAGCCGGGAACACGGTATCTTGGATGGTTCTCCCAATTTTGGGTCAGCATTGGGACAACATAGCCCTTTACAGTTGGGGCTCAGCGGTTCTCGCCTGGCTGAACAAGCAGCTATGTGAGGCTTGCAGGCGCACTGCGAGGGATTCAAATGTTGGAGGGTGCACCTATATGCTGCAGATCTAGATTTGGGAGCGAATACCCGTGGGTCAACCTTGCCGTCTTCGCGTCGATGTAAGTCACAACGGCGAATTCCTTTTTCTGCTTTAATGTTCGCAAAACTATTGTATCATATGACCAATTGGACTTACTTGCAATTGCAGCCAAGGCATCAAAATGATGCTCATACCACATTCTATCATGTGTGGAAGCATGTGCAGCCCGTTCATGACAATCCTGATAGGCGCTACAGGGCCTACACAAATGAGTTGGATGTTGTCACGCAGCTGTGGCGACCGACCCTTAATCTTCCGGGTTAACCTTAAATCCTAGCCCTGATCATCTGCCTTGTTTTGCCGCGCCTGAGTGCTCAGCCTTCCACCCGATCCCGACCCCTGAGACCCAACCCCTCCCCGCTTCGCTTCGATCCCGACCCCGACAAACTCAGCTCACCGTCGGATCCTTCTAAGTCTTCCTCAAACGTCCGTTCTATCCGCCCGGTGGACCCGCGAGATCTTTTCCCCCAGATCTTCCGCGACAGACGCACTCGAGTTGCATGCCCGCTTCAGAATCTCCCCGCCACGTGGCTCATCTTCTCTGACGCCCGCCGCTCAGTTTTGTCCCTGGCTCGCGACCGAATGGATCCTTGCGCCCCCTTCCCCAATGGCGGCGGAAGCCCCTCTGCAACCTTTCTGCAGCGCCTCGCCTCCCGCGCCCATCATCACACCGCCAGATCCCGGCCGCAGAGCCCGATGTCACCCGTCTTTTCCGTCACTTCGAACCTAGTCGCGCCGCCTGGTCTCCGCTACACGACGATTCCTCCATCGCCAACCCCGATCACGGCAGCGACAGCTCCTTTCCCCGCCCTGTCAGAAGCCTCCCGACAATCTGTTGCTCCGCGCTCGCCCGCGCGCCCGCGGCTGCATGTCTTTTCACCTATGCGCCCACGATTCTAGCGCCGTTAAACCAGTCGCTTCTATCAAATCTTCCGCACGACGACGCCCGCCTCCGCCAAATCTCAACCACCGGCATACCCGCTCCTGCGCCGCCCTGACGGCAGAACCCAATGACCGCTGGCGTCATCCCTGAGTCCTGCACCACCGCCCTCTTCGCTCAATCGCCGCCCCAGCAGAGCACTCCATTGCTTCTCCCCGGCCTTCGCGCCGCTTCCCTTCCCCATTCCAGCAGCTATAAAAGGGAATGCACCAACCGCCGGAGTTCCCTCCGCCATTGTTGCCTTCAGCCATTCTCTTGCTCCCTGCTCAAGCTTCTAGCGCCACACGCCAAGTTCTTGGGGAACTCTCCCCTCAGCTCCCCTCAGTTTCCCCAAGTCACCCAGCCGCTTGCTCCTCCGTGCTGCGCAAAAGCTCTCTCGTGATCTGCAAGAAGCACCGCCGCCGCCGGAGCACTGCCGGTCTTAGCCGTTGCTCAAAGCCTTAGTCCCTTCGCCCAAGTCTGCTTCTTCCCAACCCCAAGCTTTCCTTTTAGGAAGAAGGTAAGCTGCCGACCCCAGTCCGCCTCGCCCGACCCCTCTTATCCGCCCGACCCCGGTTCCGTCTCGCCCGACCCTGTCTGTTCCGTCGACCCTTATCCGCCTCGCCCGAGGGCTCGGCTGTGATCTTTTCTTTAACCCGAGGGTGTATGTGTAAAACTTAGGAACCCTTCAGCGCTTGCGTCTGAGGACCCCTAGTATACCACGTCCTCTAGTTCGAGGATCAGGTCATAAGTTCCTTTCCGACCCTTGCCTTTTGATCTTCACCAGCTCTCTCGAACCTCCCCACCCTCCTGCTCTTCGTCGCGAGTTTCTGGGCTCAGGCGAGCCAGTGTTGCTGTTGAAATAACCATCTAAGCTAACTCTTGCATTGCATTCGTGTAGAGCTGCGCCTCGCCGATGGCTTCTACGAGTTGTACCCGGCGCTAGAAGACGAAGCAGCAGCAGAGCTTCCGCTTCCAGAAGTCGAAGCCGTCCAAGCAGAAGAGCAGTTTCCCTCCTCCTTGTTTGTAGGCAAGCCCCGGTTGCATGAAAACCCTGCGTTGTTTTCCAAACTTGCGCATGCCTTCGGTAACATGTTTGTGCATTTACGTATAGGAGTTGTTTGAAACCCTAGATGCATGACTTAGTTATCCCCATGATCTGAACACTAGCTGTTGGACCGAGTAGTTGCATTGCTTAACTAGGAAACGGTAAAAGCCGAGTGATTTCCTGTCACTCGCGAGTTGTAGGAGTTGGATGTCTACCTTTCTGTTATAACTATAAGGACGATGGACGGGGCAGGGTTTTGGTAACTCTTTGGTGGTCGGATGGTTGCCCCGTCGGTCTATGAGAACTTGCTAAGGACCGACAGTGGTGGTGTTCGTGATCAAGTGTTTGAAAGTACTAGCCTCATACTTAGTATGGGATGAGGAAGCCTAGTACCGGATTGAACCTAGACGTGAGCGGTTGCCCCATTGTTCTTGGAACGGAGTTTCCCCTGCTGGATGTCGCACGTGGTGGCATGCGTGGCCCCAGAACGGCAGAGACCGGGTCTGTGGAACCTTGCACCAAAGGAAATGGGCCTGACACGGGTTAGGGGATTGATGGGGAAGGCCGACATAGGAAGCGACCTCCGGGTACGTGGATGTCGTGAGGCTAGGTTCACCATGCATGGTTAAAGAACTCGAATCGATTCGTCTGCCTCTCACAGTTTGAGATTGCTTGATCGCTATATCACCCTGAGTAAATAAGGATTCTGATGATGACATGGTTTTGTTGATATATATTCATCTTGTTTGGCTCTATGATTGCTTAGAATAGGTTGCAAAACCTAGACTGGTAAATGAACGTAGAACCGGAGCTAAAACTTGAAAATAGGTTTTTACTTAGTGCTTTTGGCAACCAAACCCCTCAGCCAGAAAGCCCTGCATGTCTAGAAGTGAGGAGTAGTTTACTCCTATCGGTTAAGTCTCGTTGAGCTTAGTAGCTCAGCCTTGTTGTGGCTCCTTTTTTTCAGGTGAAGTTGCTGCTCCCGACCCCTCTCTTGCTGGCGCTTGGCCGCCCCAGCTCCCACCAGGCTGGACGGTCGAGTGGGATCCCTCCTCGGACGGCCAGGAGAGGGATCAGTGATGTCCCGGCTGGCCCCACCAGGACATCCGACCCCGACGATTGCTTCCGCTAGTGTTTTACTCTATGTTGTTTTCAGAAATCTTGTAAAAACTCTGATGATCTTTTCACAATTAAATCCAGTGGTTAATCTGTTAACATGGGTGGACTTGTTGTACTCTCTGGAACCACTCACCCTCGTGTGAGTTTGCTAAACTCGATCCTGTTCAAAGTGGTTAAATCGGATGAAATCCGACGGCACTTTGTGTTAACTTGGCTTAGGCATGGGTGCCGCATGTTAGGCGACTTAACCCTGTTTAATCAAGCTAATCCGAAGTGGATCCGCCACAGCAGCACTAGGTAATTTGCTCACCAGAGTTTTTTAAGCTCTATTCGTATAATGACATATGAAATAAGTATTGCGTACAAATTTTTAAAGGTTGAATAGAAACCGTACGACCATCAGCAGCTAAGCTAGATCGTATTTTCACCGATGTGCTACAGAGATAGAGAGTTGTGGAGGTGCACGACTCCAATGATCTTGTATTACGTCGTAGAGTTCCATATGTCGCATAGGGTGATGCGGCAGTTTGGGAGGATGCAACCGTACCCTCCTTTGGAATTATCAACTTCGCAGCAGCTGCACAGGTATGCAGGAATCAATAACTACTGGAGGTCATTCGATACACGTACTTAAGATGTTATACTAATACTTCACTAATTTGTGATGCAGGATCGATCGCAGGAAGAGGTATAAGGAGAATGATTGGAGGGTGAAGCATGCTCAGTACCTCATCCAGTGGAAGAATAGGCAAAGATGCGATCCTGAAGATGGGCCGTACTGGCGAGCAGGACCAAACAATGAGTACATACGATAGTACTGTGCTTCGACAAGAACTAAAGTGAAACCATTTTGGAGTAATGTGCCCATTGAGGATGCACCGTCTGACTCGTCCGATGACATAGTTGACGTGTATGACACGATGACACACTATGGGACATAGCCTGAGCGTGCACCTCTACACGACTACATGGTAAGATTTTAGTTTGTAATCATAGTATCGTAACATTGATCATTAATGGGATGAAAACTATGCGTACAAGGACAGCAGCTTGCAAGGCTTGCAAACGAGGCGGGCGTGGTCATGGAGCGCGCAGTCGGATCCGGTGATGGTGTGCTTCGTCAGTTCACAGAGGTACAAGCCCAACCTAATTTCCACTGATACCCATACTACCTTCATAACCCTATCAATATCATAGTCGTGAATATATGCTGCTTACATGTTGCAAAGGGTTCGGAAAAGCTGCAGGTGAATGGTCATGAGGATGAACTGCATGTCGTCCACAGATGTGCACCACGGGGGCAATGGCCAGGGTACTTCTTCAGGATCACGTCCGACTCCACTGGCGACTCCCCCCAGGGCTGCAACACCATCCACTTCTGCAGGTCCTAGCAGGAGGTCACGAGGCAAGGCACCTGCATCCCCTTAGGCAAGCGAGGACTCTGAAGGTAACCAGTCCGAGGATGACGACCCTACATATGGTGAGGAAGTGGAGATTTCCAGCATGATCGATGCTCCACCTGTGACTCAGACGCAGGGAGAGTCCAGCCAGGTACATTCACTAGTTTCCCCAAATTCAATTCTGGATTGTTAAGTTCAATTCTCAAGTGTCATACACCGGCATGCTTTCTGCCCAATTATTCCATAGGAACCTGCACCTCGTACCCGGATGCCATGCCGGCGTCGTTCCCGGGATCACACCGACGTTGGCAGCGCCAATGTGCTGCCCACGCATCCAAGGAGGGAGCGTCTCCTAAGAGATCCTTTTAGCCCTCCAGTTCAGCGGCGGCGACGACAATGAATGTTGCATGTCTCAAGTCTGATGCACTAGGTGTGCAATACTGCATAACTATATTGCAATTTATGCTATCTATGTGTGCAAGACTATTGGAACTGTCACGTGTGTAAAAGACTAAGTTAGATGTTAGTTTCATTTCTATCCGTACAATGGTATATGTTTGCTTCGTGACATACTTGTGCTTCGTGTACTTTTTCGTAAATGTTCGTACTGGTCGGCTACCGCATACTAGGGGAGAGAGGGAATAATTTCATGATTCAAACTAGTTTCAGAAAAATCACAACAAAAAAGGCTATTTTAGTTTCATTAGCTGGATTGTGCAAACCTATTGAAAGTGCTTGCCACGTCAGCTAACTCAGCAAGAGTCAGCAACCCAAAAAACCTACTGAAAGTTGGGCGGTTTTGGCGCGGCACCTCACCGCTGCCGCGCCAAGCGGACAGGCATGGCAGCCCCCAGCATACGGAACCTACTGAAATTTGTAGGCATTTGGCGCGATAGACCACCCCTGCCGCGCCACTCTGCCTAGCGCGACAGCACCCCACCCAGACCCCGAAACCTACTAAAAATTGTACGCGTGTGGCGCGGCAGCTCACCCCTACCGCGCCACTCCGCCTGGCGCGGCAGCCCCCCGCCCACAGCCCGAAACCTACTGAAACTTGTATATGTGTGGCGCGGCAGCTCACCCCTGCCGCGCCACTCCGCCGGGCGCAGCAGCCCCCTGCCCAGACCCTGAGAACCTACTGAAAGTTGTTTGCGTTTGGCGCGGCAGCTAACTACTACCGCGCCACGCGGAGTGGCGCGGCAGTTTTTCTTCCAAACTTCCTCTTTTTTCGTATGATCGATCTTTTAGGTCCGTGGAGGAAAATTCGGACTATTTGGGAGAGAACCTAAAGGAAAAGGACTCGTTACTTCCACCACGTCAAGGTGACCATGACTGAATCCATTACAAAATTGGAAATTTCGAATTGAATCTATTTTCTAATCTATTGTATTCTTTTTCGAGAATGCTGTCCCTCAGACTCCAACTGAAAATGCAAACATTGACCGCAACCATGCACGCAAACTCAATGAAAATAACATAGTACATGTTTTGTTAACAAAGAATCATAATTGTCACAATAAACATAGTTCTCTCACAAATGAAAATAGTTTTTCACAACTAATCGTAGTTCTCACAATAAACATAAACATAGTTATCTCATAAATGAACATAGTTTTTACAACTAAAGAGAAACATGATCCAGCTAAATCAACACGTTCATCTAGTCCGAGTCACCTTCACATAGTAATTCATCATCATCATCATCATCATCATCATCATCATCATCCACGGCAATAACAACTCCCTTCCCTTTCTTATCGACATTAACCTTACCAACAGGTAAATCGGTAACAAGAGCCTTCATCGTCTCCATCTGTGCCTCTTCCACTTTTTCTTGTAACTCTTCCATTTCAATCCTTCTCTTTCTTATCCTAACCTGCTGCAAATATTCTTCCCATGATCCCTTAGGGTATTTCGCATGCGGATCAACCACATAACCTAAACGATCTCTATCCTCCCTCAACCTTTGTTTCTCCAACTCCCTCTCCTCCTGCAACTTCCTCCTATTTTCTCTCTTCTCATTTTCAGTTAGAGGTCGCATTTTCAGTTAGAGGTCGTGTATACTTGGATCTGTTCTGCCTCCAATACTTAATAATAGTTTCCCTCGTATAAAATCCTTCAGGCTCCACTCCAGTCTCATGAACCATATCTTGGTATATTTTTCCCCAAAGTAAGTCGCCGTCAGGGATAGGCACATCATACTCCTTCCGAATCTTTTCTATCAGTTCTTGTTGTTTTCTTGACTTCCATGGTTCTGATGTATTACCCAACTTTAATAACAAATCACAACGACCAGAAAAATCTTCCCAATCACATGTCCTTCCCTCCTGCAACAACAATTTCATATTCTTACAAATTTGAAACAAGTTCCAACTTTAATAACACACAAGAGACGAGTAGTTACTCACCCAATAATCACCATATGCATTGCCACAAAACAAACCATATCCAAGCTCAGAAGGCACCACAGCTTCTGTTGCCAATATACCACACTTGCATTTACAACTAGGAGAGGACACACATGGCCACGGTGCCTTTCCACTCTCGAACTCCCGCACTTGCTCCTCTGTTGGCCACATCACCTTTGGGCCGTATATATACTTATTGAAATCACACAACGGCCACCTATCCTGCAAAAAACCGGTGATGACATTAAAAGTGACCATATATCAATAAAACTATAACTGCTCATAATAATCTTACACGAGTCTTTAGCGAGCATCGAAAGAATGGAGTGAACTTAGGTGCAACCCCTAAGTTAGGATGCATAAGCTTAGCAGGAACACCACACTTGCACATGGGAGGATCCCTCACACGCCTACAAGCAGCCTTCTGCTTCTCCTCCTCGGTCATCCTAGGTGGGTTTGGTGGAGGAGGAACCCAACGCCTAAACTGATGGTATGGTTTAAGCTCTGTGTTATGATATGGGAATAGGCGGATCCTAGGATCATATTTGTCGGGTTCATCGATCCACTGAAATAAATCACAAGGTGCGGCAGGCATTGGATCAAAAGTCCACTTGCACACATAGAAGGCTCTTCCGGCTATCTTTGGATGCCTTGATTGTTTCACCTCTGCTTCCACGCCACATCTACAAAGAGGTACCGGAAGGGCAGGAGGTACGGGACCAGCAGCATTGGACTCGCCCACATAACGCACATACCACCTAGGCCGCTTGTATTCACAACCAAACGACGTCATCTCACCTAGACATCAAGTGCCAGAAAATTAATACACAAATAAACTTTACACACGTAATCCATACGAACTATATACATCATTTCGAAAAAATACAAACACTCCATCTACAAAATACAAACACTTAACCATATCAACTATAGCAACTATATTAAGGAACAAAAATATGAGACAAATTAATTGAACATATTGCAAAAATATGCATGTCATGTACACTACATAATTGGATGAATATATACCTAAATCGAAGCATTCAACAAGTTCCACACGTCAATATTGCGGGCAAAGACTCAATTGCGTCTGAACTACGCATCATCTAACACAAAACACCATTGCATTTCATTCAAAATTGAAATCATCAACCTAACCCTAAGTCACCTAAACATCCTCCGATCTACCAAATGCAATGCTAAACCAACGCAAAACGTAGGGGGATACCTTCCACACAAAGCGGTCACCAATCCACAACTTTTCCCCACCGAAATCGCCGGATTTTAGGTGGATTTGGGGGTGGGGTGGCGAGCGGCGGCGGCAAGAAGCTCGAGCGCGGGTGTCTGGAGGAAGAAGAAAGAAGGGAGGGAGGAAGGAAGGAGCCGGCTCGCGTGTGTACTGGCGCGGCAAGCGCTCGCCCACGTCAGCGCCCAGCTGGCGTAGCAGGTCGCCACGCCAGCGTGGCAGGGGATCCGCCGCACCAGTGCATGTGGCGCGGCAAAGGCTTCCTGCCGCGCCTGGCGGTCTGGCGCGGGCAAAAGGGTCACGTGCCGCAAATAAAGTTCGGCTAAGGTTATTTTTAAAAATAAATTAAAAACGTTAAAAAAATTTCCAAAGGAAGCCAGCGACAGCGACCGACTCTTCCCCTCCCTCGTCCCCTCATTCGGTATTCCGGTTGGCGTTTGCGCAAAACCCTACCACAAGTCACCGCGCCGGCCGTCGGGGCGAAATCACACTAGGAGAGGGAAAGGGCGACGGCGAGGTCCCGACAGATTTACGGTGTGGCATGTCCACCTCTACGGCCGGCGGCGGCAGCAAGCCGTCGAGGTGCTCCTCCGCCATCGTCGTCGACACTGCAAGCGGGTACCACATCCTCAGGATAGATGGTTACTCCGGCACCAAGGGTCCGCCAACGGGCGAGTTCCACAAATCCCGCACTTTCACCGTCGGCGGTCACCGCTGGTTCATCCGCTACTACCCCAACGGCCGCAATTCGGAGGCCAAAGATTACATATCCTTTTTTCTTGTGCTTGACCAAGGTGTTGTCAAGGAGGTGAAGGCGCAGTACCAAATCCGTTTTGCCGATAAGGTGGAGAAGACCACCTTGACATCCCAAGAAGTGATCACCTTCCAGTACCAGCAAAGTTCGGGGTATACAAAGTTCAGCAAGAGGGAGCACCTGGAGAAATCAGAGCATCTTAAGGATGATTCTTTTGCTGTCCGGTGCGACATTGTCATTATCAACAATATCTATGCCAAGGATATTGCCGAGGCCACTACACCAACCTTTGTCTCTGTGCCCCCCTCAGATCTGAGCGTGCACCTTGGCGATTTGCTTCTGAACGAGAATGGTGCCGACGTGGTGTTTGAGGTTGGCAGCCAGACATTTGCTGCACACGGTGTGTGATCGCGGCCCGATCTCCAGTCTTCAAGGCGGAGCTCTTTGGCACAATGAAGGAGAGTGTTACAACAGGTGTCGTCCGCATAGACGACATGGAGGCTCAGGTGTTCAAGGCTTTGCTCTATTTCATGTACACTGACTCATTGCCTAAGGTTAAAAAAGAAGAGGAAGATGTCATATCCCAACACTTGCAATGGTAGTTTTGGCAATGGTAGTTCATGCTTTCCACTTGCAGTGCAACGCCTATCCTAAAGTTGATTTCGTTTGTCAGCCTCCTTTCTGTTAGTTGATGGCATCTGTACCAGTTGAAGATAATGTTTCTTAATCAAAAAGCTTTGAATCTCCCTAGAGAGGTTTTGTGCTTGTTATATAACTCTTTGGATGATGCAGAATATTCTTTTTTAAATATGTTTCCTAGTGATTTCATGTCATTTTCTGTTAGCCCAGGGTTTGCTATGCTACCTGATGTTTTCATAGGGATCATCGCATCCCTGACCTAGAAGTTCTCTGTTTTTATTTGGCAACGTGTCTTTTTGCAAAAAACCGCATTTAATTGAGGACACTTCTATTCGTCCATGGAACGATTTTGTGTGTGTTTGGCCGCCTCCTTTTAAGCCTGTCCATCCAAATTTTTGACCCTTTTCTTTCATCACCTGGAGTCCTAGACTAAATGTTATAAACTGGAGGGGACTTGATCCAGCATTAAAACATTTTCCATGTCAACACCACAGAAATCTAGATGTCAGACAAGCAAACATGGTATGATCAGCAGTTTCAGTAGTTTCACAAATTTTGTACCATTCCTCTCCAGGTCAGTTTCTCTTCGGTAATTGTTCTGCAGATTGTACTCTTATCTGTTTGTAGTATTATCTTTGCTTGGCACACACATAACGTTCTTAAATCTATCACACATGAGAATGTTTAGATGTTCCTACAAAGAGGAGCTTGTGAATAAGCTGCAAGGTGATGCAAATGGTTCAATCCTTGGTCAGTTCTGAATCTGCCCTACACAATATTTTGGATTGGCCAGGATGGATCTGAGGGCTTGGTGTTTCCGAACCTACAGAGGTTTTAACTTGGGACAGACCTAAACATAAACCTATAGACTATAGTGCATGATATCCCCAAGTTTTCTTCAATTTGACCTTGCACATATTATCTGCTTTGAAACATGAGCCTACACAAGTGATACTAGGATGTCTTCTTTTGTTTTCTTTTTGTCCCAAGGAGATCCAACGAACTGATGACCTATCTGAGGACAAAATGTGCCCTTGAACTGACACCGGCATCAAACTGTGAAAACAGTATGCACTGGACCTGGGTTAACGAGGTACAGCCGTGCAGAAGCAGAGATCTACATAGGTAATATCAAAATCAAACAAACCAAAACAATTCTTGTATGCCGTTATTAGCAAATAGATAAAGCACAGACAACACTAATCTTTTTGCCAAGATAAGATGAGAGATCCACATACAGCCCTTTTCCCAATAAAAGATGTCGACTAGCAAATTGAAGTCTATTAACCATTCTAGCTGATAATATAGTCCTTATCGATCAATTACTAGAGATCTAGAGATGCAATCAACTAGCCTAAAACACATACAACTGAGAGACTGCTTAACCATCTTCTATATGTGACAGCTGAGGTGTCGAAAATAGGAACTATGATAAACAAAACCACCTGATAATTAGTCAAAAAATCAGCATCACTGAAGAATCAACTCCTTTGTGATAGAGGGACAGCTTGTGCTGAGATGCTCGAAGCCGTCACTGGCCACAAATGCCCTTTGATTTTCTGGGGAGCAGAGAAAATGGAGGCATGCTTACTTTTGCAGTGGTGCTGCTCGGCTAGCGTCAGTATGGTTGCTACCGAGCCTACATCAATGTACCGGCACAATTTCTGTTCGCGTTTTGACTCCGGCTATAACAAGCAGGTGATGGGACGTGACATCTTCTCAATATTTTCATCGTATCTGGAGACAAGACGATTATATGTCAAATAGGAAGTTTTCTGCATTTTTTTGGCTAATAATTTTGTGCCAAAAAACATACTTAGTGTCACTACACCTGGATTATCCTAAGCACATGTTCCATTTTATCTCTGTTATTTCGCTTTGAGATCGAGTCTTTTCTTACCTTTTGTTCTTTCTTTTTAGAGAAAATAGGTAAACAAGGCAGGAATTATTTAGGTAACTTCCAAAACTAGCATTCACGTATAGACGAATCTATTAAGCCTAATTAGTCTATAATTTGACAATGTGTTGCTACAGTAAACATTTGCTAATGATGGATTAATTAGGCTTAATAGATTCGTCTCGCCGTTTAGCCTCCACTTATGTAATGGGTTTTCTAAATAGTCTACGTTTAATACTCCTAATTAGTATCTAAACATTCGATGTGATACGTACTAAAAATAAGCAAAGTTACCTAACGCACCCTTAGCTTTGAGCCCCTTCTCGTCTCCCCCACGTCGCCCCTCACGGGCGACTCGGGCGGAAGCCGGCCGCCGGCGCCGCGAAGCCCCCTCCCTCCACCTCCCTTCCTCGCCACCACTGGAGCGCCCCGACGGAAGTCCGCTCGGTCGCGAGGTTGGTGGCGGCGGGGTCTCTTCTCGCCCCCTTGCTCGGCATCGCCATTGAGGGGCTCCGACAGGCGGACCCCTATCCCGGCGTGGTGGCTGTAGATCCGGTGCCTTTGAGGCTGGATCCGGTCCTCCTCGGCAGATCTACGCGGCAATGGCTCGTGGCGACCCTTGGACGTTGGCGGCGGATGTTGCTCGTGGTCGCAGCGGTGGCGCCTGGCAGCACGTTGGTGGCGCGGCGGCGGGGCTACTCGGGTTCGCCCCTGCTTTTCCTCCCCGACACCCCATGGCGGCGGCGGCGAACAGCCGGTAGGCGGTGGACGCGCCGCTGGTGGATCTGCGCGCCAGGGCCCTAGTTTGGCTCTTGGTGGCGGCAGTGATGGCCGGACTCTAACAGATCCGACCCCGCTTTGGCTGATTCCGATGCCCCGCTGGAGGATTTACGTGTCCTCGATGGCTTCTAGCGGCGGTGTGTGCTTATTGATGGAGGTGGCCGGCCGATCACGGTCGCCTGGACTTGCAGGGAAGCGGCAGAGATGGTGGTTAGTGTTCGTCAGATTGTGTTGGTTCTCAGGTGAAAGCCTTGCTCGGTCTTTGACAAGGCTCGGTCTTTGACTGTTGCCGGTAACGACGGTGCAATGGTGCATTTCCTTCTTAAAGACGTTGTCGTGAGGACCTCAACCTCCCATGACATTTCCAGGTGAAAACTAAAGAACCGATGGTTCGGGCGGTGGCAGCGTCTTGACGTCGTTTTCCTCTTGGGGCGTCGCTTTGGAGTCTTGGGGATGGTGGCATCAGGGTCATCTTGGTGCCTGATTTGGTCTAGGTGTGATTGGTGGAGTTTGTGGTGGAGATCGACTCGGTGCGGTATCTACGAGACAAGAGATCAGCAAGCAGCGCGTGTCCATTAGATAGGACAATCTCTACATCAAAAAGTTTCTAAGAAGATAGAAGATGTAAGGAGCTTGTTGCTGCACTAGACCATAGTAGGTTGAAGGAACAACTTAGAAGAAATTTGAAGCTTAACTTTTGTAGCTTTCATTCTTACTCTCTTTCTTTCTTGCTTTTTGAGTTCCTCGTTGTGAGGCTTCGAGTCCAAGTGCTCGTGTATCTTCCGGTCTTGTGGTCAGTTTTGTTTCTCCGTGATTGTAGACATTCACTTTGCGAATGTTCAACACCGGGTATTTTCCTTAATTAAAAAGACATGAATAGTAGCTCCGTGACTTCCTTATGGCTTAACACTGATGCTGCAATTCAGTTGCCAGCAGTACTTGGCATGCTAGACATAGTATGCGCTATGCGATCATGTAGATTTAAGGCATTCTGGCCCTGTTTTATGGTGAGCACAAACATGCTGCTCAGGTTACCAGCAGTCACATTGTCACAAACCAAGAGATCACGCAGTTCTGTTGACATCTGACCGACACAAACCACAAGCTAACTCTAGTAGTCAGCAAAACTCTACTATTTGGCCAACATTTGTAAGAAACGTGCTTCAGTTATTACAGTTATTGTTGAACAAGACATATGCTGACGTAAAATCTTTGAGGCAATAATCATATTTTTAAGACAAGATCATTCCTATTGAGCCAGACAGTCCAGCAAGTTGCACCTAGCAGAATAAAAAAAAAGAATCATTGGCTTCTGGCCTGCTAGACTAAGTAGTGTATATTCAGTAAACTGCTTTGAGCTGGAAGGGACTTGATAATAAGATATGCCCTTGATTAACAGGTGGAGAAGCAATGAAGTGGAGTCAAACTATATGAAAACAGAGTATGCTCTGGATCTGTGTTAATAAGTCTGGAAGCAGAGATCTCGCTAGGTAAAAAAAAAATCTGAAATTTCACAAGCAAAGAGGTAAAGCACAAGGTCAGTACTCGCTTTTTTTGCCAAGAAAAGATGACAGATCCACAAACAACCTTTTGCCAAGAAAGATGCCAACTAGCGAATTTGCAGTCTATTAACCATTCTTGCTGATAACAGAGCTAGTCACGATTGATTGTTAGAGTTGTAGAGATGAAATCAGCTGACAAAACACACTGACAAAGGAGACCACTTTAATCAGCATCTTCTTAAGAACCAGGATAGAATAGCCTACCTCTGAAAGCTGCAGTGTAGATGATGGCATAAGTTCACAAGTATAAACAACCACTACTAAAATACTAAGTATCATTATGTATGATTATCACCTGAGAATCAACTCCGTGATAATAGAGGGGCAGCTTGTATTCAGATGCTGGAAGCTGTCACCGGCAACAAACGCCCTGAGATTTTCCGGTGAGCTGAGAAAATCAAAGCATGATTCCTTGAGCCCGCAGCAGTGGTGCTGCTCGGCTAGTGTCAGTATGGTTGCCACTGGGCCCAAATCAATGTACTTGCACAATTTCACTTCTCATTTCAACTTCAGCCTCACCATGCCATACCTATCGGATGCAACGAGCAGATGCTGAACTATGGCATCATCATCATCTTCCTCTCCAGTCATATCTGGAAACAAGTCCGTGTATACGAAATACAGTAGAGCCTTGAACACCCGAGGCTCCATGTCATGTATGTGCACCACACCTCCAAAAAAAGGAACCAAAAACCAGAAATGAATCCCTGCCAGCATTTTGTAGAAACCACTACTACCAAATTAAGCTAGCTATTCGAGTACAGTTTCACGGTGAGGTGCGACATCGTCATCATCACGGATGCAAACACCGAGCCATGCATCGTCTTCGGCTGTGGTGTCACCGCCGCCAAGTACTCAACAGCATCTCGGTAGTCTCCTCCAGTATGGTGATGGCGCCGTCGCGACGTTTGAGGTCTGCAGCGAGACATTCATGGCACATCGCTCTGTGTTGGCAGCCCGGTCCCCTGTCTTGTCTTCAGGGCGGAGCTATTTGGCCCATGAAGGAGGGCACAACGGCGAGCGCCATACGCATAGATGATATGGAACCATGAGTGTTCAGGTTATTGCTTAGTTTCATCTACACCGACTCAGTGCCACATGATTATGTTAACGATGATGATGACAGTGATGATGATGTAATGATATTGTGGCAGAACTTATTCGTGGCAGCGGATATTTACGATCTCCGGAAGCTAAAGCTGGTATGCGAAGAAAATTTATACCGATACATTGAAGCAACAACGGTGGCAAGCATCCTTGCGCTGGCTGAGCAACACGATTGTCAAGGGCTAAAGGATGCATGCTTGGACTTCCACAACTCTCTCGGAAAAAAGAAATCATAGATTCCGATACCTCTAAGTAATTTTGTATTATATTGGTATTTACTTAGATATGTTGAGGACCAATGCTGATTACCTTTGGATGATGAGTGATTGACAACATTGTGTAGAATGATGTTGCTTTTGGCTTGTGATGTGCAAATATAGGATGTGACATGGCGGTCGACGGCATGCGGTAAAGGTCAAGCGAAAGGTTCATGCCGATGGACCTAGGGCGGTGAAGGGTGAACTCGAGTAGGCTTAGACCGAGGGACCCAATGAGTCTGGGCGGATTCATCAACGATCCACATGGTACACGGAAGAGTAAGAGAAAATGACAGGATGGAGACGGCGTCGGTTGAGTCAAGCGGGATGGAGGAGTCAAAGGCTTGGCGGAGGCCGGGCAAGCGTCGATATCGAGGAGGTCGTGTGGTGGCCAAGCAAAGATGGACGGTTTGGGTGGTATGGATCTCAAAACCACCATGCAGGTAGGTTTCCCGGTTTTTGGACCTCAAAACCGGGGGCGAGCCCGATGCAGCCGGAGCTTTGAGAAGGAGGGCACGTGGCATCATCACAAAGCTGGTGTCGAGGCGAAGCAAAGTCGTGAAGGTGGCGTGTCCGTACGATGAGTCTAAAAAAATTGGACCAAAATACCCCTGCGTGGGCGGTTGTCTTAATTGTAGTTGTAGGGGTATTTTCATTTACGCGGTAAAAAGGTTCTACATGGTCTAAACAGTGAACATGAAGAGGTGATTACACAGTTTTACACGACGAGTAGACTGTTTTAAACAACGTTTAGGTGATAGGAAAATATGCACTACAACTAATTGTCAATCAGCATGGCACTTGTTATTTGATTTGAGAATTGTCAACTAGTAAAACCAACCTTAGATCTTTAGTCAATTTAGGTAATTTTTTATATTTGGATGATGAAATATCAAAATTTTTAATTTTCATTTGCATAAGTATAAATTTTATTGTAATATTATAGTCCGTATACACGCCCTACTCACTGCTCGAAGAATGACTGAATGACTACACGCTGAGCCACCTCTCGCATCGTCGTCCCCCTCCCGCACCGGCACCGGCACCGGCACCCGCATGCAGGTAACGCACTGGCTCGTCGAGAAGGTGAACGACAGCAAAACTGACAGAGGCAAACATGATGGTAGATACCCATAACGTGGTCTCTTTTGACGGTATATATTTAAATCTTGGTTCTTTTGATGCTATGGATCTAAATTTTCCCTTTGTAGAAGGAGGGAAGGAAATAGAAGTAGAAGGTAACTAGTCTAAGACGGACTTCTATATTTTCTGAAAGATACAAGATATATAAACAACTTATCTTTAAAGTCCATATTAAATCCATATACAATATGTTTTTAAACATCTATCAACATTTTTAAAAAATCTGATTTAATTGTTACCAACATTTCTAGACATTGGCCAACCATTTTTTTATATACCAACATTTTTCTTAACCTTTTTACATTCACGAACATTATTGCTTAACTTTTTTTTTACCTGCACCAACCTTTTTTTGCACTCGCTAACATTTTTTTCTCAATGTTTTTTTGATATTCACCAACTTTTTTATAAAACATATTTCGTTGAACTATTATGGGCTAATTATTAGGCTACCGTTAGGTTACAGTAGATGTTTAGTTATCTGTCCATCCATCATCGGAAGATAGATAGGACCCAGCAGATGTTATCTGTCCATCCGTCATCGGAAGATAGATAGGAAATCCGACTTCTGTAAACATTTTTGGGCTGAAAATGATGCGTGGACCCTGGAGACTCCTGCTCTCTTAGCCCAACAACCGAGGCCCAATAACAGATATAATTTTAGCCCAAACAGTCTGTGGAAAAGGAAGAGCCCCTCCGCTCCACTTCGTCGTGCTCTCCTCAGTCCTCTCTGATCCTCTTCCTGTCTCCTCTCCGCAGTCCGCAGCTCAACTTCATTTTCCGCTAAACCCTACGAAGGGGGAGAGAGATGGCCGTCGCGATGCTACGGGACCTGAAGTGTGTCGTCGGCTCCTTACTTGGCAAGGTTCGCCGGATAGTTCGTTAACAAGAACCGTCTCCTGACTTCCCAAGCTCTCTTTCCCCTGTTCTTGGCGCCGCGGCTTGCCCCAATGGGACTGATTTTGTGACTTTGTGTTGCTAATGTGGAAGGGGGAAGTGATGCAAGATCTGGAGTATTCCATGCGTACTAAGGTAACCTCTTCCGCGAGGAATCGCATCACCCCCAGTCCAAATTTGCTGTTTTGTTCTTGCCCCTGATGATGGTGGTGGTGGCGGCGCCGGCGGCGACGGTTTCTTGATTGGTTCGGGTGTGCTTCTGCTCTTGTAGGGAGACTTGACCCGATTGGAGGAGGCGAGGCTCCGGGCTTTCAGCGGGATTGCAACAAGGGGATTCGCCACGGGCGCCGCAATTTACAGTTTCATGGGGTGGTTCATGACCGGCAGTAGGTGCCTCTCCCTTTCCCCCTTCTTCTTGATACTGGAATGTGATGCATTGATCGAAATATACTGTGGTACACGAGGAACATTCTTCATAAGAAAAGGTGGGGGTGTTCCTTGATTACACCATGAAGTGTGCCGTTGGGTAGGAGATCTTGTGAATTGTACTATTGTGCTGTTAATTTCTGTTATGATATTTTCTGGGTCCATACCTGCTCTTTGTGTTTCTGCAAGGACCAGTCTGATGGACGTTTACTGTGTTGATAAGTACAGAGGGTATGTTGATTGTGTGTAGTGGTAAGATTGCTTAAAGTTCATGTTATGCCAGCAGAATGGTTGTGGACTTATGTCTACCATACTCGTGGAAGCCTTCCAGGTAACCAAACACCTTATGATGCCTAAGTCTATCTATTCCGAGCAGGCTGGCAGGATTGAGAAGCAACTTGCATCCCACCGCACAAAGAGTTGGCAATCTGGCTAGACAGCTCATCTATTGTGGCCACTGTGGACTCTGGATGTCTGTTTGTCTATTGCAACAAAGAATTTTTTTGTCAAAACTGGTGGTTCTATTAACACGTTTCCTATGCAAGAATTAGGAGAAATTTTGACATTGAGCAAAACTTTGTATGGAGTGAAAGAGAAAGCATGCTATACCCACCTCTTCATAGATTTAGCCTCTATTTTTGACGCTTGTGATTTTCTGGAGGTACCTTCCAAATCATGTGGGTAACTAGTATAAATTTAACACTTACGGCAATGATGTGTGATCGAGATTCTTACTAGACATTTGTCATATGTTGCAAAATTCAGTATAACACAAAACCAAAACGGTTTTGAGGATATGTCAAGCTTGAACTATACTGGCAGATGGTAGCACGCGTCTCTATTGGCAATTTGAGGAAAGGAGCATCCCTTTCCCACTATCTATAAAACCATGTGTCTTCTAATGAACAGTAGGTGTACTGAAGACAATTCCTTGCCCCTTTCTCCTAATTAGGAAAGTTCTTTTGTAAACTCTTTACTATGCATTGCACCATTGATTATGTATTTTTGTATCAAGTGTGTTCTTCATAAATTGTTATTTTCTGCCTTGTTATTATTCTTCAAAGATATTTGCATGCCTAGTCCATGGTTACTCATTTATCAACAACCTTGAATATGTTACATGTAGAGCATTTTTGTCGTAGTATATGATAAAGTACACTATTATAGTAATCTATCTGTCACTGGGCTCTTGAAACTATATTGTAAATGTGTAGTGTTTTTAGAACAAGTAAAACTTGTTTTTTCAAATAGATGTAAACAAGTAAAACTTGTTTTTTCAAATAGATGTAAAAAATACATATCTGTATATTTGTGAAGTTACATATGGCCATTCACATTTGTTATACCTCTGATACAATCAATTGTTTGTGAGAGACACTGCGAGGGAGTCATCACATTTGTAGTTTCTTCCATACGATCAAATACTGTACAAAATAAAGTTCAGAACTATCATTGTTAAAATACCTATCTTTAGGATTCCAGTTCCACCTTTGCCTCGATTGTCGAGGTTTGGCGGAGTTTATGGTAATATAATGTCTATTCAACATGTAGTGATCCCCTTTATTTTATTAATAATAAAGCATGCAAGTCTGCAGTGAGGATATCCATGCGTGCTAGTTTGTTTCAATGTTTCTTGGATATGGACATGGTTGTTGGAATCCAACTTGGATTCAAGCGCCCAAATTGGAAAAATATAGTTTGATCAAACGATATTTTTAATTGGAACACAGGATATGTTGCTTGGGCCTGAATATGTGTGTCAGAACCTGACTCATATTCCAAGTGTCCAGTTCTTCTCTGTCAATTCAGTTGTCTGGGTCACAATAGTTTTGGTGTGAACATTATTTATAATAAAATAACTTCCATGGATGACTCGAGTTGACCCCTAAAAAAACATTTCTTAAAACATAGGAAACTCTTATGTGATGCATATAGAATATAAATATCTACAAAGAAACCAACCTAATTAATAAGGAATCTAGTTAACTCTATTGTCCAACAAATACTGTTGTAACTTGTAAGCATTGCATAAATTTTGGTCTGATGTTAAAAAAAATTTAAATTCGAGGGAAGCACATTGGCTTTCTCCCCTAAGAATATCTGCAGCCAACATAGGCTAAACTAGTTGTCAACAATTGCTTTTCAGAAAAAAAAAGGTCCTCAACAATTCACCATGTAGGCATATAGGTATAGACCTGTCAAATATTCACCTTGTAATTGGAAGGAAGTATATAGCTAGTTATTTACATTCAGGAAATGGTAATATTAGTTAATTATATTAAGTTTTAGATTTAAACTAAACAAGTTAGTATTTGTCTTCTGGTCTGGAAGAAAAGACCATTGAAGGGAAAACGAACCTTGGGAACCTTATAAATAATTGGATGCATCAAGCCATTGACTCTTTGTTGTTCATATGGTGCTCATGCAATATTTCATCTTTTTCACTGGGAATGCTAATTTACTGAAGCTGTATTTCAGGTGGTGCTTTTCTAACAGGAAAGTTGATGTATTATATAGCCTTGCGTATGTGTGCTCAACTCATTTTGGAAGT
This sequence comes from Setaria viridis, assembly GCF_005286985.2. Classification (NCBI taxonomy): domain Eukaryota; kingdom Viridiplantae; phylum Streptophyta; class Magnoliopsida; order Poales; family Poaceae; genus Setaria; species Setaria viridis. Next base: position 19,161,820 of record NC_048271.2, on the reverse strand, counting down.
TTACGATCCAGAAGACCGCATGAAGATGGAACTCGCTAACATGCATGGTTTGTCAAAAATTGGTTCACTTTTTGGCATAAGGTGTCTCAGTTAACTACTTGTTTCATTAACACAATACCTTTACTTGCTTCATTCACAGAATACTTACTAAGCATAGTGATGACAAACCACTGGTTGAAGCTGTAAGAAAGCAATTCTTTGCTGAGCATCTGTTCAATGACCTGCACCAAGTAGTCCACTTTTCAGGTGGCATCCATGCAGTTGGTATGTTGACAGCGCTTTTGTGGAAAGGCTAAAGGAAACAGAAGCTGAACTTAACACCTCTGACAACGAGACAGGAACATCTTCAAGACAGACAATAGCAAACATCGTGAGTTCTACTAATTTTCACAATTGCTCATAACCTAGCTTGGCAGCACCCAGTATCACTATGTTTTCTCCATTCATTTTGTCTGTTCAAAATTCAGAATACTTTATAGCATGATAACTCTTCTTTGTTTCTTTCCTGTATATTTACTCTTAAAGAGATTTGGAGACCTCATGGATGACCCGCTGGCTTGCATGCTTGGTTCTCCAATAAGGGACATGGAAAGCCACAATCCCTCGGAAAACACGAGAGCTGTCCTGAAGAGAATGGAGCCACGAAACCGCAAGAGAAGTCACCGCCCATCATCGCCATCAGAATGCTGACAATTTAGTTGCTGCATCGTGATGGTTGGAGCCCATAGGTGTGGACTGTGGTATGATGTTGTAAATGTTAGCATTCTGGTCGTCAACTGGAGCAATTAGTTGTCGGCATATATTTTCTGGGGGTTGAGTAAGCTCATGTGCACGAGCTAATTGAAGTGTTTATCTGCTGTCACGTACACAATGATATGAACGGTAATTGCTCAATCACCCTGTTAAATGCACCCGCATTCTTGCAAATGTATACAACCGGGTTTTTGAAATGCAAGGTTCTGGTGTATAGTGTATATAGTACTAAGGATAGAAAAGTTACATTTCAAAATGACCATTCTTTTAGTTTTACAGAATGGCTACTTTGTTTTTTTAGGAAAACAGAATGGCTACTTAATAAAGGTTTGAAGATCCGGCCCAACGGATGCCAATTCTTGCGGCCCAAGAAGGCAACAACTGCGGTCCAGCAACAGAAAGCAATTGGACCCAATAGCATCGAACGGTCCGTGGAAATAAAGGCCCCGAATCACAGGGCAGCTCCATCCACTTCCGTCTTCCTCCGTTCCTCCCCTCACCGCTCTCTGCATCTCCAGTCCGGACTCCAGTCACCACTCACCAACCCTACGAGCAGCTAGAGAAGCGATGGCGGGGCTGCTGCAGCTCATAAAGGACCTTTATTTTGGCCCCCCGCCTGGCAAGGTTCGCCGGATCGCTCCCAGAAACGGCCTCACTGCCGTTCCCAAAATCCCTCTTTTTTGTGTGAAACAGTTCTTCCTCAAATCTCCTCTCTCTTTTTGTTTACCAACAATTTCCCTCACATCTTTTTCGCTTCTTCTCGGGCTGGGGTTTGATGGGGTTTTGTGTTGCTAACGAGGCAGGGAGTGATACAAGATCTGGAGTACGCCATGCGGACCAAGGTAAGCTCTCCTGCGAGAATCCCCCTTCCATGGCATCCCCACAAACCCCAAAAATGAAAATCGTCCTTGTTGATTTGCTGAGTTGGATGCTGCGGCTGATGATGTAGGGCGGCTTGACCAAAGAGGAGGACACCAAGCTTCAGATTGCCAATTTAGTTCCAACTGCGGCCTTCGCTTTGTTCTCAGGATTGGGCAGCTATGCAGGGTGGTTTAGTCTCGGCCTAGGTTCCTCCCTCCCTCTCTCGATTGATATTTGGGAATGTTATCTGCGGTGTTTTTGGATCGTGTTAAACAATGAACATTAAGAAACAAAAATATATGCCTGCCACCAAGTAGTGGGTGCCATTCCTGAATCCTGATAAAGCATAACCTTGTGTCAATAATTAGGAGCACTGAATTGTGTTGAAAACATGCCAGCTGCATAGTTGTGGCATTGTGTCAATGTTCCAATCGTAGTATTCAATAACCATACTTGTGCAAACAATACAAGAGGTCAAGGGAATTGTTTCTAGACAAGCCATTGAATGTTAAAGTTCAAGTGTAGATAGGACTTTTTTTTTTTTAAAGAACCTTGTGTCACCTGATGAACAACATTATTCCTTTCTTATGGTCGGTATTTCATAAGCTCCTATCCTAAATGTCCTGCCATGAATGTTGTTGTTTTTGTTGCTATCCAGTGCGCATGTCAGGGTAATAATGTTATTGATATATTCTGCCTTTGCTATTAGCTTTTCAAGGATGTGTATGCTTACCCTGCACTTGCATTCTTCCATTCTTATTAATGTTCAAGGATATTTGTATATGCCTACCCTATGCTTGCTTACCAACCATGATGGATCTGTTACATGTCGAGCATTTTGGCTTAGTTTATGTTTATGATAAATTTGGCTATACTGTTAGCATTTGTGATTGCTAGGACTTGAACATTATAATTGCTGTTTCTTTAATGAGTACCACATGTCTCCATAACATATGGTCAATGCAATTATTGGTTGTGACTTGTGAGGGACAAAGTGAGTCATCAGATTTTGATTATGGTTGAATTGTTGATGTAATTATGTGCTATATAAAAAAAATCTGCAGAACTATCATTTTTAAATTTGCCGTGCAGAGGATTACTGTTGGTACCAAAGCCTTGCTTACAATTCCATTGTGCAGGAAACAAGTTACTTGGGTTTCCACCTAGTCCTGTATTTGCAAGGTTTTGTGCAGCTACTGGTAAATCTCAAGACTCTTTAACCTGGTAGTGATCCTGTACAATTATGTCATGCAAAGGCATAGTCAAGCATTATTTTTGTGAGAAAGACAAATCAATAATTTTTAATTCGTTGATAAGAAATGTCTTTCATATGGACGAATCAACATGATTAGGAAATATCCACAATGAAACCAACCCAATTAAAAAGGAAAATGATTATTCACATCTCTAATTTCTAACTAATACTGTGCTGGTAGGCCCTGGATGAATCCATGAATAATACTGCTATAAAGGTGGAACACAGATTTTATTAACATCCAGTAGTAATACATTTTAAAACGCACCCATTGGTCGTTGTAGAACACACCAAAATTTAAACATATGTTACTTATTCGAATTTGTAAGATAGTTTTGTGTTCCAAAATCATGTACCTTCTATTTTTGTCACCATTCACTCATGAAGTTATAATATATTTGTGCTGTAGTTGAAAGGAAAAAAAGATAGCAGTAGATAGAACCATTTGGCATAAAATATTGGACACATTCACCCTTCAATGATCATGTGGTGTTTAAGAATCAATTTTTCATCCTTTTCATTGGTAATATGAATTTATTGAAGCTCTGCTTCTCAGGCGGCGCTTATATCATGGGAACTGCCATGTATCGTGGAACCTTGCATGAATGTCCTGTATCGCTTTTAAACACTGAAGGACGCATGAAGATGGAGCTAGCTAACATGTGTGGTTTGTTAACCGGCAATTCTCTCTTTGGCATCAGGTGTTCCAACTAATTACTTGTTTCACTAACATCGTACTTGTTTTTTACTTGCCTCGTTAACAGAATACTTACTAAGCATAGTGATGATGCATACCTGGTCAAAGCTATGAAAAAACACTTTTTTGCGGAGCATCTGTTCGATGACCTGCATCAAGATCAACCACTTCTAAGGTGGCACCCACGCCGTTCATATACCGACAGTGCCTTTGTAGAAAGATTGAAGGAAATTGAAGCTATCAACTCCAATGATGAGGCCAGATCAGTTTCTGGAGAGACAACTGCAGACAATGTGAGTTCCTAGTTTACCACTAAGTCTGCAGTTTGTCAGTACCATACCATGTCTATACTTATTTTCTAGATCCAGTTGTCTGTCTTAAGTTTCTGAACATTTCACTGCAAGATGACACTTTTGTTTTCGTAAATTATGCTTGCAGAAACCATCTGGAGACCTGATGGAGGATCCACTTGCTTGTATACTTGGTTCTCCAGGTGACGTGGAAAGCAACAATCCCCCTGGAAAGACCAGCACTGTCCTGAAGCGAAGTGAGCTGCGAGCCCGCAGGAGAAGTCACCGGCATCATCATCGGCATGCTGATGACAAGTTTGCTGCATTGTGAATTGGATCAGAAATGCAGTGGAATACCGTAGACGCTAGCATTTTGTTTGAATCTCCTGTTGTGAGAAAATAAGATTGCTGGAACAAGATGTTCATGCGTGCGAGCAGATTAATTGAAGTACTATGCCTGGTCAAAATTTGTAGGTTGTGACAATGTTGTGTGAGCATACCTGTGAGGAGAGATGTTGGGTTGCAGGTGCTGCATTGACAGCGATGTAGGTACTCATGTATCCCTTGATCTTTGCATTCTTCACTCAACAAATGAAAAGATGACAAGTATTCCCTCCGTCCCAGTTTACTATTCGTTTTGGTTTTTCAAGTTAAAACAAATAGCATAGCAAAAGTTATGTACCTCAAAAGTTAAAATAAATAGCAAAAAGTTAAAATGAATAGCAAAAGTTATGTACCTCAAAAAAAGTTAAAACGAATAGTAATTTAGTACGGAGGGAATAGTAGTTAACATGCATATATGTTTAAAAAGTATCGATTTTGCAAATTTCATTCTAACTACAGCATCTAAAGTCGCTGGAGTTTCGCTAATCTATGTATAAGGTACGTCATATCTGGTGGTAAATCTCAGCACTGTAGAGCCTAGTATCGATCCCCACCCCTGTTTCCCGTTGGCATGCAAAGGCACAACATGCTGTCATCGTCCAATTTGCTTTTCACGCCTTACTGTGTTTGTCAAAACATGCTTTACATTTATTCTCTGGCCCTGTGTTGCAGTGTCTAGGTTGGTCTGGGCTCCACCTATCAACGGATTGAGGTTCAGCTTATCTGCTGGTAAATCTCAACAGTATGTACAGAACCTTGTAGCCATCCCCTCCCTCCTCGCTAGTTAGGTTAGGTTGTTGTAAAATTCGTAAAGATTTTGTTTGGATAGCAGTGGATTGAGGAGGAATAGGAGAGATTGGAGGGGAATTTAGTTCATTTTAGACTCAGTCTCCTTTGTTCCACTCTAATCCCTTTCTACCCAAACAAACCCAAAAAAATATCGAACATAGTAAGTAGATGACATGACTTGGAGGGGATTGGAAACTATAGTACATACCTATAGGCCAGGGTTAGAGAACCAGTAACCAACTCATCATTCTTACTTGAATTGTAATGTATATAAAAGATACCCCTTTTATTCTGAGTTCTCATCTCAATTGCTGACCTAGAAACACAAACGCTGCCCTCAAGAGAAGGTAGTTTGCTGCATAGGAGTGGTGGAATTCTGGAGATGTTGGCACCTCTTGTCTCACTTGCAGTTGCAAGCTAGTATTATTAAGCAGAATAAGCTAGTATTATCAAACCTGCGAGTGAGTGCAGCACGGTTTTCCCCTTAAATGAGTTGTACAATAAAAGATACCCTATACCATATATCAAACGTAATGATCTTGTTGAAAAGCCTCGGGCAGCCATAGTGTTCCAGAATCTAGAATGCCAGCTTTACCGAATTTTGAATGACTCAGACACCGTTAAACATTTACTTTATTATTATTATTATTACCATAGGTCTCCATAGACACTGCGGGCATGCTGTCTTCCAGCAATGCTCGAACTGAATAGGGCAAATAGGAAAAGAAAAACGACACATAAGAAACAACTACAATTGCTAACAAGGAGACCTCATGGATAGGGGCGGATCTAGCGGTGGGGCGGGCGGGGCTCAAGCCCCCACTACCGCCTCTCGGAACAGTGGAGCCCCCTTGAGCCCTTCCATGATTTTCGAGGAAGAAGGGAAGGGAAGGGAAGGAAGAAAATGGAGGAGGAAGAAGCCCCTGCTAGGTCCATGAACTGCATCCGCCACTGCTCATGGATGACCCGCTGGCTTGCATGCTTGGTTCTCCGATAAGGGACATGGAAAGCCACAATCCCTCGGAAAACACGAGAGCTGTCCTGAAGAGAAGGGAGCCACGAAACCGCAAGAGAAGTCACCGCCATCAGAATGCTGACAATTTAGTTGCTGCATCGTGATGGTTGCACCATAGGTGTGGTATGATGTTGTAAATGGTAGCATTTTGGTCGCCAACTGGAGCAATTAGTTGTCCGCATATATTTTCTGGGGGTGAGTAAGCTCAATTGCACGAGCTAATCGAAGTGTTTATCTGCTGTCATGTACACAATGATATGAACGGCAACAGCTCACTCACCCTCTTAAATGCACCTGTATTCTTGCAAATGTATAACCGGGTTTTTGAGATGGAAGGTTTTTGGTGTATAGTGTATAGTACTAAGGATAGAAGGGTTACATTACAAAATGACCATTCTTTTTGTTTTACAAAATGGCTACTTTTTTTAGGAAAACAAAATGACTACTTAATAAAGGTTTGAAGATCCTCCCAACGGAGGCCTATGCTTGCGGCCCAAGAAGGCAACAACTGCGGTACCAATAACAAAGGCTCTCTGCATCTCCAGACTCCAGTCATCAACCCTACGAGCAGCTAGAGAAGCGATGGAGGAGGGGCTGCTGCGGTACGTCACGTACGTGAAGGAACTTAGTTTTGGACACCAAGCTTCGGAAATTCAATTTCCTTCCAACTGCGAGCTTAGTTTTGTTCTCAGGATTTGGCAGCTATGCGGGTTGGTTTGGTATCAGCCTAGGTTCCTCCCTCTCTCGATTCATATTTGACAGTGTTATCCGATGCGCTGTTTCGAGGTCGTGTTAAACAATGAACATTAAGAAACAAAAAAAGCATGCCTGCCTCCATGTAGTGGGTGCCATTCCTGAATCCTGATAAAGCATAACTTTGTGTCAATAATTAGGAGCACCAAATTGTGTTGAAAACATGCCAGCAGCATAGTTGTGGCATTGTGTCAAAATTGTAGTATTCAAGAACCATACTTGTGCAAACAATACACGTCAAGGGGCTTGTTTCTAGACAGGCTATTGAATGTTAAAGTTCAAACGTAGGTAGGACTCTTCTTTAAAGAACCCGGTGTCTCCTTTCTTATGGTCGGTATTTCGTAAGCTCCTATCCTAAATGTTCAGCTATGAATGTTGTTGTTTTTGCTGCTATGCAGTGCGCACATCAGGGTAATAATATTATTGATATATTCTGCCTTTGCTATTAGCTTTTAAAGGATATGTGTGTGCTTACCGGTACCTGCATTCTTCCATTCTCATTACCGTTCAAGGATATTTGTATATGCCTACCCTATGTTTGCTTACTAGCCATGATGAATCTGTTGCATCAGGAGCATTTTGGCTTAGTTTATGTTTATGATAAATTTGGCTATACTGTTAAAATTTGTGATCGATAGGGCTTGAACAATATAGTTGATGTTTCTTTGACGAGTAACACATGTCTCCATATATAACTTATGATCAATGCAATTATTGGTTGTGAGGGACGAAGTGAGTCATCAGATTTTGATTGTGGTTGAATTGTTGATGAAATTATGTGTTATATAAAAAATCTGCAAAACTATCATTGTTAAATTTGCTTTGCAAAGGATTACTGTTGGTACCAAAGCCTTGCTTACAAAATTCCGTTGTGCAGGAAACAAATTACTTGGGTTTCTACCTATTCCTGAATTCGCAAGGTTTTTTGCAGCTACTGGTAAATATTAAGACTATTGAACCTGGTAGTGATCCTGTACAATTATGTCATGCAAAGGCGTAGTCAAGCTTTATTTAGATGAGAAAGACAAATCGATAATTTTCACTTTGTTGATAGTGAATGTCTTTTGTATGGATGAATCAACATGACTACGAAATATCTAACAATGGAACCAACCCAATTAATAAGGAAAATGATTGTTCACATCTCTAATTTCTAACTGATACTTTGCTGGTAGGTCCCAGATGAATAATACTGCTATAAAGTGGAATACAGTTTCTTTTTTTTTAAACGAACCGGGCAGGAGAATTATATTAAAAAGCAGAGTAAACCCAGACTTGGTAATACAACGACTACATCCGATCGGTTGGATTGGGACATCAACACGATCTGCACCACACAACACTCAATAGCAGACGTTTCTATTAACATCCAGTACTGATGCATTATAAAAAAAACACCCATTTCGTGTGTAGAACACACTAAAATTTAAATGTATGTTACTTATTCGAATTTTGTAAGGTAGTTTTGTGTTCCGAAATCATGTATCTTCTATTTTTATCAGCATTCACTCGTGAAGTCATAATATATTTGTGCAGTAATTAAAGGAAAAAGATAGCAGTACGTAGATGGAACCATTTGGCATAAAAAATTGGACGCATAACGCAATGACCCTTCAACATTCATGTGGTGTTTAAAAATCAATTTTCATTGGAAATGTGAATTTATTAAAGCTCTACTTCTCAGGCAGTGCTTATATCATGGGAAAGGGCATGTCTCGTGGAACCTTGCATGAATGTCCTGTAGCGCTTTTAAACACTGAAGGACGCATGAAGAGGGAGCTAGCTAACATGTTTGGTTTGTTAACCGGCAATTCTCTCTCTTTGGCATCAGGTGTTCCAACTAATTACTTGTTTCACTAACATCGTACTTGTTTTTACTTGCCTCATTAACAGAATACTTACTAAGCATAGTGATGATGCATACCTGGTAAAAGCTGTGAAAAAGCACTTTTTTGCTGAGCATATGTTCAATGACCTGCATTAAGATCAACCACTTGTCAGGTGGCACCCACGCCGTTCATATACCGACAGTGCCTTTGTAGAAAGAATGAAGGAAATTGAAGCTATCCACTCCAATGATGAGGCCAGATCAGTTTCTAGAGAGACAACTGTGGACAATGTGAGTTACTAGCTTGCCACTAAGTCTACAATTTGTCAGAAACATGTCTATACTTATTTTCTAGATCCAGTTGTCCATACCGAATATTTCACTGCAAGATGACACTTTTTTCGTAAATTATGCTTGCAGAGACCATCTGGAGACCTGATGGAGGATCCACTTGCTTGTATACTCGGTTCTCCAGGTGACGTTGAAAGCAACAACCCCGATGGAAACACCAGCACTGTCCTGAAGCGAAGTAAGCTGCGGGCACGCAGGAGAAGTCACCGGCATCGTCATCGTCGGCATGCTGATGACAAGTTTGCTGCATTGTGAATTGAATCAGAAATGCAGTGGAATACCGTAGACGCTAGCATTTTGTTTGAATCTCTTGTTTTTTTAAAGACATGCATAGCACATTTTTCATTAAGAAGAACTGTTTTTTTAAAGACATGCACAACACATTTTTCATTAAGAAGAAAGAAAATATGGTACAAGGTTACAAATACCTGGCTACAAAACTGGAACTTACCACAACAAAAGTGACACGACCTAACGAAGCTTAGGCCGAAGAACCGAAAAACCACAACAAAAGTGACACGACCTAACGAAGCTTAGGCCAAAGAACCGATGCTAGACTAACAAAACCGGCTGGCTCCCAAAGCCTAGCCTGCTCCAAAATCACCGACGCCAAAGCAACCGGCTGCAGAGCCGAGCGCTCATGAACTCTACGCCGCTCCTTCCAAATCGACCAAGCGACCAACCATATAAGGGAATCGAATCCCTTCCGTCTAATCTTCGCGACCGTCTTCCATGCTTGGATCCACCATTTTGCAAATGTGATTTCTACTTGCGGTGTCAACCTAGGCATGCCGATGTAACTGAGGATACGAAACCAAGTTTCTCGGCTATATACACAATCGATCAAAAAGGTGGTCCAGAGTTTCCACCTCCTGCGCACAAAGGGCACAGTCATCCCTGTCCCGTAGCCCATGACGCCGTAGCCGGTTAGAAGTCCAACAACGACCATGGATTGCCAGCCATCCAAAAAAACGACATCGACCCGGTGCCTGCACTTTCCATAGCTGCTTGGCACCCAGCAGCGGCGACCGACCTAGGAAGAGGGCCCGATAAGCGGAGGCAGAAGAGAAGTCACCTGAGGTGGATCACTTCTAGATGAACCGATCTGGGACTGGGCATAGAAGCCAACCCTGGGGAAGGTCCCAGATTCTGATATACTGTAGCAGCTATTGTACTGTGCGCCCCCCCCCCCCGTAATGTCGCGCAATCAACATCTATCCAGTAGTCCGTCCTGCACTATACATGAGTTCCTAACTCTGGTTGACACTGCTGCCCATAAATTAGGAGCTAGCAACCGAATGGAACAGCCATTGATCCATCCATTTGACCAAAATAGAGCAAAGCGACCGTCCCCCACCTGAACTATCGGTGCGAAATCTGACCGACAAGTAAATATTTGTAGTTTTGCCGTGCATTAGATCGGATATGGCCTAGCACACAATGACACAGGATGTATACTGGTTCGGGCAACGCGCCCTACGTCCAGTCGGGGTCAGTCGGTCGACTTTATTCCTAAGCCCAGGTGCTCAAAGTTTGAAGTGGGGGTACAAACGAGAGGAGGATGAGAGGGGGGTGCCTGAGTCCTGGCCTTGTTCTCGTCTCAGTGGAAGAGAGTGGCAAGAGCTCAAACGTGCGCTAAGTGTGTAAGAGTGCGTGTGTGAATGTTCGTCTGAGAGTCTCTCCGAGAGTGGGGGGTCCGTCCCCTTTTATAGTACAAGGGAACGGCCTTACAGGTCGGAGAGGATAAGAGAGTGAGTGTTCGAGCGTTGCCTAGTCTTATCGGGACCCACGTCGTCTGGTGTGGTATGGCCTCCATCCTCGATCCCTGTTCTCCTCGTCAGGCCACTTCGTCGTAGCGAGTACGTTTACGGCGGCACTGTGCAAGGCGTGCGCAGGGTGTGGCACGGTACGATTCTGCGTACGGTCGGCTGACCTGGGCGCTTCCTTGTTATCTGTCCCACTTTCTCCCTGAGCCCACACCGGGTGGGCGTCCCCGGTCGGTTGTCCCAGTCGGCCCCGACCGGTCGGAGGGAGCGGTACGGGCGGTACAGTGCATCCCCAGTCGAGGGGACTTGGTCGGGAGGACTTAGTTGGGAGAACCTAGTTAGGGTCGGACTACGGCTTTACCCCTGACTGGCTCCTTCCGGTCGTGGTGCCGACTAGGCTTCCTGGTCGGAGGAATCGGTGAGTGGCCGGATCGTGACCTCGGCCTGGCCACATGTAACCAGCCAGCCCAGGTGTACATTGTGGTTGTGCTCTTTGTTGGGCCAAGTGACGCGGGAAGGCAGTCCCGTTGGGGACCCGGGTCTGTGGACCCGTCAGGAGCCCCTGAGCCCCTTTGGGGCTTTGTTGAAGCCGTGAAGGGGCTTTCGGTCGGAATGTTCCGTCAGGGGGAACACACGGGGGTGTTGTTCATTTTTATCTTGTTTGCGAAGTGAGCAGGCCGAGTAGGTTCAGGCGTTTTAGCCCCCGAGTAGGGACAGGCGCCCAGCTCTCGAGGGGACGACTGGCAGAGGCCGCAGGGGTACGTTAGATGGATACTGACGCCCAGCTCCCAAGGAGATGACTAGCGTGGTCCGTAGGGGTGCGCTGAGTTGCAGAGGGTGCCCAGCTCCCGAGGAGGGGACTTGCTTGTTGTCCGCCTTCCGTCGGGTTTGCGCGAGCAGACCCGGTGGAGCTAGCCCCCGAGCCTGTGGCGTTGGAGGCTGAGCACTTGGGTACCCCTTTGACCGGAAGCGAGTCAAGCGAACACTAGCGCCCTTCTCCTGAGGAGGGGATCTGTTGTTAGTCCGGTTTCTGCCGGGTGCGCACGAGCGCACCCGGTGGGTGTAGCCCCCGAGCCTGCGGCCGACTGGAGAGTCAGTCGGAGGCTAAGAACTTAGGTACTCTTTTCTGGGGCTGCGGACTTTGGCGTCCCCATCGATCGGGATGAGGTGGTCCTTCTTGCGAGTCGGGGTGCTTGCCCGTGTTCGTTCTGACTGCGACTTGTGTTGCCTGTCGTATTCCCGAGTCAGGATATGGCAGCCCCGAGCCCCCGAGTCCCATTGGGCTTGGTCGGCGTCGGTTGAGTTTCATGCGTCACCCCGTCCGCGGTCTCGCTGATCGGAGGGGCTGAGCTAACGTCACTTGCCTCGATGGCTCGAGTGATGCGCTCGATGAGTCGCTAACGGGCATGTCCGAGTGGAATCCGGGTCCATCGTTCGTAACGGGGTCGGCATAGCCCTCATGTGGCATTCCACTGCTCCTTAACCTGCCTCCTAGTAGATGCCCGAGCCATTCCAGAGACCGACTCAGGTGGCCCGCTAGCCTCCTCTCGATGGAGATTCTGTGGGCATGGCTCGAGGTCAGGATCAAACGAGAAGGTCGAGATGATCCCATCCGCTTCTGAGCAGGTCAGGCGAAGGCTGCTAGGGCTTCATCTACATTTCCCCCCTGGCTCTTTTTGATGCGAGGCGGCCTCGAGCCCTTCGCAGGCCAGCCTTCAAACCCCGGTCGGTCGTAGCTCATATCGAATGAACCGCTATTACTTCGTGACATGACACAAAGCAATTGAAATGCAATGATTGTATGTATGGGATGAATGTATGAATGCATGAATGAATGCATGCATGAATGAGATGGATGAATGAATGAGTGTTTGTTTGCAGAGCAAGTAAATAGGGGGTCAGTGATGTTACCTTGGTTGAACTTTCAGGCATCACCCCATCCGCGGTTTCCGCAACCGGAGGTGCTAAGCTAGCGTTGCTTATCTCGACGATTCGAGTGACAGGCTTGAGGCACCCTTAGCGGGTACGCCCGAGTGGAATTCATATCCTTTGTTTGTGATGGGGTCGGCATATCTTGCATGTTAGTTTTCCACTATTTTTACCTGTCTCCCGTCAGATGCCCTAACCGTCCGACCGACCTGAGTAGCCTGCTGGCCTCGGCTCGATGGAGGCTCTAACGGTGGGTTCCTTCGCTCCATCCGACCGACCCGAGCGTCGACCTGAATGAGATAGGGGAGCACTCGTCCTTGTCGGCTGCACCGCCAACCGACCCGGTCGAGGGGGAGCAGTAGAATAGGGGTAGTTAGTTTCTTTGTTGTGAAAGAAATTTGCGGGGGACTGTGAGTCCCTGAGTGAACAATTAAGTTCGTTTGTGATTGTGATGGGGAGCTTGTCCCACCCATCCTTGTTTTTGCCCTTCAGCAATTTCTACTTTTTATCCTTTTCCTTTCAGACCTGCTTGTTGACCGTAGGCTACAACCTTAAGAACCCAAGTGTGGCCCGCGAGGCTCAGCTACTCGTAACTGTAGTTGTGGCGGGGTCTGATCGGTCTGCAAGCTAGAGCATAAGTTGCTTTTAGGGTGAACTGAAGGATAGGATGCCCTTTCATTCAGGTGAGGTGCGTGGTTACTGAGAGACCAAGTTGTGAAGTGCCTTGGTCTATTTGTGATGAGTGATTGACTAGATGATTTGAGGCTTTACCGGTTGAGTCCATATCTCATATGCGCATGATTATGCTAATGGCTAACCGGATGTGTTGTGTTGAGTGCGTTGTGTTGTGGTGTTTATCTAAACTATATGTTGTGTGGTGTGTCTCTTGGCTTGTGATATGCAGATGTAGAATGTGATGTGGCGGTCGACGACATGAGGTAAAGGTCAAGCGCGAAAGATCCATGCCGATGAACTAGGGCAGTGAAGGGTGGACACGAGTAGGCTTGGACCAAGGGACCCAAGGAGTCCGGGCGGAGTCATCGGCGATCCACATGGTGCACGGAAGAGCAAGAGAACATGGACGATTATGGAGACAGTGTTGGTTGAGTCAAGCAGGATGGGGGCAAGTCGAGTAGGCGGCCCGGGAGTCGGGAGCGAAAGACTTGGAGGCGTCGAAGGCTTGGCGGAGGCTAGACACGCGTTGACATCGGTGAGTCACACCTTGCAGGGCGTGCAAGAGGGTTTGACTGGTTTGACCTCAAAACCGGGGGTGAGTCCGGTTCAGCCGAACGGCATCAAGTCGGAGGACGCATGGCACCATCATGAAGCTTGCGTTAAGGCAAAGCTAAGTCGTAAAGGCACCAGATCCATCCGATGAACGAAGAAAAAGCTGGGCGGTTTTGCCCATAGGGGGTTTGGAGTTGTATGCTTCATGTAAGGGCAACTTGGGAAATAGCCAAGTGCCTATATAATTAAGGAGAGGGCTGTTGGGGCAGCCATCTCTTTGGGCTAGATAGGTGGGGGTTTTCTCATTTTGCTTGTGAGAGCCTTTGAGGGAGAGAGGGAGAGAGAGAGGAGGGATCTTTGTTTGATCTTTTCGCCATCCTAGCTTTGATTGTGCTAAGGAGTGGCTTGTAACCGGACGTGGTGAAGTAATTCAACGATCTATTTCGCGCCATCTTGTCCCATCCCGGTTGGATTTACAATTCTCGCTTGTGTTCTTCGCGTTCTTGTTTTCTCCTTTTTTTTCTCCCTCTCATGTTTTTGGTTGATTCGTGATTTCTGGGAATTCTTGAGTCAAACCGGTCTTTTGGAAATGAACTAGGATGTGAGTGGAACCTTTCCACCAAAGGGATTTGATTGAAACCTCATGAGTTCATAGAACGAGACGATTCAAGCTCTAGGGTTGAAAAACCGGCATTCCTCACAAGATATTTAATTCCCATTGATTGGCTGATATTTTTGAGGAGATCTTTTGGAACATGTTTGCTATGTTGTTAGGAAACTATGGTTAAAATTTCGTGATTTTTGGAGGTCGTTTGATCGAGTTTTGGATTTTTCTTCTCTCCTCACGAAGGCTGATTTCTGTGCTGTCGGAAGTTCCGACACTGTGTCGGAAGTTCCAAAGGGAAAATTGCTGAAATGACAGAGAACTCTTGTTGGGAGATCCCTGGTACTTCTGATAGGTATCGGAACTTCCAATAGGAGCAGTTTGAGTCCTATTTTGACTCAGATCTTTGGAGTTTGCTTTCTGGACCTTTGGAGTTTGCTTCCAGTTGTTTCTTGAGAGTCCCGTTGTTTTATCGGTCATCACCATAGACACCTAGCCACCCAGTTGGCTCGTGGATCTCTCGTCTTCCGCTCGCTTTGGTTTTGTGGTTTTAATTTGGGATAGAAACCTAAGATTTCAAAAAAAATATATTTGAGGCTCCCGTTCACCCCCCCCCCTCTGGTCGCCTTTTCGGTCCTTCAGTTACGCAAAAAGTAAAGAGGGAGTGGTGCTGCACCCCTGTGGAGCCCTCGAGTGACTCGGGCCAAGAGCGCTTGGGTCGGGGTGCTGTAGGAGCAAGTGTTGAATGGAAAAGGACTGGTAATGAAGCGAGTTAGGGAAAGAGATGACGTATCTGCTCAATGTTCCACGTGTTGTTGAGGATGTTGCCATCATCATCCTTCAGTCGGTAGGCGCTTGGTCGGATCATGCCGGCTGCCATGTACGGTCCTTCTTGTTCTTCTTGCCTTGCTGTACGAAGGGGTCCTCGTCCTGATCCTCACGCTTGGCTATGCCCTTGTCCCGATCGCCGCCAAAGACCGCCCCGACCGCCTTCTCGCCGGAGGCATGGTCCGCGGCTTCATGCAGCCAAGCTTGTAGACCAAGGCCTTGAGAGTCGTTCTGGAGAGGAACACACTGATGATGTCTGCATCGATGACGTCAGGGAGGGAGTTGCATTGCTTCGAGAACCTGCGGATGTAATCCCGCAGGGACTCGTTAGGTTCCTGCTTGCAACTCTTAAGGTCCCAAGAGTTCCCAGGGTGGATGTACATCTCCTGGAAGTTTCCTACGAAGACCTTCTTTAGTTCCGCCCAATCGCGGATGTTGTTGGGCGGATGGAACTCGAGCCACGCTCGAACGAACTCCCCTACGCAGATGGGGAGGCACTGGATGATGTAATAATCATCATCGGCTCCTCCGGCTCGGCAGGCGAGCCGGAAGTCTTTGAGCCACACTTCGGGATTCATCTCCCCAGTGTACTTGGTGATGTTGGCGGGCGGTCAGAAGCACTGTGGGAAAGGTGCTCTTTGGATGCGACGACCGAAGGCTCGCAGTCTTGGTCTGTTTGGGATAGGGCTCCGGTCACCGTTTCGGTCGCTTGGTCGGCCGCCTCGCCTAGGGCGCGCTTCTTCGCGCTCCTCGTCGGACTGGTTGCGGGCCGCGTTGGCCACTCTTGCTGCCATCTATTCGACATTGGCGTCGTGCCGTGCCAAGCGTCGCGCGTGGATGACGTTGCGCGCGTCATGGTTCGGTCCGATCTGCTCGCGCACGGGCTGACGCCGTGGCGTTAGTGCTGGGTCGAGCTTTGGAGCTGCCGCAGCACTATGCCCTACCCGACGTGCCTGCAAGGGCAAGCGGATGGAGCGGTTCGCCTGGTGCGGCCCTAGCGCACCGGTTGGGCAAGAGGCTGCTTGTCGCTATCGTGATGCGGAGCTCTCCGCCTGCTGCACGGCGGCGGTTTCCACCAGCACTCGGAGGTTCCGGTGGATTGCCTGCTCCTGGGGGTCAACTGGCTCAGGGAGGCTGCGCAGAAGCATCGCTGCAGTGGTGATGTTTTGTCCGGCCCGAGCGAACTGCGGGAGGTCATCCCCTCCTTCCAGGATGTTGTGTTGGACCTGTCGGGCGCAGCCCCGAGCGCCGCTTGCCGGGTTGCGCGCGTGCGGTGCAGACTGATGTGCTGGGTGGACTGGAGGAGGCAGCTGCTAGTCCTGCTGCCGCTGTTGCAGCTCGTCACCGTGTGCCCACACTTGTGCCAAGACCTCCGCGTGGTGGTTCGACGGGGTGTGAGTCTCGATAGACTCCACCACCTCCGAGACATGCGACCTCCAGGGATGAAATGTCATGGCTAGTTCCCAAGATCTCGTTGTAGTAGTTGAAAGCCGTTCACTAACCAACATAGCCCCTGTGACCTCCAGGGATGAAATGTGGTTCTTCCTATGCCGATGGTTGGCATGCAGATGGAAGAAGTTGGTATTCACATCCCCCTCATGTAGCCAGCGCATACTTGAGTGATGTCGAGTAATAGTGTGCTCCAAAGAAGTAAGTCCTAGATATCTAACTTTGGTGAAATGGCGAAGGGCTTGCTCAGCCATGGATAGCGACCAATGGTTCTAAGCGAACTCCAGGCAAAAAATGACCTCCTTCCCAACCTGAATTTGGGTTCGAATACTCCTGACCGCCTTAGCACTCCACCTCTTCAAAGCTTTTGCCATTTCACGCAACAGATGGTCGATCATGAGAATCGGATCCGAGTCTAGCCGTGGTCCATTCCAGGTTGATTCGATCGCCTGGAGAAAGCCATCAAACTGCGGCCAGAAAGCTTCAAAGCGGAAACATCGCTTGGGTTAGAACCCATCATCAAGCAAGAGGAGCAACGGTGCATGAGCAGAACACCATGTCGTGAGCGCTTGCAAGGAACAACGTGGGAACAGCCCCTCCCAGCAAGTAGACATGAACATCTAGTCAATGCGTTCCAAAATAGGATGAGTTCTCTCATTACTCCAAGTGAATAAATGACCATGAAGATGTAGTTCTGTGAGCTCTAGGTCATTTAAAAACCTTCAGAACCGACCCATCATTCTCCTTGAAAGGCGATCATTATTTTTGTCTTCACCTTGATAAATCAAGTTAAAGTCCCCACAAAGAACCCAGGGGCCAACCAGGGATGCGCGGGTAGAACGGAGCTCCTGAAGAAAGGCGACCTTGTGCTCATCCTCGTGTGGTCTGTAGACCGTAGTTAACCACCAGTGTGGTAGGTGAGAATTTAGTTGGGTGACCTTAACAGATATAGAATGGGATATCAAAGTTGGGGATGATACCCTCCAAACATTGATATCCCAGCCCACCAGAATACCCCATCGAGTATGGACCGCGGGGAGAGCAAAGTAGTCAAATTAATGCCTAGCATATCCAAAATCAATGACCGATTTAGGTCATCCAGCTTAGTTTCTTGGAGACAAAGTAGGGAGACATTTTTCGACCATACTAATTCCTGAACTGCAGTGCATCTGGCACGGCGGTTTAGGCCTCTCACATTCCAAACAGCTAAGTTTTCACTCATTATGTTTACAAATAAGCGACCCAAACAACCTACACAAGGACTACAAAATAAACCCCCCCCCCGGGTCCCAGGTCCTCTAGGAACAACTCCTTGGTGGCAGCATTGAGCTCGTCGTCATCCACGATGCAGCTCTAGAGAGCTGCGCCCCACGTGCCACTGAGCAGTTCCTGGATAGCTCCGCAGTGGTTCTCATACAAGCTGACTGCGAATAGGCGGAGGTACTCCTGGAAGGAGGTGGTGTCCAGTGCCTCATCCCTCGCTTGCAGGCCAAGGCGACACATGATGATGTTCTAGCCTATCGTGGCTGGACTTGGCCCGCGACCCTTGGAGAGGGCAGCTAGGTGGCTACTATGGCACAGTCCGGACATCCTGGGCACTAGCGCCTTGGCGTGGCGACCCTGCGGCCTCAGTAGTAGAGGTGGCCATGGGACCTGAGACTGCTTCTGCAAAGATGCACAAAAGTTAGCGACCAAATCCCCCAAGCTACCTAGGGAGGAGCCCGTCTTGGTAGTGATGTTAGTGAGATCAACAACCAAAATAGGAGAGCCTACAGTCAGAGGAGAGCATGCAACCTGGGGGGAGGAAGGAGACCCCGGTGGGATGGGCGACCCCAACGTCACCAGCGATGACGGGTCTGCGACCGTGGAGGTGGGCACCAGGAGGGGGTCAGCAACCAGAAATGGTGCCGCTGCGTAGCCGCCTACCCCCTCCAGGATACCGGATGGCATGGCAACCTCCAAAAACAACACAGACTCAAGTGCCAGCCTGGCGGTCGACAATGGCCCGTGGGGTGGAACCTGGAGCGTGGAAGAGAGCCTGCCGAACACCACTCCCACTGGAACAACTTGTGCCAGCATTGCCACCCGTGGCCTCTCCCAGTGCCAGGTGACTAGTGCAGGAGGCCCCCGTGGTAAGTCAAGGGAGTGCTCCTGGTGTGAGGGGATGGAAGCGTCCCAACGCATGGGATCGTCCAATCCCTACCCCGTGACTGATCCAATCTACCAGAATACATCCAACTCAAGCGATGAAGGCCCAGACGGCCCATGTGAGGTGGACGAAGTGGAGCGTGCGACCTAGGCGATCGGAGTTCCTCATCGCTCCCGAAAAGGCATCGGCGACACGGGCCCTGATACTGCGACCGAAAAGGTGAATGGAGAAGCGGAAGTAGAGAGCTTGCTGTGCTACGGCAGGGGAGACGCCAGGCGGTGGATGCCCTGCAATCCTCAGGTAGGGAACGTCCGGAGACGCGTAGGTGGCGGCGGCGGATGGACCGAGATGCCGAAAGTCGCCCCAATGGGTGGGCTTGCCTGGTGGTCATAGTGAGCAGGCTTTCTTGAAAATCCACTTGCACCCCTGTGAGGGCCCGCCGTGGACGTAGACACAGCAGCCGGCCCCCTAGAGGAACCACCAGGCCTACCGGTGGAGCCGTCGACCGACCTCCCATGGCCGCCCGAGGAGGTAGGCCCGTGCAGCTTGTCCTCGCCACCACCGGGAGTCAATCCATCAGACGAGCGTAGGTCTGTGAATTCTAGAATGTTAATGATAGCTCGGTATCGGAAACAGGGTTGCTCATCTTGACAGTCGGCGGGGATGGGAGCCACCGTGACCTTCTCCACCAGTAGAAGATCCAGATGGATACATCCCACCATGATGAAGAACTGCTTAAGTTTGGCCTTCGACTCCATCTCCTGTGCCATCTCAATGATACTGCAAGAGGATCCTAGAATCTCCTGCGCGGTGATGCAAAGCCACAGGTGAGCAGGGACCCAACGAGGCCAACCTTCAGGCAGAAGTCCATGGTAGCTACGTTGGCCCAGTCCTCACGGCGCCAACACCTGAACGTGATTCGGAGGGCACCTTCTAGTGGCGTGGCATGCAACACCCGCATCAATGTTGTTGAGGGCAGTTAGCACGCCAATCTATGAACCGCAAGCGCATGTATTAGTTGTAGTTCTTCCCTTAGAGTAATCCCCCAAGGTTTATCAATCCGTGGAACAAGTGGATTTGCACGCTTAACTAAGCACTAATCTATATAATCGAAGGTTCTTTGTATAAGATACGATTGAACTAACAAAAGAACTAAGCGATCTATATTAAAGTAGATAGAGAGTATGGATGCAAACAAGATAGATAAAATGCTTGTCCTAGGGATCTAGGATCACTTGCAGATGCAATTGCCATGCATGAAAGAACTAGATCTAAGTGTTATCATGAGTGGATGTGAACCGTACCCAACACTTTCCCTCTTGCATGTTGTCACTACAAAAGGGTACTCAACTATTGGATGATAAGAACACGGCATGATGATCATTCTAGGTAAGCAAATAAGCAACCCAAAGTAGCGCTGGCCAGCCATTACATGAAACAGCATCATCAAGATATAATTCATAATAAATAGATCTTACAAGAGATTCAGCGATTACAAATCAAGATCTCCATACAACCCCAAGGACAAAAAAGATTTTACCCCATGATCTTACACATGTTGACACAATTCTGGGTAAAGGACACCCTGTAGATCAACTGGATCGAAGATGATGATGAACGGGGGCAGAAAGTGTTGGAGGTATGCCCTAGAGGCAATCATAGAGATGATGATATTCCATTTGTATCCATGATTTGTATATTGTGTTCATTGAATATCCATTAAAGGCTACTTGAATTGATTTGCAATTATGTGAATTGTATGTGAAACTCTTTACTTGTATGGTTATTCTAAAGTTGTCCCTAGTCGGAGTTCATGTGAGGACACACATGAATATTAGACTAGCACATGTATTAGTTGATGACTATGTTTCACAAGTCATGAACATGGAGATGTTGAACTAATAATGTGGACACATGTGGAGACATGTGTTAGGACTGACCCAACACGAGAAGTAGTTCTCTCTTTAAACAACATATACGCTTTGTCCTTAGACCTGAGATTGTCGCATGTATTCTAGATGTGGATCGACCTACTTAGGGGCTATCAAACGCTACGCCGTAACAGGGTAGTTATAAAGGTAGCTTTCGGGTTTGTCAAGAAGCATGCTATGAGACATGGTCAATCAAGATGGGATTTGCCCCTCTCTGATTGAGAGTGATATCTCTGGGCCCCTCGAGTGATCGGATCCGAAAATGCATGGCCATGCTACGTACGGTTAAGAGTTAACCTACAAAGGGATTCCAAATCACAGGATCGAGAAAGAGCGGTCGGCTTGAAGCTAGACCAAATATCGTGAGGCAAAGGGAATAGCATGTATATTATGTTGTGATGGTTCGTCTGATATGATCTTCGTATGCGTATAGGAGTTGGCACGTCTTGCTAGAGGCCGCTACCGACTATTGGGCCGAGTAGGAGTACTCGGGCCATGTCTATACGTATCCGAACCCATAGGGTCACACACTTAAGGGGCTGGAAGCCAAATTCGGATCTGATCCGAGTTGGATTAGGTTTGGGAGTACTAATGGGCCTCGGATCCAGAGGCCCATCAGGAACCTCTATAAATAGAGGGGTGGGGGCGCCCTAGGGTTTACACCTTTTGGCTGAACACACTTGCCGCGCCTCCCACGCCCTCGCCTGTTGCAACTCGCGGATCTAGCAATCCGGCTTGCGACGCTTCCTCCCTGCACGTGTGGATACCTTGGAGGTGTTGCACCTGCAGCACTTGGACGAGCCGCCGACGAGCCACGACGAGCCGACGACGAGCCGCGGTACCGGAGGCGATCTTGCTGTGCACGTGGACGAGCTGCTGAGGAGCTGCTGCACGTGATCGACTACGTACGACTACGTGATCGTCTTCACTGCACCGACGCATATCTACATCTTCCGCACCAGTAGTGCGTCGAGTGGTAATCCCGTGATCCTTATACGGCAGTTCTTCCTGGTTATACGCGGTAGAAAATTTTGATTTGCGCTAGTGTAGCCTACCTCGTATCCCTACAGTGGTATCAGAGCCGTAGCTGCTTAGTTTTGGATTCGGGATGTGTGCATATGGAGATATGCGGGTTCTCTGTTTGATCTATGTCCTGATTTCGTGCCCTTGCTGCAATGGTAGTGTAACGACATACTCCTACCGGTCGGTTTCCGCCATCGGAGTTAAGTGATACACGTAAACCCAGTTGCAGTGAGGGAAGATCAATATGATTGGTCAAATCGAGATCCAGGGTCATACGCCAGGCGCATTAGATGTGCAATAGTAGATAGGATCTACTGCCGGGGTCGGGATTTTGCCGTATGCGTATGCTTCGGTAAATCAGCCGTAACTTTTCGGTACGATCTCGGATCGAGGCGATTTCTATACGAAAATTGATCTACAGAAAAAGTTACACATGAATTTCAACCGCTTTGCCGTTTTCGGCGAAATTAGATTTCCCAAATTCGGCTTGGAAGATGGAGTTTCGGGCCTCCCAAGTTTGGAACGTTAGGACGCCTAACTCTATTTTGCAGGATGTATGTATGTATCTTGTGATCAGTATGGCCCCATTGTGTATGTGATGCATGTGTGTAACTCATTCGTGACCTGCGTGTCGCGCGTACGGCAACACGGCAGGAGCCATATGTGTTGTCACTTTATTGTATTTAATGGTCTGCGTACCAATCTGTGATGATCCAAGCAACCATGTAATCTTCATTACTAGATTCTTTACTAGCTATTAGGCATAATAGCATGCTCTAGTTCTTGGAGGACTCATCACCAGGAGGATGGCGCACATGGAACATGGAGATGGAGATCACCATGGTGAACAGGTTCTATGGAGATGGAGATCACCATATGAAAAAAACGGGCCATACTGTGTCACAACTGTGTGAATGCTATTCTGTTTATGTTTTACTTTCTGCATGCTGTGATGTTAGAAGTAGAACGATCCCTCGCAAAGTTTAAGTTAGTATGCCCTCCCAACTAAAACTTGCACTGTCCCATGTCTTGTACAATTAGTGGTGGGTCTATGAAATTAGGGTGCCACTAGTTTTCCTTGACTAGACGGGTTTGTGTCGGACACTTACACGCATAAGGGTTGGTTTGCTTAACAAGATTATCTTAACGGTTAAGGACCTTGGGGCATAAAGGTTGGGCGCCGAGACATAGAGATGTCACCCAACAACAGGAGTCATATGTTGATATGATTAGCAAAAGTTGCTTACCGATCTACCTCGTTTGCTAGCGGTGATGCTAAAGCTCACTAGTGGACTTGTTAGTTGTGGATCCTGAATCACTAAGTTTCAATAGAGGGATATTGATTTTAGTGGGAGTAGATTCTGTTAAAATAGTTTAATGTAATTTGCTCTATCATGGATACGTTTGTCTTAGTGTATTTTGCATTACTTTTGTTGTAGATTAAATGGCACCTAGCAACACCACCACATCGTTTGCTTTGCGTTCGGTCCTTGAGAAGGACAAGTTGAATGGAACAAACTACTCGGATTGGATCCGCAACCTGAGAATTGTTCTCAGGGCTGAGAAAAAGGAAGATGTTCTAGACAACCCACTACCAGAAGAACCTGCTGAGGATGCACCCGCTGCTGCTAAGAATGCTTACAAGAAAGCATGTGATGCTAACCTCGAAGTAAGCTGCCTTATGCTTGCTTGCATGGAACCCGAGCTGCAGATGCAGTTCGAAACAAACCATGAGGCGCACGATATGATCGTGGCGCTTAGAGACATGTTCCAAACACAGGCCAGGACTGAAAGGTTCAATGTGTCTAAGGCCTTTGTTGAGAGCAAGCTAGCAGAAGGCGCAGCAGTAGGACCACACGTAATCAAGATGGTTGGTTACACTCAACGGTTGGAGAAGCTAGGCTTCCCACTGGGCCAAGAGTTGGCCACTGATTTCATTCTTTCATCTCTTCCGGCTAGCTATGGGAACTTCATCTCGAACTACCATATGCATGGGACGGAGAAGGGTCTGAATGAGCTGTGTGGTATGCTCAAGACAGCAGAGGCTGACATTAAGAAAAGCGCTAGTACCAGCCATGTGATGGCGATACAGAACAAGCCCAGCTTTAAGAAGAAGGGCAATTCTTGGAAGAAGAAGGGCAAGGCTGGAACGTCCAAGCCAAACCCACCGCCCAAGGCTAAAGCTGGACCTGCTCCAGACAAGGAGTGCTTTTACTGTCATGAACTTGGTCACTGGAAGAGAAACTGCAAGCAGTACCTAGCTTCCTTGAAGAATGGCGGAAGTAAGAGTACTTCTACCTCAGGTACGCTTGTTGTTAATGTTATAGACAACATATTTCTCGCTGATACAATTATTAATTCTTGGGTATTTGATACCGGATTGGTTGCTCATATTTGCAATTCGATGCAGGGAATGATAAGAAGTAGAAGCGTGGAAAGAGGAGAAGTTGATTTCCGCGTGGGCAATAATGCAAGAGTTGCTGCTTTGACCATCGGGACGATGCAACTCCACCTCCCGTCAGGATTTATTATGGAGTTGAATAATTGTTATTTTGTTCCTAGTTTAAGTCGAAACATTTTGTCTCCTTCATGTTTGATGAAGGATGGTTATTCATTTGCAAGTGAAAACAATGGTTGTGTGATCTCTAAGAATAATATGTTTATGGCTTTTGCACCCATTGTGAATGGATTATTTGTTTTAAATCTTGATGGTTCACCTGTCTGTAATGTAAGTGCTAAAAGGCCTCGGCCTAATGATTTGAGTCCTACCTACTTGTGGCATTGTCGTTTGGGTCATATAAGTGAAAAGCGCATGAAGAAGCTCCATTCTGATGGACTTCTAACTTCGTTTGATTTTGAATCATACGAGACATGTGAGGCTTGCTTGCTAGGCAAGATGACCAAGACGCCTTTCACAGGATTTCCTGAGAGAGCAGTAGACTTGTTGGAACTCGTACATAGTGATGTATGCGGACCAATGAGCACGACGGCTAGAGGAGGATTCCAATACTTCATAACTTTCACTGATGATTTTAGTAGATATGGCTATGTCTACTTGATGAGGCACAAGTCTGAAACCTTTGAAAAGTTCAAGGAATTTCAGAATGAAGTTGAAAATCAGCGTGGCAAGAAAATTAAGGCCTTACGATCTGATCGTGGAGGCGAGTATTTGAGCTACGAGTTTAGCAATCATCTAAAGAGTTGCGGAATTGTTCCACAACTTACGCCGCCTGGAACACCTCAAAGAAACGGTGTGTCCGAGCGACGTAATCGAACTTTGTTAGACATGGTTCGATCAATGATGAGCCAGTCGGACCTACCATTGTCATTTTGGGGATACGCTCTAGAAACAGCAACTTTCACACTTAATAGGGTACCATCTAAATCCGTAGTTAAGACACCATATGAGATATGGACTGGAAAGGTTCCTAGTTTGTCTTTTCTAAAGATTTGGGGATGTGAAGTGTTTGTCAAGCGACTTCAGTCGGACAAGATCACACCCAAGTCGGATAAGTGCATTTTCGTGGGATATCCAAAGGAAACTTTGGGATATTATTTCTACAACCGATCAGAAGGCAAAGTGTTTGTCGCTCGGAACGGGGTTTTCCTAGAGAAAGAGTTTCTCAAAGGAGAAAAGAGTGGAAAGACAGTGCATCTTGAAGAAGTTCAAGATGAGCCAATCGGGCAAGAATCAATGAGTGATGCTAACGTAGCAGAACAAGTTGAGATACCCATGGCAAGAGAAGCACCGCCACAACCACGAAGGTCAGCAAGGCTCCGCGAAGTGCGGGAAATATTATTGTTGGACAATGATGAGCCTGCGACATATGCAGAAGCAATGATGGACCCAGACTCCGAAAAATGGCAGAGTGCCATGCAATCCGAAATAGAGTCCATGGGAGACAATCAAGTTTGGAACTTGGTTGACCCGCCTGATGGTGTTAAAGCCATAGAGTGCAAGTGGATCTATAAGAAGAAAAAGGACATGGATGGAAATGTTCACATCTATAAAGCACGACTTGTCGCAAAAGGTTTTCGACAAGTTCAAGGAGTTGACTACGACGAGACCTTCTCACCCGTAGTGATGCTTAAGTCCATTCGGATTATTCTAGCTATAGCTGCATATTTCGATTATGAGATATGGCAGATGGATGTCAAGACAGCTTTCCTGAATGGAAACCTAGCTGAGGACGTGTATATGATACAGCCCGAGGGTTTTGTCGATCCGAAAAATGCTGGAAAGGTATGCAAGCTTCAGAGATCCATTTATGGATTGAAGCAAGCATCTAGGAGTTGGAACATTCGTTTTGATGAAGTGGTCAAAGGATTTGACTTCACCAAGAACGAAGAAGAGTCTTGTGTTTACAAGAAGGTTAGTGGGAGCTCTGTAGTATTTCTAATCTTATATGTGGATGACATATTACTGATTGGAAATAACATTCCTATGCTTCAGTCCGTAAAGACTTCACTGAAAAATAGTTTTTCGATGAAGGACTTAGGGGAAGCAGCATATATTCTGGGTATTAAGATCTATAGAGATAGATCGAGAAGGCTTATAGGTTTAAGCCAAGATACTTACATTGACAAAGTGTTGAAGCGGTTCAGCATGGAAGAGGCAAAGAAAGGGTTCTTGCCTATGTCACATGGCATACATCTCAGCAAGACTCAGTGTCCTTCGACTGCTGATGAGCGGGATCGCATGAGTAGAGTACCATATGCCTCGGCTATTGGATCTATCATGTATGCAATGATAAGTACTCGCCCAGATGTTTCATATGCGCTAAGTATGACAAGCAGACACCAATCTGATCCAGGTGAGAGTCACTGGACAGCGGTGAAAAATATTCTTAAGTACTTGAGAATGACTAAAGATATGTTCCTCGTCTATGGAGGTCAGGAGGAGCTCGTTGTAACTGGTTACACCGATGCTAGTTTCCAAACCGACAGAGATGATTCAAAGTCACAATCAGGATTTGTGTTCACGCTGAATGGTGGTGCTGTTAGTTGGAAGAGTTCCAAGCAGGAGACGGTGGCCGATTCTACGACAGAAGCCGAGTACATCGCGGCTTCGGAAGCCGCGAAGGAAGGTGTTTGGATAAGGAATTTCCTCATTGAGCTTGGTGTGTTCCCGAATGCGTCCAGCCCATTGAATCTCTACTGTGATAACAATGGGGCAATTGCGCAAGCAAAGGAGCCAAGGAACCACCAGAAGAACAAACACGTAATGCGGCGATTTCATCTCATTCGAGACTTCGTTAACCGGGGTGAGATCAAGATATGCAAAATACACACGGATCTGAACATTTCTGATCTGTTGACAAAACCACTCCCGCAGGCTAAGCATGATGCGCATGTAAGAGCTATGGGTATTAGGTACCTTCTAGATTGACTCTAGTGCAAGTGGGAGACTGTTGGAGGTATGCCCTAGAGGCAATCATAGAGATGATGATATTCCATTTGTATCCATGATTTGTATATTGTGTTCATTGAATATCCATTAAAGGCTACTTGAATTGATTTGCAATTATGTGAATTGTATGTGAAACTCTTTACTTGTATGGTTATTCTAAAGTTGTCCCTAGTCGGAGTTCATGTGAGGACACACATGAATATTAGACTAGCACATGTATTAGTTGATGACTATGTTTCACAAGTCATGAACATGGAGATGTTGAACTAATAATGTGGACACATGTGGAGACATGTGTTAGGACTGACCCAACACGAGAAGTAGTTCTCTCTTTAAACAACATATACGCTTTGTCCTTAGACCTGAGATTGTCGCATGTATTCTAGATGTGGATCGACCTACTTAGGGGCTATCAAACGCTACGCCGTAACAGGGTAGTTATAAAGGTAGCTTTCGGGTTTGTCAAGAAGCATGCTATGAGACATGGTCAATCAAGATGGGATTTGCCCCTCTCTGATTGAGAGTGATATCTCTGGGCCCCTCGAGTGATCGGATCCGAAAATGCATGGCCATGCTACGTACGGTTAAGAGTTAACCTACAAAGGGATTCCAAATCACAGGATCGAGAAAGAGCGGTCGGCTTGAATCTAGACCAAATATCGTGAGGCAAAGGGAATAGCATGTATATTATGTTGTGATGGTTCGTCTGATATGATCTTCGTATGCGTATAGGAGTTGGCACATCTTGCTAGAGGCCGCTACCGACTATTGGGCCGAGTAGGAGTACTCGGGCCATGTCTATACGTATCCGAACCCATAGGGTCACACACTTAAGGGGCTGGAAGCCAAATTCGGATCTGATCCGAGTTGGATTAGGTTTGGGAGTACTAATGGGCCTCGGATCCAGAGGCCCATCAGGAACCTCTATAAATAGAGGGGTGGGGGCGCCCTAGGGTTTACACCTTTTGGCTGAACACACTTGCCGCGCCTCCCACGCCCTCGCCTGTTGCAACTCGCGGATCTAGCAATCCGGCTTGCGACGCTTCCTCCCTGCACGTGTGGATACCTTGGAGGTGTTGCACCTGCAGCACTTGGACGAGCCGCCGACGAGCCACGACGAGCCGACGACGAGCCGCGGTACCGGAGGCGATCTTGCTGTGCACGTGGACGAGCTGCTGAGGAGCTGCTGCACGTGATCGACTACGTACGACTACGTGATCGTCTTCACTGCACCGACGCATATCTACATCTTCCGCACCAGTAGTGCATCGAGTGGTAATCCCGTGATCCTTATACGGCAGTTCTTCCTGGTTATACGCGGTAGAAAATTTTGATTTGCGCTAGTGTAGCCTACCTCGTATCCCTACAGAAAGCCCCAGGCCGTGTCGGTGTTTAAACCCGGCAACCTACCAAGGGAGTACTTGAGGTAGAGTTTTGGTTGGTGGGTGTCGCCAAAATCATGAACTCGATGGTGCACGTAGGCACACGATTTAGACAGGTTCGGGCCACTAGATCGTGTAATACCCTACGTCCTGTGTGTAATTTCGCTTGTATTGGATTGAACTTATCTGGAGGGGATCCCTGCCCACCCTTATATGCCGGGGGAGCAGGGTTACAGGTCGGTTGTCTTTACAAGAGTACTAGTTGGATTCGACTAGAGAATCCTATTCTAACTGGGAAGAGTAGTTTTCTTGTCCTCAACTAGCCCCTTGGACTCCATGTAGACTATGTCGTCCTGCACCGTAACCTCTATTTATGATATGTCTCAATGTACAGCCCCATATGTGGATCTATCCAAGATTTCTGGTGAGCTCATAGATGTATGTACGACAAGCTCCCGAGTATATTTTAGTCAAATGCAACAATCTCGAGTACCTTTGCAGACTTAGCCCGACTAGTTCCTGGTGCTCTTCTGAGTACTTCTCACACGACTGAGTCTTCAAATACTCGGATACTATCATATGGATGGAATGTGCTCAAGCCTCATCTGACTTTCTATTTGGAAAATATGTCTTTAAATCTTTATATGGGAGTGCGATGAAAATCACACTCCATATGGAGTAGCCCCCGAGCCTTAGGTTGAATCGAAGAATCAGGCTGAGGGTCAATTAGTATGTGCTCTGTCTTTGTCTTGATCCTTAAGAAAAAGAAATTTTTAGCTGACGGGCATAGTGTACGCAGCGCTCGAGCTGTTTCATGACTTGTTTCAGGCGGTATACGGGTCAATCAACAATCACCATGACCTTTTAGCTTCCATATTGTTTGTTGCAAAATATCTTGTGACAGATGGTTAGGTCTGAAATTATCGCCGTTTATGTGAAAACACTGGTTCCTTACCCCTTTTAACTCTGCCTCTATTATAAAAGAACGGGGAAAATTACCCCTCTGTTCATGCTATTATTTTGCATCTGCTATTTGCCTCCGAGAAACCCCTAGTTCCTGAGCGCTGCCACAATCCAATCTCAGAGTGCTAGCGCTGCCTCTTCCTTCCAATAAGCCCTCGAGTGCACTTGTGTTAGTAGACTCACGAGGATCATTATGGGGAAGAAAGCCACCGGTTACAAGGGTGCTGAGGGTTCCAAGAAGGGATCTTGGAAGGGGAAGGAGCCCCAACTGCTGCCACCGAAGTATGGAAAGACTGACCAAACTGCACCACCGAATCAAGCCATGGCATGAAAGAGGTCCACCATGAAGGAGGCGGAGATCCTCGAGCTGGTGGCAGCGAAGTTGTTCAAAGATCAGGCAACCATGGGCTGGAGGAGTGCCTATGGTGATGTGTGGCCTTTGAATCTCATCCCAATGAGATGGTAGCTTTCAGTCTTTTCATTGAGCGTGGTTTTTCTGTGCCCACATCTGATTTTTTTCGAGGTCTGCTGGAGTACTATCATCTGCAACATGTCCATCTGAATCCTAATAGCATCCTTCACATTAGCATCTTCGTGCATCTGTGCGAAGCTTTCTTGGGGATCGAGCCCCACTTCAACTTGTTCCAAAAAATTTTCCATGTCAAGCCATAGCCTAGCAAGGATCATATCAAGGTAGTCGGGGGTGTCGGTATCCAGGTCCAGGAGAGTAGTCAGAATCTGGACTATGAAACCATTGATTCGCATTCTAGGTGGAAAGAGAAATGGTTTTATGTTGAGAATCATGAGCCGCAACTGCCCAAAGTTACTGGCCACCGCCCAGAGTGGAACAGCAGATGGATTGATTAGCTGACAACTGGGGAGAGTATGCAGGTGCCTGAACTTTTGGCTAGGATCGTCGAGCTGAAAGGAAAAGGACTGATAGGTGTTGTAGTGGCTGCCAGTTTCTTGAGAAGACGGATACAACCGTTGCAGCTTCAGCACACTTGGGGTTATGAGTACTCGAGCTTGAATGATCCGTCGAGGATGTCGCCTGAGGACATCTCCATCGATGAGGTAATGGTGAAACAAAATCAGATGTTCATGAACATCGAGGCCATCCCCTAAGTAGTCGAAGAATTTGATGCCTTCAACAAGCCGAGAGAAGTAAGTACTCGTGGCCATAGCTTCCAAGTATCCATGCTTTATTGATCTGTTTTGCCAACTTATTTTCTTTTTGCACAGGAGGATACACTAAGGACCAATGGTGGTCCTCCTTGGATGATGAGTGATTGATAATGTTGTGTTGGAATGATGTTACTCTTGGCTTGTGATGTGCAGCTGTAGGATGTGGTGTGATAGTCAACGACATCTGGTGAAGGTCAAGCGAAAAGTTCATGCCGGTGGACCAAGGGCGGTGAAGGATGAACGTGAGTAGGCTTGGACTGATGGACCCGAGGAGTTCGGGCGGAGTCATGGACGGTCCACACGGTGCACGAAAAAGCAAGAGAACATGGCGGGATGGAGACGTCGTTGGTCGAGTCAAGCTAGAGGCTTAGCAGAGGCTCAACACGCATCGACATCGGGAAGGTTGTGTGGCAGTCAAGCAAAGATGGATGGTTTCGGTGGTTTGGACCTCAAAAAAATCGTGCAGGCAGGTTTTCCGATTTGGACCTCAAAACCGGGGGCGAGCCCAGTGCGGCTGGAGTTTTGAGGAGAGCACGTGGCATCATCGCGAAGGTTGCGTTGAGGCGAAGCAAAGCCGTGAAGGCGGCGTGTCCGTCCGATGGGCGCAGAAAAACATAGACCAAAATACCCCTGCGTGGGTAGTTATTCTAGTTGTAGTTGTAGAGGTAGCTTAGTCTTTCATCCTGGACTATAAATAGGGATGGAGGGCTGGTTATTTCAGCATCTCTTCCACCTCTCTTGCTTAGCACTTCATTACTGTCTAATCTCTCTCTCTAGTTTATCTCTCTAGAGTTCCTCGGATGATTTGATCACCTAATCCGTGTAATTGAACCAAATTTTATTGCAGGAATGGAGGCCCTAACCTCCTCATGTTCTCTGGGATTTGGGGGATGATCTCTTTGTGCAATTCCCGTTTGTGTTCTTCTCGTTCTTGTTTCTTCCTCTCCTTCCCTTCTCACGTTTTTGTTCGATTCGTGATTTGTGGGATGTTTTGAATCAAACCAATTGATTTGAAGTGAGTTAGGATGTGAGTTGATCCCTTCCACCGAAGGATTTTGATTGAAATCTCACGAGTTCATAGATCGAAGCAATTCAAGTTTCGGGGTTGAAAAAGTGGTGTTCTTCACGAGATTTGAATTTCCCGTGGCATGATAAATCCTTCAGCGATGATCTCTTAGGAGTAGCTCCTCTACCACCTTGTGATACCTTGGTTCGATTTTGGTGGCAGTTGGTGTTGATTTGGTTGTGAATCGGGAAAATTTGTGTTCATGAGTTTCTAGGGAGGACTTTGTCTTGAAGCATGCAGACCGTCCATCCCTAGGTCTCGGACCGTCCGCTTGGTCCAGACCGTCCAGCTCTCTTGCCGCGGACCGTCATCATTTTGTCCACAGACTAACAGAGATTGTCTCCCTGGTCCAGATCGTCCAGCCCTCTTGCGGCGGACCGTCCGTCCTAAGCACGCAGAAACTATCCCAACCGACGCAGTGTTCCTGTTCTTGAGTTGTTCTGTCATAGTTTTCATCCGGATTGTTTCTTGAGGATCTCACTGTGTTTATTGGTCATTACCATAGACACCCAGTCACCTAGTTGGCTCGTGGATGTCTCGACTTCCGCTAGTTTGGATTTGGGGTTTGATTTTGGGATAGCGGCCTAAGTTTTTGGAAGAAATTTTTGAGGCTCCCATTCACCCCCTCCTCTAGTCGTCGTATCAGTCCTTCATACACTCGTGTTCTTTTCGCCTCCTTCTCCCCCCGGCACCGATGATTGTAAGAACGCGCGGCAAGTCCAGAGATTGGGGGAATGTCTAGGGCCACCCAGGAGGAAGAAGTGGAGGAGGACGAAGAGACCGAGTCCCTCAGCAGCTCTGATACTAACACTGCTAAGGATTTTGTTTTGCAGCTCCACGTCATTGAGCAGACTGGAACGTCTTCGGGTGCATCAAAGCGCCCAGCTAAAGATGAATCCGATGCTAACTTGGCCCCGTCACCGAAGAAGAAACGGACGGTGGGCAAGAGGCGTGGTTCGTGTGGTATTTCTGTTGTAGAGAACGCATCCCCACCAGTAATGGTCTTCAAAGGAGGAAAAAACCATAAGGTGAAGACGTGATTGCATATGTATGCCATGATCACTGATCTTTACTGCAAGTTGCTGATGACGTGATGGAGACGACTACGTTGTTCCTTATGAACTACCCCCCACAAGGGATGATCGCGAGCCCCCTGCTGCTATTGTGATGCCCGCGAGTACTAATGTACCCATGCGAGGTCGAGGGCAGAGTACCCTGGTTGGCCTGGGTCAGGATGTGCCGCCGCATGCCGCGCCAAGGTTGACTGCTCCCACACCCCAATTGATGCGTTTAGTGGGAGATCCTTTACTGAAGCCGCGGAGATCTTCCAGGTAAGTACTCTGTTGGTCGCGAGTACTGATTTTGTATTGGTTACTTGATTTTGTTCATTTCCTTGATGCTCCTTTCTATGCAGAATGTCTTTGGATGCGGACCTTAGGAGGTCAGATCTGGAATCGACAACTGATGGTGCAAGCCACTCAGGTGCAGATCCATACCCTGATCTAACCATGTTACCAGCAGTGGGAGATCCGGCTTCAGTGTCAGAGGTGGGTGCGATGTCCTTTGTTGTGGCGTTGATGCAAGATGTGATCAGCTCCCTGAAGGATGTGACGGTTCCAGCCCCCGAGCCCATTTTGCCCCGAGTACTTCCCGAGGCTAGTCCTTTAGAGGATCCATCTGGCACAGAAGTCATCGATGTGATCCCTCTTCGCGTTGCTGATCCTGGGATCCTTGAGCTCAAAGCTGCTCGTACTCTAGAAGCCGTGGCTACTGCCGCAGGGGCAACGTCCGAAGCAGGGACCTCTGGACGTGAACTAGTCTTGGTGCCCGGCTTGAGGGGTGAGACGGCCACCGAAGATATGATGCAGCCCGAGGAAATCCCAGACTTTGAAAGCCCGCTGCTGGATCCGTAGACGGTGGCTCACATCCGAGATATGAACCAGCGTGTAGCATCGTACACAGAGGTCAATTCTTCATTTAACCTTCTGCTTAGATTGTCTTTTTCAGCCTCTCCGGGTACTGATTTCTGGTAACCAGGAGTTGATCAATCAATCCCGTCGGAATTTTCAATTCCTACAGGGACATGGCGAAGCTGTGCGCCGAATCCGAGTGTTGGAGAGGTAGTTGGCTGAGGAGCGACGCCAATCTTCCCAGCTTATCATGAAGTTTGATAGTACGACCGCGTCATTTCGGGCAGAGAGGCAAGATTTTCAAAATGAGAAAGACCGCCTTGTCGCCCGGAATAAGTTTTTGTATCATAATCTTGAAGGTGAGTACTCGTATTTGTGGTCCCCATCTCTCTGTAGTCTTCTATTTTTGACTTCTTGTTTCCTTTTTTTAGAATATAAGAGTCAGGAGACTGTGTTAAAGAGCTCTATTACCGATTGGCAGAACGCCTTCTATCGGTTGATAGAGCAGCATGACAAGCTTATGCGTCAAGTGGAGAAGATGGAGAATGATCTGGAGAAGGAATGCAAGATGTGCCGGGATGGTGAAGTTGGCCTTGTTGAGGCTATGACTACTCTCCAGGCGCAGCAAGATGAACTCCAGCGGTGGTCAGAGGTGGCGCGGCCCATAGCGGATATGGTGGAGCCCCCTGTTGAAGGTGTGGAGCCTCACCCACTACTAGACAAGATCCGATATGCACCATCAAAGATCACCGGCTATGTTCCAGGCATGGTGAAGTTTGTGTCCAAGCAGGTGTTACGCTTTGTCAAGCCATTTTACCCCAAGGCTGATTTATCTCCTGTTGCGGAGGGGATCGCTGGGGATTGCACTGACAAAGTTTTCCAGCGCTATCTAGATGAGATGGACCCCATCATGAAGAAGTATCCAAGTTCTTGGATCTCCAGTAGTCTTATCTTCTTCTCCTTTTTTATCTGGTATAAGTCCTGTAGCGGAATAACTGTGTATAACTTTAAGTCTTTGAGCTCTTTGACTTAGTTATCTGCATCGTTTAGTGCATCCCAAGCTTTGGTCCTGATTCTGCTTGTTTGACCAAGTTGAGTGTCTGTGCACCAGGCTACTATTATGAGCCTCTTCGAAAGTGATTTGCTGCGTACTTGGGCACTCAAGCCATCCGGTAGTAATTATTGCCACCACTTGAAGAAGTTGGGGCAACAAATACAACAATATGCTCAACAACGACTACAAGCGGTTACAACAGAAGTCCCAGGCTTTTACAATATCACGCAAAGCGTGTGTGAATAGCCCCAAGATTACTCTACACCTCGAAGCAAGAAATGTCAAGGCGAGAGAAAAAAAAAGGGTGCACACAAGAAAGCTGCGCTCAAGGAAGCTGTACTTCAGTCCTTCCTCACTAGTGACCTGGATAAAGACCAGGATGCACAGTGCTCTCTCCTTACGAGAATTCTTCTAGCATCATGGCCTTCGGACTTGACCGAAGAGACTACAGAGGGAAGGAGGATCTGGGCACTCATTTTAAGAATTCTCCTAGCATCATGAGATTCAGTGGAAGGTACCCCTGGCGAAGAGCAAAAGCCTCAAACCAACTATTGCTATAACTCGAGCCATGAGCTCTTCGAAGGTAGAAACAACCCTATTTATAGCCAAGGCAACAAGCTACCGTACAAGAGTGATACACCACGCGCTCGTGACTACACAGTAAAAGTTCCCTGAAGCTCCAGATGCCAGTACAACATCATTGTGAAGCTTATCCTTATCGTCAGGAATCAGGGCCCCATGCTCACATGCGGCTCATCCCTTTTGCAACCAAATAAGGGCGTATAGTTCTCACGTGTGTCCTTCCTGAAGAAACAACAATAATGCAAGTCCTCCCGCTACGAAGAGTCAGGAAAAAAAATCCCTATCGCGTTGATGTACCTTATGAATCCTGGAGCGGCAAAGTTTGTTAATATGAAAATGTCTTCAAGACAAAATTGTCAAAAATAAGTAGTCGAAACGAGTAGTTTATGTACTCTCATACGACTTGGTGATTCTTGCGGTGATAGTTCATTTTGCGAACCGCCCGATGAGTTGAATAACTCGTGTGGACTTGTAATTACAAGTCGCACTAGGACGTTGCAGCCCCAAAAGCTTAATGGCATATAAGATGCTGCTGGCCCACCTTTGCGAGTCGTGATTGAGGCGAGGATGAGTAGTCGAATGTTCGCCAAAAAATAATTGCATTAATATGCTGAAAAAACTTACAATGTTGGCCAGCGGCCTGTTTAGAGTGCCCCGTAGTCTTCTGACTAGGGGTAGAAATGATAGAGATGCTCGATGTTCCACGAGTTCTCGACGTCTTCACCAGAGAGGTGTTGTAGCTTGTAAGATCCTGGGCCTGTGACCTTGGACACAATGTGCGTCCCTTCTCATGGCGAATTAAGCTTGTGCGGCCCCTTGGTGCCTTGAATACGCTTAAGCACCATATCGCCTGCTGAAAGAACATTCTTTGACGTTTCGATCATGATAGCGGCGAAGCCCTTCAAGGTATCTTGCGGATTGGACGAGCGCTACACAGCGTGATTCTTCGAGGCTGTCTATATCTAGACACCTTGTTTCCTCTGCTGCCCCTTTGTCGTATTGCTCAACTACTAGGTATTTCCATGCAACATCAGCAGGGAGGATAGATTCTGATCCGTAGACCAGGAAGTAGGGCGATTGCCTCGTGGGCTTGCACGGTTGAGTACATAGCCCCTAGAGAGCGTTGGGTAGCTCTTTGAGCCACTTGCCTCATTTGGTGTTGCCAATGTCGTGCAATATTTTCTTCAGTGCTTCCAAAAGCATCCCATTGGCACACTCGACTTGGCTATTAGCCCTCGGATGAACCACGGAGATGTAATGGACGTCAATGCCGCTATTTTCATAGTACTCCTAGAACTCATGGTTGTTGAAGTTGGAACCTAGGTCTGTGATGATTCGATTGGCGAATCCATAGCGGTGGATGATCTCGTCGAGAAAGTTAAGTACTTTATTTGCCTTGGGGTAGGTTACTAGCTTCACCTCTATCTACTTAGTGAACTTGCTGATGGCTACCAGTACTCGATTGAATCCTCCGGGCGCCGTTGGAACTAGACTAATCATGTCAAGCCCCCAGCATGCAAAGGGCCATGTTGGAGGTATGGTAACAAACTTGTAGGCGGGGACATGCTGTTGTTTGGCAAAAAAATTGGCAATCCTGGTATTAACGGACTAGTTCTTCAGTGTCTGCTAGGGTGGTTGGCCATTAGAACGCTGCTCTAAAAGCTTTGTCCATGATTGTGCGTGAGGATGCGTGGTTGCCGCAGATTCCTTTGTGTATCTCCTCTAGTATGTCCTCGCCGTCTTCTCGTGTGACACACTTCATGAGTACCCCTGATGATGCACCTCGTCTGTAGAGCTTGTCTCTGACTAGGACATAGTTCTTGCTTCGTCGTAGGACCTGCTCTATCTCCATCTTTTCCGAGGGTAGTTTTTGCTCTTTTGTGTAGTCGATGAACAGATTTGTCCAATCCATGTCAACTATCATTACCTCCCAGTCTGGTGCTCTGAGACTGTGATTGGTGGTTGTAGCGGGTGGTGGTTTTGCTATGGATGGCTTGCGAAGTTCGTGGATGAAGACTCCTACCGGTACTTGAGTGCGGGTTGAACCCATTTTGGACAAGACATCTGCGGTGACGTTACTGTCGCGAACTACGTGGTGAAACTCCAAACCCAAAAATTTGTTTTCAAGCTTGCGTATTTCTCTGCAATATGCGTCCATATTCTCTATGTTGCGATCCTACTCGTCATTGACTTGGTTGATGACTACTAGTGAGTCATCGTAGACTAGTAATCTTTTGATTCCCAGTGATACCACCAGGCGGAGCTCGTGCAGTAATGCTTCATACTCTGCTTCATTATTGGATGCCTCCCAGAAGATCTGAAGAACATATTTGAGTTGCTCACCTTTGGGTGATATCAAGAGTACTCCTGCGCCGGCGCCTTCGTGCTTGAGTGACCCATCGAAATACATCACCCAATGCTCTAGGCGCTCTTCCGGCGTCGGTAGTTGATTTTCCCGCCATTCCGCCATGAAGTCGACTAGAGCTTGGGATTTGATCGTGGTTTTTGGCTTGAATTCGAGGGAAAGCACTCTGAGTTCTACTGCCCAATTTGAAATCCTGCTTGTAGCATCTCGATTGTGGAGAATCTCGCCCAGGGGGTAGTCGGTGATAATGGAGATCTTGTGTTCCTGGAAGTAGTGCCGCAGCTTCTATGAGGTAAGTAGTATGGCAATTTCTGGACCGGTGGGTACCGGGTCTTGGAGTATGAGAGTACTTCACTGATGAAATAAACTGGCCTCTGTACTTTGTATAAGTGGCCTTGTTCGGATCTCTCGACTACTATTCCGTGCTTACGACATGAGTAGTTGCGGTGATATATAGCAGCAAGTCTTCATTAGGAGTGGGTGCTGTGAGAATCAGTTGTTTTGACAAGAAATCCTTCAATTGCAGCAGGGCTTTGTTTGCCTCCTCGGTCCACTAAAACTTGTCTTGCCGCTTGAGTAGTTTGAAAAAGGGAAGGCCTCATTCTCCAAGCCTTGAAATAAATCTGTTGAGGGCCACCATGCATCCGGTCAGCTTCTGAATGTCTTTGATACTAGATGGAGCTTGCATGTCGATGATGGCGGATATCCTCTCAGGGTTTGCTTCAATGCCTCTGTGGCTAATGATGAACAAGAGTAGTTTTCCAAATAGTACACCAAAGACGCACTTTGTTGGGTTGAGCTTCCACCGGAAAGTCCGTAGACTAGCGAAGGTTTCTTCCAAGTCGGCGATGAGGTCATCTGGATTTCTAGTTTTGACTTCCACATCGTCCACGTAAGCCTCAATGTTGCGGTGTAGCTATTTTTCAAAGCATATTTGGATTGCGCATTAGTAGGTGGCACTTGTGTCCTTCAAACCGAAGGACATCGTCGTGTAACAGAAAGCTCCGTAAGGTGTGATAAACACGATCTCGGCTTGATCTTCTTCCTTGAGAGCTATCTGGTGGTACCCTAAGTAGCAATGTAGGAAACAGAGTAGTGTGCATCCAGCTGTGGAGTCGACGACTTGGTCGATCCTTGGGAGCCCGAAAGGGTCCTTTGGACAATGCTGTTGAGATCTGTGTAGTCAACGCACATCCTCCATTCGTTGTTGTTATTCTTCCGAACCAGGACGAGATTGGCGAGCCACACAGGATGGAAGACTTCTTTTATGAAACCTGCCGCAAGTAGTTTTGCCAACTCTTTCTTGATGGCTTCCCCTCTGTCCTGAGCGAATCGTCGTAGTCATTATCTCTTTGGAGTATCTTTGGGATCTACATTAAGTGAATGCTCAATCAACTCCTAGGGCACACCAGGCATGTCTGCTGGCTTCCACGCGAAAATATCCTAGTTAGCCCAGAGGAAACTAACGAGCGCGCTTTCCTATTTAGTATTCAGCCCTATCCCAATCAAGGCTATCTTGGAGGTGTCACCGGTCTCGAGGTCGATGGCTTTGAATTCCATATCGTTTGTCGGCTTGACCTTGGTAGCCCCTGAGTTGTTCTCTGGAATTTTGAGTTCTGTCGGGGAGAGTTTCTTTGAAGTGGCGAAGACTTGTTGTATTGAATTGGGCACTTGAGTAGTCACGGCCAATTCGACGGCTTTGGTGTTGCACTTGTATGATTTTTTCAAGTCTCCGCGGAGGGAGAGAACTCCCTTAGGTCCCGGCATCTTGAGTACTAAGTACACATAATGCGAGATGGCCATAAACTTGGCTAATGCTGGTCTTCTGAGGATGGTGTGATAAGAAGTCTCAAAGTCCACTACCTCGAACTGGATGTATTCGGTTCGGTAGTGCTCCTTGGTCCCAAAGGTAACTGGCAGGACTACTTGTCCAAGAGGTATAGACGTGTTGCCTGGGACAATCCCATAGAACGGAGAGCTCGTCGGGATAAGAATTTATGTGATGTTGAGACCCATCTTCTTTAAAGTTTTGGTGAACAAGATGTTGAGACCGCTGCCGCCATCGATGAGTACTTTGGAAGTCTGGAGCCAGCAACAACCGGGTCCAGGATGAGAGAGAATTGTCCTGGTTCTGAGAAATTTGTCCACTGATCCTTCCTGGAGAAGATAATTGGCACCTTAGACCACTTAAGAGGTGTTGGGATAGCAGGTTCAATGGACATGATTTCCCATAGTACTAGCTTTTGAGACTGCTTGGAGGTGGTAC
Source organism: Setaria viridis (assembly GCF_005286985.2). Taxonomy (NCBI): domain Eukaryota; kingdom Viridiplantae; phylum Streptophyta; class Magnoliopsida; order Poales; family Poaceae; genus Setaria; species Setaria viridis. The sequence goes on along the minus strand of NC_048271.2, from coordinate 19,121,755 downwards.
CCGGAACTCCACCAAAGATGATGTTGATAGTCTTGGATGGGGTCTGAAACTTGCCCTCACCGTCTTCGCCTTCTTCTACCTTGGATTTTCCCTTGTCATTGGTACTCGAGGGTTCTAGCAACTCCTTCATTACTTTGCATAGGCTGTAGCAGTCTATCGCAACGTGTTTGTGATAAGGGTGCCACGGGCATTGTTTCTTCAGAAGTCGCTGAAAGCAGGCTTGTTTTCATGTTTATTGTACCCTTTCTTGGCCGATTGCGACATCGCTGCATAGTGTTGTTTGGTTTGTGCTTGCGGTTTTGACCTCCCGAGTAGTTATTTCGATGGTCACCATTACGATTCTTGTCATGGTCCTATCTGTTGCCTTAATTGTTGTTGTGTTGGCCTCGATTGCGACTCGACTCGAACCTTTCAATCTCTTTGCCTTCTTCATGTGCCCAAGATTGTGCCATGGTTTTGAGCAATTTGACGTCTTGAGGATGCCTTCTGCCGAAGTCCTGGAACATGCGGTGATCGTAGAGACCATTCTGAAAGCAGTCTACTACGTCTTCTTCTGAGATGTCTACAATAGTGGCTTTCTTGTCGAAAAACCAACACAGGTAGCTTTGTAGCATCTCGTCTCGCCGTTGCTTGACTTGTGCCAACTCGATTCTGTTGCCCGGATACTGCATTGCTCTCGCATAATTGTTGGCGAACGCCTTCTTCAGGTCTTGCCAAGAGTCGATCAAGTTTGGCTTCAAGGACTCGAGCCAAGTTAGCAGCACGGTTTCCATGCATATGGGAAAATATATGACTTTTGTGTCATTGGTGCCCCTGCATGTTGAACTGATAATGAGTAGCATCGCAACCATTGAACTGGATCTTGCTTGCCATCGTACTTGGAGATACCCAGAGGTTTGAATTTCTCAGGTAGGATAGTCTTTCTGACCCGACTTGTAAAGGCGGGGAAGCTTTCATTGTCATCGCCCCTGTAATTGTCTTCGAGTTCGCATTCACGACGCCATCCATTGATGATGTTTCGAGCATCGCGATTGCTGTTTATCTTCTCTCAGAGATCATTGACGTCACGTGTGGGTTCGGGATCAGCTCTGCGGTGGCGCCGGCCTCCAGTAGAAGTTGTCTGACTACCCTCGGATATATCTCTGTTCTGTCTTAGGCCTTTAATTGCACCCCCAGTTATGTCTGGCGTCCTCATGTAGTCGAGCCGAGGATCCTACATGGTCTCTGTGACTACTATCATGCTAACTTCGCATCGATGGGGTATGTGATATTGAAGGAATCGGGTTCTGCCTATCGAGTAGTTCGTAGGCGCGTTCCGCTAACTGTGATAATACTGTGGTGTACTTGTCTTGTGGCATGGCGCGAGTGATGAGGTCAATGGAAGCAACAATGGCGAGGGGCGTCCGGTGCTACCATGTTTGCACTGCCTCAAAAGCTTTGTCTAGGTTCATGATCGGGAGCTGACCTGCCAATTGTCGGTGACGTTCTGCTCTTGATGCATTCCTTGCTCGCCGTTAGGTTCCCTGCCCTTCAGTTTCTTCTCTGACGATGTTGGTGGAGAGTTCATCCTGTGAAACATCATCTGGGTGATGCTCCTGGCAATGATTCCTCTCTAGTTGTTGTTGTTCGCCTTCCTCCCCATCACCTATAGTGATAAGAGCAAAGAGTTCTCTGTCTGGAGAATAGCTACCAGAGCTCAAGGTGATGACTTCTGTGGAGCCTTCGTCTTCATGAAGAGGAGTAAGAGGTGATCCCTCCTGGTACGGAAGAATGTTGAGGTGGGTGATGAGACGTGATCCGTTGTCTGGGGCAAGAAAGGACGGCTTCATGCCTGGCCAGCAGTCAAATCTGCCTTGAGGTGTTAAAGTAGTCACCAGGCCCTGCTGCGGACCTGATAAAGGGGTCTCCTCGATGGAATCCGAGTGGAGATTGAAACCACGATCCTCAAGCACCTCCAAGTCAGATCGCAATTTGGACAAAGTTGCTTGATGGATGGAAATTGCGTTACGGAGTCCGAACGGGAATTGGCTCAGAGTTTGGTTTGATTCGCACGATGGCTGGATTGCCTGCTCGTGGAGACCAACCAGAGTCGATGTAGAGCTCGAGTTGTACTCGGACTTGCTTCTGGTTAGATCAAAAAATTTGTTGAATTTCTCGACGAAATCCTCTGTGGATTGATGACAAAGGTTGATATCCTGGAGCTTCTTCTCCGGAGCCTCCGCGATGTAGCGGTGGAAGTTTCCAACACCGTCTGTGACGCAAACCCAGGAGCCGAAGATGAACATCGCGCCTGCTTCAAACGCGATCGCAGGCTTGATGATGACTTGAGCCATCGAACTCACAAGGGGAATTTTGGCAACTTCCCCTACCTAGCGCGCCAGCTGTCAGTGTTTAAACCCAGCAACCTACCAAGGGAGTACCTGAGGTAGAGTTTTGGTTGGTGGGTATCGCCAAAATCAAGAACTCGATGGTGTATGTAAGCACGCGATTTAGACAGGTTCGAGCCGCTAGATCGCGTAATACCCAACGTCTTGTGTGTAATTTTGCTTGTATTGGATTGAACTTGTCTGGAGGGGGTCCCTACCTGCCCTTATATGCCGGGGGAGCAGGGTTACAGGTCGGTTGTCTTTACAAGAGTACTAGTCGGATTCGACCAGAGAATCCTATTCTAACTGGGAAGAGTAGTTTCCTTATCCTCGACTAGCCCCTTGGACTCCATGTAGACTACGTCGTCCTGCACCTTAGCCTCCATGTCTGATTCGTGTACAGCCCCATATGTGGATCTGTCCAAACCTTCTGGTAGGCTCATAGATGTATGTACGATAGGCCGATCAGCCTAGGCACCTCCAAGCTGATCGGCTTGGGAGGTTTCTCCCTCCTCTGATGCTCTGCTTCGCGTGGCTTCCTGTAGATCCAATCCTCTCCCCGTTTTCCTCCTTGTGGCGGTGGTGGATGGTGTCTGCGTGGTGTTTTCTCCTCTCTTCTCCAACTTTCCTTCAAGTAATTCATAAAGGGGTATTTATAGTCCCCAATAGGCAGTGACTCTGGGTCAATGATCAATGGAAAAACCCTACAAATGTCATGGACATCACGCTAAAGAAACGGTAGGCCGATCGGGTCCAAGAATAGGCCAGGCCGATCGGCCCAGAGGGTCCTATGCCGATCAGCTTGGGCCCTTTCTGGTCCTCCTGGTCCTCTCCTTCCTTGTGCTAGCTTTCCTCGACGACCCATGTTCAAATATCCATTAAGCTCTTTATGTAAACCCCCTTATTATGTCATATTTCCTATCATAATGCAATATACTCCAAAATACAACACATATACAATAATGGGGTTATTTTAGGTGTCAAGTGGCAGGTTAGTATAAGATTAAGCATGAAAATACTAGTTAAATAGCACTAAAAGTATGTCAATAACGAGCATCAATAATTGCATCGCCGTCCCTAAACATCACCAGGAAATCCTCCTGGTAATGCGGATGTACCATGAAGGACCCTAGCTGAATCCCAAAGCAACCCACCAAGTAAGCCTCCACATCAGCGGCCGTCATTTCTGGCCATGTCCTAGCGACCATAGCGACCAAAGCACGCTCAAGCGTGATCTCAATCGCGACCACCTCTGTCGTACATGGAATAACACAGAGCTCCACTCTTGGCCGCCTACAGGGTGCCCCAAGAGGAGGAGGATGCGAGGTGGCCACAGCAGGGTCCACGGGAGCGCCAGCCCGGATCGGAGAGGAGTCAAAAGGCGTGGAGCAGTCCGCCGCTGAACCGGTAGCTATTGATCCAGACAACCCGTCACTGACAGCAGGAGGCGACCGACGGTTAGGCTGCGGCAGTCCTTGTTGCGGTGTCAACTGGTGGGCAAGCGGTGGAGGTCCCCGCTGCGGACCACGCTGCACCCCTGGTGGAGATGAGGATGGAGGTGGCGGTACCGTGGGCGGTGGTGGTGGCCCAGCTCCCCTCCAGTTAGCGACGGGCATGGCTTGCGATGCCCCCTGGTGACGTGGAGCAACCCTGCGACCACTCGGAGCTACCCTCGGCAATCAGCAATCCTCCGCACGATGTCCGACCACATGGCACCTGAAGCACCTGGCCGCGCTCGGGCACCGCGCGGCGATGTGGTTGTCAGCGAAGCAATTGAAGCAGAGGCCGACCAGGTCCGCCAGGACCTGCCGGCGGGGGCGAGGAAGAGAGCGCGACTACCGCCGCTTGCAGGGGCCACCCACCTCCCAGCCCTCCTCAATGTCGTGAGCATCCGAGCCCACCGTGCCCCGAGGAGGGCCGTGGTGCCTAGCGTGAAGTCTCCATCAAGTGGCGGAGGAGGTGGGGCAGTGACGAAGCGGCCCTGGGGAGGTCCACGGCGCCTGGCATCTGCCATGAAACCCCCAGCAAGCGGAGGAGGTGGGGAGTTAGTGACTAGGCGGCGAGAAGGTGGGAGCTTGGCGTCCCCAGGAGGCGGTGGCGGCAGTGAATCGGCGATCCAACGGGAGGGAGGGTGGTGGGCTGTGCGGAATGGTGGAAGCTTGGTGCTGGTCCGCTCCGCCACCAGCGAGCGCGCCTGCCCGCCAAGCAGTGAAGACAACGGGGGTTGCGGGGATGCCGGAAGCCGAGGGCTCCGCGTCGGCAGGTGTCCCGTCCTGGCGGAGGGCCCCAGACGGGAGGACGGCAGCATAGTAGGCACCCAGGCCGCCGGGGAGGACGTCGAGGCCGCAACCGGGCGACGGAGGAGCGCCGGCGATGGGGATGGTGTCCGCTCCGGGATGGGCTCCCCAGACCCTCGGAGGATGTCGTTGAACGAGGGAGAGGGGGACCTTCTCGCCGATGATGAGGACGAGGCAAATCCTGATGAGCCCGAGGCAGCGTAGGCCCAGAGCTCACCCACCGAAGGAATGGAAGGTCCCGCCTCGGATGAGCCGGGCTCCGACACACCGAAAGTGGGGGTCACGCAGGGAGGAGGGTGGCGATGGGTGAATCCACTGAATCCAGGTCCAGATCCACCATGGTGGGAGCTCGGGTTAGGGAAGATGACCTAGGGTGAGTGGTGGGATGAGGGATGCAGGTTGGTGGCCAGCGGCGCCAGGATGGCCACCGCCAGGAGGCTGTGGATGCCGGGACCGGAGTGGTCACCGGCGGTGGCGGCGGGGGAGGAGAGGCGCGGGAGAGCTATGAATCTAACCAGCCGATGGGCTCAGCTATGAATCTCCTGTTGTGAGAAAATAAGAGTGCTGGAACAAGATGTTCATGCGTGCGAGCAGATTAATTGAAGTACTATGCCTGGTCAAAATTTGTAGGTTGTGACAATGTTGCGTGAGCATACCTGTAAGGAGATTGGTAACGTATCGTGATGCTTCATGCAGGTGTTGCGTTGTAGATACCCATGTATCCATCGTGATCTTTGCATTCTTCACTCAACAAATGAAAAGATGACACACACAAGTATGAAAGCAGGAACGTGGTTAACATTCATATATGTTTAAAAAGTATTGATTTTGTAAATTTCATTTTAACTGGTAGCATCGAAATTTGGAGTTTCGCCAATCTATAGTTAAGGTACGTCGTATCTGCTGGCAAATCTCAGCACTGTAGAACCTAGTGTCGATCCCCACACCTGTTGGCTACTTGGCTGTTGACATGCAAAAAAGGCACAACAGAGCTTTGTGCCTCTGAATTCCTAGAAAAAAATCCCATATCCAGAACTTGCTGGCCAGTTTGTTGTGAACATTCACGATGGGATCGATGGCAAATACTTTACATATACACTCTGGTGCTGTGGTGCGGTGCCTAAGCTGGTCGCGGTTCCACTTCCACGTTCAACTGATTGAGGTTGGTTCAGCACTTCAGCTCATCTGCTGGTAAATCTCAACAATATATACAGAACCTTGTAGCGATTCTCCTCCCTAGTTAGGTTGTTGTAAAAATTCGTAAAAGGATATCGAACAGAGTAAGACGACATTACTTGACGGGATCAGAAACTACAGTATGTACCTATAAGCAACTCATCAATTCATCATTCTTACTTGAATAGTAATGTATATAAAAGGGTAATGACTTATGATACCCCTTTATTCTGAGTTCTGAAGATGACCCCAATGACGACAATCTCGGAAATTAGGAAACTTGTATCTAAAATCCAGACCATCAAAAGATAAATACTGCAACGGTACTGATATTTGTATGTTGACAGGCTTTTATGGAAAGGGTGAAGGAAATAGAAGCTGAAATTTGAATGACTCAGACACAGTTATGCATTTACTTTTATTATTATTATTATAACCATAGGTCCATAAACCATAGACACTGCGAGCATGCTGTCTTCCAGCAATGCTCGAACTCAATAGGGCAAAAAGGAAAAGAAAGATGACATAAGAAGCAACTACAATTGCTAACAAGGACATGTTTGGATTGGGGGTGTTTCATTGGAAAGTTTTGTATTTACTTCGAATTTGAACTAGATCCAGAAACCTTCCAGTGAAATACCCTCATCCAAACAGACCCTTGTTTCTCTTCATTTGGCTATTACCTGATGGGCCTATACTGTACTGCACTGTACATACCCTGCTGCAAAGCTTTTTCTTGTAACAGCGAGGATGACTGCTATCCGGGACTGGGGGTTCTCAATCAAGCCATGCCTTTGCAGACTAGTGAACCCAAATATATGGCACAAAACTATACTCTTTGTTCAGATTTGGTGTATGGTAACCTCAAGGGGTGTGGTTCACCCATATTTGTTGCTGAGTATGTGGGTTCGGTATCTCCTGATGAGAAGGAACCACTAGCCTTTGCAAAGTCTTCAAGTAGCTCGTCAATTGGCCAAAGGAAGGGCGCAAGTTTGGGTCCCTGGAAAATAAAATGGCAAAAGAAACAGACCATGGATTAGTTCACATGCAACAAGAAGACAGATGTTCAATCAACAGAACTAGAAAAGAAGCTTCCATTCCCTTCCTGTCCAAATTAAAATAAGCTTATACATCTGAAAACTCACTTCTGCCAGCAGTCCCGAATGATCTTTGCCACTAGAGGATCAACTTCCTTGGGAATATCAAGCCGTCGGTCCTGAAAGCCAACTGCACCCACAACTTGCATCGGGTTCATTCCCTGCCATGGCGTCCGTAGCGTTGCTAGTTCCCACAAGATGACACCAAAGCTGTAAACATCACACCTGCAAAACTCAGGAGATGAATGTGTATTACAGCCAATGTTTTGTGTAATGTGCCAACACAAAGAAAATGGTAGGGCTGCAAGCAACAAAAGCTCAACTCTTCAGAAAGAAAAAGAACAACAGTTCATCAAATTTTATGAAAATTATTATCTCTACAAGGTAATATCATAAATTTTATAATTTCCGTTTAGTTTTATAGTTATGTGCTACATGCGGTATTGCACAGTGGCAATCAGATCATTCAAAGGCATCAAACCCTCAGCGTCAGCCATCCAGTAAGGTACAGTTATGTAGATGAATATATTAATTGACCAGGGATGAACTGAAAAAATCTAAGACCTTCATGGCATATATGTAATTAAACTTAGATTAAGAATACATCACCAGTCATCACTCTTTAAATGAATTAACACATTGGAAGATAGATGAAATCCACCATCAGTCTCCAAAAGAAATAACTTTCCACTATGGCAGGCTTATAGAACCATACATTTCAAGTTAGTGACTTTGCAGCTGTAGAACAAATCATCTTCAGGTTTTGCCCTAAAATTACTTAGGCGAAAGGCTAAAATTTTGTCTCGGCTTATGATGGCAAATAAAAGCATTTGAGATACTGGACAATCACTCACTTCTCGTTAGATTGTTCATTCCGCAGTACTTCTGGTGCCATCCACTCCGGCTGGTACAACAAGAGTAAAAAATAAATTCTATAAGAAAAGTACTTACTGTTTCTACCACAACTAAAATAACAAAGTCCTAAACATCAAGGGTACTTACAGTTCCAGCAGTGGATTTGGAAGACAAAAATGTACTGTGCTTTAAACGTGAAAGTCCAAAATCACAGACCTGTGTATATTTAATTTATTAGCCAACAGTAATCCAGAAATAGTAAAGCAGTAAGAGTTCAGGCTTTGGGTCCCAAATGGCTTTAGATACCTTAACAGTCCAATTATCGTCAACCAGTAAGTTTGGTGATTTTAGGTCCCGGTGAACAATTGTTGGTACACTTGTGTGGAGGCAGTTCATGCCTCTTGCCTACAGAGAAAACATCATCATATTATGGAATATGTACTTACATAAGAAAATAAACATGATACTACAATATCTGAATTTCATTCTTACCACATCAAGGGCCATCTTAATCCTACGCTTCTCATCAATTTCACAACGATGAATAATCTTATGTAAGCTTCCCCTGAAAAAGCAATTAGATAAAATTCCATGTTGAAACAGGACCATTTAATCCAGCACTGATTCAAACAGTGTCACAAAACGCTAATGATAACAGGTTTAACTTTAGCCTAATAGACCATTCTGTTGAGAACATTTAGCACATCTATGTAGCCCCATGGTAGCGTGTAAACTAGCACACTAGTAATTATGTAAAGCAGGTCTGCCATAGCACCAGTACATTTATTACATGTACCATGTTCAGATTTATTTCTTTTTCATGTATTAACCATGCATGAAGTCTTCCAGCAGTACCAGCTAATAAGTTACTACATGTTGCATCAGCCAAGGCACATCCATTTGGAAAACACAGATCAAGTTACTCGATCCCACCTATTTTGACATATTTATTTCATAAATCATTAAGGGGAAGAAACTAGCTTACCTTGGAAGATATTCCGATACAATAGATAAGTTTGGTGGCCGTGTTACAGCACCCATAAAGAGCACAATATTTGGATGACGAAGCCGACGCATAATTCTCACCTATTAAAAAAAAGTAGTCTAATTTAGCAAAAGAGAGCTGTATTTGTTGTAAGCAAGTAGCATTTCAAGAAAAAAGAAACTTGTGGGTATCACAAATAAAGTATTTCACCTACTTCGCAACGGAACTCATCCAGAGCATCACCATAGAAATCCTGATCCAAGAATTTCTTTACAGCTACTTCCTGCAAATAAGCAGAATATCAGACTGTCACCATAGTGATCAGATTCAATCAGAAGTTGCAAACACAGACCACACTTTGACTTGTTATTTGAATTGTTTGATCGGTGTTTCACATTGAACGTAGTGTAAATCATATTAGTGTACTGAGCTCATGTAAGTTCCATATTGAAGTTGCAATGGAAAACCACTTACAGTTCCATTCCAATCAGCATGGTAGACTTCTCCATATGAACCTAAAAATTGAAAGGAGAAGATCATTTAGTCGCCACATGGAAAGAACATGATGGTGCAAGCTAGTGGAGCATAATGAGTTAATGACTCCAATTACATAATAAACAATATGCATACTTATAATTGGACATATATATATATATATATATATATATATAGAGAGAGAGAGAGAGAGCAAGAACTTTGAAGTACAATTTTTCATGATGCTAGATGAATATTTTACGAGAAAGGACCCATGAACTATTATAAACTCAAATGAGTGTAAAAATCAGTAGAGTAAAACATCAGTGTACCTAACCCAATCCTTTCACCAATTACAAGATCTTCCCAGAGGATTTCACACTCAGATACATCCTCCAGCACTATGTCAACCCTGCTTGAACCAACTTGGGATGGAGAAATAGCCCCTGAGTGCTGCTTTGGTGCACCCATGAATCTGTCAGGAGGGGACTTCCTTAGATCAGGATATAACTTTTGGTGCTCATGCTTGCCATAATTTTCCTTGTTCTCATTTGCTTGTAAAACAAGTCCTTGTGCACTGACTGAAAGTTGAGTGTCAAATACAGAATACATGGAACCTTTTTCCAAATCATCACAAGGGCCCTTTTCTGCAACCTTCCCAATTTGATATGTACAAGCTGTGTTCGCAGAAGAGGTACCAATCATGTCATAATCAGAAGCAACTCCCATGTTTGACTTATCAAGGCGCTCTCCAGAGTTAGAGGCTGCGGTCGTAGCTGAGGTACCAATTGTTCCATTGTCATAGTTACGAACTGGTGCCACATATGACCTATTGTTGCGTTCTACAGCATTAGAATTGTAATGCTTTGCAGCTGCCCAGGCCAGCTGAGATGATGATGCAACATTGTTGATAACATTTCTGCGAGGAACTGACCCCTCAGCAAAGTTATACTGCTTGTTGTTGGAAATGTCATTAAAAGCAGACCAATTTTTTATCACCAATGGCTGCTGTGATCTTGCAGGGACCGGAGCTACGTTCTCTCTACGCCTTTGGAATTCATTGTTTCTGTTGTCTGGTCTCTTTAATGCCACTGAACTTTTCCCAGGTCCAATATCCCTCAAAGGATTAAGATCTGAAAATAATCTTTTGCACTCCTCCTTGTCTTGTGAGTTTTGAAGTAATTTCAAGTCTTGTTTCTGCTTTAAAAGCGTACCAGCAGTTGATGGTTGATCTGATTGCATCTGAGGTACCAATGCACAGGGCACACTACTAACTCCAGCAGTCACTGACAATGTGTCAGCACAAGGATTCAGAACAGAGGGAGTAGTTGTCTTTGCATGCCCTGAATGATTATCTGGTATCCAATTGTTATTGCTCGGTGTATGCAACTGGTTGTGATTAGACTCAAATTGTAATGCAACTGGTTCATTGTCTGTGTTAGTTATTGAATCGGTCACCTGATTCTGACCAGTTTGATTGGAATTGAATGAAGTGCCCTTTGAATTAAAGACATCTGCTGGAATAAGAGTGCCAGGTGCAGCCATAACATCAACCAAATATTCCCTACAGAAAAAAAAATAAGTGGAGGAAACTAATTAGCAGAAGCAGACCAATAAAGTGCAGTGTAACCAATAACAAACCAATAATGCACTAATGGATTATTTTGAAAGAAGAAGTGTGTTTGATGAACTATTATAATGAATAAATGATGATTAAGAGTCAAAGTACCTATCATTATCCATCTTTATGATGCTAAAAGCGTCATCTTCAACACCAGTGTAATGACTCCCTTTAACCAGCTTGCATGGAATACCAACACTATCAGCAAGGATCTGCATAGATACAAAAATGCATCAGTGAGACCGAGAAAGCATGCTTCTAGATACTGTGCTCATAGCAGTGGCATTTGGAAGTGTGCTCATTACTAATGCAGGTGCAATTATACTTTAGCTCCGCAGCTTTAGTAATCTCATTTTCATTTCGTGTGTCTATTTGGAAGATGCCTCATGATTTGTTACTCCTTAACACTATCAGTATACTTCCAACATATCTAATGAAGAAGCCATTAATCCACTCTACTAGAAGAAAGAACAAGATGCTTGAAGGGGGGACATGGTACAAGAGAAAATTGTTTACGAGTTCAAACATATTGATAAAACGCAAATAGTGGCAAGAAATGTGTATAAAATACAGGTAGATATCTTAAGAGAAGTTGATGATCTATTTAACATAAAATTCAGTTTGTTGTTTACCAACATAGAGCTGTTATAACTTTTCTTCATATTCATCAATCTATGGCCAAACAGGTCAGTGAAGAGTTGGTGGAACAAAGTCCCATATATCAAATAAGTATCATGCTTAACATCTTTTAACCAAAAACCCACCTTGAAAAGCAGGGCACGATGACGGGATAAACCTATCTCAATGCGGCCAATTGGCAGCAGACTTGTCTGATGTGATGTCCTCTGCTCAATGCTTTTGCCCAACCACCTAGTAAACATTTCATTTGCATCTATCACAGGACCACCCATATGTTCTGCAACAACTTCAGCTATTCGCCGCACTGATACTGGAATATCATCACGGTCCATGCAGCACTGTGCTACATCCTTCATCTCCCTTAACGCATTATCAAACTTATGGTCAATCACTATCACTTCAAATCCAAGATCCCCAATGCTCATCTGAAGCTCAGAAAGCGATGGAATCTTTTTCTGCCTAGAAGACTCCGCAGAGAGTCCACATATGTCATAGAATCCATCAATAACTTTCTCATTGTAATCAAGGAAGTTGTATTCCTAAAATAAGTTAGAATACAGATTAGAGTCAGTAATGGATACATCAACAAGGGTTCAGTGCCAAAATTTAAAGAAATAGGAGCTAAACAGCATCTGCTCATAAAGTAGCCTATGAATTCAAAGTTGATGATGAAGATACCCCATAAGCTGACATACTGCTTAGTGGTTCAGATGGTTTTTTTTCTGACAACATGAATTGCTACATTTTGCTTCTTTCAATATGATAATGTCAGCAACTTGCAGGAACCAGAAAGGTTCTGCCAGGTATTGGTGACCTTGGCAGTTCCCAGTAATATAAAACCAGCTGTCATTGATTCAATTTAAATTTTAGATTCTATAAGGATATGACTTCGCTGTGCATGGTCCAGTACCATTTAAAGAGCTACATGCAAGGAAACAGTCATGAATTGTGTTACTTTGCTTTGTTTAGATAAAGGGAGCAAGTATTGCTAATGGAGCTAGATGTAATTGCGATGCATTATTTTCACACCTGTCCTATACATCAGATTGGATCAAAGAGTAAATTAACATGCATGCATGTGGCATTACATGTTTGGTTGAGAACTAAGCTTGCCACACATTTTTGCCTAAGGCTACTAAGGGTTAGTCTTGCCACACTTTTGTGGCAGGAAAATTGACCACCTTAACCTTAGGCAAAGTTACGCAAGAAAAGTTATTCTATGACTAAGAAGTTAGGCAGGCTAAGTTGTGGCAGCAACCAAACACTAAGAAAACGGTGGCAACCTTTGGCTGCAATTCAAACAGTTCCGCTATATTGAGGGCGCATTTGGTTTCACGCCACCGTCTGCCATGCCACAGGTGTGACAGCCATGCTTGGTTGATTAAACAAGTTTGGCGCCGCTGCACCTGCAACGTGGCAGGTGACAGCAGGCAACCAAACAGGCCCTGAATATATGAAACAATGTGAGGATAGTTGTTTGTCTTTTGTCAACATGTCCAATACATCCCTGGAACTTACTTTGTGAACATTTGTAAACTTTAGCAATAATAAACACTAGAAAGGCTACAAATATTACAATCTTGGACCTAGCCAGTTATTGTCCTGTCTCCATACATGGCACAGCGCAATTTTCTCACTCTCCATTACTATTCTAAATAAACAGTAACAAAATTATATAAAGTATAGTGACAGAGTAATTCTTTTTATGAATGCATAGTATTGTTCTCATGTGACAAAATCTAAATAATTTTTGCATCTGAAAACTACATGTTTTGTACTCCAAATGTTAGAAATTGATCGAGTGAAGCGCTAAAACTGTTGTAAGGTATCTGCTGAACCACCTTACATTCATTGATGATACAAGCACTGTGCCCCTGTGTTGTGCATCCATCATAGGCTAAGAACTAAGGCTACATCAAAGTATCGAAGTGGCAAAATGTGCGCATGAGGAGCTTCATCCAGTACGAAATAGCAGGGGCATTTCTTAGTCTGGCATGTAATCCGCAATAATAGCTCTGCATACCAGTTACTAAACATAGGGAAACAACATCTTTCGAAAAAAACATGGGGAAACAACAGAATTCAGTAAGCTTACCTGGTATTGCCGTGAGAGCGACTCCGCGGTGCCTCCTCCGCCCTGATCACCGGCGGCACCGGGATTGCCCCTGCCGAGGCTCATCAGCTTTGCCTTCCTGATCTGCTCCCCGTCGGGGTCCCCGGCCCCCCCGGCGTCCGACACCGAGGCCGACACCGACAGCGCCATCGCCAGCTGCATCTGGTACTCCTCCTCCTGCGAAATGAAGTCCTCCTCCGCTGCGGGGGGCGAGGAGGACGCCGACGCAGCCGCGGTCCTCGCCGGGGACGGCGGCTGCTGCTGCGGCGCGGCCGGGGGCTGGTTCGACGGCCCCGCGGCCTCGCTCGACCGGTGCGATCGCTTAGACACGAACGGGATCTTCATGGCTCCCCCTCGCCTCGAGCCCTGGAGCCCTGCTAGGGTTTGGGCTTCGATTTTTCTTTTTCCTTTTCTTCTTCGCTTGGTGATGTGATCGGGAGCCGGGAGGCGAGGTGGGGGTAGGAACGGAGAAGACGAGGAAATGAAGGGTGTTTTAGAAAAGTGGCGGTGGATTAGAGTGCTAAATAGGTGGAGAGTGGCGACTGCGGATGGGATTAAGCTAGTGAGAGAGGAGTTTAGTGGAATTTTTATTTACGGAACTGCCACTAACGCGGCTGCCGGTGCAGACCGGAGCGCGGTTTCCGAGGATGGCCGTCCAACGCCGGTTCCCTCGACCTGTTTCCTTCTGCTGCTAGTGGCATACGGCTACACGACGAGTATTTATAGCGGAAGATGGTCGAACCACCTGGATATACACGTGGAGTCTCGCCGTATGTGTACCAAGTGAACAGGGCTGCTCCAGATATATTTCGACGATAGTATGAATGCTCGTTATCTTTAAAACTTGCAGGCATCCTTCTGTGATCGGCGGTGAGGTTTGACTATAAGGGTGTGTCACTCAGGATTGGATTGGTGATGTGTGGTTCAAAGAACCACATGTATGTAAGGGCTGCAAGAGCTATACACTATACCACATATAGTTTTAATATTATGCACGAAATTATAGACCGTAGCTAAAAAAACGTATAAAAACAAGTTATTATCGAAACGAGACGTATAAAAACAAGTTATTATCGAAGCGGTAAGGATGGATCTAATATTGGCAGGTAGATACGCACAGTTGGCTCGTAGTTTTAAAATGCAGACCGTAGCTACAAGAAACGTATGAATCTTGACTACACGTAATGTATGACGCTAGCTACTTTTGAAATTGTGCAGGTCATCATTGTGAACGACGGTGAGCACTTTGAGGTATATGCGGTTGGCACGTAGTTTCGCACGTATGCAGACCAAGGCAATTTGGCCTACAAGAGATACACTATGCACCGCTTTTATAGTATGAAGTGTGATGGGTGGTTGAAGCCTAGCTATATTATTTGGAGATATATGCATGGTTGGCATCTAGATTTTAATGCATGCTTCCAAGCTGCTAGGAATATGGTAGATCGGCAATTATGATATTCCGATAATATGTAAGGCCAGTCTTAGTGGCATAGTTACCAAGGCTGAGAACTTAGTAACTGTGCATGCTGGTTTTCATAGTGATGAAATTCCTCTAGTATATGATGAAACTCCCTCTCCTCTCTCTTCATAATGATCATGCCACGTCGGTAAATTGCTGATGTGGCATGTTATTTAATGGTCATGAAACTCTTGATGAAACCTTTAATGAGATTGACCTAAGCCATGCATCAAGAGGTGCACCAGGGTAGGGTTACACTAACTAGATTTATACATGGTGGATGGTTGTGTCGATTGTACATGCTAGCCATACTTAATGGAGTGATGGTGTCGATATTGTTAGTTGGGCTAAGATATGTACGCCTATGCCATCTAGATCTATATAAGGTTCATATTTTCAGCAAATAAAATAGTGAATATCATGAGTAATTATCCAACTTGAAATTCAAAACTCATGGAATTTTCATAAAAAATCCAAACAAATTTCGTATTAAAATTATATGATAGTATAAAAGGAGGGCAAATGATAAATTTCGATGACCAGATATGCATAGCTTGTGCACATGAACTCAATTGCATGAGGTTTGAATTTTTGTATCATCCCGCCATAAAACCGCTGGTTATACTAACTAGTACTCGCTCCGTCCGATGTCATAAGCTATTTTTGACTTTTGTAGAATCATAAATATTATATCTAAGTGTATGAAAATTATGAATCTAAAAAGTTAAAACAACTTATAATTTGTAACGAAAGAAGTAGGAACTCGCATTATCTCCTAAATAGGTAGACCATCTTTTCGACTAGTGGCGACCCTGGAAATATAGAGTTACTAGCATTTCACCTTGGTACATGCATACGTCGGTAATACAGTTTCAATGTGTTCGAACCAGTAAAGCAAGTATGTAGTTTAGCTCTAAGTCTGTGGCTCAATGTAGTTTAGTTCTGGTCTTGTTCGGCAGAGCTTCTAGAGCTGATTCTCTGCTGAATTTAGCAAGAGTTCTACCAAACAGTTTTTTAGAAAGAAGTGATTTTCTACTGATTATGTGAAGTGATTTTGTAAAGTGAACTAAAAAGCTGGGAGCTGGAAAAAGTAGCTTCTCCTAATTCTAAAAGTGATTCTCCATCCTTATTTTAAGAGTTTATGCTAGTGCTAGAGAATAAAAGAGAACCACTTTCAGCCACAAAATCACTTTTCTCAGCGAATCAGCTCTTACAAAGAATCAAAATCAGACTGAGCTCTACCAAACAAGCTTTAGGTACACTTGCTTCATATCGTCATTGTTCTGTAGCCGTTTCCTTAGTTCAATTAAACTCTATTTTAAAATATCTTAATGTTTCTCAGGTGATGCCTTAGTTCAAATGGAATTTGCTCATGGAGGCAAACATGATCAAGTATGAAAATAGATTTGTACAAAAGGAAAATTTTCATTTACTCCACTCACCAATTCGCACAAAATTAGGTTCACTTTACTCCCCTAAACTGTTTCAGTTGGTCGAATCTCTTTTATTTTATTCACATGCAAGTTGAGTTTTAATTCCATATTTTATCATACATTAGAAAACTATCATAATTACTTTTTCATAAATTTTGTATATCAAGACCAATTTCTTATTAAAAGTTTCTAATCTATAAAAATAATCATGAAAAAATCCTTTTAAATTAAGATATTATGACCTACATCTGCTCGCAAAATTTTAACTTCAAATTCAACTCATACACAGAGGAAAAAAAGAACTCATTAGGTGGTAGGTTGAGTTAACTAAAATAGTTCAGGGAGTAAATCTAGTCTAAATTTTGCTCGGAGGTGCCCGTGAATAGGTGAGGCAACTAAAATGTATTTTTTTCCATTATTTTATTTTAAATCTAATTTGAGGTCGTGCACGTCTTTTGTTTTTTGAACCTGGTCTGCCGCTGCTGTGTGTGTGGCAGAGGCGCAGAGCATTCGCAATAAGAAAGGCATACTAACCGGTCCACACAAATAATAACAGCTCAGCCCAAAGAAAGCCCAAGCCCATTTCAAACACATCCGGATTTAGGTGCGTTCCCCCTTGGCCCCATGACCTCATCCGATCCCTTTCCCCATCCGCGTCTCGACTCCTCTCCTCTCCCTTCGCTCGACGCAATCCCGCGGGAGCTCGAAACCCTAGCTCCCAAATCCGAGCCCCGGAGCCGCTGACTCCTCCGGTGCCCGGCGGCGATTCGGCTCCCGTAGCCGTTGGCCTGGGGCTCCACCGCTCCCCGGCGGCATCAGCATCGGCAGCAGGCGACGGGCGTGGCTGCGCTCGAGGAGGCGCCTCGTCTCGGCGGGTTCCCGGTCTCGGAGGCCTTCCCTCGGGCGGTTCCGTGGTGTCCCGAGCCCGGATCCGCGGCGATCTGGGAGGGGAAGGCGATGGACACGGCGATCCAGCCGTGTTAGCCCCCAATTCGGAGGGTTTCCGGCTGGCAGAGGCGGAAAGGTTCGGGCCTTCGGCGGGGGCGTTTGATCGGCTTTGTCCCTGCGGCGGGCGGCTTGGCTTCTTCCGCTACGGTGTAGGAGTGGAGCTCACGAGCCGACGAGGCGGTGGAGATAAAAAAAAAACTTTGCTTGTACACTTGTTTATGTGTTCATTTGTTCCTGCGATTTGTCCTGGTTCAAAGCATCAATTTTCCGCTCAAATTAAGGGCGAAGACAGTTTTTTTTGTTGTTTCTTGCTGGTTTCTATCGAATAATCCCTTTATTACAGAAAGAAGAGTGGAAAGGCAACAAAAGGAAAATAAAAAAACAAAAAAGATAAAATCAGAAGAAAAGAAAGGGGAAAAATTGAGTGGGCAGGCAAATGGCTGTTTATTACAAATTCAAGAGTGCTAGAGACTATGACTCGATTCCGATCGAGGGGCAATTCATTTCTGTTGCCAACTTGAAGGAGCGAATTTTTGAGTCCAAGCATCTTGGCAGGGGCACAGATTTTGATCTCATGATCTCAAATGCCCAGACCGATGAAGGTTGGTTCTTTTTCAGTGAGGTGCCTTTGGTTTGATTTTTTGTAGGGTTTGAATATACACGTAAGTTGATAGGCCTGGTAAAACAAACCAGGCTGTAGAACTGTTTGTTTGGTATGTTAATCAAAGGCTATTTGGCACATACACAAAGGTCTGCTTTGCCTAAGCCAAGCATGTTGAATGCTGATTCTAACCTTGCCTGGCTCTTGTCCTTGTGTTCTGAGCCTGCTAAGCAGGTTTGATATGGAGGATTAGCTAATCTGAGCTCCAGCATTGAGGGTTCCATTGTTTATAGACAGTCATGTAATGAGTTTGGTGAACTTTAGGAATTTGATTTTGTTTAAGATGTTGAGAGCAAGAACCAAGTGTTGCCTTGATGCATAGTAATTTAGTCCCATTGCAAATGGTGCCTCGTATGTTTCCGAGCAAGGAGTCAGATTATATTGTGTCGTAGCACCATGTGTTTAAAACGCTATTCTACTAAGCACTCAAATCGTTGTGAATCGAATTTAGTTTGTATCGTACTTTTCTTTTGTGGATTTGGGATGGACTCATGCCTTCAAGGTATTGCTTAAATTGTTTACCGGTGGTATTTTCACTTTCAGAGTATGCTGATGAGGCTACTATGATACCAAAGAACACATCAGTATTGATTCGGCGGATTCCAGGACGACCAAGGAAGCCTATTGTCACAGAACCTGAAGAGTACTGTCTTGATCTTTGATTACATATACTGGAACACTAGGCAACCTACTTCTTAATTCCTTTTAAGTGATTCATTCGGAGTTAACACCTTGTGGCTATCTGCAAGGGGAGCTTTGAATTTGATTGTTTGGCTGGATTATGTCAATGAAAATGTTCAGGAGTTAGCTTATTAGCAAGCTTATGTTGAGATGTTTATCCAATCCCGCAGGTCCAAAGTCACAGAAGATGTGTTAGAAGTCGCGCCCGCTGCTAGTGCTTTTCTTGGTGATTCATCTATGAAATATGTAAGAACGACAACTTCTTATTTTGCTTACTCTTGGCAGAAATCGGCCATTGGAATTGCATTAGGATGTTTGGCTAACTAGAATTGTATTTGGGGAGCTGATATTCAATATATTAAAACTGCAGCCTGAAGAATCTGAGTGGGATGATGAGTTTGGCAATGAATTATATGTTTCTGATTCAGTCCTTTCTCAGCCTGCTAGCCAGGCGGTTGATGCTTCTGAAAATAAAATTGATGAAGATAGTAAAATAAAAGCACTTATTGATACATCCGGGCTTGACTATAGGTGAGTAACCTGCTGGATTAGACACCCCCTATTTGGACTGCTTGACAACTGATAGTTTTATTGTTCTTGCTATGCAGTGTAATGCTAATAAAATATTGGTTTTATAATCATTTAACTGGATGTCATATGCTTTCAGCCAAATCCCTGATGGTTATGGTTCTGGAAGAGGCTATGGTAGGGGGATGGGTGGCAGAATGATGGCTGGTCGTGGCTTTGGTAATTCTTTGTACCATCTTTTTCTAACATTAAAGAATTAGAGGTTAGGGTATAACTTATAAGCAGAGTATATCTTTGGTGCGGGGAGTACCATATCCACCTTAGCAACATGGATATCTTTTCCTTATTTGTGAAAGTTTTTGTATGTAGTGTGTTACTTAGGACTGGTTCATAGACAATAGATTGCATGTTCTTTGGTATGCAATCTGAATTTTTTCCTTATTTTTCCGAACAGAAAACTATATTTCTTAATATATCTTCCTTTATTATTCAAAGGACGTGGGCTGGAACGCAAGACACCTCCTCCAGGTTATGTTTGTCACAGATGTAAAGTGCCTGGTATGTTGGTGGCTTGTAAAATCTTAGCATTTTATGTTTCATTTGCTCTTCTTTCGCTCAGTGGATCTTGTTTTGCAGGTCATTTCATTCAACATTGCCCAACTAATGGTGATGCTAGATACGATGTGAGAAGGATGAAACCCCCAACTGGCATTCCAAAGTCAATGTTGATGCAAACTCCGGATGGTTCATATGCACTGCCAAGTGGGGCTGGTGCTGTTTTGAAGCCCAATGAGTGAGTACAAAAACATATTGAGCTTGATTTGTAATAATAACAGCACACATGCAAATATGCAATTTTGTCAAAAAAACTTAGCATTGTATTTTGCTGTGTGTTAGAGCTGCTTTTGAGAAGGAGATAGAGGGCCTACCCACCACCCGCTCTGTTGGTGAACTTCCACCGGAGCTACGTTGCCCATTGTGCAAAGAAGTAATGAAGGATGCTGTTCTAACTAGTAAATGCTGCTTTAGGAGTTTCTGTGATAAATGTAAGCTGACTTGTTAGTTCCTTATTGTGCTTTCAGTGTTTCCTTTCCCTTTTTTCAATGCCTGTAACTTCTAAAAAAAAATCGTGCTGTTTAGGAATTAATGCTGTTTGTATTTTGCTGGCAGGCATCAGGGACTACATAATTAACAAGTCAGTGTGTGTCTGTGGTGCCACAAGCATATTAGCTGATGATCTTCTCCCCAATAAAACTCTAAGAGAAACCATCAGCCGCATATTAGAGGCACCACCAACTAGCAGCACAGAAAATGTGGGAAGCATGGTCCAAGTACAGGGTATGCTCATATGTTTTGTTTGTCATGCGGATAATTTGTTTTGATTACAACTGCAAACCGATTCTGTATCTTTCGTAGACATGGAGTCAGCTCTACCGGTACAACCTAAGGTTAGATCTCCTGCTGTTTCTGCTGCTTCAAAGGAGGAGGCTAAAGCACCCACACCTGTAGAAGAGTCTCCAGATGCTGAGAGCCTCAATGGAGCAAAAGCTAT
Organism: Setaria viridis; assembly: GCF_005286985.2. NCBI lineage: Eukaryota > Viridiplantae > Streptophyta > Magnoliopsida > Poales > Poaceae > Setaria > Setaria viridis. The sequence goes on along the minus strand of NC_048271.2, from coordinate 19,100,867 downwards.
GAACAACGAGGTGAATTCTTCAGATAAGAAGGCTACCACAATTCCGGATGTCGGTGAAGGGACCATGGAGTCGAAGAACGTGAAAGAAGATAAGCCAGTAGAAGTGCCTCCTGTTGCCAAGGATTCTCAAGAAAAGTTGCCTGCAGGGGAACAAGGTGAAAAGCCTTCAGTCCTGTTTTTGTTTCTAGCTAGCCCTTGCCTGTGTTGCAGCACCTCTTATAAGTTAATTGCTAAAGATGTACAAGTGCTTTTGTATTTGATGTTCAAGAAGAAAAAAGTGTTCTAATCTGTTTGTTGAGAACCAATCTGCCCTAAAGTGCCTCTGCCTCATTTAGTTTATGATATAATGATCTAGACTAAATCACTTAGTTTGCTGATTGCTAGCTTTAAACATAGGTGCTTTAGGAGGTAATTGGTGTAATGAGATAATGATTATAGCACGACTATCGTCACCTAGTGCCTTTTCTTTATTCATGCGCTATATCAGTAGAAGAATGGATGGATCATAATGGCAGATCTAGGGCCAGTTTTTAGTTTTAGGTGGTGCTGAGGAAAGAAAGAGGTGTTAGAGGTGCGATACATTGGAGTGGTGTAGGTAAGCTAAAATATTCTAGCATGCGATACATTGGAGTGGTGTAGGTAAGCTAAAATATTCTAGCACCTGGGGCTTAGTTGGGCACCTGGTACCAGGAATAAAATAATAATATCTGTCTTAGCATGGATTGAAGGAATTGCCATTGGAGCATATTTTTGACAAGCTAACTCTGAATGGCGTGTCTTAACTTAGCACCCTGGATGAATTTATACGCTAAAGTTCCCTTAACATTATTCCTCTTTGGTCAAATAATGAAACGTTGGCCTTGCTTGCTAATAGATTTTCGGAGTATGGCAATAAATCTTGGAAGAGTATTATTAAGTTAATTGGCACCATTCGATTTTCTTTCTTTCTTTGGCTGAATTGTGTGCATCTTTCAACTAGTTCTGTTCTTTGAGTTACTGATTTTCTTTTGGTGGCTTCAGCAGTAAAGAAGAAGAAAAAGAAGAAGCCACGTGCTCCAGGTAATGGTAAGTCCTGATCCCTGATCATTGTCATCTGTCATCACAATATAGCTGCAAGTTCAAGTAGCGGCTTAAATAAATGGAATTTTTTTTCTATCGACAGCTGATGAACAATGGAAAAATTTTCAAGATTTTGGAGCTGAAAATTTTGCGGGAATGCCTTTGGGTCCAACTGGAGCTTTCAACCCTTACTGGGGTGGAGGAGTGCCATTGCCAATGGATTACATGGGTGCACCATTTCCAGGTCCCATGCCTTACATGGGTTATCCACCAGCTCCATTTGACCCTTTTGGTGGGGGTGTTCTCCCACAAGATCCATTTATGCCCCCAGGATACATGATGCCTGGAGTTCCTAGGTATATCTTTTAGCGCCATTTGGTTTTTTTGAGAAAGAAATGTGTACTTGACCGATAGCATATGTGCTGGTCTTCTTTGTACCTCTTGAATTTTAGACTATTGTGTAACTTTGAAACTTTGTGGCTGTATTTCTCCAATTTGGTGAGAGATTAGCATTATGTTGATGTCTTACCTCTTTGATTAACAGTCTGATATTCGTGTAGCATTATATGGAGGCTTCCTTATTTGGTTAAGAGCCTGATATCCACGCCGCTTTTCTTTCCACATATTGGCTATTGCTATGGTTGCTTCTTAAATCTCTTGAATTATTCATTTTCAGGGATCTTTCGGAATTGGCAGTTAACCCTATGGGAATAAATATGGGCCCACCAATTGTGAGCAGGGAAGAATTTGATCCCAGGAAACCTGATCATAGAAGGAGACGTGAAATGGATCGATTCAATGAAAGGTAATTAGGCACTAAAGATCATTTCATTGCCCCCTCTTATGTTTGACTAAAAAAATTTGAACAGCTGTTGCATTCTTCCTTTTTATATAGCACAAAAGCCTGTTAGCATTTTATGTGTCTTTCTCGATGCCATTCTTCATAAATCTCAAGTAACGAATTTGGTATGACATAGATTTGGATCATCCACCGTTATTCCAAAGCCCACACGATGATCATCCAAATGTAGTCGAATGTTTTGAGTTTAGGATAGGCGAGAAATTGTTCTAGAAGTGCCTTACATGGAATTGTTAGTTGTTTCCCCTCAATTTTGGGAGTTGATTTCTTTCGGTCTCACATTTTCATGTGCCCATTTGAACTGTATGGCTGATGATGAAATTTTTAAGGATTCATAAGGATCATTTAAAGTAGCAAACTGCACCAAATGTCCCTAAGCTTTGTATATGTTTATGCAAACCCTTGATAATCTGGCATGTCCTGAACTTGGATCACCTTACTTGCATCAGTCCTTCTGGCTGTCTATATTTTTTCTTGAAAAGTATGGCTCTATTTTTTTCTCCTTATGCATTTACTATCAATTGGTTCTTTGTAAATTCTTCTTTATGAAGTCCTCGGTCACCACTTGGTAAACGAGTTAGTGTAGGTGTTAAGTGATAAAACAAACCTGCCCCGTTTATGACAAAAGTGAAATGACAAACATACTGACAAGTTTGGTCCTCCAAGATTACATTCGAACAATCTGAAGTGGCACAAATTTGGGTGCATTAAGTGCTATTTTCAGTCTGCAATGAAAACTTTGTGGCAATGCTTGGTCATCGTATCTTGATTGCTTCTATTTAAAATGTTATATGATTTGCCTCTGTTATACTGGTTCAGTGTCATGAGTGAAAAGATGGGCATTTCATGAGGTCTTGCTGATAATCCAGTACTCTGTTGATTTGCGAATTCATGTAATCCCTTGGATGTGGAATATGTTGCGAGTAGAATGTTACTAAGGAACTAGCCCACATCGAATGAGTTAACTTTGCCATTATTTCATTGAGCTTTTTGTAGTCCTAATCTGTGGAGTTGTGTTCTTGCAGGGAGAGGGAGCGTGACCGTTCTCGGGAGCCGCGTGGCCATTCCATGGAGAGAGGGAGGGAGCACAGGGAGAGGGAGAGGGAGAGGGAGAGGGATCGTTCCCGGGAGAGGGAGAGGGAACGCGACCGCGAGCTAGAGCGGGAGCGAGCCAGGGACAGGGAGCCTCGAAGGGAAGCCAGAGAATCCTCAGCGGCCGTTAACGATAGTACCTCGATGAGGCGGAAGGATGTATGTCTTTTCCTGTCAATCGCTTATCTTGCAAAGTTTTGTACTGTTGTCTGTTCCATGGTAAACATATGGATCGCCGCGGTAGTAGACGAGGCAGGAAGAGAAGCGCACGGAGTCCTGCTTGATTCTGGTGTTGCAGAACGAGAAAGGGACTCTGTTGAACTCTGCTTACGACCAGGCGGCGCCCTTGCCTTCTTGTTGGTTGATGCTTCCTGCCAAGGCTTGTCTGCTCTGTTGCTCCGATCACAAGCAGAGGTTGGGCCAGCGGGAGCACTTTGCTGCTTTCCTGGGTTCGCTGCCCCTTGGAGATGCACCGGCAGAAAGATTTTTACTTATATTTATTTATGTTTACATTTACATTCTATGTTTTTTTTTCCTTTGGGACTGGGTTGCTTTTACTCGTTTTGCCTTTTCCTTTACCTTTCATGTTTTTGCTTTCTGAAAGAGGACGGATTTTCCTACGCTTTAGTTGGTAGCTTTATTTACTTTTGCATTTCATACCTGCTTGGAGCACATAGAACTAGAATGCTAAGGTGAATATGCTTGTAGACCCCACACAGCTATACGGGCGCGTTAGAAAAAAGAAACAAAAATCATGTCGCGATGCTGCCCAATGCCACGCAGCCTCTGCATTACAGGCTGCTGTAGTCTCTCGTGTGGTGGGCCATTGTGCTGCCGTGGCAAAGCTTGGGCGTCCAAGTTCTTGGGCCGTACGATTGCTATTGGTTGGTTTAAGATCACTCTGTTCGGAATTCCGGAAGAGCTCGCGTACTGACTTGTGGTCCCGTGTCTTGTTTTCTTTTGATTGTTTTTTCCTTGCAGAGGGCGCGGTCCCATTCCCAGCCGGACAGGTCGGAGCGCGCCCCGCCGCCGCCGTCCAGCCCCGACCACCGGCACTCGCGGCGCTCCCCGCACCGCTCCTCCAGCTCGGGCAAGAAGCGCTCCTCCTCCGACCGCTACGACGACCTCCCGCTGCCGCCTCCCCCGCCGCCGCCCGCGTCGCGGCACGAGCCGGAGCCCGCCAAGGCGCAGGCGGCGTCGTCCAAGTCCAAGGCCAGCGTCTTCTCCCGCATCAGCTTCCCCGGCGCCGGCGCCGGCGGCGACGCCAATTCCTCCGACGCCAAGCGCAGCCGAAGGGCCTCCTCCGACAAGCCCCCCGCGCACTCCTCTTCCTCCTCCAAGAAGAGCGGTGGCGCCGCGGCCGAGGACGGCGACGGCCGCCACCGCCGCGGCCACCGCCACCACCAGAACCACCAACGTGAGGCCGCCGAGGAGGAGAAGCGGAGGCCTGCCGCTGCCGCGACCGAGTACTACGGCGGCGGTGGCGAGGATGAGGAGAGCGACGAAGAGGAGCAGCACTTCAAGCGCCGCCCATCCTCGTCCTCCCGGCGCGAGCACGAGCAGGAGGCGCAGGAGGAGCAGCCGCGGCACTCGCGGCGGTCCAGGGACCACAAGCGCCGGTGAGGCACAAGGCCGGACCTACCTGCTGCAGCTTGTCGCCTTGTCCTTCGGCGGCGGTGAGCGTCGCCCCGTCCGTGATATAAAAAAGCTAGAAGCCGCAGGGAGGTCGCCGGAAGCGCGCCTCCCGGGAGCAGAGCGCCCGCGCCCTGCTTCTCTTTCGTGTCCGTGTTGGGTTTGGGTCGTGTACATTGCCTCCTGCGAATATTCTGTTTTGCTATAATTGAATCTGATCGGATCAAGTGGGATCATTAGAATAAGTTCGATTTGGTATATCATCTTGATTGTTGTTTCGTTATGTTTGCTTCTTGTTGACTCCGCGATTTCCCAATGGAGTGCTATTTCTTTGAGTTTTATCCCTCTTCCTGCATTGCAAAAGATTTTAACTCCAGCACATCCTTATTCCCCCAATACAACTACCATGTTGAAGAGATCATTTTACCCGATAGTCATGGGGACAAATTAATAATTCATCTCATTTATCTCCAAATAAAGGAGGAGTTGTAACTCCTCCAATATGGTGGTAAGGTAGTTGGATTGGGATGGAATTATTGAGAGACTCGGCATTCACGTTGGGCTGCCGCTCGACTTCACATCACTTAGAGGCTTGGCAGTTATAGATATCTGGGTACCCTCATGAAGAGTGTTGTAATCCGATTGGATCCTATCTATAATAATTGACTAGGGGACTTGCTATGTAACCCTACCTCCGGAGTACATAGGTGGAGGTAGGGGTACCCTAGAGGGGCGACTCATCTCATATACATCGACATCCAATCTCACCCAAGCACATGGCAAAATACAATCCACCCGAACCTGTATAAATTTATATGTCTTGTGCCGTGCATTACGATCAAGTTGATAGTCTTGCGATCCCCTCTACCTATAAATCAACCATCTGGGTACCTTTAGGTGGACTGCTGGGCTAGAAATCCGATAGCTGCCTTCAAATGCAAATATAAAACAATGATTTGCTGCATGTTTGTAATATAATTATCAGACGCCGCGGCCCGTTCTTCATAGTGACTGTAGCAATGTAGATCGTAGTGTCCTAGCGCAACATTTCTGATTGATCATCCATGTTTCGGCGGCAACGACGTGGATGATCGATCAGCATGCCTCGTGTCCGTCACCGGCCGCGGTCGTTGCGAACGCACCACCTCAGTGTCCTACGTGCCCGCCCGCGCGGCCGGCTCAATGAGATAGTAAAAGATATTCTGAAAAACAAGTCGTTTTATCTTTTCATCTAGATATGCACTATATCTGGGATATGCACCAAAAAATTAAAATGATATATAATTTAAAACGAAATGAGTATTTAACACTAACTTTCTAGAATACATTCCACAACACTTGTATAATTATGAGGTTACATATCTTAAACAACACTTATAAAGTTATGAGCTCAACATATCTAAACAAGAAATAAGGGTGCAAATTAGTATCTAAGGGTCACCACCAATTTCCTTCAGTAAAAACTTAGTTCAACAAAAATGTATAAAGTGCAACATAATACATGAATTTTTTTTTGCGAAGAGATGTTATCCAATAAATGTCAAGAAATATTCCATAGAAATAATGTATTTTAGATGACACTAGTACAAGCAATGTTTTATTTTGTGATCACTAATATTGATATGAATATAAACAAAAAAAATTTAGCATTGGTACTAATATCAATCAGAATATATATTTCAGCGTTAGCAAATTCTGCACCAACCTCCAAACTATAATTATTAATGCACTGAAAATCAAAATTTTGTAGCACTATTACAAATATGGATTATAAATAATTTTTCACCATTAGCAAATTTGGCTCCAATCTCCAAGGCAAAATATTAATGTACCATTAATTGAAATTATTTAGCATTGGTAATTTTCTGCATAGCAAATTCGATTCCAAAGTCCAAGGCATAATTATTAATGTAATATTTTTACAAAAAATATTAATTTATTATTAGTTGAAATCTTTATTGAGAAACAAAATATAATGTTCAACCACGTTATTACTACCGAAAGCAAGTTCAAGTTCTCTGGTCAAGCCATTAGCTATGATACGAAGGATGTCTGCACCCACATGACAAACGAAGCCAACGGAAAGGATAAGAAGCTCGCAAGATTTAATTAGCTTCTAGACTTGCTAGCTACAGTGCCTGCTCATTATTGCTGCTTGTTCCCCTACATGATGCCTCTGCCACATCCGAAAGTGAATAACAAGCGGATTGAACTGATAAGTGTAATTTTACATGATTACAGATGGTTTTTTGTTTATTTTATTATTTGCATCGCATATTGTTATTAGTTGTAAAAGTAATCGATAATAAATTCACATGTCTTTCACCCACAGCAATGTACGATCATATTTGTCTAGGATATTTGTAAAGTGGGAAAATCTTGCCGAGGCCAAATACATCACATAATACATTTTAAACCTGCAACCCTCTGCAAGTATATTCCAAATCCCGCCTCCCGCTTAGTCGGATAGATATGAAATCCCTTATTTAATCCGTGGAGTCACATTGGAGCAATTTAAATTTTTGCAACTTGCCGACCTCAAATGAAGATCATATAGTTGAACCAGGCACAACGAACACTGGTGGATGCCCTGGAGGTAAAGCTGCAGTTTCCTTAGCATTCCTTGAGCACTCCATTTCTTTAAGTGAAAGGAAGCTCAACATGTCTGATGACCAAGAAGAGCTAGAACTAGAAGAACCACTGAGTACCTTTTTTTTTTTGCGCGAAAAACCACTGAGCACTTGAGACTGCATAGAACATCAAGCATTCCATTTGACTTGTACCTCCCTATCGACGAGGCCAAAGCCCACGACGACGACGACGACGACGACGACGGCATCATCAGCAGGAGCCGCGATCCAGACGGATCTGTTGACAACCTGCTGTGTCCAGTTGATGAGTCAATCAATTTCAAGCCAGTTGACTTTGACAAACTCTAGGAGGAATTGCAGCAGGAGTTTATCAACAGCATAAGCAAGGCTCTAGGTGCAGGTCGGAGATAGATGTTGGGATTGTGGAAGCAAATAGTAACATGCAGCAGCATGGGCATCATATTCAGAGAAGAGGACTGAAGGTGATCGTGTAAAGAATGTGAGAATGTCTTGTTTGGGATTGGTTGCATGTAGGGACACGCTTCTGAAAGATAAGGTTTCGGAGCTCTACCTCCCTCTTATTGCTAGATGATGTCAACAATCATATAAATCAATCATGCGGCATGTTTGTTGTTTGTAAGAAGCAAGCGTGGATCGAGTTATTATTAATTGTGGGTTGTGAACGAATACATGCATATGGTTGCTCGCTCCATGGATAGATGCTTGTTGTTTGGTGATGCATGTATGTATAGATAGGCTGGTTGGCAGTGTCCGATTACAGAGCACGCACCTGCCTGGCGGTCTCGTCACACAAGGTAGGTAGGCAAGCAGCAGTTCCTCATGGTTCAATAAACGTGTTTAGGTTCAAATTCGATAGGTGGATCAAAATTCTGGTTGCCATCCCGCGGGCACAATGCTCACGAACCCACCTGAGATATCTTTCTTGTACCCAAATGGGATGCAAGCTATCTTACCCATGGTGCCGGAGCCGTCGGGCCCGCCGTACAACGTGGCAGTGCCAGGGTTCCACTGGGCGGCGGCGAGCGAGAGGCATGCCGCAAGAACTATCCACAAGATCAGGGACTTGGCCTTGGTCACATCCATGGACGCCAATCGCCAGAGAAGACGTATAGTTAGTTCCCCCAATGAGATAGAAGATGGATGGCATTGGGGAGTCCGGCCGGTGCTTAAATAGGAATCGGACGGGCTGCGTACTGCGTCCTTGGAGAGAAGCAGCTCTCCTGTTCACCTGTGGGGATCGGATTCTACATACAGCTGGTTTAGTTTTCGTGCTTAACCAAGAGGAGCTTGGAGATCGAGAGTTGGGGTCAAAACGCATGCTGCTAGTGGTTCATCCATCTCGTTTATATGAAAACATGTGACGTACTGTGCGTGCGGTAATTGCCTAGGTCTTACTCTTGACTTCGCGGAGTTGAAAGTTGATCTGAAGCTACGAGGTGTTGATTTGATTTGTACGTTTTCGGCAACTAAAGAAATTCCTTCCACTCTGTCGTACATACACCTATAAGGTTTGGACAGTTCCAAATATAAGGTTGGATACCGAAACGCATCTGACATGAAGTCTATGACGTATGATGGCATAGTCCACAGGGAAAGACAAGAACTAGTCGAGAGTTAGTAAAGAACTAATTGTAACATAGCAGGATTCTTCAGTCGTATCCGACTAATATTCTTGTAACCAACTGATCGGTAACCCTACCCCTGACTATATAAGGCATGATAGGGACCCCCTCTAAAGCAATTCAATCCAACCAACACACAAGACACAGGATATTACGCAATCTAACGGTCCGAACCTGTCTAAATCATGTGTCTGCGTTTACCTTCGAGTTCCTGATCTCGACAAGCCCCATCAACCAAAACACTACCTCGGGCACCTCCCTTCGTAGGTTATCGGGTCTAAACACAGACAACTGGTGCGCCAGGTAGGGGAACTCACCGAGAATCCACTGAAAAACTCGATGGCACAAGTGATCATCAAGCCAATTGTCGCGTTCGAAGCAGGCGTAATGTTCATCTTCGGCTCCTGGGTTTGCATCACGGATGGCACCGGAAACTTGCGCCGCCACATTGCCGCGGCCCCGGAGGAGAAGCAGCAAACTATGATACTCTAGCGCCAAGCTCTGGAGGATCTCGTCGAGAATTTTAGCGAATTTTCAATTTCTGACCTAGTCAGAGGCTGGGGGGCGAGTTCGAGTACAACTTGATCTCTTCCGCCAGTCGGATTGATTTGCACGAGCCGACACATAAGCCATCGTGCAAGTCGGACTACCCCTAGACTCAATTCTTGTTCGAACTCCGCAATGCGGCCACTGTCTATCAGGCGGCCTTGTCCAGATTCCAATCCAATACGGATGAGATTGAGAATCTCAACTACTACTCGGATCCAGATGAGGAGGCTCCTTTATCAGGACCGCAACAGGGCCTAGCAATCACATCAACTTCGGAAGGTAGATCCGTCTACTAGCCCAACATGAAGCCTCCCACACTCGCCAAGGACGATGACTCACGCCTCATCGTCTACCTCGACACTCTCCCGTACCAGGAGGGAGCTCCTATGTCTCCCATATACGAAGAGGGAGGCACCACGGAAGTCATCCCCTCTAGCTCAGGAAGTTTCTCACCAGAACGAGAACTCTTCACCATCATTGCTGGACAAAAAGACAAAGAAGAAGAGCGACGGGATAGGAACTCATGCCACAAACGTCACCGAGATGACATCTCATAAGATGAGCGAACCGTCGACGTTGTCGGAGATGAAACCGAAGCTCAAAGAACTCGACGATGAGTAAGAAACACCGCAAGAGCAGAGCGCCGTTGCCACCTTGTAGTGGATCTACCAATCCAGAACCTAGATAACGCCTTTGAAGCAGTTTAAACGTGTCACCATCGTACTCCTTTGGCTACCGTCGTGTCTATCGATCTCATCACCTGCGCGATGCCCCATAAGTACACTAGACAGTTGGTTGAACTGGCAGAACTCGCGTACGAACAACTCGATCAGTAGAATCCGATACAGTCACTCCAACATTTTGCATCTCAACGAAGTCAACATGATAGTAGCCATAGAGACTCTCCACCCAGACCAAGCCAAGTCAGAGGCGCCAAACCAAGTCAACTCGGAGGCGCCAGACTGAGCCAAGCTAGAGATAAAGGTAGTCGGGCAGGACCCTCAGGAGGCCACGGCCACCGTGGGGTAACCCAGAGCCTGAACACCCAATAGGAGACCTCCGCAGTAAGATCAATGCCAGTCGTGACGCCCGTACCATCATTGAGGGATGACACCGCGAGCGCGAGTAAGAATTCGAACACCCAGGGGATGATACTAATGATTTCCCCGCCTTCTCCAGAAGTGTGAGGAGGACCATTCTACCTAAAAAGTTTAAACCCCGGGCATCACCAAGTACAACGGCAAGCAAGACCCAGTCCAATGGCTCCAGTGCTATTCACTGCCAGTACAATCCACCGGTGGAAACAACGACACCAAATTTGTCTACTTCCCCATCTGCATGGAGGCAACGCCACTCACATAGCTCGAAATTGATGTGATAACCTTTGTGGAACCGTCTTCTTCGTAGATGGGCAACATAGGGATACCCTCCTGATATGGGACGGTGTCAAGGTAGGCAACAAGGCGTGACTTGTCGTCCTTGGCGAGAGTAGGTGGCTTCATGTTGGGCCAATAGACGAATCTGTCTTGTAGAGTAGATGTGATAACCAGACCCTGCTGTGGACCTGATAAAGGAGTCTCCTCATCCGAATCCGAGTACTAATTGAGATCCTCGATCAAATCTGAGTTGGATTGTGATATGGACAGGGTAGCTTGGTAGGCAGGATACGTTTTCGGAGTCCGAACGGGAATCGACTTGTATTGTAGACCAATTTGCATGATGGCTTAAGCGCCAACTCGTGGGAACCAATCCGACTAGTGGCAGAAATCGAGTTGTACTCGGACTCATCCCTTGAGCCTCGAAATAGGTCAAAAATTTCGTTGAATTTTTTGACAAAAAATCCTCCAAAGCTTGGCGATGAAGGTTGATGTCATACTACTTCTCCTCCGGGGCCGGCGCAATGTGGCGGTGGAAGTTTCCAGCGCCTCCAGCGCCATCTGTGATACAAACCTAGGAGCCAAAGATGAATGTCGCGCCCATTTCAAACGCGACGGTGGGCTTGATGATGACTTCTAGAATCAACCAAACTTGAAGAGTGGCTTCTGTAGATTATTTTCAATAGGGAAAAATAGTTCCTACTCACAAGACAAGCACACCCAAATAGATCGAAGCAGAAGCACAAAGAAGTTGTTAGAATTCAATCAAGTGGGGCAAACGAAAATGAAGACTAGAGGATTCGTTTATCCAAAGTTCAGATTCACTATGATGAATCCTACGTCTCCGTTGAGGAGTCTATTGGAATACGAGTCTATTTCAACTCCCTTCCAACAAGTCGGGTCTCTTTCAACCACTTTCCTCGTCTCCACTAGTTGATCTTTTTCATTGCGGAGGCAAGATTGTAGCCCTCACAAACTTGCCGCTGCTCACCACACCTTGGGAGCTAGCCGGAGACACCTAGTTGTATAGGAGGCACACCTTCAAGAGTAACAAATACTTCAAAGTCTTTCTCAACACGAACCACAAGTGCTCAAGCTAAGGATTGCTCTTTTCAACTCACTAATGCTCACACAAGATCACTCTCTCAAACCAACTCAAAGATTTCTCAAGAATCACTCAAGTATCACAAAGAGAGGTTGGGGGAGTTTTTCTGGTCACTAGATGGTGTCCAAGTCGTGTGTAACCTATAGCCCACCAAGAAGGGGTCCAACGGGTATATATAATCCCACAAATTAGAAACTAGCCGTTGGAGCTGCTCAAACCGGTCAGACCGGTTGCTAGACCGGTCAGACCAGTCTAGTTTGAAAAATTAGCCGTTGCCCTCAGACCGGTCAGACCGGTCTGCCAAACCGGTTTGGCTGAGTTAACTGTTTACTCACTGAACCCCAGATTGGTCAGACCGGTCTGCCAAACCAGTTAGACCGGTTTGGTAACTGGTTTGGCTGAGTTAGCCCCAAAACTCTCAAACAGTCACTTACGGTTCACCTACTAGTTGAAAAAACCATTGTTAGTTGAGTTAGGATAGTTAGCTCACTCAAGGATTTTCTCAAGGTCAATCTCACATAGGTCAACTAGGAGCACTTTTCATGTTATCAATTAGCTAATGTTGCATCCCTCTTGATAGTACGACATACCTATACTCAAGTATAAATATAAACACTATATCATCCACCTGAGCTTGGAAGTCTTCATCCATGCATACTTCGATCATAGTCATTTGAGGGCTCTCAACATAGCTATTATCTTGAGCACATCCATCTTGAGCTAGTGACTTAAGATTCTCCCTTGTTCATGATAAGATATACTTGAATCCTTAAGTCACTCCATTTTACCAATCACACTAGATTGAATGCATTGCATTGCTTCCCTCAGTAAGGCTTACATGTGATACTTCGAAACCCTCCCAGATACTAGCCACTTCACCTTAGCAAAACGCACATGGTCCAAGCCGTCGCTTGTCCAAAGCTTGCTTAGTCCCTCGCTCTAGTATCTCGCTTGATTTCTTCACCTATTCTTACCACTTTGAGTTTAGCTTTGTTTTGACATCAACAATGAAATCCCATTTGAAATTCTCTTCAAATTATTTTTCTTGATTGATAATAATATCTCATGAATTGCAAGCTTCCAATAACAAGACCATATGTAGCACATAAGCTCATGTTTTTTTATCATATACACATGAAGTCTTGCAATATCCATTTGTGAATATTACTATTGTTTTCTTAATGATCCCTTTACTTATTAATCAAGCTATCATATGATTTGAAGACTTATAGATCAACCATTAAGCATATCCCAAAGTTTTACTTCACCCTTGCTTGTCATTGATCATACAATTTCATCTCGGGATCACACACTTGCTTGCTTTTCTTTATTGTGAGCCATATAATACACATTTAACTTAAGAGACAATATCATATCATAAATATGAGAATAAAACCCTGCTCACAATCTTAGGCAAACAAGTTAGTCCTTTAATCATTTTGTCATTCAATTCACCAAAACCCACTTAGGGACCTAGATGCACTTTTACAACTTATTGAGAGGGTACCCGAGATAGTGTTTTATGCGTGGGGCTCACCGTGATCAGGAACTCGAAGGTGAACTCGAGCACACGATTTAGACAGGTTCGGGCTACTTATGTCGCATAATACCCTACGTCCTGTGTGTTGGTTGTGTTGTACTGATTGAACTCGTTTGGAGGGGTCCCTGCCTCACCTTATATTGCCGGGGGCAGGGTTACGGGTCGGTTATTTACACAAATACTAGTCGGATTCGACTAGAGAATCCTACTCTAATTGATACGAGTAGTTTCCTAATCCTCAACTAGTTCTTGTACTCCACGTGGACCATGTCGTCCTGCACCGTAATCTTCATATCTGACACGTCTCGGTGTACAACGCCATATGCAGAAATGTCCAAACCTTCTGGTGGGCCTATAGATGTATGGACGGCAAACTCTGCCAAATTAGCATCTCAGTCATGGATGCTTGCCTCCTGCTGTGAACACCGTATTGTAATAATCAATTTCGATGGGAATTACAATAAGACTGTTTTGTTGATTAATCAACTTTGATTATTTAATTAATCAACAAATTAGTTGTTTTTAGCAAAACATGATAGAGATGTTATTTTTCTTACTCTTCTTGTGACTAGTAAAATCACGTACACAAGTTTATTTCATTCATAAATAAATGATTTTTTGTTCATTCCTGTTTATCTTCACATTGGTTTAATTGGTTGACCTGCTGCCTATCATAGTGGCTTAAGATATCTATAGTACTCAAGGTGATAACCGACCCCGATGCATTAGATAAAATTGTGCAATTCATACAATTTGACTAAACACATTGCTTATAAAAAATATTGTTTTGCTACTTGTTTCTAAATGCTGATAGAGAACTATCTGTTCAAAGAACTGCAATATATCTTGTTCAAAGAACAAAAATGTAATATTTGGTGTTCAACTTGTGACATCACATTTTAGCCTGTTACTGGATTTAGTGTTATTAATTGTTTACCTTTTTAGAATATCTTTGGAGATTTTTATTAAAGCTTATTGTGCTTATTAGTTTTACATTACCTTATTGTGTTTCTTTCCATACTTTGCAGTAAGGTCAATATTTTTACGACATGATCTCATATGATCTCAGTGCTATTTTGCATGCCAACTTGAATGTATATTGGTCTGTTCTTAATTTTTACCCTGTTGAACTGTTATCTTTGACCTTCTAATTTCATGCCGCAATTGCAACCTTGCCATCATAATCTCAATAACAAGAAGTTGGGGCACCTTAGGTGGCCCACCTTTGACCCGCTCTTTGGCAACAAAGTGTAAAAAGTCTCAAGTGTTCAATCAGCAAAGGAACCTGTTTGCAAAGCAGGCTCCTACAACCTCTCCACTGAAGAGGATCGTAGAAATGAGTAAACATAACAACTGATAGCAAAGAGGTTCAAAACATAACAACCGATAGCAAAGAGGTTCAAACCTCCAATGAGATTACTTGTATCTAAGGGCCGGCACTAGGGGGGGGGCAGGGGGGGCGGCTGCCCTGGCCCCCAAATCCCAGGGGCCCCACCCCAGGTGTTAGGTAGCAGGAGGTACTCAAGTGCTTTTGGCCTTTGGGCCGGCCTAAAGCTAAAGGGCAACACAATTAGCAGCTAATAGGTGGCAGGCTACCATACCAATTAGTAGTTGGAGTTCTAATTGGAGTTCGGATGATAGGTGCGCCGTGCGCAGCAGATCGCACGCGATTAGGCAGGTAGTAGATTGCGTCCTAGCCTCCTGGTACCGCAGCGCCGCCGCCGCACGCGGCACGCCGCACTACCGCAGCGCTGGCCAGGGACGCCACCGCACGCGTGCTGCGCGCCTGCGCCCGCGCTCCCAGCGCATGCACGCGCAATCCTCGTCGTGACTTGTGCCGTCGTGCGCGTGTTGTTCCTGTTCGACTGCGTCAGCACACAGGTACGCTGCTCGATTACCAATTCCCCAATTCTCCATATCATTAATTATTAATTCACAAGTTATTTAATCTCAACTGATTTATAACTATTGTATATTTATAATAATTTCAGCACTGTGGGAATTGGGATATCATGTCGTCTAGAAAATATGAATCAGGCTGCGAGAAAAGGAAAAGGAAAAGATGTGTGGATGAGTTGATAGAATCACAAAGAGGAGCTATGGATAAATTTTGCAAGAGTTATCATGGATCTAAGAGTAATACGGGCGCCTCGACGAACCCAGATGAGTTGGCAATAGTTGGTGCGGATGAACCAACTAATGGGAATCAGGAAGAAAATGTTAACATCAACGTCGATGATAACAATGTAAGTGACTCTCAGACCACAGTAAATGCATCAGGTGCACATGCACAGTCTGCTAGTGTTGATGAGGAACCAATTTACACTTGAGATATTTATGATCCAAGAAATTGGGATAATCTTGATAATAAAGCAAGAGACATATTAGTCGAGAAAGGGCCTATAAGAGAAGAAAATATCAAATTTCCTCTAGATGCTGCCTCAAGACATTTTTCATATGCTCATTATTCTAGAAAATTAAGCAATGGAGAGGTACATGATAGAAAATGGTTAGTTTATTCAAAGCATGTTGACAAAGTTTTTTGTTTCTGCTGTAAGATCTTTAAGTCTAGCACTAGCAAGAGTCCTAGTTCCTTAGCAGGTGATGGGTTAAGAAATTGGAAGCATATTAGTGAGAAGCTTAAAGAACATGAAAATAGTGTTGAGCATATTAGTAACATGAATATTTGGAATGAATTAAGAGCTAGACTGCGGAAAAAGGAAACAATTGACAAAGAATTGTAGCAGCAAATCACAAAGGAGAAAGAACGGTTGAGGCAAGTTTTGTTAAGAATAATAGTCATTGTGAAATTTCTTGGTAAACGCAATTTGGCTTTCAGAGGAAGCAGTGAGCAGCTTTATAATGATAGTAATGGTAATTTCTTAGCTTGTGTTGAGATGATTGCAGAATTTGACTTGGTAATGCAAGACCACCTTAGACGTATTCAGAACAAAGAAATTCATTATCATTATCTTAGTCACAAAATTCAGAATGAGTTGACCTCTCTTTTGGCTTCTGATATCACAAGTTATATCATAAAGGTTGTTAAAGAGGCCAAGTATTTCTCTATTATCCTAGATTGTACCCCTGATATCAGTCATCAAGAACAAATGACTTTATTAGTTCGATGTGTTAATTTATCTGATGGCAAGATAAAAATTGAGGAGTACTTTTTGGGGTTCTTGAAGGTGGATGACACATCTGGTATGGGGCTTTTTAATGTATTGCTTGAATCTATGGATTCCTTTTGTTGGAGGTATGCCCTAGAGGCAATCATAGAGATGATGATATTCCATTTGTATCCATGATTTGTATATTGTGTTCATTGAATATCCATTAAAGGCTACTTGAATTGATTTGCAATTATGTGAATTGTATGTGAAACTCTTTACATGTATGGTTATTCTAAAGTTGTCCCTAGTCGGAGTTCATGTGAGGACACACATGAATATTAGACTAGCACATGTATTAGTTGATGACTATGTTTCACAAGTCATGGACATGGAGATGTTGAACTAATAATGTGGACACATGTGGAGACATGTGTTAGGACTGACCCAACACGAGAAGTAGTTCTCTCTTTAAACAACATATACGCTTTGTCCTTAGACCTGAGATTGTCGCATGTATTCTAGATGTGGATCGACCTACTTAGGGGCTATCAAACGCTACGCCGTAACAGGGTAGTTATAAAGGTAGCTTTCGGGTTTGTCAAGAAGCATGCTATGAGACATGGTCAATCAAGATGGGATTTGCCCCTCTCTAATTGAGAGTGATATCTCTGGGTCCCTCGAGTGATCGGATCCGAAAATGCATGACCATGCTACGTACGGTTAAGAGTTAACCTACAAAGGGATTCCGAATCACAGGATCGAGAAAGAGCGGTCGGCTTGAAGCTAGACCAAATATCGTGAGGCAAAGGGAATAGCATGTATATTATGTTGTGATGGTTCGTCTGATATGATCTTCGTGTGCGTATAGGAGTTGACACGTCTTGCTAGAGACCGCTACCGACTATTGGGCCGAGTAGGAGTACTCAGGCCATGTCTATACGTATCCGAACCCATAGGGTCACACACTTAAGGGGCTGGAAGCCCAATTCGGATCTGATCCGAGTTGGATTAGGTTTAGAAGTACTAATGGGCCTCGGATCCAGAGGCCCGTCAGAAACCTCTATAAATAGAGGGGTGGGGGCGCCCTAGGGTTTAGACCTTTTGGCGAAACACATCTGCCGCGCCTCCCACGCCCTCGCCTGTTGCAACTCGCGGATCTAGCAGTCCGGCTTGCGACGCTTCCTCCCTGCACGTGTGGATACCTTGGAGGTGTTGCGCCTGCAGCACTTGGACGAGCCATCGACGAGCCGCCGACGAGCCACGACGAGCCGACGACGAGCCGCGGCATCGGAGGCGATCTTGCTGCACGTGGGAGCTGCTGGACGTGACGTGATCGACTACGTACGACTACGTTGATCGACTACGTACGACTACGTGATCGTCTTCACTGCATCGACGCATATCTACATCTTCCGCACCAGTAGTGCGTCGAGTGGTAATCCCGTGATCCTTATACGGCAGTTCTTCCTGGTTATACGCGGTAGAAATTTTGATTTACGCTAGTGTAGCCTACCTCGTATCCCAACACCTTTGGCCTAAATATTAGTGACATAAGGGGTCAAGGATATGACAATGGTTCTAATATGAAAGGAAAATACAGAGGGGTAAAAACACGGTTACTTGATATCAATCCAAGAGCATTGTATATGCCATGTGCGTGCTATAGTCTAAATCTTACTCTTTGTGATATGGCAAAATCTAGTGGGAAAGCTGTTTCATTTTTTGGAATTGTTCAACGCATATATGTGTTATTTGCTGGTTCTACGAAAAGATGGAATGTTTTGCTTAAACATGTTCCTAGTCTAACTGTGAAATCATTATCCAATACTCGTTGGGAGAGTCGAATCAAAAGTGTTACAGCAATAAGATATCAAGCTACTGAGTTAAGATCTGCTTTGTCTGAGTTACATCATGATTCTGACGTTGAACCTAAGGATAGAAGTGATGCAAAAAATTTATTTGATGCACTTGACAGCTTTGAGTTTCTACTTGGTATGATTATCTGGCATGATATTTTATTTACTATAAATAAAGTGAGCAAGAAGTTGCGATCACCAGCCATGTGCATTGACTCTACTTTGAAGCAAATACAAGGTATAATGCAATACTTTGAGAATTACAGAAATGAGGGGTTTTCTTCTAGTCTGATCATCGCCAAAGGTATTGCAACAGACATGGGTGTGGAGGCATCATTTCCTGAAAAACGTCGTGCTACGAGGAAGAAACAATTTGATGAAAGTAATTGCCAAGAAGAAATTCTTGAAGCTGAGAAGGCTTTTGAAGTTGAATATTTTTTTTGTTTTGGTTGATATGGCAATCGCTTTTTTGAAGAACAGATTTGAAGAACTCATGGTGTTTAAAGATATATTTGGATTTTTGATGAGCTCAAGCACTTTGAAGTCATTAAATGATAATGAAGTTGAAGAATGTTGCATTAAATTTGCAGAATCCTTTTCTTTTGATGGTTCATCTGATGTTGAGGTATATGATCTTATTTTTGAATTGAAGATTATGAAATTCACTTTGCCAGATGATGTAATGTCTGCTATGGAGATTTTTGAGCATGTCAGATATGTGGATTGTTATCCTAATGTCTCCATTGCTTACCGACTCTTATTTACTGTGCCTGTGACTGTCGCATCAGTGAAAGAAGCTTTTCAAAGTTGAAGTTATTGAGGAACTATTTGAGGTCAACAATAACTCAGGAGAGGTTAAATGGTTTGGCAACATTATGCATCGAGAAGTAATTGTTGGATGAGATTGACATAAACTCTATCATAAGTGACTTTGCATCGAGGGATGTTAGAAGAAACTTTTAAGGTAATATGTATAAATAATTTGATATGAATATTGCTTTTAGATACATTTAATTATGTATTAGTAATATTTTATATATATTTGTATAATGTTTATATTAAAAGGCTTCAAATTTTACTTTCGTCCCGGACCTCCCAAATCTTAGGACCGGCCTGATCTTCCGTGGTAATTGGTTCAGGGTCATCAGCAAATAGTTCGCGAAGATCTCCGCAGTGCCACCGTTCTCTAAAGAGGGATCTCTGTCCCTCACTCCCTCACCATCACCTTTCTTTGCTGTAGGAACACGACAACAGCACAATATAATCCTGATAGTTACATTTCATTATTCAAGTCCGATGCAAGCACAACAGCGGGGTATTGTCTGCTACACGAAATTCAAGAAATAGTAGCATCCGTAGGCATTTGGGTTTGTGTGAACCGGGGCTTAGAGTGCATGAAATGGCCGGGGTTGATAAATTGCAATCGTCAGCATTGTAAACAGAGTTAACTTTCCTAGCAAATTGGAAGTTTGATTGTAGGATAACTCGTCATGAACTTGTTAGATTAATTGTGCTTTATGAATTGACATTCTCATTTGCTGAGTATGATGGCTTCCGTAGTTACTCACTTAGCCTGAACCCACTTGCCATGTCAGTTTCTAGCACAACCATAAAAGAGAATTGTATGGAGTTGGAATCATAGGCCATCACTAAGG
The DNA here is from genome assembly GCF_005286985.2 of Setaria viridis. NCBI lineage: Eukaryota > Viridiplantae > Streptophyta > Magnoliopsida > Poales > Poaceae > Setaria > Setaria viridis. The sequence goes on along the minus strand of NC_048271.2, from coordinate 19,080,797 downwards.
CCTCGTTCGTTTTCACCGGATTGGCTCGGAATGAGATCCATTCCGGATGGTTTGAAGTGATCCGGTTTGAAACCAGACTTGCATTGAAAGTGTTGTTCGTTTTAGTCTTGCTTGGAACGAAAACCGGCCTGGATTGGAATCCTTCTACATTAGATGGCCCGGATTGAAACCATACCTCCTCACCCCTGGAATGAATCCTGACCGGATTGAGTGACACGGGTGGAATCACTCAAACCGGATCTGGAAGTAATCCTGGCTGGAATCCAATCCTGGTGAAACGAACGAGGCCTAAGGGATTTGTTTCGGAGTTGGAACCGTAGATTGTCATTAACAGCCGATTTATGAACCTCTAATCAAAATACTGGATATATGGTAACCACGTGACATTATATTGTTGGAGATTGTAAAGTTCAAAACAAGATAATTAATTTTTTGTGGTCAAAACACCACATGATGGGTTAATCTTTATAGTGTAATGATGAAAGCCATTCGGTATTACAATATTGAGGATAGACGTTTTAGCATTACATTGGACAATGCGGGTGCTAACAAATCGATGATGTATCTACTGAAAGAAAATTTGTTTGCGAAGTCTATGTTGCATTGCAATGGAGACCTATGCACATGTACTTAATCTTATTGTAATAGATGGTTTGAAAGAGATTGATGGAGTCATCAAGGATATAAGAGAGTGTGAAGTACATTAAGGGTTCTACATCTAGCAAGGAAAAATTCGAGGAGATAATAGGAGAGTTAGGCATAGATTGTAGGAATCATCCTACAGTAGTGGCCCATGTGATGATGATAGCTTTGATATTTTACACTGGTGGAAGATGCATGCACCAAAATACCCTATTCTAGTTCGTATGGCCCATGACGTATTGGTTGTTCCTGCATCCGAGTCTGCATTCTCAGTACGAGTGGATGAATCATCACTGACCGTAGGACTAAGGCTATCAGGCAACACGGTCGAAGCTTTGATTGTTTCCAAGACTTTCTTAGGGAGGCAGGTAATATGTTACTGTTTTAAACCTTTTTAGCAATGGCTTATTTATTTGAATAACAAAAACACATACTGACTCTTTGTGTTTTTTGCAGGTGCATCTTGGACATCATAAGGATCGTGGGGCTGCTTGGTTCTGGGCCACCGACTGCCACGCCTAGGTGTGGTGCAGAAAATTGACGCCACAAGGTGGGGCGAGATTTCTACTGCATTTAGCTTGTCATTTTCGGTGGCTGCCAACTTGTAATCATCAACCAAGCAACAGTCATCATTTCTGCGGCCGCGCCCTGTAAGCTTGAGTAATACTGTATTGAAGAAGTTGGAGCTTGTCCGGAAAGAGGAGGACTTACTGATTATTCGTTCGCCGGAACCAGAAGTTAAAATTGTTGCATGATCACTAAAAATGCAAGGTCAGTCTTTGCCCTGCTCACGTGCGTTGATTGCCCTGTTACAAGATTTAAAAATTCTAAAACTTTTGGTCGCCATCCTGTTTTCCTATGTGACCATCTTGCTTCCTTGAACTATGTTAGGATGCTACTGCTACTGAAGCAGTGCATAATCAATTGTATTAAGGATCTATAGGCTGTTAATATCCGTTGGTTGTCTCTTAGATTGTGATAGTGTCCTTGACCAAATATCTTGTATTATTATTGGTTGATTGCTCAACAGTGTTTAAATTAAACGTTATGCAGTTGCCCAAATCTTCCCATGTACTTGCATGCTGCATGTACCTCCGTCATCATTCTCAGTTTCTGCTGTGCATGAGAATCTAGCAGCATATTGAATGTTTGAGAAACGTTATTGTACTTGCAGGAGGAGTCCATGCTGCTTTTGTTTATGAATAAACAAATTTCTTCTTCTCCCTAAAGAAGAGATGTTGCTTTTGTTCCAATGCAGTATGAGAGCATTTTTGGCTACTGGTGCTTCTGCTTGAAAGAAAGAAGCATTCATGCAGTTCTTAAGAGAACATGCTTTGTTCAGATTATGAAGTCTTCTGATGTAATATTTATCCACTTCTAATAGTTGATAACCGCGAATGCTGTATGAGAGCACTTTTTGATACTTTTAACCTACCTTGTAAGTAATATTATCGATGCCTTGTCTTATCAGCATATTTTTGCTTTGCCTTGTTAAATTTCTTCCGTTCAAAATTTGGAGGTATTTGGATCCTAGAGCTAAAGTTTAGTCCATGTAACATCGGATATTCAGATGCTAATTAGGAGGACTAAACCTTAGCTAATTACAAAACTAATTGCAGAACCCCTAGACTAAATCGCGAGGCGAATCTATTAAGCCTAATTAATCCATCATTAGCGAATGTTTACTGTAGCACCATATTATCAAATTATGGACTAATTAGGTTTAATAAATTCGTCTTGCGATTTAGTCTAGGAGCTGCGAAATTGATTTTGTAATTAGCCTATGTTTAATACTCCTAATTAGTGTCAAACATTGGATGACGTCCCGTTTCGACGGGCGGCGGAGGTTTCGACAGGCGTCTGCAAGCCTGCTTGCTTTATGCTGCAAAATCCGACAACAGAACGCAGGTTCTAGGTTCTAGGTACACGCTGGCGGGCTCCTGCCGAGTGAACAGTTTGGCTTATGCGGGTGGCCCTGCAGGTGCCTCAGACAGGCCTGCCTCCAACCAGTTAAGTTTGCTTCTTCCTCCTCTACCTAGATGCATGACTTTTAATATACCCAGAAATATGTATTATATTTATATATTAGAAAAGTTAAAACAAATAGTAAAAACAAATAGTATTTTAAGATTTAATTATTAGGTTGTTTTAGTTTTCTAAATTCATAATATTATTACGCATTGCATGGGCGGTGGAGTAGCAAAATTGTCAAATTGCACTATCCAGGCGCAGCGACACGAATACACGATGGATGATCGATGCACAGTGTTCTGCCCCCCGAGTCCGTTCCGCCCTGTCCCGTACGCTCATGCTAGTCACCTCCTGCGGCCGCTGCGCAGGCGCCACGTCTCAGCGCCGACGCTACGTGCCGCCCTCCCGGCCCCGTCTCTCATCCAGCTCGATTGCCCCATAAACCGCCCGCATCCGCAGCCACCAACCACGAGCGGGTCTCAGGTCAGAGCTCGAACGCACTGACAGCGCTTCACCTTCACACACCCAGCAGCGAAGCATCCGATCCCAGGATGAGCCAGGAGGAGCAGGTGAGGAGGAAGCCGGCGGAGCACGACGGCCAGGACCAGCCGGGCGGCGGCGGCGCCGTCCTCTACGGCGACGTGTTCGCCGTGGAGGGCGAGCTTGCCAAGACGCCCATCGCGCCGCAGGACGCGGCCGTGATGCAGGCCGCCGAGAGCTCGGTGCTCGGTCGGGCGCCCAGGGGAGGGACCGCCGCCGTCACGCAGTCCGCGGCGAGGCGCAAGGAGCGCCTCGGCGTGGTGGCGCACGACGAGGCCACCGACGCCGCCGAGGGCGGCGTCGCCGTCACCGAGGCGCGCGTGCCGGAGGATCACGACGCCGGTGACGTCGCGGCAGCAGAAGCAGGCGAACTCGACGGTGGCGGCGGCGGCCGGGGCGCGGCGAGGGACGGGACGAAGATCACGATCGGCGAGGCGCTGGAGGCGACGGCGTTCTCGGCGGGCGACCAGGCGGTGGAGCCGAGCGACGCGGAAGCGATCGCGGTGGCGGAGGCGAGGGCGAGCGGGACGGACGAGGCGCCGCCGGACGGGCTGGCCGCGCGGGCGCGCGCGGCCGCCGAGGCCAACGCCGCCGCCGCGGGGCGCGGCGAGGACAGGACCACGCTGCGCGACGTCCTCGCGGTACGCCACGCGTCCTCCTTCCCCCATTGATCACGTGGCAGCCGGAGAGTAGTTGGCACGTGCGCCTCATCATTATACATGTACTGCCTGCACGCAGGACGCGACGACAATACTGGGCGCGGACAAGGATGTGGAGCGGGAGGACGCGGCGCGGGTGGTGGAGGCGGAGGTGCGCAGCGACCCCGACGCGACGGCGCGCCCAGGCGGGGTTGCCGCGTCCATCGCCGCCGCCGCGCGGCTCAACCGCGGCCGGCAGTAGCTATGTGCTCCACTGGTTGTCGGGGGGCAGTGTCAATGCAAGTGTGCTTGTACGTTTTCCTTTTTGAGATGGAATGTGGTGGTGCTTGGCCCGCTTGTAGTAGTTGTTGTACACGCCCTCGCAAATCGCAGCAACAAAGTCAAATAATGATGCACAAGCAGACATGAATCGGGAGGAATGCCTAGGCGAACCTAGCGACAAAAGTGAGTCAGCGTTGCTACAGTGAACAGAACAGTAGAACAGTGCTAAGTTACGCTGCATGCTGAGATGTTGAGTGGCGGCCTGTGCCGTCCCTCCTTGTAGGATCGATAAGGCAGCAACATGCATGCGTTCGACGCTGCGACCGCGACCACGGTGTGTCGAGCGCGCGAGCAGCACCGTTGACGCGCGGTTACGATCGGATCGGATGGAGACGGGCCAGCGAAAGGCGCGCAGCAGGGGGAACCAACCGGTCCACGATCACAGGCCGCACGGGGATCACGGCCGCTGGCAGTGGTCACGCCACGAACCTACAGCTACAGGCGCTGCGCGCGCGCCGAGCCGACCACGTGGTGGCGGCAATGAAGCGTCGTTGCTGCCAGCCTCATCTGGTGGGGCGCCGGGATGCAGAACCGACGGACAGATGCATGCTCGATGAGTAGTCCTCCCTCCGGTTTCGAATTAGAGATCGTTTAGGATCAGATTTAGCATGCTCAGATTTAGCATGCTCGATGAGTAGTACTCCCTCCGGTTTCAAATTAGAGATCGTTTAGGATCAGATTTAGCATACTAAGGTGTAATTAATTTGGTTCTTATTAAATATACTTTAAAGTCGTTTCAATACAATAACATCTTTCCATGCGGGTTCGAATCCTAAGTTACTCGTTTTTGCGACTTTTGACGATTTTGCATCGCGCTGTGGACGCGCGCTGGTTATTTGTATGGTGCTTTTTTTTCGTTCGCGCCGTGCATGGCGCTTTTTTTTTTCGTTCCCTCACCTTAGTGGTTTTCATCTCAGCCTATTTAAACGCACAGTAGGCAAGCAGGGCACCGTCCAAGGTTTGAAGTTTGTGTAGAAAATGGGTGAGCCCTTTCTAGTCTTTCATATGAACCTGGAACCTCCGTCTTTGGAAAATGACAACGGTAATGCTTTACTTCTTCTTCTTTCTTCAATTCCCCTGCAACTATCCTTTTAGTATGTCATCGGTTCTTAGTTTTGTTTAATAGGATTTGATTTAAACATGGAGGCACAATATGAGGCACAATATGATGGTTTCATCGATTTGAACTTGCCACTAGATGAATATGGTGCCATCGATTTTGAGGCACCCCGATATGATCAGTTTGTTATTTGAAAATTCTTTTTATCATGTTTTTATCATGATTTTGAAGCACCCCAACAGTACTACTGGCTGAAATTATGTCTTGTAGGTGGATTTAATCTTAACTTCAAACATGATGGCAATGATGTGATGGACTTGATTGAGGAAACAAGTGATGGCAGTGATGGATTAGAGATGGAGGCACCGGAGCTAGGTTTTGTTTCTTGAACTTTTATTTGTGTTTTTGTGAACATGTAGATGTGTTGAATGTCATGTCCACACATTTTTATTTTAAACTTCTAGGTGCTAGGAAAGATGCTACTGATGAAGTTAGGAAACTAATTTACCAAACTTTATCGGCAAGAAGTAACAATGGGAGGTTAGGGAAGAGATTTACATGAGAGGTTGCATCTCAATTTGGTTTGCATATTCGTATTGTTCAGAAGATTTGGAAGAAAGGAAAAGTCACTAGCTCAAGGCACTGTGATCAATGTAACAAGTAGAAAGAGAGGTCATTCAGGCTGTGAGGAAACTCCTATTGATTTGGAACCTTTATGCAATATTCCTCTCAATGAAAGAATGACTTTAGAAGTTGTGAGTAGGCGCCTCCATGTTAGCAAGGCAAAGTTGATTCGGTCCATGCGTAAAGGGCTCCTTAGACACCATTCAAACAGCATCAAACCTTACCTAACTGAAGCAAACAAGAAGACTAGGTTGCGGTGGTGTGTTGATATGCTTGATCCGGATAGCACACCTAATGATCCATGGTTCAAAGATTTATTTGATCATGTATTCATTGATGAGAAGTAGTTTTTCCTTACATAAAATTCTGCAAAATATTACTTGCTGCCCGAGGAAGATGATCCACATCGTTCTAGTAAAAGTAAGAACTACATTCCACGCCTAATGTTTTTGGTTGTCTCAGCTCAGCCAAGGTTTCATAATGGAGTTTGTATTTTTGATGGAAAAATTGGATTATTCCCTCTTGTGACTTACGAACAAGCTAAGAGGAGTAGCGTGAATCGGCAAGCTGGAACATGGGAAGTTAAACCAATTGCTCACATCACAAGAGATGTGATTAGGGAGTTCATGATTCAGAGGGTGTTGCCGGCTATTAGAGGAAAATGGCCAAGGGAGGATATTCACAAACCGATCTACATTGTTCAGGACAATGCACCATCTCATTTAGAAGTTAATGATTGTTTATTCTGTGAAGCTGCTAAGCAAGAAGGATTTGATATTAGACTTATTTGTCAACCTCCGAATTCTTCGAACTTCAATATATTAGATTTGGATTTCTTTTGTGCAATTCAAGCCATTCAATATAGGAAATCAGTGAGAACAGTCCAAGAACTTGTTCCAATTGTGCAAGAGGTAAACTACTACATTCATACAATAATATTTCATATCAGTTCCATACTCATTCTAACATTTTTTTTCATAACTGAAACAAGCTTTCAATGAGTATTGTCCGGAGAAGGCTAATAGAATTTGGCTCACATTGCATCTAGTTATGAAGGAAGCTATGAAGGTTGCAGGAGCGAATAAATATAAAATCCCTCACATAAACAAAAAAAGACTAGAGACACTAGGTCAGCTTCCGTTGCAAATTGCTTGTGAGGCATCTATAGTTGACCAGGCAAAGGCAATTCTCGCTGCAGCAAACAATTAGGAGAAGAATATTAGAACTAGGCAATGACTAGGGTTAGTTGATGTACGAGACATGTAACAATTTATGTACTTACCCTATGCATCAGTCTTCTTATTTGCCTCTTGTTCCTTTAACTTTTGCATCCTTGGACTAAGTTCATCCACCCTCTGCTGGACATGGTCTGGTAAAATGATTGTCTCGCTGTCCATTTGAAGCTCATCGACATTGGGAATGTATAACTCACAATCGAATTTGTTGAAGCCGTCTATGATCCATGCCGTGAGGTCATAGTCTCTGTGGACACCTGGCATGGTCTCTGTGGACGAGACGACATCAAGAGCACCTGCTCTGCTCCCTGCGAACGCGGCAGCATTCTTCAATGTCTTGCACACCGTGTACTTCACCGCAACGTTTGCACAAACACAGGTCGTCGTCTTTGCCTTCGGAATCAGGGACGATGAGCACGTCCATGGAGTGATCATCGTTCTTCTCTGGCGCGATGACCTGCGAGCTCTCATCCACTAAACCTGCATCGACAAACGCCGGTGCGACGACCTTCGAGCTCCATGGAGCCTGCGTCCATGGTGCAGCTAGCAACGGCACGCGGCGAGCGAGAGAGGCGGAGCAGCTAGCAACGGCGCGCGGCGAGCGAGAGAGGCGGAGCAGCGCGCGGCGTGGTTTAAAGAGCAGCGGGAAGACGGGAGAACAGTGTGGCGTGGTTTAATTGCCGCCTTGGGAGCGAGCACGTCTAGCCTTGGGACCGAGCTACGTCAATGCATGCGCGAGGGTAATATAGTCCAGAATGAATAAAAATTACCAAAACGACACGTGATTTGAAATCGGGACCTCTAAATCGAAACTGGAGGGAGTACTAGTTAGCAGTTGGTTGGCGGTTACAAAACAAACGGCCGGCTGGTGGGTACGTGCCCACGCCTCGCCATGCGTACCCGTGCGTGCGGCGGTGCGGGGGACCGGGACAAATGGCGAACAGGGGAAAGCGCGGTTGGGGGTGCACGGGGCCGGCCGCGGCTGGGGCGCCAGCGCCACCAGCGCCATGGCCGGCCAGCCTGGCAGAGGGTTCTTTTCTGCTTTACGGCCAATAGCTTCCTTTCTTCCCTAGGCTCTAGTCTAGTCTGTAGGCTACACGCGCATAGTCAAGGCATGGGAAATAATCTCCAGTAATCGAGAGGTTTCCAGTTTGAACAATAATGTAAAACCCAGGGAGCATGAGCATCTCAGCTCAGCGCAAGTACGTACACTGGTCACTGTGGAGTAAACTGCAATTTGCCCGTGTGAAGATACCATGCATGTGTCAGCAACCATATAGTGAAGACGTATGTGCCATTTAACTACATATAAGTACATATAAACATGCCAAATTAATTTACTCTGCTCCCATATAGGTGCCTATATATTTCCTTTTCCTTCCACTAAGCCCTCCCATATAGGTGCCTATATATTTCCTTTTCCTTCCACTAAGCCCTCTTATTACACATGTTTCACAAAGCCCTCTTACACGTTCTATAAAGGTAGCACTTGACATTCACTTGCTCTCTGTGCTTCAATTCTAGTGGTGGAATTATTTCTGAAAGTATCTATGGATCTGTGCACGCTGGTATTGACATTTGTCTTCTCCCGACGTAGTCACATATCTGCTTCAATCCTAGCTGTTGAATTATTTCTAGAAGGATCTATGTGTGCTGATGCTTACAAGTGCCTTTTGTGCGATCTCCACGTGGGTTGCGACAAATTATGTCAGTTGATATTTGACATTTGTCTACCCTCGATGCAATCACATCTCCGTCCCCCTTGCCAACTGGCTTCCATGCATTACAACCGTTATAAATATCAATTGTTTCACTTGACATTTGTATACCTTCGACACAATGACCTCTCCGTCCCGTTTGCCATGTGGCTTCCATGCATTACAACAGTTATGAATATCGCCTATTTAACCCCCGCTCTGCTTGCCGTCGTTGAGTCTATGCGCTCCCTTCTCTTTCAGCTCTTTCTCACTCCCATTCAGTGCTCCCTACTCGGCCATGGTCCTCCCCTTTTGGTCGCTCTTCCACAAAGAATTTTCTCGGTTGCTCGGGTACATGAAAATCTTTCGTCCATATCCTCCAATCGTTGCGTAGTTCCAAGACGTTTGGCCCTTACCGATAGATCGAATCAGGTGTGCTAGTCTCTACCGTTTGTTTCTCTTAGCTTTATTGGCAATACATCTCATTTTGCCCTTAACACTGTTTTTTTTTCTAGAGAAAATCATGCATAGATTGTCCATAACCTGGATTTGGTTTTGAGACCATGTTCCTAAAGATACAATGTAGTGCTCTATTCGGCAGATGAACTCAGGTTTGTTGGTCTCTACTTCTTGCTTTTTCTTGACAAAAGTTTATTAGCTAGAAGGATAGCAAATATGGTGCTAAGAACCTCCATCTTAATTCTTGTTATTGTTAATCGTCCTATAGAAAATCATGCGCTGCTTGTTCATAACATGGATCTGGTTATAAAACCATGTCTTCCTCTTTTTCCTTATTGGAAAATGAATTAATATTTAAAACAATGTGCCACTTGTTCGAAACCAAGGTTTGGTTTTGAAACCATGTATTTTCTTTAGAAAATCATCACATATTTCATATCCTAGATGTGGTTTTTAAGTCGTGTATCTCCTTTATGTTAGGGGATCTTGAAGATACGCATGAAATTTTCCCTAGAACCACCAAATCCACAGACTATTAATTTCTTTGCATGAATATTTGAAAATATACCCGTTAGGTAAAGAACAACTCAGTATCCAATCTTCCAAACCAACAGAAAATATTGAAATGAAATGTCTCGTAAATATTATTTGCACTACCATCCATTCATTTGAACTGTTGGGTGGCTGTACATTAATTAATTTCATGTGTAAGAAGATTTGAAACTAATGAGACTGTGCCACCAGTAGAAAAATAACTTTCCATCCTCAACAAAAATCTCAATTATTTTTGGACTCAGGACTAAAAAAGCTTTAGTCCCGATTGGCGTTGACCAACCGGGACTAAGGGGCTATTTGAATACATGGACTAATTTTTAGTTCGGGTCACATCGGATGTTAATACCAATTAGAAGAACTAAACGTGAACTAATTATAAAACTAATTGCATAAGCCATGGCTACTTCGCGAGATGAATCAATTAAGCCTAATTAATCCATGATTAGCACATATTCACTGTAGCATCACATGGTCAAATCATGGACTAATTCAGCTTAATAGATTCGTCTTGCGAATTAGCCTTCATTTATGCAATTGGTTTTGTAATTAACCTATATTTAATACTCCTAATTAGTATCTAAAGATTCGATGTGACAGGGACTAAACTTTAGTCCCATGAACCAAATAGGCCCTAAAGGTGATCCTCAATAAAAAGCTCATCCATGGAGATACCTTTAATCCCGGTTGATAACACCAATCGGGACTAAAGGTGATCCTTTAGTCCCGGTTGGTGTTACAAACCCTGGTTGGTACTAAAGAGGAGTCCCTCACGAGTTACTACAAAAGGATTACATCCCCTACTAAGTTAGATGTGTTGTGTAGGTGAGATGGTAAGGAAACTATACGCGAGACTTGAGGTCGTGAGTTCGAATCCCAAGCACCGCGCACGCATATATTTTGTGTGATTTGTGCCTTGCAACGTGTGCGTGTGGGGGCCTTCCGGGAATTTCTAATATTTTTTTTAAGTCGTGGCTAATTCGTGAGACAAATCGATTACGCTAATCATGGACTAATTAGGCATGATAGATTCGTCTCGCAAATTAGTCTTTATTTATGCAATTAGTTTTATAATTAACCTATATTTAATACTTCTAATTAGTATCTAAATATTCTATGTGATAGGGATTAAACTTTAGTCCTTGTCTCCAAACGGACCTTAGTCCTGGTTGGGAAAACCGAGATATACGAGATTTCACAACTGAAACTAATGCTCGTTTCCCTACTACTGTGCCCAACAACCAAAGATGCAGTAAATAGAAATTTTTGAAAATTCACCGCTCTCATATCTTTCAAAACGTCTTTCCTGGGATATCTTTGCACAATTTCTCCACTATCGTCGCCGTGCATGAGCATGACACCATCAAATCTCATCAGTTTCAATTCAAAAATCCCAGACCGATTTCGAATTCGGCGGCTCCGATCGTGCCAGCAAATCCCCAGGACGATCCCAGCCTTCCGGTCTTCCGGATGCATGCGACGGTGCAGCCCCAATTTATGAATTATGGACATATCCGTAGCAATTGATTCTTGGCGCGGGCATGGCCATGCACGGCCCTCAACGGCACAGAATTCAAATTCGATCCGTGTGCCGATTTGCATTCGCACGAGAGGTATTAGCCGGATTGATGGCTGTTTCTTGCTTAATTAGGACATGGCCTTTTGGCTTAGCAAAGGGGATTAGGCTGATCGCGCCTAATTATAGGCCGTGTCATTTTTCCTATTAAGCTAAGCGCCCTCCCTAATCACACCTGCTTTGCTGCCTCCCTCCCGGCCTCTGCCTCCCCAGCTCCGCTATATACACGCGCGGTCACCAGTCTCCTTCCAATTCCATCCCCGCCTCTGTCGCTCCTCTCCTCTCTCTCTCTCTCTCTCTCTCTCTCTCTCTCTCTCTCTCTCTCTCTCTCTCTCTCTCTCTCTCTCTCTCTCTTACCAACTAGAGGGATGCCGAGGGGCGCGGAGCGCGCAATGCTGGGGTGCTTCCAGGTCGCCCGGCGGCCGTCGCTGTCGTACGAGGAGGGTTCCGCGTCGGCGCCGTCGACGTCGGCCTCGCCGCCGACGTCCTCGGCGTCCACATCGTCCCCGGCCTTCCTCGACGACGACGACGCGCTGTACCTGGACGACGCCGAGCCCGAGCCCGACGCGGGTGGGCTGTCCACCGCCATCGCCGCCCGCCGCTTCTTCCTCGCGTCCCCCGGCCGGTCCAACTCCATCGTCGACTCCATCGAGCACCCGCCCGCCTCCCCCGCCCGGGACAGCAACTCCAGCAACGTCCGCGCTCTGCGCCGCGCGGCCACCTCCGCGTTCCCCGCGTCCGCCGCTGCCTCGGCTTCCTCTTCTTCCTCCTCGTCGTCGGCCACCGCCGCCACCAAGGCGCCCTTCCGCGACGACGGCATGCAGCCGGTGCGGAAGGTCTCGCTGTCCACGGACACGCCCCGCGCCGACTTCCTCAAGTCCATGGTGGAGATGGTGGAGGCGCTGGGGCTGGACCCGCGCCGCCGCGACGCCGACCTGGCCTGCCTGCACGACCTGCTGCTCTGCTACATCGCGCTCAACGAGCGCGACGCGCTCAGGGACATCCTTGGCGCGTTCTCCGACCTCATGAGCCTCCTCGACCTCGACGGCGGCAAGCAGGGGGATGCCGCCCCGACCGCAGCAACCGCCGGCGGCGGGGAGAAGCGCAGCGCTGGCGTGCAGGATAGCACGGCGAGCGGATAGACAGATAGAAACCGCGCCGGGCGCATGGGACGGCGTCGTGTTCCGGGGCTTGCGTTGCCGGCGCGCTCGCGCTCGTGCTCGTCGGCACGTAGCGGTGGCGTGAGAGGAGATCGTGTAGGAAGAGTAGAAAGGAGCTTGAGGTCGGAAGTATGACAACAAACAGGCAAACCGGCTGTTGTTGTATTGTGCTGGCGGGCTTCTTGTGCTTTTTTTTTAAGAAAAAAGAAATAATAGTGATAGCCTATTTTCTTAATGGGTATGTGAGAGTGAGGCTATTTCCTAGATCAATGCTAGGTAGCTGATGTAGAAGGTCGTGACCATTGTAACATACTCGTGCCAATGCAAAACCATTACAGTCAGAAATGATTGGTTTGTGAGTTAGCTCTCCTCAATTGCAGACCACTGCTCCCAGGGTCTCATACTTGCACTTGCCTTTCTATACTTTTGTAAGACTATAACTGCTCTTTCGCAATATTTGTTCCTCCGTGGAGAAAAACAAAACTGCATTTATTGCACTATTTGACTCCCTCCTCATATTTTAACGTGTCAAAAGATGTTAACTGGCTGTTACTCCTAGCTACACAAATATTTAACATTTTGTACAATAATGACGCGGTCTCCAAAAGTTACATTTTTCATGAATTTTCTACTAAAATTATTTACAAGAAATGAATTTATGATATTAAGAAAAGTACTCTTCAAGAAAAATTTCAGAAAATTGCAAGTAGCCCATATAAGTCACTCTAAGTTGGAAATATACCCCATAAGAAAAAAAAGTAATATTTTTCACCTGACAAGTCCAATAATACTGTTGCATAATGTTAGCACACTTAATATGAATGAACTCAAGCATTCTATATAAGGTGATAGAAGTGAGGGAGCAGGATATAAAAGCATATAGAGCTTACAACATTCTTATTTTATCTAATTTATGGAGGAAAATAAAATGGGAAAATCATGCAACGAACTTTATTGCATATTGACACGCTTTCTCTATCTCCCACATCCGTGCTAGCTGCTTACATGGAGCACTTCGAGGTAGATTTTGCACAATCTAAAATGTTGGCAATGCATCATGTAAGAATCATAAGGGTATTCCCTCAAAAAAATCATAGGGGTAGATTTTGCATAGGGGTTACGCATGTATGTTGGTAAATAATGCAACTATTTCTTTTAAAGGGGTATTTACAACTTGGGAAGAATTGTAGGGGCCATTTGCAATTTCACCAAACTCTACGCTTAATATTTTTCATGTTTCTAAACTAAACATTTTTAAAAGTTATTAATAATCAGTTTGAAAAAAATAGGACTTTGTTCAAACCATCTAATGTTTGTGATTAAAGGGAGTATTTATCATGGTCAATTCTATCTATTTTTGTTAGTCACCACAATTTATTTTTGTGGTGGATACACCAAATATGACAAAATGGGTTGACTACTATTCTTGCTTAGACAATAGTTCTTCCATTCCAGAATATAATCTATAGTTGTCATGTGCACTAACCAAGCATATAGTGATAAGTTCAAGAAAAAATAGACAAAAGTGACAATAAATTACCCTGTTCATTAACACGACAAACATATTTAACCAGTGTCACATTGTTAAAGTGGTAGTATAAGTGAAAATAATGCAACAAATTGCTTTTGTTTTCCTATGAACACGTGTTTGAAAGGGGGCGATGGGCAACTCCCAAGTGAAGATGTACATCATCATCATCATCATCATTATGATTATTATTGTTGTTGTTGTTGTTGTTATTTTGTAGTCATTTCTAATAAATTTATTATATCAACAAAAGTATTTTAAGAAAATTGCAAATAGCCCTGCACATCACACTAAGTGATAAATAGCCTCTACAAGAAAATTAGTTGCTTTATCATCAAGTCTAATGACCTCACCACAAAATTCTCTCCTCATGATTCGTTCTTGATGCAATGGTAACACAATTTATATGGATGAAGTCAAGAATTATGAATTTTTTAGAAGTGAGGGAGCAGGTTTCAATGGCGAATTAGAGCCACAAGGCATAAATTGTTTAAATACAGAAAAAATTAAAATGGAAGAATTTATGCAACAAACATTATTGCATAGTTAAACACTTTCTATCCACCCACTACAACATGTTCAACATTTTATTTGAGTGTTTTCTCAAATTGCATTCTCTAGTGACTGAGGGTTTTATTGTGTAATTGGGGCAATTCCTAATGGAAAAAAATTAGCAACCAAGAAAGCCATTCCCAATAAAAAAATCATTAGGCACTTAGGGAATAACTCTGAGGAAATATGTTTATTAGACTAAAAAAGCTCTTGGCTATTTAAGAAAATTCTAAAACACAAATAATTGTCAACGGCGGAGAGAAGCGTGATGCTGACGTGCAGGATAAGATGGTGTGGGGATAAATAGATAGATATCCTGGTGGGTACATTACGTGGCACATGGGACAACATCGTGCTCCGAGGCTTGCATTGCTGGTGTGCTCATGCGCATGCTTCTTGGCATGTAGCTGTGGCATGAGCGGAGCTTGTGTAGGAAGAGTAGAAAGGAGCCTGAGGTCATAAGTGTGACAACAAACATGCAAACCGGATGTTGTTGTTTGTGCTTTCAAGCTTCTTGTTCTTTTTTTTTTATAAAGAAATAATAGTAATAGCCTATTTTCTTAATGGGTTTGTGAGAGTGAGGCTTTCCTCGATTAGCGCTAGCTTATGTAGGAGGTCATGACAATTGTAACATACTCGTGGTAATATAAGGTGATAGAAGTGAGGGAGCATGTTTTTAAAAGCATATAAGGCTTACAACATTCAGAATTTTTCTAATTTATGGAACAAATTAAAATGGAAAAGAATTATGCAAAAAAATTTCTTGCTAGCTTAAACTGCTAAACACTTTCTATATTCCAAACCATATCCATTCTAGCTTCTTACATGGAGCACTTTGAGGTTATATCACACATAAATGTTGAGCTGAGTCAAGTAAGAAACACAAGGGTAGATTCTGCACCAAGTTAAATATTGTGAGTGGTAAATAATGCAATTGTTTTCCTTTGCAAGGCATATTTGCAACTTTGGGTGAATTGTAGGGGATATTTGCAATCTCACCAAAATGTATAGATAATATTTTTCATATTTCTAGACTAAACTCTTAACATACTAGTAATTGTTTACTTTGATGAATGCCTAGACATTATATTCTATTTTGATGAATTTGCCCTACATCATATATCAAGGATGAAAATTTCAGATCAAATGATTTGGCATTGCAAGCATACGGTTATAAGATCAATAAAGAATTTTCCAATATTATCATAAAATATTTGCTTGAAATTGCAATTGTTGATAATCTGAAAAAATTGGATTGTCTTTCATGGTACAAGGAAAATCTGAGGACCCGATTTCTAGAATTGGAGTGTTCAGTGGATTCTATATATTGTAAGTCGGCCGTTGATGCTCCAAAATTAGATGTGGGTGGATATAAAGATTGAAGGAAGTTTATTACTAATCATCTTCGTAATCCAAGTAAGAAGAGGTTGATAGAAAAGTTTAGCACTCGACATTCAAATATATTTTGCGTAGTGGTGAGTTATATTGTTGAACTACATATAATTTATTATTGAAGTGCTTAAGTTTAGATCTGATCCGGCTAATGTGGCCATGGGTGAAGTTCTTGGAAGATTTTGTAGCAAGAATCAATTGGCTCCTAAGATGGTGTGCCTATTCAAAAGGCTGGGTTAATTATATTAGCCTAGTATGATTGCCTATTGTTATTTTTTTACTTACAAAATATGCGATGAATGTAAAAATTTTGGATGTTCATTTGGTACCTCGATTGTGCATCCTATTATCAAACTACAACAAGAAGGCTCCGATGGAGATTGAGAAAGGGAAATCTAGGGTTACTAAAGCCTATAACAAAGTAGAAGTTATTCCAAATGGGAGGTCTAGTATGGAAAAATAGGTTTGCCTATTGGTTTGAAGGACAATAAGTCATGTAATTGGTTCCCAAGTAAGGAAGTTCCATACAAGATCTTTGAAGGAAATTTCTGAAAATTCTTATATGATGATGAATACAATGCAATGTGAGTGCTTTTCTAGAACTCTTAATGATTGGTACTTAAAAAATCATTATCGAGTGTATTGGTAAGTTGCTTAAGATTTTATGGCCGATAGTCTGAATATCTTCCATAGTACTAATATGATTGATGACATATTGCTACTCATCCTCAAAGGTAATTTTGGTCTCCAAAAGTTCCATAGGAACACAATTGGCATATGATGATTTCTTTGCAACTCAGGTCATCTATTTTTGACAGCTCAAAATGAAAGTCTGAGTTTGACACGGGACTTTTAATAGTTCCAACTCCTAACCTGGCATGACCGCCTTATTCTTAACCCATAATTGATGTCAAATTGAGGGCATTCAATCGATAAAAGACATACATGTACTATTTACATTTCAACACTAAATTCTCTTTTCCACATCCTAGATTGTTCTTCTTCCTTAGTCTCGATGGTGATTAAGATGTCTTAACTTGACCGAATCTAGGGCAACTCAAGGTATGCCTTCCCAAAGCTCTTTTTTGAGAAGCGTGTGAAAACCAGAGCGCCTGCTTTCTAAACCAAGGGGCCGATTTTCACATATTCATCCTGAGTTGCTCAATGATGATTTGCACGTTCAGTTGATGTCTTGATCAAGGCAAAGTTGCGCACGTTAAACAGTAAATCAGAGAAACTTTCAAAGAATGCAGTTGAGGTCTTTGAGGATCGAGATGGCCCCACACAATCCTAAATCCAGGTATGCGTGTACTCTGTTCGCCGGTTGGTAACCATCTAAACCTAAAGTATTCATTATTGGTGTTCTTTAATTTGCCTCGTACCTCCCTCGTTGTAAGGAAAATGGACCTAGTTAGGCCATTAGTGATTTTTGTGATTGTGTGTCAACACTAACCTATGGACTAACAACATTTGCGAGTATACAAGGTTTAGTCACATGGATGCAAGTGATGGACTTGGGGAATCAAATAACATGGAACAAAGGTCAAAAGGACATGTACAAGACCCTAGAAGACCTTAAAGCAACCCAAGACATCGTAGAAGAGAAGCTAGGACAAAGACACGCGAAGACTGGAAGAGAATCTTGCTGGAATTACCACCGATGCAATCCACTGATTCATACGGTGGTGACCAAGTATGGTCACCGAATCAGTTGGTGACATGTAGGACAGCAGCAGGGCCAAGGCAATGGTCCCTGGATCATACGACGCGACGAAGATCAAGCCACCAAATCAGTCGGTGACAAAGATGACCAAGGCAGCATGCACTGTGACCACCGACTCATTCGGTGGGCACAAAGGATCACCACCGAATCAGTCGGTGTGATTGGCTTGGCTCAGGGTCGGCTCAAAATTGGCTCTGTCTACTTTGGAGTGATTTTAGAGACACACTGATTCATACGGTGGCTCACGGAGCAGGGTAGCGATTGAGTCGGTGAAGGAGGAAGGCCGCTCAAGACAGTCACCGACACATACGGTGACAGTTGAGATAGGGCACCGAATCAGTCGGTGACCCAGCCCAGACGTGGGCGTTGGCTGCCCAATGGCTAGCTAAGGTGGTGTGCACCGACTCATTCGGTGACCACCCCTGTGTACCACCGAATCAGTTGATGCTACGCAGAAAGTTGCAACGGTTAGCAATGGCTAGGTTCTTGAGTTGGGCTATTTATACCCCATTGCTCAGCCATTTGAAGTGTGTTAGAGCTTGGAGAAGCTATAAGCTTGGTTCTCACATACACACAAGTTGCTCTATCCACCTAAGGGTGCGTTTGATTGGGCTGTTGCTTTTGGAAAAGCTGGCGTGAGCTGTGGGCTATGGAAAAGCAGCTGTGAGAAAGTAGCTGTGGGAAAAGCAAAAGACCGTTTGGTTAGAGCAGCTGTGAAAATGTAGATTGTGTAAGAAATAACTGCAATGCCCCTAAATGTCTGTGGGTCTGTTTATACGCAAATTGCTCGTAACAAAATAATGTGTTCACTAATTTACATGTAAATGACTATTTTAGAAAGGAAAAAAAATTAATTTTATATGTTCTTTATCCATTAAAGTGATTGGTCCACATAAATAGAACAATATCCATCAAAAGTTTATAATGATACCATCCGTCAACATTACTATCCTCCTCTCGCACTAACCAAAGCATCAACAATCCTAGTACGAATGGTATTCATGGTATCCTCATTCTCCACATCATCACTCTCATCTCCTTGTGTTTGTCTCGTGCCACTTGTATGTTGTACCAAGTACTCCTCATCATCATCACATCTCTTGAACTCGTCACACAAATTGTTGTCACGGATAAAATTATGCAATGCAAGACAAGCTATAATGATATGTTTCTCAGTACGAGGTGAGAAACTTGGCATGCCCTTCAAAATACGTCACTTCTACTTTAAGACTCTACGATGATAAATAGAAACGAAGCGGTACGTTTCATAAACACTGGCAAGGTAGTTAATTATTTACCTCAAAAGCACTTGAAAGTAAGGGAAGGTTCTTTTGGTTTTGTACTAGACCAAAAGCAGCTTTTGGGCAAAAGCACATGTGACTTTTTGACCATTTGGTTGGGCTTTTGGACCTGTTTTTGCTTTTAGCGTAAAGCTTAGTTCTTGATTAGTGCTAGTTTAGGCCTATTAGCGTATTGCTTTAGGGTTTAGCCTAGAGTTAGGCTAGTGGAAAGCTTTGCTTTCTGATGCCTCGGTAAAAATCGCCATGTCGCCACGCCGGGAGTTTGCCTTCTCTACCTCATTTACCTTCCGCATTTCTTATTGCACTTACAATTCCACCTTTACCTTTTCTAGAATTGTCATATGTAGTTTATAGGATTGAAACCTAGGGTGCAAAACTCTTTTGCGATAGAGATAGCAACATATAGAAAAATCTAGTGCACATCTAAATAGAAATTGATATAGATTTTTATATGTAATTGGAGCCTTAGTTTTTTAGAAAATCCAATTCAACTTCTCTTAGACATGAGAAAAATCGCCGAGAGCCTGAAACAACGACTACTCGAACCCGCCCGGGTTGACGAGCCTCAAAGGAGGTGGCCAGCAGCCCAGCACAGCTCGAGGGACCAGGGCAATCGATCGAGCCGGGTAGGAGGCGGACGTCGACATGGCAACCGAAACCATGCCGATACTGGCATGGTAATGGTGTGGTTAGTCCTGTTGTACACGGTAGCATCCTTGGTAGCTAAAAGCATGGTCCCCATGGCCGGGGTTGGTACGGTGCACATGGCGAGCCCCGTGTCCGACGGAGGCTGCAGACACGAAGACGCGAGGTGCACCACCAGCCAGGCGGCTAGCCCAACAGTGCCCTCTCTTTCTGCCCCTTTCTTGACGATGGTGCACCAGTGCCCTCCGATTTCTACGGCAGAATCATTTCCGGGCGAGCGCACTAGAGGCAGCTACCGGCGGCGGCGGCGGTCAGCGCCGAATCGATGGCGCACGGCCGGCGTGCCTTGGGAGTGCCCCCGCTGAGACGAGATCGATCGGCAGCAGCAGAGCTGGTTGAAGCATCAGGCATGTTGAAGCCGCCTCGCCCGGGTTAAAAGCAGCTTGGACGTTCTAGTGGAGATTCAGGAGATCATCGAATGCTCACCTCAGGAACAGTGAGAGAGCAGTGATGAACATGGTGTAGAATCACAGCATGCCGGTACCTCTCGCCGATCGATTTCAGGGCCTCGTCAGCCCCTATTGGGAGTCTAGGACACACTGTGTTGAGCAGCAAGGAACAGTAACGGTGCTTCTGAAGAAAGGAACAGTAACATCAGCACGCTTGCGACTGCTAGAGAGCCTTCGCAATGCATATCATCAGCGTGTAATTAAGTGAGAATATTAACAGCTCAGCTGGCACTTAATAAGAAAACAAAGTGTTATCCAAACTATTAGCTTGGCCATCACAGGACCCTGACAAAAAGGCAACAGCGTACAGCACCCTAATTGTGAGTGCCGGATCGGATTGGGATTAGCTGCTTAGCTTCCTTGCTGCGAAGAATAATCAGCTTATTAGCTTAATGAGCACAGCGCACAACTTGTTCCTGTCGACTGAAAAGAGACGTGAAACTATTCGTGCATCGCACGTCGAATTCTAAATGTCAATTAATTCTAAATTTAATGGCACTGGTCATTAAAATTAGATGCTTCATCCTCCTTCCGTTCCAAATTGTAGGTCGTTTTGGTTTTTCTAGGTGCATAGTTATATTGATTTTTCTAGGTGCATAGTTTTTGTTATACCTTTAGATATAATATATGTCCAGATGCATAACTATGAACCTAGAAAAATCAAAACGACATACAATTTAGAACGGAGTATAATTTTTAAATAGTTTTATGGATACAATATAAGTACTAATAAAATTAATATCATTAGTTATTAGTTATAAAGATAACTTTCGAATAGTTTCAATAATATACTGTTATTATTAATATTTAAATTAACATCATTTATCATTAGTTATAGAGAGAACTAATACTTTCATATGGCCAGATACGGATCGTGTCAGATATTGTTGATTACGAATGTGGAATCTATCATAATGTTGAATACGAATGTGGAATCCAATAGAGACAATCAAGAAAAAAGAATTCGGCTATATCCATTTTAGTACTACATTAAATTCGGATACGAATATGGATATCCATATTGTCATTTTAGCATATACGAATGTCGACTAATTTAGATATCTATTTTCACATTTTCATCCCTAAGGAGGACTCCTTCGCACGACTCGCACCATTAGTAGTTGTGATTCGTGCTAAAGAGTTATGCAGATTGGAGGTGACACAAACCGGGGCGGTCCGGTGGCAGGGTCACTACAAATTGATATAGGGATATACTGTACCGAAGAAAGTATGATACTAGTATTGTAGTGGTCAATTTTAGATGAGAGGTCGCAAAAAAATGAAAAGAATCATATGCTTGATAAAAAAAACATTTCCCTTATCTTAATACATTGTTCATGATCATAAAAGTGGCACTATACAAAATGCTTTCAAATATAAATCCGGCAGAAATACATTGTATAATCTGTGAATCTTTCGGCTAGATATTGGCCAAAGTTTAAGAATGTTGAAAAATGTTATGCGTGTATATATGCCTCTTGAAACTTGAAAGTACTCCTATATATTAGTCACAAGTGATTTATATTAGTCTAAATGTTGAGTTTTTTTACGTAGTTTTCATGTAGTATGCTACGCGTTGGTGGTGGATTCTTCAAGTACATCTGAATTTTACTCGCAGATCCTGAACCAACTGTGTATTGACTCCCACGAAAGTACAAGACAGTGGAATGTTCCGTACACGCACTCCCCGTGGAATCTGTGTAATTTGCACGTAGCACGCGAGTAGCTCAGGAGGAAGCATCCGTCGTCGGTATACGCAGACTTGGACGCGACGACACGCGCTGAAGGCCACGTGAGCTGCTCTGCTCGTCCTGCTCCTGCAACCTGGACACGGTGAGCGATCGCATTGTAGCTCGGCATGTTCCCTCACGGCGACGCCGGGACCGGGACGGTCAGAAGAACGCTGTTGCCGACTTGCTGCGAGCCTGTGACAAGTCGTGAGGATATCCGGCGAGCACTGGTGGGTAGACAGACCACCACATCTCCTTGCACGGAGGCCCAGAGCTAGCTAATACGTTGTCGGGCTGCTGGCTGGGGATCGGCCGTGATGATGATCATGAGCCCAATCTGCTGACCCAGCGCAGCAGTTTCCCGAGGCCCGTGTGCGCACGCGAAACCAATTTGCTCAGGGGCCTGTTATAAAAAAATGATGAGGGCCCGAGCCGTGGCAGGGATATAGGGAAGGCCCACGGTGGCCGGTTGGCCCGGCAAAATACATGGTAATCTCCGATTCAGGCCGGGGCATCAGCACGACCCCCGGCTGCGGAATCAGGCACGGGGGCAGAGGCTCCAAGAGGTGTAATGCAAAAGCTCCGGATTTACATGTGTACAGACAATGGTGTACCAGCCGTGCTCGAGCTTCAGCACCTACAAGTGCACAGCCGGTCCCGTCCCACGTCAACAACTGGACCTGCCCATCACCAGGAGCTACACCGACCGTATGATACATCATCCGTCACATCACATCGTCGATCCGCCTCCGCTTCCACGGACAGGACATCGCCGGCCACGGCCACCGGTCGAGCACCTCATCGCCTTGCACAAGCAAGCCTGGGCCCTGGGCACCTCACCTTGCGATTGCGGCGTCGGGCTCCTCGGGCGGCTGCTGCAGCGGCTCCAGCGACGCCACGACATCGCGCATGAGCGGCCGCGCCTTGGGGTTGCGGTTGAGGCAGTGGTACGCGAGCATGGCGGCCTTCTGCACGGCCCGTGCCGGCGGCGCGCCGCCGTCGTCGCCCTCCCCACCCCCACCCATCATCAGCCTCGGGTCCACGATCCCCATCACCCGCTTCTTGTGCGGCAGCGCCGGGAGCGCCCAGTCGGTGAGCGCCTGCTCCCTCGGCGGGCGCGACCGGTCCAGCGACCGCCTCCCCGTGATGAGCTCCAGCAGCACCACCCCGTAGCTGTACACGTCGCTGGACGCCGTGAGGTGGCCCGTCATCATGTACTCCGGCGCCGCGTACCCGTAGGTCCCCATCACCCTCGTCGACACGTGCGACTGCTCCCCCACCGGCCCGTCCTTGGCGAGCCCGAAGTCGGAGAGCTTGGCGTTGAACCCGCCGTCGAGGAGGATGTTGGAGGTCTTGAAGTCGCGGTAGATCACGGGGCGGGGCTCGGTGCCGTGGAGGAACGCGAGCCCGCGCGCCGCGCCCAGCGCGATCCGCATCCGCGCCGCCCAGGGCAGCGGCGGCGACGTGCGGGAGAAGAGGTGGGACTCCACGCTGCCCAGGGCCATGTACTCGTACACCAGCACGCGGTGCTCGCCCTCGCAGCAGTAGCCCACCAGCTTCACCAGGTTCGGGTGGGAGAGCTGGCCCAGGAAGATCACCTCTGCCAGCCACTCCCGGTGGCCCTGGAAGCTGTTGTCGCCGTCGTGCACCTTGACGGCGACCGCGAGGGTCGGGGCGTCTCCGGCGGGCGCGAAGGAGCCCTTGTACACGCGGCCGAAGCCACCGCCGCCGATGAGCGCGTCTTTGTGGAAGTCGCTGGCAACCTTCCGGAGCTCGGCGAAGGAGAAGGCCACCAGCGGGTTCCGCGCCGCCGCCGACGCCCCGCGCCGCAGGGCCTCCACCTCGCCGGGGTTCGACGGCAGCTTCCGGTCCTCGCTCCGGTCCCGCTCCGACGGGCTCTGGATCTTGGGAGGAGACTCTGCGCCCCGCGAGAAACAGAGACAGAGGAGTTGTTCAAGCGCCAAGAGCATCAGCAAATGAAAAATAAAATAAAAAAATTGATCTGGCTAATTAATTAGGGTCTAATTAAATTAGCCTTGTGCTGTTAATTAACTTCTTTTGGAGAGGAAACTAGATTAAGGTGAACTTTACTGGGTCTGTTTTTTCAGATTACGACTACACAAGTTTGCAATTTTGAGTCCTCTGGTTCGGGATTTGGGTTGGGTGGAAAAGAACTGAAACAGAGTGCCTAGCATCTACTAGCAAGCAACAAACTGCATCTTTGCTCCAAACCAAAGGGCCTGGGTTGGTGGACATGAACATGTCGAAACAGGACGGGGAAAGCAGAGGCAAGAACCAGTGGACTCACCTGGCTTCGCATTGGAGGAGACCTTGTTGACGTAGGGGCTCCCCCCCATGCAGTTCCCCATGAGATCGAAACAGCCAATCCTTTATCCCTTCCGATCTGGCGATCTCTATCTCAACCTCCTCCTCCTCCTCTCTCTTCCAATCCAATCCAAGAACACGCCGAGAACGGAGGGGCCAAATCCGCCGGCTGTCTCTCTCTCTCTCTCAGGCCGCACCAAGAACAGCGGCTGCGGCGAAACAGGGAGACAGAAAAGCACGGCGGCCGAGCAACCAAGGAAGAAGATGGCCTCTCGATTTCCGAGCTGCGGGCGCCAGGAACAGGACGCTGGAGCGGGCAGCCGTCAGGAGAAAGAAGAGAGAGAGAGAGAGAGAGAGAGAGAGAGAGAGAGAGAGGGATGGAAGGTTTGCTGCTAAATTATTCCGTCCGTGGGTCCTCCTCCAACGGCCGGAGGGAGGAGGAGGAGGGTAGCCGGCGGAGGACGTTCTTCCAGTGGAACATCCCTTTCCCGGCTTTATCATCAGCAGCATCATCATGTCAAGGGGGCTTTAATCATGAGATAAACCGGAGGAACTAATTAAACGCTACGCAATTATCACGTAGACACCAGAGCCCAGTTTTATACTCTTGCTCCTATGGGAAGAGAAGGCGGCGATGCAACCGCACCCTGCTGGTAGCCCGTTACACCAGGAGCAGGAGGCACGTCAACATGCACAAGGAGATGGTGCTATATAGCATGCGTTCCATGTGCCAAATGGAACACTATTCACCATGCTGAGCTGGCACTCTCATGCTTTGGGCTTGACTGAATGACAAGTAAGCGAGCCTTTCTCCCCTAGGCCGTACACATAAGATGACTTGATGTTTACTATCATCAGTTTTGAGTATTCTGCATGGCATACACCAAGCTATCCCCTACTGTCTTCATCACATTCAAAGGTCATGGGCACCCATTTCGTTTTCTTTTTCTTTTTACTAAATGTTTGTGATTAGTAGGAATTTTTCTAATTATTAAAACGATTCAATGGGTACAATGGATGTGTATACTAGTAGTTGAGTCAAATTAAAGTATGCCTGAATTTAAAACAGCCTATTATATATTTTTCTTCGATGTTTGCCTAAATGACCATTTTAACCCGTTTGAATACTACACAATGGATGTTTGCCTAAATAACCGTTTTAACCCGTTTGAACACTACACAATGGCCAGCCGTATCAATTTAATCGATTGTTTATCCTGTTTAAACGGTCGTTTAGTCTGAATAAACAGTTAAAGGATATGTGACGCTTCAGTGTTTAGGTGAAAAATGGTTTTCTTTGTGGTGTTGTGCTCCTTGAGCTGTTTAGTTGAGTATAGCGAGCGGTAGCATAAGTGATGAAACAGCGAAAGGCTTAGTGTAGCAACAGTAAAAACCTTTATCCCGGGAAAAGCTATGGCGCGTAGTTGGGCTGCATGGCGCTGGGTCTTGGGCAAGTCAACCTAAGTCTGAATTGGTGTGCTCTTTGTCTCTCACTCTCTCCGGGTCCTTTTTGGCTTGACCCCTTGGTGTCCGGTACCTTCGCCTCGCCGATCTCCTCACCTCACTCTTCCTAGCTGCTCCGCAACCTGCACTGGCCTTTTGCGATCCCACGGATTGGTGCTTGGTACTTGCGACGAAGGCGCGCGCTCGTGCGTGCCCGCCATCTCGATGATGCGCGCAGGCGCCGTGAAATTGATGGCGCTAGCGCGGGGCGGGCGCCCGGCCGGCCAGCGGCCGCAACCCATCATCAGGTCAGGTCAGGTCACGTCACCTCACCTCACGGGGTCGCCCCACCTTGTCCAATCCAGAAATCCCAGCGCCCCTCATCGCGTTTCCCTGGCGATCGACGACGCGAAGGCGTCGAGATCAGGATGGACGACTCGAGCCAGCGGCTGTCGCGATTCCATGCGAGAGCCCTGGCCCCCGATGGCGACGTGCTTGGCTCTTTTGGTTCGTTCCCCATCTCTGATCTCTCTCCCAAGGCGACTTTGGACCGGCACCGGTCTTAGCCTTGTATCATCGTCGCCACCAAGCTCTCTTTCCTTCCTGATTGGTGCGCTGCGGAAACACAAAAGATCTTTCTTTTGTCCGATCTGGGTGGATCAAGAAAGCTAGCTTTGCTACTGGCCGCCTTCTTTTTTTCCACACGCTCGAATCACCACATGCTCCATCGTGCTCCTACGTGAGGTACAATTCCATGGACCCCATCAGATCTGTTTGCAGTTCTTAGGCCTGCAAGATTCCACGTTTTGTGATCCAAGCACTTTGCTGGAGTTGGACACAAAGCTCATGTGCTTGGGCGAGATGTGGAAGGAACTAGGGGAGGTGTTAGGTGTTCATGCCTTCATGGGCATGGCCTACTAGAATAGAATTTGCCAAAAGGACAGAGAAAGGGGGAGATTATATTGTTTAGTTCGATGAATGGAAGCCGTGTTTCGTGCCCTGTCAAGATTGTTAGGTGGTGAAAAGGGGTGATGTTGGTGAAGGAGCAGCGTGTTTGAGCGATTACGATAGGTTGGTGGCATGGAAGGTTGATCCATGACAGTGATCCCGGCCTCCATGAAACAACTACATGCCGGTAAGTGTGATCCGTTTTTACCTGAAGTTGTCAATTACTCTGCTGATCTATGCTAGCGCATATTTTGACAAACGATAGTGTGAGCCGAGTCACCTCGAGCCTGACGTGCCCGTTACATGTTTGATCGGGTGCCTGTGAGGCTAGAATTGCTGATTTCTGAATGCTGTGACTTGTAACTAGCGCCCTTGTCTGGAACCGTTCAATTTTATCGACGAAGACAAAAAACTCAACATGGTACTGCTACCTGCCCAAGCAGTATTCATGTCAGCTGCCATGCTTGGTCAAGCCAGCTCGCGTTTGGAATTTGGTATGAAGCCTGCACGTTTCAGGTACCGACAATGATGTCTTTGGCTGCTAAGAGCATATAAATGTTGATCAGAAGTAATGCTCTGCAGTAGGATGCATCTTATGGAAATTCTATGGAGTTGGCTACTGTTTTTCCTTTATTGGGTCACATTCACACACTATACTTGATAAGCATTCAAAGGGCCTCTGTCATTATCATGCCAATTGTAGAGATTACCTGTCGTAGAATATCTTAACCCCATTAATTAGGATAAGGACTTGCAACAACTACAAAACATATTAAAAGAATCCTACACCTAAACTGTAATGTTTCACTTGGTGGAGGCATCACTTGTCACCGTGTGATCAGTTGGCATCAGTTCAGGCTATGATGCTGCTATTGTGCAATGTTGATGGGGGCATAAAGGTTGCAATTGCATTCTCGTTAATTTATTCTCTTTTTCATTAGCTTGATATTAGGGAAATGGGCTCCACTTGGCATTCACTGTTGTCTGATGCTAAACTATGCTAAAGATGGTACCTTTTTCCTAGTGGCACTTCAAAAGGATGAAAAGACAATTACCTGAATTCACCCAAAATTATGCATGGAGACTAGATGGAAGATTTTGCTAAGCTTTTTAGTATATAAAATATTTGGTTTGCTCTTACCTATTAGTATTAATATTAAAGTGCTTTAGTGACCTCCTACAAGTTTCTGACTCTGACATAAGAGTCGAACTTCTGTTTACTTTCTAC
Organism: Setaria viridis; assembly: GCF_005286985.2. Lineage (NCBI taxonomy): Eukaryota > Viridiplantae > Streptophyta > Magnoliopsida > Poales > Poaceae > Setaria > Setaria viridis. The sequence goes on along the minus strand of NC_048271.2, from coordinate 19,052,977 downwards.
CCATTTGTACTCAATGACACATAATTCGGTGCTATTGTTTGTTAGAATGACCAGAACTCTGTGTGTTCAGGTCTAAGAATAAATCTTTTTTGATTACGCATTGAACCTGGGACCAATAGAGTCAAATTTGAGTATCTGATAGTTAAAATATGTGAATAAGTGCTTCCATTTTATGAAGCAGAATTTTTTTTCAAATGGTGTGAATGCTACTAAATTCCCCAAGATGCTTGTAAGAGTTATTTAAGTACAGACTTAACTTTCACCATACATTTGAGTAGACTGGAGCAAATAAATAAATGCCCGCATGTCCTACTTATTTTACATATATTACCTGTTTCCTCATGGAAAGCTACTTTGAAGTGTGGAAATGTGGAATGCAATTCCAAAGATCTTTTGGTCGGACAAAGTTCTGTTCTCATGTTGCTCCCCTCTCCCTTCGTCCTTGTTTATTTGGTTTGGCATCTCTTTGTAATCATATATCTATGCCTTTGTTTCAGATAAAAGTATTTTGCTGAGGTTATTGCTTTCAGTGCCAAAATTGCATTCTCTAGGTAACTATGATGTTCCAAGGGGTTGTGGAGATGGTTCTACAGTAGAGAAAAAGGTCCTGCAAGCCTGGTTCAAGATTCAGTCGATATATGTTATTCCAGTCGGCAGTGGCATGATGAATTAATCCATAAGTCAGTACTCCAGAACTCATGGTTACCATATCTATTCCATCGTTCTGCCAATGAGGGACTTGGAAAGTGATATGAACCTGAAATGCCATGATATAATAAAATATATAAGTGTCTGCAACACTTCTAGTTGATTAGAAATGAGTGTCTGTTAAGCAAAACCATTGTTGGTAAAGATAGCATCTGGTGCCAATTTTCTTTCTGGCAGGAGCAGGTGCCAACTGTTCACACCAACTGGTTGGCTGACAATTGACTTTTATGTTTATACAAAGAGCAACATACTGTGTCCAAATTCAGTGCATATCTCATACATCACTGCACAAATCTATGATTTTGACTCTACATAGAACAGTTCAATCCTCAAGGAATACTGATTACTAGTGAAGGTGAAGGGTTCAGTACACACTTTTGGTCAAATGAAAGCAAATAATTTTCAACTCCAGGCAGCAGGGAGCATGTTGAAAGAGCCTTGCCTAGTTACCTATATATATTAGACGTTAATTTCCATTCTCACTTTGTTGTTAAGATTTTCCTTCTGGAGTCTGAAGTCTCTGAAACTAATTTTGTCAAAAATGTGCTAAATAAAATATTTATAGAATCATATTATTTTTTTCATGCTCTCGAGAATTTATATGGTACATACATGTTTCAATGTTCTCAACTAGGTATTAAAATAGCAGCATAATATGGTCAATGGTTGGTAACATCAGCAGATTTGTGTTGTTTTTTTATTTCCTTCAGATATACCAAGAAGTGCGTGAAGTCTGAGTGTCTGACAGTGTCATACAAATAAAGTTCCTATCAACTTGCGACTAAAAAGTAACTTTTTATCTTGCAAAAGCTAATCATGCTTATTGCAGTTCGGGTTTTCATTTTTCCTTCCTTTTCGTAAGGTGAACTGCAGAGTGCAGAGCATAGAGGCACATTGCCTGATCCAGTTCTTACTTTATCAGAACCTTTTCATTTAATAAGCAAGAGCTACCATCCTTTCCCGTTATTAATTCCATCAGATGCTTTATAAGGATTAGTGCCGTTGCTCATGGCACAAGTGATGAGTATCCGGGTTGTATTTTCATCAAATTAGGTAATGTAGGCCCAATGACAGAGGCATGATGGCTCATAGGTTATCTTCGTAGCTTCCACATCTAGCCTTTCCAGAAACCTCAAAAGGCATGTTATACTAGAGATATCTATACTACTCCCTCCATCTCAAATTACTATTCATTTTGGTTTTTTTAAATACATAACTTTTGCTATATATGTAGACATAGTATATATCTAGGTGCGTATCAAAAGACATGTATTTAGAAAAGGCAAAACGAATAGTAACTTGAGTACTGGAAGTATATTTCTTTGTCGATGGAAATAGGCATATAGCTGAATTAACTGACAGTTTGTTCTTGCTATCTTATTTTGTCTAGGATAAGGTAAAGTACATTGCTACATGTTAGCGGTCTCATACGTCGTCTCATGTAATGCCACGTAGGATTTTTTGATGATGTGGAGGAGAGAGAAAGAGGTCGTTGTTTCACGAAACAACCGTCTTATGAGCTAAATTGTAGGACTACGAGACGACTCAACAACCATTGCACGAGTTATTGTTGCCATGCAACTCATAATATTTCCTTTTTCATATGCACAAATTAAAGAGTTATATAGCTCTACCAGACAGCTTATAAGATAACTTATTGTATGGTGTTGAATCGTCTCAAGATTACGTGTCAATGTATGCCTAAGTAGGCACATCGGAGGCAATATATAGGATTATTACCAGTTATATGATGGTAATTGGGAAACATTTAGTTTGTTTAAGGAAATGATAGTCTACAGGTTGACTTGACAGGCTTATTTACATAAACCGATGGTAGCCTTGGTACTGCCATTCAAGCTACAGGAACCATTCACTCATTGCAACTTTGGAGAGATTGTCTTTGCACAGCAGCCTGCGTCATAGAACAAGTACACAGAACTGTACGCTCTTTCTGCTATGTGATGTCCATTTATCAGCATATACTAAGTATACAACCGGAAGACAACGATAAGCTCTGTTGTTGTCAGATCTCTCTGCTCCGTCTCTACACTCTTATGCACCAATTATAACATCATTTCATTAACTCTCGCATCTTGTTAACATCAGTACTTACTTTGTGAATGTTTTCTCTTGTGTTTTACTGATGGTTACCGTACCATACGCTCATGTGGTTGAGCTTGCAGTTTCCTTCCCTTAGCCTTGCAGATTTATGCTGCCAACTTGGCCTCCAGAAATGGTACAAATGCGCCATCCTACTCTAGTTACACTTACACGATGGCATCTATGAATCATACTGTCTCCTACACAAAGGAAATGTTTTTCATTTCTACCATGCTGTGATTACAGGCAACCACAGGTGTGGATGAGAGGATGTTTACATTAGCCCACAGAATACCACTGGTGCAGAGTAGTACCATAGATCTAATCTAACCTCGAGGTTAATTTTGCAATTAATGCTAGTATATATTATCAACATTTTGCAATTAATATTGAACTATTCCTTTATCTAGATAAAAAAAATCAACATTTTACGAGCCACGGTGCAGGCTCGTCCAATCAATCCCTGCCAAACGCCCTGAGCTCTTTGTGCAGGCCTACGGCAGCCAGCCAGCCACGCCCTTTGCCAAGAGCCCCCTGCCGCCCTGCGTCGACTACTTCCCAAATTCCTTGTGCAGGTTCGTATGCTAGTATCTCGTTTCGCCTTGCAAGCTCCAGATGAAAGTGATGAATACAGCAATAATGTACAATTTTAGGAGCAATGCGAACAGCTAGCTTAAGTTTTGTTGGCAGATTGATTTCGTAACGATCTTTGTTTGTACTAACGTGAACATTTAGCTGAGCATGACACGCATTATGTCGATTTTCTTTTTTTTTAATTCACCTCTAGCATCTTGATGTTCCCTCTGCTATCATTTAAACGAAATGCTCCTGTTGGTCAAGCAAAATGGCTTGTGAGATTTACGATTGAAGGACTGTAGATTTTATCCAGTGATCTGCGTACAATATTCGTCTTCTTTTTTTAGACCAGTTCTTATATATATCTTACCATGCCTGGAAGAAACTACAAGGACAAGTAAATACACTGTATGGTCGAGACTGGTTGTGTTCCATCTATATATGGTTTAGTAGCTGGTTGTGCTAATTCTAATATACAATTAGAGCTATGCAGTACTCCTTTGAACACTTGAAATCAGTTGGCTTATTATTTGTGTTTGCTCCGTAGCAAAAGGATATTTTTAAATAGAGTTTGATTAGATGAAGAGGTGCCACGCATAACACGAAGACCCTCCTGTCCAGATACAATGAACTGGTGATGTTTCCCTTTGCGTACCCACTTCTTTCTTCCGTGCACTTGACCTGCCGCCTCCTTCTTCCTCCACGCACCCCACCCGACCCCACCCCGCTACTAGCCTCTGCCTCACTTCTCTTCCCCTCCTCCCCTACATCCCCTTTTTAGATCTCAGATCCACCGCCACCCCTCCTCCCCCAAACCACCCGCCCTACCCCTGTTCCGGCGGCGCCATCATCACCGAATCCACCATCCACGCAGCTGCCATTAACCGTTGCGACCACGATGGCCATGCCACCGTTCTTCCCCAAACGGCTTCTTCCACCGCTGTGGCATGCGACAACACCACCGTCTTGCTATCTCACCCCCACCCCACCACTGCCACCGATCTAGCAGCCTTTCCGACCATCCCTTTAGATCCCGTAGTCACATGCATATCCCCTCCTCAACCCACCGAACCCAAAAATCTTTACTCAACCCCAAACCCTGGTTGGAATTCACCGGAGTTAGAGTCGTCGCCAGAGAAGAGGAGATGCCCACCAAAGGAGAAGGTCACCCACAGAAGGAGGTATCTCAATTTGTTACTTTCTTATCTTGATTTGTTACTTCCAACATCCTCTCCCATTCCAAGTATGCTACAAATCAAGAGGGCTCTTGTATTAGACCGAAATTAAGAGATCTCTTGATTTAGATTTTTTGATTTAGATATATTCCTTCTTTGATCAAGTACTTAAGTACTGCCGACTTTGGCAAATTATTAATGATTTTCCATATGATTGTATTTTTATCGCATACTCACAGTTCAGTAGGGTGATTTATTTGATCATTGTGTGCCGGTTGAACCGTGGAAGGCCTGATTCCATTTAGTCATTGATGTTTTTTAAGCATTTATCATTGATATTAACACAGGTTTTTTATATATCAGTTAGATGTTCTGTTCTTAACCTTGCTTTAAATTAACTGACGCTTACTATGCGCTACCATCTATATCCGAAGGAGTGAAGGACGGCAAATGAATCCAATTCACTGGCTGATTTTACCTCATTTGAGCCATTGTGATAGCAGCATATAAAAGCTGTGGACAAAGCACGGACACAATTCCAATGTTTTTGTGATGCTAGGAAGATTCCATAACTAAAGACACCTACGAACATGCTACAAGAGTCAAGAGACGATGACAGTTTAACTCGAGTCAGCATAAATGCAAAGACATCCTCAGACTGTTTACAAAGAGTCAAGAGACGATAACAGTTTAACTCGAGTCAGCATAGTTACAAAGCCATCCTCAGCTGTTCACAAGGAAGCTCTTTTTTTTTTCGTTGCCTCTGTTGCTCTCCTATCCCAGACTTCCCAAGAACAAACAGGAAATTAGAATATGACGCGAGCAGCAGCTCATGTCTGAAAATCTGGCAGTCAGGTCTGTCATGTACATTTGGCTGATAGACTTCCTCCTCTGTTGATACAGAAGTAATCGCTGAAGTCCCATTTGGATGATGGACTTCCTCCTCTCTGTTGATACAGAAGTAATTCGTATTAGATTAAAAAAAGGCTGCATTAGCACAACAAGAAGCAATATGGCCTGACTTACCATTTCTGACATTTCCTGTATTCAGTTAGCACAGGGTAGATATTCTCAAAGGCGGCGTATATCTCTTCGCGCACCTTGGCTCCAGTGAGAACAATCTTTCCAGAGACAAAAATGAGGAGCACAATCTTGGGGTGCTTCATACGGTAAATCAGCCCAGGAAAGAGCTCGGGCTCATACTGCCAATGTCAAGAAAACAACTAGTAACAGAACGATCGTATGAAATTGTAACGCACTGCATTTTTTTTCACCATGGCCTAAGGTAGCAAATAATAAAATGTAGTCAAATGTAGCTGATGAGGTCAAAGCCATGTTGCAAAATACTTTTTAGTCAATTAGTATCAGACAAAATACATCTTGGTGTCAAGGAAGACATTAAAAGAGAAGTTTCAAACTTTGCCTCCTTTAGTCTTACTATGCAACTGACATGATGAACTGAAGACAAGGCAATAGAAATCCAAGCTTCAGATAGTAGTGCATATTGGACAAGCGTGTCAACTTACATTAGAAAAGGCACCATGAGAATAAGCCAAGCCCTCCAAACGAATTGGAAATTTCACGTCACAAGAGCCAACCATATTCTGGATCTTGAAATCCTGCTTGTCAGCAGAATCCATTGTGTCAAGGAATATACAGGAAGTATATTCTGACATGAATCCAAGTGGCACGAGGCATTACCTTGAACTTGGCTGGATACCCAAGTTTCTGGATGATTCGTGCATACTGTGCTAGAAAATAACATCAGACAAAATTGTTCGATAGAAAATAATCAGCAAAAGGTTGAAAACAGGATCAATCAACAGCGTCTTCCTGCATAATGGAGAGGCCCAGCATTGCTAAGCATATGAAACACAAAACAATACTAGGAAGTGGCTCTCACCTTCCTTGCAGCAAGCTTTGAATGTTCTTCGCTCTTTGCTCCGGTGCAAACCATCTTCCCTGAAGCAAACACCAGAGCAGTTGTCTTCGGCTCCCTTATCCTCATGATAACTGCAGCAAAACGCTGTAAGATAATAGATAAAGGTCAGAATCCAGCCAACAACTAAATGCAACAGTTCCATGTTTTATGGTTATAGGAAATAGTAAGAGACGACAGCAAGAATTACCTTTGGATTGTATTCTGCATTACGAGCTTGTAGAGCAATCATTTTCAGATCCAACTGACAGTCCAAATTGACTGTTGAGACAATGTTCCTTTGATATCGAATAAAAGGTTGGTCAGATCTCATCTAAAATTGGGCAGAGGCACTAGTCATCTGTCAGTCACTCACTCGCAATGGGGTAGAGTGTCAAGACCCGAACTAACAGGACTGAAATATATAAGCAGTATAAAATATTGTAGTAGATAAAGGCAGGGAAGTAGCTAGGGTTCTATGCCTAAGGAAAAGGAAGAACACGAAAGGAAGAAGTAACTTGGGTATCCATGTGTCCACTCCTTATATATTACCAAACCCCGTAACGGCGTTACACAAGAAAAACAAACGATGGAGAAGACAATGCTGTTAGATACTGACTCTATTCCCCTTTAGAATCACTAGTATAAAGACCTGACAGAGAGGCACTAAAGGTCCTTCAATATTTTCCAGTTAGAGGATAATTTATTATGTTAATCTGCAATCAACTCCTTTATAGTTCCATCAATTACCGCAAAAATTAAAATGATAGTTCCCCAAGAATTCAAATCGTATCCGGGAATCAAAGATCTTTGCATCTTCACTGCTTCAGGTAGATTCACTAGGACACCATCTCAAGATTCGACCCATATACTACCAGGGGGGGAATATATTTAGGTCCAGACCCTTGGGCAAGAAATATACATATATAGATGGATCCGAACCCAACTTGACATCCCAATAGATAAAGACCCCAATCGGTTCCACAAATCGCCCACGCGCCCTCCCTCCTTCCAGATCAAAGCCATCCTACCCAAATCAAAGCCGTCCCGGCCGGCGAAACCCGCAACAGGGTCAGCCAAGAACCGGCTGCCCGGATCTACCGACTCCGTCTGGATCGTTAAAAACCGACTGCAGGGATCTTTGTGTCTACCCCGTCCGATGCAGGAGCCGCGAATTCAGGTTTTATCCGAGCAGCAGCCCGATCAACCCCGTCAGATTCATGAGCTACCGCGCCGCGCGTTCAGGTTTTAGATCGTTCGAGGTGGGCAAACCGTGGGTGACACAACAGGACTCACTGGAGGGCGGGGACGATGCCGGACGGGTGCCTGGCGAGGTCCACCGGCCGCGCCCCGTCCATCGCGGCGGCGGCGCTGCCTCCGCCTGCTCCCAGCATCCCCACCCCGACCGCGCCACCTCCGCTCGTCCCCACCGGATCCACCGCCGCGGACATGGCCCGCCCGACCCCTAGTAGAGAGTGAGGAAGTAGCGTGGGGGGAATTCGAACGAGGCCGGTTATATACGATGGAGAGGAGACTGGAAATGGTGGCGAATGGTGACGGCGGCGGCGGTGGATCCGAGGTGGGAGATAGGATTTATACGTGAAGGGGCAGCCGGGTCTCAGGTATATATAGACGCTGGGCGAGGGAGCGGAGCCCGGGTCCGCCGCGCCCGGCAAGGACTAGGTCGGTTGGCTTTGGTGGTGCGGGTTGGCGAGATGCGGGGCTCCGACCCGGGAAGGAGGGAATGGAATGGGAACGCGGTGCTGAAAACAGCTGTGCGGACGGGGAGGGCGCGGCAGCACGGTACACGCGGACGCCGCGCCGTTCTCTGCGCCCTTCGCTTGTGCTTGTGCTGTGCCTGTGCGTGCGTGTGATGAAGCTCCGCAGGCCCACCGCTGCCCACTGATGAAGCAGCAGTTGTGGGCTTGTCGCCGTCGGTTTTTTTTTTTTACGTGTCTGTCTCCCGTGTGTGTGTATACAGTACTTTAAAGAAAAGAAATTTAAAGATATATTTTTATGCACATCTATCTCTCCCACGTGTACAACCAGTTCTGTCTATCTTCAAACTTATGACCCCTTTATTTTTTTTTCTGTCTCCCATAGGTATATACTCCCTCCGTCCCAAATTATAGGTCGTTTTGACTTTATTAGATTCATAAACTTTGTTATGCACTTAGATATACCCTATGTCTAGATGCATAATAATATTTATGTATCTATAAAAGCCAAAACGACCTATAATTTGGAACGGAGGGAGTAGAATCTAAGATGTGTATTTTGAAGAAAAAGACTTTAAAAATGCGTGTATCCCACGTGTACAATGGATCTCATCTTTCTTTGTGAAACTGATGACCCCTTTGAGGTTCTGTACACTACGTACTTACACGGATGTTGCATTCCTATGACTTTTTCACATCTCGAATCTAAGATGTGCATTAGAAATAGGGAATCTACAAGTTTGTATATCCATATATATATTTTCCCACATGTATAACCGATCCCATCTATTTTCGATGAAACTAACGATCATTTAATTTTTCGTACGTTACGTGCATGTTACATTCCCATATAACTCCACGCATGTAACGTAACACATTTTTAGTGACAAGCCTCAACGCAAGCGATTGCGTTGGACTTTGTTTTTTCAAGGGATGGACCTGTATTGAAGGAGCAACACCGTACGTACATACCCAAATTACATCTAAGACCCCAAAGAAATAAGAAATTACACACAAAGTCCACCGGGGTCATCTTTTTTCTCCAACTGTTGCTCCGGTTGCCTCCTTTGTTAAAGGACAACAAGCACCATTGCATCTCCGATGAGAGGCTCCAATATTCCTTGGAAGATGACTCATCAGCCAATGCCACGGCACACCAAAGACATCTCTAAACCACAGAATGAACGTCGGGCACCACTTCACTGTAGACCACAGGAAGAGCAAATTAAACTGGCTCATCAGCAGAAGCCCAGATGTAGATCCATATGTAATTAGCCCAGCATGGATGCACCAAAACGTACCAACTGGAAACGAAATCCGCTGTCATCATCGACAAAATCCTCGACCCAGAAAGAAAGGCCACCCATGAGGAAGCACAAGAGCTCCATCGACCCTCACCGGATTGCCGAAGAAGCAAAGAGGATATAGAAGCCGTCATCGAGATACACAAGCTTGAAGACCTATCTACAGCTAAACATGCATGCTCCTCCCATCGAAAGGTCAGGCTCTCCTCTCGACTTTGATGCCAAGGAGGGCGTCAGGACGCCGACGAATCGACGGACAAAAGATGAAGTTGCTCTCGAGACCGCCTGAGGCTACTTTGTAGCGTAAGGTTGCAGGAATCTAATTAACCTGGAGCTGCTTCGCGAGCGTTGCATTGGACTTGAATGCAACTTGGTAAGTACTGCAACGAATAAGCCCGCCATCAAACTACCAGCTCATTCCATTGCGTTGAGCTTGGATGTAAGCTATATATAACACTTTTCCTTTGAGTGATCTACGGACTCAATAGCGGGCTACTCCCTCCAATTCAATTCAAATTGTAGACCGTTTGTTTTGGTTATGTATCTAAACATATATAATATAAATCTAGGTGCATAGTAAAAACTACGTATTTAGAAAAATACTTATAATTTGGAACGAATTGAATGAAGGAAGTATATAGCACCAGCTTAGCAATTTGGGAGCCGAATTATAAGTTATTCACGGTAGTAAGCTAATAACAATTATGCTCTACTATGGGTTGGTAGTAGGCAAAGATTAGAGCTTACGCAATGCAAGCACTATGTTTAGGAGCAGTTGTGCCCGGGTTGGCTTGCTTAAACATCGATGAACGTGATTTGAGAACCATCCCCTCTTCGATCTCTAGAACGAAATTTGCTCTCTGTGTTGAATGTATGCTCACGTGCACGAAGCAACGCCAATAAGAACCACCGGGTCGATGCAAAAGTTACAAAAGAATTCTTTTTGAAAAAGAAAGTTAAAATATATTACTTTGATGTATACACAAAAAGAACGGCAACATTTTAGCAAGTCCCATGAATTTATATGGAAAATAGTTACATATTAACGGGCAGAAAACTGCACCAAATCCGAATTGAAATATAGTGATATCAGCAATCGATAAATATAAAGAACAAAAGAAAAATAGAGAAAAGGGTGGGAATAGTTTTTAAATAAAAAAGAACGGAAAATTCGATATAAATAAAAAAATCATGTCAGAAGTGGGATTTGAACCCACGCCCTCGTTAGAGGACCAGAACTTGAGTCTGGCGCCTTAGACCACTCGGCCATCCTGACTCGGATGGACATTTTTTAAAACTAATTTTATTTATTCATTCATTATACTAGTGGCTTTTTCACCTTTTCCGATTTATAAAAAAACTCAATATTCTCGTTCACCTGCCCTGTGACACCTCTTAAAAAGAAAAGTTTGCGGCAGATCAATCTGTACCGTACGACACATCTCACATATATACGACATACAGTAGTCCAGACCGTAGGACGACTTTCGGGCCGTGCAAACTGCAAAACGCAAAATCCAGTCGCGAAACGAGAGTTCCGTCTGGTTCAGCTCCAGGTTCAAGCGCGCTGCGCATGCTGACGGTAATTAGGAACAAGCACCTGCATTTTTCATGATGGATCCACGAACCTGCTGCGTGTACAAGTGTCCGGCCCCGCGGCCCGTGCCACCTCAGGTTCGAAGAATTGCTGCGCGCGCGCGGGCGAGGCGCGAGAGGCTGGTTGGCGGTTGGCACCAGCACGAGCACGCGCCGCAGCATAGTTGGACTTGGACCAGCCGATCCGAGCCCAACAGGCCACGATCCTTCGCTGCAGCATGGCAGATAGGTCAATGGGGGTTGGTGTCGCCGGACCCCCTGGCCGGCTGTGGTCTGGCCTAGACCCGGCCGGCCATGGTGCCAAACCGCCTAAGCGCACTGTGTGGTTTGATACCCCGCGGCCCAGAAAAGAAACGCAACCTAATCGACCACAGTTAGATATTGCACAAGTCTTCCTCCCAACATGAACACAAGTCTTTGACGGCATCCGTATTTGAACTTTCAGAATTTTGGCATACCTTTAAGTTTTTAAGTTTTTGGTCTTTCAGAAGGAAAAATACATACCTTTAAGTTTATAAAATCTGTCGTCAAGGCTCAAAAGTAAGAAGATGCTTTTTGTGAGGCTCAAAAGTAAGAAGATGCTCAAAAGTAAGAAACTGATCGAGAGGGAGATAATACTAGCATGTCCTGGAGATGTTTGTTAAAGATAATAAGTGTGCTTATTACCGCATAGGTAACATATTCACGCATCCGCAAAATGCACCATGTCCAGCGTCGACCAAAATGGGTTGGTGACGATAAAGAAAGCGCCTGCCGTCAGGACATCTCGATCGACCGAGCAAGGACACGTACGCTGCAGGCTGCAGGAAAAAAAAAAACCAAAACACACACACACACACAACGAACAGGACAGAGCGAGCGGTTGGCTGCTGGTCAAGCTACATGGTGTGCTTCTAGAAGCACTCGGTCACCAACCAACATCCTCTAGCGTGTCCCAAATGTAAAGCGCTGAAATGGAGCATTTTCTGTGTTGTGCTATCGCTATATAATAATACGTCCTTTTAGCGTATATATTTTTTAAGTTAAAAGAAACCTTTTGTTTAAAGGAACCTAGCACTTAATTCAGGCAAAAAGGGGAAAATACATGGTGCTTCGGACGTCTAGTGATAGGGTAGAATGTCGCGGATGCAGAAAAAGCTTTCGCATGTTCACGATAAGTCCTAAGTTTGTCCACTGAATAAACCTATATAATGCTCTTAGATAATAAGAATCTAAATATTGACATCCTCGTGATCGGGAAGCGATGAAGATCAGCCCGCAACGTGGTAGGACTTCTTCATTTAATGAAAAGCATCCTCAAATACAATTGTAAAGAAAAAATCCTGACATCCTATTTGGTTAAGAGAGTGGTGGACACTCTTAACCCTTTTATCAAAAACTCATAGTGTCTTTAATGCATGGTGTACAAATACATGCACTGAATTAAAAAGGTTTGATTTTGAAAAAATCTAAATGTTGCTATATTAAGACCGAGCTAGAGGGTGGTCCGGGTAGGTCATGGACCACCTAAAATTCTAGCCCAAGTCCATTGCCCCTAATGACCTGTTTTGGTCCAGGAAGGTAAAAAACAACACCCCTTCAAGCTTTCGCCGTTTCATGTCGCAGCGGTAGCCAGCAAGAACCCATGTCTCGTCCCCCTAGTCGCTCTGCTCCCTCACTTTCCCTGATCTGCCCTAAAGCTCGTACAACACCATGGGGCTACTGGAGCTGCGGCACCCCTACTTAGCAATAGGCCTGCATCCATCGATCAATGCTAGTATTGCATGAACAAGACTGTGAGTCCGCAAGGGACGAAGAATTAATTTAGGCTCAATTTCATTTCCGTTTTTAAGATTGGCGTGGAAATGGTAAATTGAAACATTGCATAATTATCTTCTAGATT